>NW_027646319.1:0-600000 GCF_951394435.1 Stenella coeruleoalba
AAAATCCAAAAAGGCAGGACAGGCCATGGAGAACTGGGAGCCTTGTTATGCTGATGGGCGGGATGTAAATTGCCAACAACCACTCGGGAGAAGTGTATGGTGTTTCATGAAACATCTAAAAAACAAAGCAACAGAGCCTAGGGCACTGCCACTTATGGTCCTATAGCTTAGGGAAATTAAAATCAAAAAGACACAGCCACTCCAAAGTTTGGAAAGGCTCTGTTTACAAGAACCTCGTTTACAGTACAAGTTCAACATCGCAGAAAGTGAAAAATGGATAAAGAAGTTGTGGTATTTACTTACAAAGCAATATCACTCAGCAATGAAATCTGTGTCATCAGGCCCTTAGCAGCACAATGAGTGGATTCAGGTACGATGATTCTAACTGAAATAAGTCACACAGAAAAAGAAACATCATAAGATATCACTAATACACGGAATGTAAACTTGGCTACACAGGAACTGAATTCCAAAACAGAACAGTGTCTCAAATTTAGAAAACCAACTTATGCTTGCTTAAGGGGAAAGGTGAGTTGGGGTGCTGCATAAAACCAGAGATTGAAATGAGCACAGATAAAGTTCCTTAAGCCAAATATGGAATAGACAAGAGCTACTCCTTGCTCAACGAAATGGACTCAACACCGCATATTAAACGCCTAAGAATGTACCTGACTAGTAAGTATCTTAAAACCTATGGATTGCTATGTCTCCGAAAGAGAATCAAACATGTGTACAGGGGCATAAACGCAGCAGTGATAGGATTGGAGAGGTTTGGTGAGCAAATGAAGACCCTTTGAAGTCATATTGCATGGTACCCATTCCACGGGTTTCAACTACCCAGGTTTAAGGTATTCTTCCTTCAGCTAAAACATGCATGTGGAACCTACAGTATGATCAACCATGTGATCGGGAGACGTGTTCAAATATGTCTCAGTTTTTGTACCCTGGTACTCGGGTGCAACATTCCAGACGCTTTACTAACACTCTCCCGACTTGGAGAGTCAGTCCCTTTAACCTCCTGTTTGGCCCAGTTTGCAATTTCTGCGGAAGATGAACAGGAATAGCGAGAACCAATGAGAGGCTAGCTGGAGGTGTCTGGACGGGCAAATTTAACTCTCATTTCCCACCAGGAAGAGGAATTAACCAAAGGCTCAGCGTGCCGTGCCGGAACAAGATTAGGGCCTGAAGCCATCCTGCGGTGTTGCGGCCAGCTCAAAGAAAGCGAGTTGAAGAAAGGAGCTCAGGGGCACTGTAATTCACAAACCTGCAGAGTTATAAATGACAGCTATCGTCCAAAAATAGACTGAAGTAAGGCTGCCAAGAGGACTTGAAAGCGGGGCAGAATTGCAGGAAACCGATTTCAGGAGGTAGACTGGAATTGCATTGAAAGCATAGGAAAAGAGGCAGAACGTCCACAATGATGCACTTGGCCAAAAAGGGCGTATGCGTTTTTTCCTGAATATATTCAGGAAAAAACGCATACGCCCTTTTTGGCCAACCAAGCAAGCTTGCAAAGGAAATCTGCACTACAATGAAGTCTCACTTCCCCCCGGTCAAAAGGGCCATCTGAAAAAAGTGTAAAATCCAGAAAGGCAGGACAGGTCATGGAGAACTGGGAGCCTTGTTATGCTGATGGGCGGGATGTAAATTGCCAACAACCACTCGGGAGAAGTGTATGGTGTTTCCTGAAACATCTAAAAAACAAAGCAACAGAACCTAGGGCACTTCCACTTATGGTCCTATAGCTTAGGGAAATTAAAATCAAAAAGACACAGCCACCCCAAAGTTTGGAACGGCTCTGTTTACAAGAACCTCGTTTACAGTACAAGTTCAACATCGCAGAAAGTGAAAAATGGATAAAGAAGTTGTAGTATTTACTTACAAAGCAATATCACTCAGCAATGAAATCTGTGTCATCAGGCCCTTAGCAGCACAATGAGTGGATTCAGGTATGATGATTCTAACTGAAGTAAGTCACACAGAAAAAGAAACATCATAAGATATCAGTAATACACGGAATGTAAACTTGGCTACACAGGAACTGAATTACAGAACAGAACAGGGTCTCAAATTTAGAAAACCAACTTATGCTTGCTTAAGGGTAAAGGTGAGTTGGGGTGCTGCATAAAACCAGAGATTGAAATGAGCACAGATAAAGTTCCTTAAGCCAAATATGGAATAGACAAGAGCTACTCCTTGCTCAACGAAATGGACTCAACACCGCATATTAAACGCCTAAGAATGTACCTGACTAGTAAGTATCTTAAAACCTATGGATTGCTATGTCTCCGAAAGAGAATCAAGCATGTGTACAGGGGCATAAACGCAGCAGTGATAGGATTGGAGAGGTTCGGTGAGCAAATGAAGACCCTTTGAAGTCATATTGCATGGTACCCATTCCACGGGTTTCAACTACCCAGGTTTAAGGTATTCTTCCTTCAGCTAAAACATGCATGTGGAACCTACAGTATGATCAACCATGTGATCGGGAGACGTGTTCAAATATGTCTCAGTTTTTGTACCCTGGTACTCGGGTGCAACATTCCAGACGCTTTACTAACACTCTCCCCACTTGGAGAGTCAGCGCCTTTAACCTCCTGTTTGGCCCAGTTTGCAATTTCTGCGGAAGATGAACAGGAATAGCGAGAACCAATGAGAGGCTAGCTGGAGGTGTCTGGACGGGCAAATTTAACTCTCATTTCCCACCAGGAAGAGGAAATAACCAAAGGCTCAGCGTGCCGTGCCGGAACCAGATTAGGGCCTGAAGCCATCCTGCGGTGTTGCGGCCAGCTCAAAGAAAGCGAGTTGAAGAAAGGAGCTCAGGGGCACTGTAATTCACAAACCTGCAGACTTATAAATGACAGCTATCGTCCAAAAATAGACTGAAGTAAGGCTGCCAAGAGGACTTGAAAGCGGGGCAGAATTGCAGGAAACCGATTTCAGGAGGTAGACTGGAATTGCATTGAAAGCATAGGAAAAGAGGCAGAACGTCCACAATGATGCACTTGGCCAAAAAGGGCGTATGCGTTTTTCCCTGAATATATTCAGGAAAAAACGCATACGCCCTTTTTGGCCAACCAAGCAAGCTTGCAAAGGAAATCTGCACTACAATGAAGTCTCACTTCCCCCCGGTCAAAAGGGCCATCTGAAAAAAGTGTAAAATCCAGAAAGGCAGGACAGGCCATGGAGAACTGGGAGCCTTGTTATGCTGATGGGCGGGATGTAAATTGCCAACAGACACTCGGGAGAAGTGTATGGTGTTTCCTGAAACATCTAAAAAACAAAGCAACAGAGCCTAGGGCACTGCCACTTATGGTCCTATAGCTTAGGGAAATTAAAATCAAAAAGACACAGCCACCCCAAAGTTTGGGACGCCTCTGTTTACAAGAACCTCGTTTACAGTACAAGTTCAACATCGCAGAAAGTGAAAAATGGATAAAGAACTTGTGGTACTTACGTACAATGCAGTATCACTCAGCAATGAAATCTATGTCATCAGGCCCATAGCAGCATAATGAGTGGATTCAGGTACGATGATTCTAACTGAAATAAGTCACACAGAAAAAGAAACATCATAAGATATCACTAATACATGGAATGTAAACTTGGCTACACAGGAACTGAATTACAGAACAGAACAGGGTCTCAAATTTAGAAAACCAACTTATGCTTGCTTCAGGGGAATGGTGAGTTGGGGTGCTGCATAAAACCAGAGATTGAAATGAGCACAGATAAAGTTCCTTAAGCCAAATATGGAATAGACAAGAGCTACTCCTTGCTCAACGAAATGGACTCAAAACCCCATATTAAACCCCTAAGAATGTACCTGACTAGTAAGTATCTTAAAACCTATGGATTGCTATGTCTCCAAAAGAGAATCAAGCGTGTGTACAGGGGAATAAACGGAGCAGTGATAGGATTGGAGAGGTTCGGTGAGCAAATGAAGACCCTTTGAAGTCATATTGCATGGTACCCATTACACGGGTCTCAACTCTCCAGGTTTAAGGTATTCTTCCTTCAGCTAAAACATGCATGTGGATCCCAAATATGATCAACCATGTGAACGGGAGACGTGTTCAAATATGTCTCAGTTTTCCTCCCCTGGTACTCGGGTGCAACATTCCAGACGCTTTACTAACACTCTCCCCACTTGGAGAGTCAGCGCCTTTAACCTCCTGTTTGGCCCAGTTTGCAATTTCTGTGGAAGATGAACAGGAATAGAGAGAACCAATGAGAGACTAGGTGGAGGTGTGTGGACGGGCAAATTTAACTCTCATTTCCCACCAGGAAGAGGAAATAACCAAAGGCTCAGCGTGCCGTGCCGGAACCAGATTAGGGCCTGAAGCCATCCTGCGGTGTTGCGGCCAGGTCACAAGAAAGCGAGTTGAAGAAAGGAGCTCAGGGGCACTGTAATTCACAAACCTGCAGACTTATAAATGACAGCTATCGTCCAAAAATAGACTGAAGTAAAGCTGCCAAGAGGACTTGAAAGCGGGGCAGAATTGCAGGAAACCGATTTCAGGAGGTAGACTGGAATTGCATTGAAAGCATAGGAAAAGAGGCAGAACGTCCACAATGATGCACTTGGCCAAAAAGGGCGTATGCATTTTTTCCTGAATATATTCAGGAAAAAACGCATACGCCCTTTTTGGCCAACCAAGCAAGCTTGCAAAGGAAATCTGCACTACAATGAAGTCTCACTTCCCCCCGGTCAAAAGGGCCATCTGAAAAAAGTGTAAAACCCAGAAAGGCAGGACAGGCCATGGAGAACTGGGAGCCTTGTTATGCTGATGGGCGGGATGTAAATTGCCAACAGACACTCGGGAGAAGTGTATGGTGTTTCCTGAAACATCTAAAAAACAAAGCAACAGAGCCTAGGGCACTGCCACTTATGGTCCTATAGCTTAGGGAAATTAAAATCAAAAAGACACAGCCACCCCAAAGTTTGGGACGCCTCTGTTTACAAGAACCTCGTTTACAGTACAAGTTCAACATCGCAGAAAGTGAAAAATGGATAAAGAAGTTGTGGTATTTACTTACAAAGCAATATCACTCAGCAATGAAATCTGTGTCATCAGGCCCTTAGCAGCACAATGAGTGGATTCAGGTATGATGATTCTAACTGAAGTAAGTCACACAGAAAAAGAAACATCATAAGATATCAGTAATACACGGAATGTAAACTTGGCTACAGAGGAACTGAATTACAGAACAGAATAGGGTCTCAAATTTAGAAAACCAACTTATGCTTGCTTAAGGGTAAAGGTGAGTTGGGGTGCTGCATAAAACCAGAGATTGAAATGAGCACAGATAAAGTTCCTTAAGTCAAATATGGAATAGACAAGAGCTACTCCTTGCTCAACGAAATGGACTCAACACCGCATATTAAACGCCTAAGAATGTACCTGACTAGTAAGTATCTTAAAACCTATGGATTGCTATGTCTCCGAAAGAGAATCAAGCATGTGTACAGGGGCATAAACGCAGCAGTGATAGGATTGGAGAGGTTTGGTGAGCAAATGAAGACCCTTTGAAGTCATATTGCATGGTACCCATTACACGGGTCTTAACTCTCCAGGTTTAAGGTATTCTTCCTTCAGCTAAAACATGCTTGTGTAACCCAGAGTATGATCAACCATGTGAACGGGAGACGTGTTCAAATATGTCTCAGTTTTCCTCCCCTGGTACTCGGGTGCAACATTCCAGACGCTTTACTAACACTCTCCCCACTTGGAGAGTCAGCGCCTTTAACCTCCTGTTTGGCCCAGTTTGCAATTTCTGCAGAAGATGAACAGGAATAGCGAGAACCAATGAGAGACTGGCTGGAGGTGTCTGGACGGGCAAATTTAACTCTCATTTCCCACCAGGAAGAGGAAATAACCAAAGGCTCAGCGTGCCGGGCCGGAACCAGATTAGGGCCTGAAGCCATCCTGCGGTGTTGCGGCCAGGTCACAAGAAAGTGAGTTGAAGAAAGGAGCTCAGGGGCACTGTAATTCACAAACCTGCAGACTTATAAATGACAGCTATCGTCCAAAAATAGACTGAGGTAAGGCTGCCAAGAGGACTTGAAAGCGGGGCAGCATTGCAGGAAACCGATTTCAGGAGGTAGACTGGAATTGCATTGAAAGCATAGGAAAAGAGGCAGAACGTCCACAATGATGCACTTGGCCAAAAAGGGCGTATGCGTTTTTTCCTGAATATATTCAGGAAAAAACGCATACGCCCTTTTTGGCCAACCAAGCAAGCTTGCAAAGGAAATCTGCACTACAATGAAGTCTCACTTCCCCCCGGTCAAAAGGGCCATCTGAAAAAAGTGTAAAATCCAGAAAGGCAGGACAGGCCATGGAGAACTGGGAGCCTTGTTATGCTGATGGGCGGGATGTAAATTGCCAACAACCACTCGGGAGAAGTGTATGGTGTTTCCTGAAACATCTAAAAAACAAAGCAACAGAGCCTAGGGCACTGCCACTTATGGTCCTATAGCTTAGGGAAATTAAAATCAAAAAGACACAGCCACCCCAAAGTTTGGAACGGCTCTGTTTACAAGAACCTCGTTTACAGTACAAGTTCAACATCGCAGAAAGTGAAAAATGGATAAAGAAGTTGTGGTATTTACTTACAAAGCAATATCTCTCAGCAATGAAATCTATGTCATCAGGCCCTTAGCATCACAATGAGTGGATTCAGGTATGATGATTCTAACTGAAATATGTCACACAGAAAAAGAAACATCATAAGATATCAGTAATACACGGAATGTAAACTTGACTACACAGGAACTGAATTACAGAACAGAACAGGGTCTCAAATTTAGAAAACCAACTTATGCTTGCTTAAGGGTAAAGGTGAGTTGGGGTGTTGCATAAAACCAGAGATTGAAATGAGCACAGATAAAGTTCCTTAAGTCAAATATGGAATAGACAAGAGCTACTCCTTGCTCAACGAAATGGACTCAACACCGCATATTAAACGCCTAAGAATGTACCTGACTAGTAAGTATCGGAAAACCTATGGATTGCTATGTCTCCAAAAGAGAATCAAGCATGTGTACAGGGGCATAAACGCAGCAGTGATAGGATTGGAGAGGTTCGGTGAGCAAATGAAGACCCTTTGAAGTCATATTGCATGGTACGCATTACACGGGTCTCAACTCTCCAGGTTTAAGGTATTCTTCCTTCAGCTAAAACATGCATGTGGAACCTAGAGTATGATCAACCATGTGATCGGGAGACGTGTTCAAATATGTCTCAGTTTTCCTCCCCTGGTACTCGGGTGCAACATTCCAGACGCTTTACTAACACTCTCCCGACTTGGAGAGTCAGTCCCTTTAACCTCCTGTTTGGCCCAGTTTGCAATTTCTGCGGAAGATGAACAGGAATAGCGAGAACCAATGAGAGACTAGCTGGAGGTGTCTGGACGGGAAATTTAACTCTCATTTCCCACCAGGAAGAGGAATTAACCAAAGGCTCAGCGTGCCGTGCCAGAACCAGATTAGGGCCTGAAGCCATCCTGCGGTGTTGCGGCCAGGTCACAAGAAAGCGAGTTGAAGAAAGGAGCTCAGGGGCACTGTAATTCACAAACCTGCAGACTTATAAATGACAGCTATCGTCCAAAAATAGACTGAGGTAAGGCTGCCAAGAGGACTTGAAAGCGGGGCAGCATTGCAGGAAACCGATTTCAGGAGGTAGACTGGAATTGCATTGAAAGCATAGGAAAAGAGGCAGAACGTCCACAATGATGCACTTGGCCAAAAAGGGCGTATGCGTTTTTTCCTGAATATATTCAGGAAAAAACGCATACGCCCTTTTTGGCCAACCAAGCAAGCTTGCAAAGGAAATCTGCACTACAATGAAGTCTCACTTCCCCCCGGTCAAAAGGGCCATCTGAAAAAAGTGTAAAATCCAGAAAGGCAGGACAGGCCATGGAGAACTGGGAGCCTTGTTATGCTGATGGGCGGGATGTAAATTGCCAACAACCACTCGGGAGAAGTGTATGGTGTTTCCTGAAACATCTAAAAAACAAAGCAACAGAACCTAGGGCACTTCCACTTATGGTCCTATAGCTTAGGGAAATTAAAATCAAAACGACACAGCCACCCCAAAGTTTGGAACGGCTCTGTTTACAAGAACCTCGTTTACAGTACAAGTTCAACATCGCAGAAAGTGAAAAATGGATAAAGAAGTTGTGGTATTTACTTACAAAGCAATATCTCTCAGCAATGAAATCTATGTCATCAGGCCCTTAGCATCACAATGAGTGGATTCAGGTATGATGATTCTAACTGAAATAAGTCACACAGAAAAAGAAACATCATAAGATATCAGTAATACACGGAATGTAAACTTGACTACACAGGAACTGAATTACAGAACAGAACAGGGTCTCAAATTTAGAAAACCAACTTATGCTTGCTTAAGGGTAAAGGTGAGTTGGGGTGTTGCATAAAACCAGAGATTGAAATGAGCACAGATAAAGTTCCTTAAGTCAAATATGGAATAGACAAGAGCTACTCCTTGCTCAACGAAATGGACTCAACACCGCATATTAAACGCCTAAGAATGTACCTGACTAGTAAGTATCTTAAAACCTATGGATTGCTATGTCTCCAAAAGAGAATCAAGCATGTGTACAGGGGCATAAACGCAGCAGTGATAGGATTGGAGAGGTTCGGTGAGCAAATGAAGACCCTTTGAAGTCATATTGCATGGTACGCATTACACGGGTTTCAACTCTCCAGGTTTAAGGTATTCTTCCTTCAGCTAAAACATGCATGTGGAACCTAGAGTATGATCAACCATGTGATCGGGAGACGTGTTCAAATATGTCTCAGTTTTCCTCCCCTGGTACTCGGGTGCAACATTCCAGACGCTTTACTAACACTCTCCCGACTTGGAGAGTCAGTCCCTTTAACCTCCTGTTTGGCCCAGTTTGCAATTTCTGCGGAAGATGAACAGGAATAGCGAGAACCAATGAGAGACTAGCTGGAGGTGTCTGGACGGGAAATTTAACTCTCATTTCCCACCAGGAAGAGGAATTAACCAAAGGCTCAGCGTGCCGTGCCAGAACCAGATTAGGGCCTGAAGCCATCCTGCGGTGTTGCGGCCAGGTCACAAGAAAGCGAGTTGAAGAAAGGAGCTCAGGGGCACTGTAATTCACAAACCTGCTGACTTATAAATGACAGCTATCGTCCAAAAATAGACTGAGGTAAGGCTGCCAAGAGGACTTGAAAGCGGGGCAGCATTGCAGGAAACCGATTTCAGGAGGTAGACTGGAATTGCATTGAAAGCATAGGAAAAGAGGCAGAACGTCCACAATGATGCACTTGGCCAAAAAGGGCGTATGCGTTTTTTCCTGAATATATTCAGGAAAAAACGCATACGCCCTTTTTGGCCAACCAAGCAAGCTTGCAAAGGAAATCTGCACTACAATGAAGTCTCACTTCCCCCCGGTCAAAAGGGCCATCTGAAAAAAGTGTAAAATCCAGAAAGGCAGGACAGGCCATGGAGAACTGGGAGCCTTGTTATGCTGATGGGCGGGATGTAAATTGCCAACAACCACTCGGGAGAAGTGTATGGTGTTTCCTGAAACATCTAAAAAACAAAGCAACAGAGCCTAGGGCACTGCCACTTATGGTCCTATAGCTTAGGGAAATTAAAATCAGAAAGACACAGCCACCCCAAAGTTTGGAACGGCTCTGTTTACAAGAACCTCGTTTACAGTACAAGTTCAACATCGCAGAAAGTGAAAAATGGATAAAGAAGTTGTGGTATTTACTTACAAAGCAATATCACTCAGCAATGAAATCTGTGTCATCAGGCCCGTAGCAGCACAATGAGTGGATTCAGGTATGATGATTCTAACTGAAATAAGTCACACAGAAAAGAAACATCATAAGATATCAGTAATACACGGAATGTAAACTTGGCTACACAGGAACTGAATTACAGAACAGAACAGGGTCTCAAATTTAGAAAACCAACTTATGCTTGCTTAAGGGGAAAGGTGAGTTGGGGTGCTGCATAAAACCAGAGATTGAAATGAGCACAGATAAAGTTCCTTAAGTCAAATATGGAATAGACAAGAGCTACTCCTTGCTCAACGAAATGGACTCAACACCGCATATTAAACGCCTAAGAATGTACCTGACTAGTAAGTACCGGAAAACCTATGGATTGCTATGTCTCCAAAAGAGAATCAAGCATGTGTACAGGGGCATAAACGCAGCAGTGATAGGATTGGAGAGGTTCGGTGAGCAAATGAAGACCCTTTGAAGTCATATTGCATGGTACCCATTCCACGGGTCTCAACTCTCCAGGTTTAAGGTATTCTTCCTTCAGCTAAAACATGCATGTGGAACCCAAGTATGATCAACCATGTGAACGGGAGACGTGTTCAAATATGTCTCAGTTTTCCTCCCCTGGTACTCGGGTGCAACATTCCAGACGCTTTACTAACACTCTCCCGATTTGGAGAGTCAGTCCCTTTAACCTCCTGTTTGGCCCAGTTTGCAATTTCTGCGGAAGATGAACAGGAATAGCGAGAACCAATGAGAGGCTAGCTGGAGGTGTCTGGACGGGCAAATTTAACTCTCATTTCCCACCAGGAAGAGGAATTAACCAAAGGCTCAGCGTGCCGTGCCGGAACCAGATTAGGGCCTGAAGCCATCCTGCGGTGTTGCGGCCAGCTCAAAGAAAGCGAGTTGAAGAAAGGAGCTCAGGGGCACTGTAATTCACAAACCTGCAGACTTATAAATGACAGCTATCGTCCAAAAATAGACTGAAGTAAGGCTGCCAAGAGGACTTGAAAGCGGTGCAGAATTGCAGGAAACCGATTTCAGGAGGTAGACTGGAATTGCATTGAAAGCATAGGAAAAGAGGCAGAACGTCCACAATGATGCACTTGGCCAAAAAGGGCGTATGCGTTTTTTCCTGAATATATTCAGGAAAAAACGCATACGCCCTTTTTGGCCAACCAAGCAAGCTTGCAAAGGAAATCTGCACTACAATGAAGTCTCACTTCCCCCCGGTCAAAAGGGCCATCTGAAAAAAGTGTAAAATCCAGAAAGGCAGGACAGGCCATGGAGAACTGGGAGCCTTGTTATGCTGATGGGCGGGATGTAAATTGCCAACAGACACTCGGGAGAAGTGTATGGTGTTTCCTGAAACATCTAAAAAACAAAGCAACAGAGCCTAGGGCACTGCCACTTATGGTCCTATAGCTTAGGGAAATTAAAATCAAAAAGACACAGCCACCCCAAAGTTTGGGACGCCTCTGTTTACAAGAACCTCGTTTACAGTACAAGTTCAACATCGCAGAAAGTGAAAAATGGATAAAGAACTTGTGGTACTTACGTACAATGCAGTATCACTCAGCAATGAAATCTATGTCATCAGGCCCATAGAAGCATAATGAGTGGATTCAGGTACGATGATTCTAACTGAAATAAGTCACACAGAAAAAGAAACATCATAAGATATGACTAATACACGGAATGTAAACTTGGCTACACAGGAACTGAATTACAGAACAGAACAGGGTCTCAAATTTAGAAAACCAACTTATGCTTGCTTCAGGGGAATGGTGAGTTGGGGTGCTGCATAAAACCAGAGATTGAAATGAGCACAGATAAAGTTCCTTAAGCCAAATATGGAATAGACAAGAGCTACTCCTTGCTCAACGAAATGGACTCAAAACCCCATATTCAACCCCTAAGAATGTACCTGACTAGTAAGTATCTTAAAACCTATGGATTGCTATGTCTCCAAAAGAGAATCAAGCGTGTGTACAGGGGAATAAACGCAGCAGTGATAGGATTGGAGAGGTTCGGTGAGCAAATGAAGACCCTTTGAAGTCATATTGCATGGTACCCATTACACGGGTCTCAACTCTCCAGGTTTAAGGTATTCTTCCTTCAGCTAAAACATGCATGTGGATCCCAAGTATGATCAACCATGTGAACGGGAGACGTGTTCAAATATGTCTCAGTTTTCCTCCCCTGGTACTCGGGTGCAACATTCCAGACGCTTTACTAACACTCTCCCCACTTGGAGAGTCAGCGCCTTTAACCTCCTGTTTGGCCCAGTTTGCAATTTCTGCGGAAGATGAACAGGAATAGCGAGAACCAATGAGAGACTAGGTGGAGGTGTCTGGACGGGCAAATTTAACTCTCATTTCCCACCAGGAAGAGGAAATAACCAAAGGCTCAGCATGCCGTGCCGGAACCTGATTAGGGCCTGAAGCCATCCTGCGGTGTTGCGGCCAGGTCACAAGAAAGCGAGTTGAAGAAAGGAGCTCAGGGGCACTGTAATTCACAAACCTGCAGAGTTATAAATGACAGCTATCGTCCAAAAATAGACTGAAGTAAACCTGCCAAGAGGACTTGAAAGCAGGGCAGAATTGCAGGAAACCGATTTCAGGAGGTAGACTGGAATTGCATTGAAAGCATAGGAAAAGAGGCAGAACGTCCACAATGATGCACTTGGCCAAAAAGGGCGTATGCGTTTTTTCCTGAATATATTCAGGAAAAAACGCATACGCCCTTTTTGGCCAACCAAGCAAGCTTGCAAAGGAAATCTGCACTACAATGAAGTCTCACTTCCCCCCGGTCAAAAGGGCCATCTGAAAAAAGTGTAAAATCCAGAAAGGCAGGACAGGCCATGGAGAACTGGGAGCCTTGTTATGCTGATGGGCGGGATGTAAATTGCCAACAGACACTCGGGAGAAGTGTATGGTGTTTCCTGAAACATCTAAAAAACAAAGCAACAGAGCCTAGGGCACTGCCACTTATGGTCCTATAGCTTAGGGAAATTAAAATCAAAAAGACACAGCCACCCCAAAGTTTGGGACGCCTCTGTTTACAAGAACCTCGTTTACAGTACAAGTTCAACATCGCAGAAAGTGAAAAATGGATAAAGAAGTTGTGGTATTTACTTACAAAGCAATATCACTCAGCAATGAAATCTGTGTCATCAGGCCCTTAGCAGCACAATGAGTGGATTCAGGTATGATGATTCTAACTGAAGTAAGTCACACAGAAAAAGAAACATCATAAGATATCAGTAATACACGGAATGGAAACTTGGCTACACAGGAACTGAATTACAGAACAGAACAGGGTCTCAAATTTAGAAAACCAACTTATGCTTGCTTAAGGGGAAAGGTGAGTTGGGGTGCTGCATAAAACCAGAGATTGAAATGAGCACAGATAAAGTTCCTTAAGTCAAATATGGAATAGACAAGAGCTACTCCTTGCTCAACGAAATGGACTCAACACCGCATATTAAACGCCTAAGAATGTACCTGACTAGTAAGTATCTTAAAACCTATGGATTGCTATGTCTCCGAAAGAGAATCAAGCATGTGTACAGGGGCATAAACGCAGCAGTGATAGGATTGGAGAGGTTTGGTGAGCAAATGAAGACCCTTTGAAGTCATATTGCATGGTACCCATTACACGGGTCTTAACTCTCCAGGTTTAAGGTATTCTTCCTTCAGCTAAAACATGCTTGTGGAACCCAGAGTATGATCAACCATGTGAACGGGAGACGTGTTCAAATATGTCTCAGTTTTCCTCCCCTGGTACTCGGGTGCAACATTCCAGACGCTTTACTAACACTCTCCCCACTTGGAGAGTCAGCGCCTTTAACCTCCTGTTTGGCCCAGTTTGCAATTTCTGCGGAAGATGAACAGGAATAGCGAGAACCAATGAGAGACTAGCTGGAGGTGTCTGGACGGGCAAATTTAACTCTCATTTCCCACCAGGAAGAGGAAATAACCAAAGGCTCAGCGTGCCGTGCCGGAACCAGATTAGGGCCTGAAGCCATCCTGCGGTGTTGCGGCCAGGTCACAAGAAAGCAAGTTGAAGAAAGGAGCTCAGGGGCACTGTAATTCACAAACCTGCAGAGTTATAAATGACAGCTATCGTCCAAAAATAGACTGAAGTAAGGCTACCAAGAGGACTTGAAAGCGGGGCAGAATTGCAGGAAACCGATTTCAGGAGGTAGACTGGAATTGCATTGAAAGCATAGGAAAAGAGGCAGAACGTCCACAATGATGCACTTGGCCAAAAAGGGCGTATGCGTTTTTTCCTGAATATATTCAGGAAAAAACGCATACGCCCTTTTTGGCCAACCAAGCAAGCTTGCAAAGGAAATCTGCACTACAATGAAGTCTCACTTCCCCCCGGTCAAAAGGGCCATCTGAAAAAAGTGTAAAATCCAGAAAGGCAGGACAGGCCATGGAGAACTGGGAGCCTTGTTATGCTGATGGGCGGGATGTAAATTGCCAACAGACACTCGGGAGAAGTGTATGGTGTTTCCTGAAACATCTAAAAAAAAAAGCAACAGAGCCTAGGGCACTGCCACTTATGGTCCTATAGCTTAGGGAAATTAAAATCAAAAAGACACAGCCACCCCAAAGTTTGGAACGGCTCTGTTTACAAGAACCTCGTTTACAGTACAAGTTCAACATCGCAGAAAGTGAAAAATGGATAAAGAAGTTGTGGTATTTACTTACAAAGCAATATCTCTCAGCAATGAAATCTATGTCATCAGGCCCTTAGCATCACAATGAGTGGATTCAGGTACGATGATTCTAACTGAAATAAGTCACACAGAAAAAGAAACATCATAAGATATCAGTAATACACGGAATGTAAACTTGGTTACACAGGAACTGAATTACAGAACAGAACAGGGTCTCAAATTTAGAAAACCAACTTATGCTTGCTTAAGGGTAAAGGTGAGTTGGGGTGCTGCATAAAACCAGAGATTGAAATGAGCACAGATAAAGTTCCTTAAGTCAAATATGGAATAGACAAGAGCTACTCCTTGCTCAACGAAATGGACTCAACACCGCATATTAAACGCCTAAGAATGTACCTGACTAGTAAGTATCGTAAAACCTATGGATTGCTATGTCTCCAAAAGAGAATCAAGCATGTGTACAGGGGCATAAACGCAGCAGTGATAGGATTGGAGAGGTTCGGTGAGCAAATGAAGACGCTTTGAAGTCATATTGCATGGTACCCATTACACGGGTCTCAACTCTCCAGGTTTAAGGTATTCTTCCTTCAGCTAAAACATGCATGTGGAACCCAAGTATGATCAACCATGTGAACGGGAGACGTGTTCAAATATGTCTCAGTTTTCCTCCCCTGGTACTCGGGTGCAACATTCCAGACGCTTTACTAACACTCTCCCCACTTGGAGAGTCAGCGCCTTTAACCTCCTGTTTGGCCCAGTTTGCAATTTCCGCGGAAGATGAACAGGAATAGCGAGAACCAATGAGAGGCTAGCTGGAGGTGTCTGGACGGGCAAATTTAACTCTCATTTCCCACCAGGAAGAGGGAATAACCAAAGGCTCAGCGTGCCGTACCGGAACCAGATTAGGGCCTGAAGCCATCCTGCGGTGTTGCGGCCAGCTCTAAAGAAAGCGAGTTGAAGAAAGGAGCTCAGGGGCAGTGTAATTCACAAACCTGCAGAGTTATAAATGACAGCTATCGTCCAAAAATAGACTGAAGTAAGGCTGCCAAGAGGACTTGAAAGCGGGGCAGAATTGCAGGAAACCGATTTCAGGAGGTAGACTGGAATTGCATTGAAAGCATAGGAAAAGAGGCAGAACGTCAACAATGATGCACTTGGCCAAAAAGGGCGTATGCGTTTTTTCCTGAATATATTCAGGAAAAAACGCATACGCCCTTTTTGGCCAACCAAGCAAGCTTGCAAAGGAAATCTGCACTACAATGAAGTCTCACTTCCCCCCGGTCAAAAGGGCCATCTGAAAAAAGTGTAAAATCCAGAAAGGCAGGACAGGCCATGGAGAACTGGGAGCCTTGTTATGCTGATGGGCGGGATGTAAATTGCCAACAACCACTCGGGAGAAGTGTATGGTGTTTCCTGAAACATCTAAAAAACAAAGCAACAGAACCTAGGGCACTTCCACTTATGGTCCTATAGCTTAGGGAAATTAAAATCAAAAAGACACAGCCACCCCAAAGTTTGGAACGGCTCTGTTTACAAGAACCTCGTTTACAGTACAAGTTCAACATCGCAGAAAGTGAAAAATGGATAAAGAAGTTGTGGTATTTACTTACAAAGCAATATCACTCAGCAATGAAATCTGTGTCATCAGGCCCTTAGCAGCACAATGAGTGGATTCAGGTATGATGATTCTAACTGAAGTAAGTCACACAGAAAAAGAAACATCATAAGATATCAGTAATACACGGAATGTAAACTTGGCTACACAGGAACTGAATTACAGAACAGAACAGGGTCTCAAATTTAGAAAACCAACTTATGCTTGCTTATGGGTAAAGGTGAGGTGGGGTGCTGCATAAAACCAGAGATTGAAATGAGCACAGATAAAGTTCCTTAAGTCAAATATGGAATAGACAAGAGCTACTCCTTGCTCAACGAAATGGACTCAACACTGCATATTAAACGCCTAAGAATGCACCTGACTAGTAAGTATCTTAAAACCTATGGATTGCTATGTCTCCGAAAGAGAATCAAGCATGTGTACAGGGGCATAAACGCAGCAGTGATAGGATTGGAGAGGTTCGGTGAGCAAATGAAGACCCTTTGAAGTCATATTGCATGGTACCCATTACACGGGTCTCAACTCTCCAGGTTTAAGGTATTCTTCCTTCAGCTAAAACATGCATGTGGAACCCAAGTATGATCAACCATGTGAACGGGAGACGTGTTCAAATATGTCTCAGTTTTCCTCCCCTGGTACTCGGTAGCAACATTCCAGACGCTTTACTAACACTCTCCCCACTTGGAGAGTCAGCGCCTTTAACCTCCTTTTTGGCCCAGTTTGCAATTTCTGCGGAAGATGAACAGGAATAGCGAGAACCAATGAGGGCTAGCTGGAGGTGTCTGGACGGGCAAATTTAACTCTCATTTCCCACCAGGAAGAGGAATTAACCAAAGGCTCAGCATGCTGGGCCGGAACCAGATTAGGGCCTGAAGCCATCCTGCGGTGTTGCGGCCAGGTCACAAGAAAGCGAGTTGAAGAAAGGAGCTCAGGGGCTCTGTAATTCACAAACCTGCAGAGTTATAAATGACAGCTATCGTCCAAAAATAGACTGAAGTAAGGCTGCCAAGAGGACTTGAAAGCGGGGCAGAATTGCAGGAAACCGATTGCAGGAGGAAGACTGGAATTGCATTGAAAGCATAGGAAAAGAGGCAGAACGTCCACAATGATGCACTTGGCCAAAAAGGGCGTATGCGTTTTTTCCTGAATATATTCAGGAAAAACCGCATACGCCCTTTTTGGCCAACCAAGCAAGCTTGCAAAGGAAATCTGCACTACAATGAAGTCTCACTTCCCCCCGGTCAAAAGGGCCATCTGAAAAAAGTGTAAAATCCAGAAAGGCAGGACAGGCCATGGAGAACTGGGAGCCTTGTTATGCTGATGGGCGGGATGTAAATTGCCAACAACCACTCGGGAGAAGTGTATGGTGTTTCCTGAAACATCTAAAAAACAAAGCAACAGAACCTAGGGCACTTCCACTTATGGTCCTATAGCTTAGGGAAATTAAAATCAAAAAGACACAGCCACCCCAAAGTTTGGAACGGCTCTGTTTACAAGATCCTCGTTTACAGTACAAGTTCAACATCACAGAAAGTGAAAAATGGATAAAGAAGTTGTGGTATTTACTTACAAAGCAATATCACTCAGCAATGAAATCTGTGTCATCAGGCCCTTAGCAGCACAGTGAGTGGATTCAGTTACGATGATTCTAACTGAAATAAGTCACACAGAAAAAGAAACATCATAAGATATCAGTAATACACGGAATGTAAACTTGGCTACACAGGAACTGAATTACAGAACAGAACAGGGTCTCAAATTTAGAAAACCAACTTATGCTTGCTTAAGGGTAAAGGTGAGGTGGGGTGCTGCATAAAACCAGAGATTGAAATGAGCACAGATAAAGTTCCTTAAGTCAAATATGGAATAGACAAGAGCTACTCCTTGCTCAACGAAATGGACTCAACACCGCATATTAAACGCCTAAGAATGTACCTGACTAGTAAGTATCGTAAAATCTATGGATTGCTATGTCTCCAAAAGAGAATCAAGCATGTGTACAGGGGCATAAACGCAGCAGTGATAGGATTGGAGAGGTTCGGTGAGCAAATGAAGACGCTTTGAAGTCATATTGCATGGTACCCATTACACGGGTCTCAACTCTCCAGGTTTAAGGTATTCTTCCTTCAGCTAAAACATGCATGTGGAACCCAAGTATGATCAACCATGTGAACGGGAGACGTGTTCAAATATGTCTCAGTTTTCCTCCCCTGGTACTCGGGTGCAACATTCCAGACGCTTTACTAACACTCTCCCCACTTGGAGAGTCAGCGCCTTTAACCTCCTGTTTGGCCCAGTTTGCAATTTCTGCGGAAGATGAACAGGAATAGCGAGAACCAATGAGAGGCTAGCTGGAGGTGTCTGGACGGGCAAATTTAACTCTCATTTCCCACCAGGAAGAGGAAATAACCAAAGGCTCAGCGTGCCGTACCGGAACCAGATTAGGGCCTGAAGCCATCCTGCGGTGTTGCGGCCAGCTCTAAAGAAAGCGAGTTGAAGAAAGGAGCTCAGGGGCACTGTAATTCACAAACCTGCAGAGTTATAAATGACAGCTATCGTCCAAAAATAGACTGAAGTAAGGCTGCCAAGAGGACTTGAAAGCGGGGCAGAATTGCAGGAAACCGATTTCAGGAGGTAGACTGGAATTGCATTGAAAGCATAGGAAAAGAGGCAGAACGTCCACAATGATGCACTTGGCCAAAAAGGGCGTATGCGTTTTTTCCTGAATATATTCAGGAAAAAACGCATACGCCCTTTTTGGCCAACCAAGCAAGCTTGGAAAGGAAATCTGCACTACAATGAAGTCTCCCTTCCCCCCGGTCAAACGGGCCATCTGATAAAAGTGTAAAATCCAGAAAGGCAGGACAGGCCATGGAGAACTGGGAGCCTTGTTATGCTGATGGGCGGGATGTAAATTGCCAACCGACACTCCGGAGAAGTTTATGGTGTTTCCTGAAACATCTAAAAAACAAAGCAACAGAGCCTAGGGCACTGCCACTTATGGTCCTATAGCTTAGGGAAATTAAAATCAAAAAGACACAGCCACCCCAAAGTTTGGGACGCCTCTGTTTACAAGAACCTCGTTTACAGTACAAGTTCAACATCGCAGAAAGTGAAAAATGGATAAAGAAGTTGTGGTATTTACTTACAAAGCAATATCACTCAGCAATGAAATCTGTGTCATCAGGCCCTTAGCAGCACAATGAGTGGATTCAGGTATGATGATTCTAACTGAAGTAAGTCACACAGAAAAAGAAACATCATAAGATATCAGTAATACACGGAATGTAAACTTGGCTACACAGGAACTGAATTACAGAACAGAACAGGGTCTCAAATTTAGAAAACCAACTTATGCTTGCTTAAGGGTAAAGGTGAGTTGGGGTGCTGCATAAAACCAGAGATTGAAATGAGCACAGATAAAGTTCCTTAAGTCAAATATGGAATAGACAAGAGCTACTCCTTGCTCAACGAAATGGACTCAACACCGCATATTAAACGCCTAAGAATGCACCTGACTAGTAAGTATCTTAAAACCTATGGATTGCTATGTCTCCGAAAGAGAATCAAGCATGTGTACAGGGGCATAAACGCAGCAGTGATAGGATTGGAGAGGTTCGGTGAGCAAATGAAGACCCTTTGAAGTCATATTGCATGGTACCCATTACACGGGTCTTAACTCTCCAGGTTTAAGGTATTCTTCCTTCAGCTAAAACATGCATGTGGAACCCAAGTATGATCAACCATGTGAACGGGAGACGTGTTCAAATATGTCTCAGTTTTCCTCCCCTGGTACTCGGGTGCAACATTCCAGACGCTTTACTAACACTCTCTCCACTTGGAGAGTCAGCGCCTTTAACCTCCTGTTTGGCCCAGTTTGCAATTTCTGCGGAAGATGAACAGGAATAGCGAGAACCAATGAGAGGCTAGCTGCAGGTGTCTGGACGGGCAAATTTAACTCTCATTTCCCACCAGGAAGAGGAATTAACCAAAGGCTCAGCATGCCGGGCCGGAACCAGATTAGGGCCTGAAGCCATCCTGCAGTGTTGCGGTCAGGTCACAAGAAAGCGAGTTGAAGAAAGGAGCTCAGGGGCACTGTAATTCACAAACCTGCAGAGTTATAAATGACAGCTATCGTCCAAAAATAGACTGAAGTAAGGCTGCCAAGAGGACTTGAAAGCGGGGCAGAATTGCAGGAAACCGATTTCAGGAGGAAGACTGGAATTGCATTGAAAGCATAGGAAAAGAGGCAGAACGTCCACAATGATGCACTTGGCCAAAAAGGGCGTATGCGTTTTTTCCTGAATATATTCAGGAAAAACCGCATACGCCCTTTTTGGCCAACCAAGCAAGCTTGCAAAGGAAATCTGCACTACAATGAAGTCTCACTTCCCCCCGGTCAAAAGGGCCATCTGAAAAAAGTGTAAAATCCAGAAAGGCAGGACAGGCCATGGAGAACTGGGAGCCTTGTTATGCTGACGGGCGGGATGTAAATTGCCAACAACCACTCGGGAGAAGTGTATGGTGTTTCCTGAAACATCTAAAAAACAAAGCAACAGAGCCTAGGGCACTGCCACTTATGGTCCTATAGCTTAGGGAAATTAAACTCAAAAAGACACAGCCACCCCAAAGTTTGGAACGGCTCTGTTTACAAGAACCTCGTTTACAGTACAAGTTCAACATCGCAGAAAGTGAAAAATGGATAAAGAAGTTGTGGTATTTACTTACAAAGCAATATCACTCAGCAATGAAATCTGTGTCATCAGGCCCTTAGCAGCACAATGAGTGGATTCAGGTATGATGATTCTAACTGAAGTAAGTCACACAGAAAAAGAAACATCATAAGATATCAGTAATACACGGAATGTAAACTTGGCTACACAGGAACTGAATTACAGAACAGAACAGGGTCTCAAATTTAGAAAACCAACTTATGCTTGCTTAAGGGTAAAGGTGAGGTGGGGTGCTGCATAAAACCAGAGATTGAAATGAGCACAGATAAAGTTCCTTAAGTCAAATATGGAATAGACAAGAGCTACTCCTTGCTCAACGAAATGGACTCAACACCGCATATTAAACGCCTAAGAATGCACCTGACTAGTAAGTATCTTAAAACCTATGGATTGCTATGTCTCCGAAAGAGAATGAAGCATGTGTACAGGGGCATAAACGCAGCAGTGATAGGATTGGAGAGGTTCGGTGAGCAAATGAAGACGCTTTGAAGTAATATTGCATGGTACCCATTACACGGGTCTCAACTCTCCAGGTTTAAGGTATTCTTCCTTCAGCTAAAACATGCATTTGGAACCCAAGTATGATCAACCATGTGAACGGGAGACGTGTTCAAATATGTCTCAGTTTTCCTCCCCTGGTACTCGGGTGCAACATTCCAGACGCTTTACTAACACTCTCCCCACTTGGACAGTCACCGCCTTTAACCTCCTGTTTGGCCCAGTTTGCAATTTCTGCGGAAGATGAACAGGAATAGCGAGAACCAATGAGAGGCTAGCTGGAGGTGTCTGGACGGGCAAATTTAACTCTCATTTCCCACCAAGAAGAGGAAATAACCAAAGGCTCAGCGTGCCGTACCGGAACCAGATTAGGGCCTGAAGCCATACTGCGGTGTTGCGGCCAGCTCTAAAGAAAGCGAGTTGAAGAAAGGAGCTCAGGGGCACTGTAATTCACAAACCTGCAGAGTTATAAATGACAGCTATCGTCCAAAAATAGACTGAAGTAAGGCTGCCAAGAGGACTTGAAAGCGGGGCAGAATTGCAGGAAACCGATTTCAGGAGGTAGACTGGAATTGCATTGAAAGCATAGGAAAAGAGGCAGAACGTCCACAATGATGCACTTGGCCAAAAAGGGCGTATGCGTTTTTTCCTGAATATATTCAGGAAAAAACGCATACGCCCTTTTTGGCCAACCAAGCAAGCTTGCAAAGGAAATCTGCACTACAATGAAGTCTCACTTCCCCCCGGTCAAAAGGGCCATCTGATAAAAGTGTAAAATCCAGAAAGGCAGGACAGGCCATGGAGAACTGGGAGCCTTGTTATGCTGATGGGCGGGATGTAAATTGCCAACAACCACTCGGGAGAAGTGTATGGTGTTTCCTGAAACATCTAAAAAACAAAGCAACAGAACCTAGGGCACTTCCACTTATGGTCCTATAGCTTAGGGAAATTAAACTCAAAAAGACACAGCCACCCCAAAGTTTGGAACGGCTCTGTTTACAAGAACCTCGTTTACAGTACAAGTTCAACATCGCAGAAAGTGAAAAATGGATAAAGAAGTTGTGGTATTTACTTACAAAGCAATATCACTCAGCAATGAAATCTGTGTCATCAGGCCCTTAGCAGCACAATGAGTGGATTCAGGTATGATGATTCTAACTGAAGTAAGTCACACAGAAAAAGAAACATCATAAGATATCAGTAATACACGGAATGTAAACTTGGCTACACAGGAACTGAATTACAGAACAGAACAGGGTCTCAAATTTAGAAAACCAACTTATGCTTGCTTAAGGGTAAAGGTGAGGTGGGGTGCTGCATAAAACCAGAGATTGAAATGAGCACAGATAAAGTTCCTTAAGTCAAATATGGAATAGACAAGAGCTACTCCTTGCTCAACGAAATGGACTCAACACCGCATATTAAACGCCTAAGAATGCACCTGACTAGTAAGTATCTTAAAACCTATGGATTGCTATGTCTCCGAAAGAGAATGAAGCATGTGTACAGGGGCATAAACGCAGCAGTGATAGGATTGGAGAGGTTCGGTGAGCAAATGAAGACGCTTTGAAGTAATATTGCATGGTACCCATTACACGGGTCTCAACTCTCCAGGTTTAAGGTATTCTTCCTTCAGCTAAAACATGCATTTGGAACCCAAGTATGATCAACCATGTGAACGGGAGACGTGTTCAAATATGTCTCAGTTTTCCTCCCCTGGTACTCGGGTGCAACATTCCAGACGCTTTACTAACACTCTCCCCACTTGGACAGTCACCGCCTTTAACCTCCTGTTTGGCCCAGTTTGCAATTTCTGCGGAAGATGAACAGGAATAGCGAGAACAAATGAGAGGCTAGCTGGAGGTGTCTGGACGGGCAAATTTAACTCTCATTTCCCACCAGGAAGAGGAAATAACCAAAGGCTCAGCGTGCCATACCGGAACCAGATTAGGGCCTGAAGCCATCCTGCGGTGTTGCGGCCAGCTCTAAAGAAAGCGAGTTGAAGAAAGGAGCTCAGGGGCACTGTAATTCACAAACCTGCAGAGTTATAAATGACAGCTATCGTCCAAAAGTAGACTGAAGTAAGGCTGCCAAGAGGACTTGAAAGCGGGGCAGAATTGCAGGAAACCGATTTCAGGAGGTAGACTGGAATTGCATTGAAAGCATAGGAAAAGAGGCAGAACGTCCACAATGATGCACTTGGCCAAAAAGGGCGTATGCGTTTTTTCCTGAATATATTCAGGAAAAAACGCATACGCCCTTTTTGGCCAACCAAGCAAGCTTGCAAAGGAAATCTGCACTACAATGAAGTCTCACTTCCCCCCGGTCAAAAGGGCCATCTGATAAAAGTGTAAAATCCAGAAAGGCAGGACAGGCCATGGAGAACTGGGAGCCTTGTTATGCTGATGGGCGGGATGTAAATTGCCAACAACCACTCGGGAGAAGTGTATGGTGTTTCCTGAAACATCTAAAAAACAAAGCAACAGAACCTAGGGCACTTCCACTTATGGTCCTATAGCTTAGGGAAATTAAAATCAAAAAGACACAGCCACCCCAAAGTTTGGAACGGCTCTGTTTACAAGAACCTCGTTTACAGTACAAGTTCAACATCGCAGAAAGTGAAAAATGGATAAAGAAGTTGTGGTATTTACTTACAAAGCAATATCACTCAGCAATGAAATCTGTGTCATCAGGCCCTTAGCAGCACAATGAGTGGATTCAGGTATGATGATTCTAACTGAAGTAAGTCACACAGAAAAAGAAACATCATAAGATATCAGTAATACACGGAATGGAAACTTGGCTACACAGGAACTGAATTACAGAACAGAACAGGGTCTCAAATTTAGAAAAACAACTTATGCTTGCTTAAGGGTAAAGGTGAGTTGGGGTGCTGCATAAAACCAGAGATTGAAATGAGCACAGATAAAGTTCCTTAAGTCAAATATGGAATAGACAAGAGCTACTCCTTGCTCAACGAAATGGACTCAACACCGCATATTAAACGCCTAAGAATGCACCTGACTAGTAAGTATCTTAAAACCTATGGATTGCTATGTCTCCGAAAGAGAATCAAGCATGTGTACAGGGGCATAAACGCAGCAGTGATAGGATTGGAGAGGTTCGGTGAGCAAATGAAGACCCTTTGAAGTCATATTGCATGGTACCCATTACACGGGTCTCAACTCTCCAGGTTTAAGGTATTCTTCCTTCAGCTAAAACATGCATGTGGAACCCAAGTATGATCAACCATGTGAACGGGAGACGTGTTCAAATATGTCTCAGTTTTCCGCCCCTGGTACTCGGTAGCAACATTCCAGACGCTTTACTAACACTCTCCCCACTTGGAGAGTCAGCGCCTTTAACCTCCTGTTTGGCCCAGTTTGCAATTTCTGCGGAAGATGAACAGGAATAGCGAGAACCAATGAGAGGCTAGCTGGAGGTGTCTGGACGGGCAAATTTAACTCTCATTTCCCACCAGGAAGAGGAATTAACCAAAGGCTCAGCATGCTGGGCCGGAACCAGATTAGGGCCTGAAGCCATCCTGCGGTGTTGCGGCCAGGTCACAAGAAAGCGAGTTGAAGAAAGGAGCTCAGGGGCTCTGTAATTCACAAACCTGCAGAGTTATAAATGACAGCTATCGTCCAAAAATAGACTGAAGTAAGGCTGCCAAGAGGACTTGAAAGCGGGGCAGAATTGCAGGAAACCGATTTCAGGAGGTAGACTGGAATTGCATTGAAAGCATAGGAAAAGAGGCAGAACGTCCACAATGATGCACTTGGCCAAAAAGGGCGTATGCGTTTTTTCCTGAATATATTCAGGAAAAAACGCATACGCCCTTTTTGGCCAACCAAGCAAGCTTGCAAAGGAAATCTGCACTACAATGAAGTCTCACTTCCCCCCGGTCAAAAGGGCCATCTGAAAAAAGTGTAAAATCCAGAAAGGCAACAGGCCATTGAGAACTGGGAGCCTTGTTATGCTGATGGGCGGGATGTAAATTGCCAACAGACACTTGGGAGAAGTGTATGGTTTTTCCTGAAACATCTAAAAAACAAAGCAACAGAGCCTAGGGCACTTCCACTTATGGTCCTATAGCTTAGGGAAATTAAAATCAAAAAGACACAGCCACCCCAAAGTTTGGAACGGCTCTGTTTACAAGAACCTCGTTTACAGTACAAGTTCAACATCGCAGAAAGTGAAAAATGGATAAAGAAGTTGTGGTATTCACTTACAAAGCAATATCACTCAGCAATGAAATCTATGTCATCAGGCCCTTAGCAGCACAATGAGTGGATTCAGGTATGATGATTCTAACTGAAATAAGTCACACAGAAAAAGAAACATCATAAGATATCAGTAATACACGGAATGGAAACTTGGCTACACAGGAACTGAATTACAGAACAGAACAGGGTCTCAAATTTAGAAAAACAACTTATGCTTGCTTAAGGGTAAAGGTGAGTTGGGGTGCTGCATAAAACCAGAGATTGAAATGAGCACAGATAAAGTTCCTTAAGCCAAATATGGAATAGACAAGAGCTACTCCTTGCTCAACGAAATGGACTCAACACCGCATATTAAACGCCTAAGAATGTACCTGAATTGTAAGTATCTTAAAACCTATGGATTGCTATGTCTCCGAAAGAGAATCAAGCATGTGTACAGGGGCATAAACGCAGCAGTGATAGGATTGGAGAGTTTCGGTGAGCAAATGAAGACCCTTTGAAGTCATATTGCATGGTACCCATTCCACGGGATTCAACTACCCAGGTTTCAGGTATTCTTCCTTCAGCTAAAACATGCATGTGGAACCTAGAGTATGATCAACCATGTGATCGGGAGACGTGTTCAAATATGTCTCAGTTTTCCTCCCCTGGTACTCGGGTGCAACATTCCAGACGCTTTACTAACACTCTCCCCACTTGGAGAGTCAGTCCCTTTAACCTCCTGTTTGGCCCAGTTTGCAATTTCTGCGGAAGATGAACAGGAATAGCGAGAACCAATGAGAGGCTAGCTGGAGGTGTCTGGACGGGCAAATTTAACTCTCATTTCCCACCAGGAAGAAAAATTAACCAAAGGCTCAGCATGCCGGGCCAGAACCAGATTAGGGCCTGAAGCCATCCTGCAGTGTTGCGGCCAGGTCAAAAGAAAGCGAGTTGAAGAAAGGAGCTCAGGGGCACTGTAATTCACAAACCTGCAGAGTTATAAATGACAGCTATCGTCCAAAAATAGACTGAAGTAAGGCTGCCAAGAGGACTTGAAAGCGGGGCAGAATTGCAGGAAACCGATTTCAGGAGGTAGACTGGAATTGCATTGAAAGCATAGGAAAAGAGGCAGAACGTCCACAATGATGCACTTGGCCAAAAAGGGCGTATGCGTTTTTTCCTGAATATATTCAGGAAAAAACGCATACGCCCTTTTTGGCCAACCAAGCAAGCTTGCAAAGGAAATCTGCACTACAATGAAGTCTCACTTCCCCCCGGTCAAAAGGGCCATCTGAAAAAAGTGTAAAATCCAGAAAGGCAGGACAGGCCATGGAGAACTGGGAGCCTTGTTATGCTGATGGGCGGGATGTAAATTGCCAACAACCACTCGGGAGAAGTGTATGGTGTTTCCTGAAACATCTAAAAAACAAAGCAACAGAACCTAGGGCACTGCCACTTATGGTCCTATAGCTTAGGGAAATTAAAATCAAAAAGACACAGCCACCCCAAAGTTTGGGACGCCTCTGTTTACAAGAACCTCGTTTACAGTAGAAGTTCAACATCGCAGAAAGTGAAAAATGGATAAAGAAGTTGTGGTATTTACTTACAAAGCAATATCACTCAGCAATGAAATCTATGTCATCAGGCCCTTAGCATCACAATGAGTGGATTCAGGTATGATGATTCTAACTGAAATAAGTCACACAGAAAAAGAAACATCATAAGATATCAGTAATACACGGAATGTAAACTTGGCTACACAGGAACTGAATTACAGAACAGAACAGGGTCTCAAATTTAGAAAACCAACTTATGCTTGCTTAAGGGTAAAGGTGAGTTGGGGTGCTGCATAAAACCAGAGATTGAAATGAGCACAGATAAAGTTCCTTAAGTCAAATATGGAATAGACAAGAGCTACTCCTTACTCAACGAAATGGACTCAACACCGCATATTAAACGCCTAAGAATGTACCTGACTAGTAAGTATCGTAAAACCTATGGATTACTATGTCTCCAAAAGAGAATCAAGCATGTGTACAGGGGCATAAACGCAGCAGTGATAGGATTGGAGAGGTTCGGTGAGCAAATGAAGACCCTTTGAAGTCATATTGCATGGTACCCATTACACGGGTCTCAACTCTCCAGGTTTAAGGTATTCTTCCTTCAGCTAAAACATGCATGTGGAACCCAAGTATGATCAACCATGTGAACGGGAGATGTGTTCAAATATGTCTCAGTTTTACTCCCCTGGTACTCGGGTGCAACATTCCAGATGCTTTACTAACACTCTCCCCACTTGGAGAGTCAGCGCCTTTAACCTCCTGTTTGGCCCAGTTTGCAATTTCTGCGGAAGATGAACAGGAATAGCGAGAACCAATGAGAGGTTAGCTGGAGGTGTCTGGACGGGCAAATTTTTCCTAAATATATTCAGGAAAAAACGCATACGCCCTTTTTGGCCAACCAAGCAAGCTTGCAAAGGAAATCTGCACTACAATGAAGTCTCACTTCCCCCCGGTCAAAAGGGCCATCTGAAAAAAGTGTAAAATCCAGAAAGGCAGGACAGGCCATGGAGAACTGGGAGCCTTGTTATGCTGATGGGCGGGATGTAAATTGCCAACAACCACTCGGGAGAAGTGTATGGTGTTTCCTGAAACATCTAAAAAACAAAGCAACAGAACCTAGGGCACTTCCACTTATGGTCCTATAGCTTAGGGAAATTAAAATCAAAAAGACACAGACACCCCAAAGTTTGGAACGGCTCTGTTTACAAGAACCTCGTTTACAGTACAAGTTCAACATTGCAGAAAGTGAAAAATGGATAAAGAAGTTGTGGTATTTACTTACAAAGCAATATCACTCAGCAATGAAATCTGTGTCATCAGGCCCTTAGCAGCACAATGAGTGGTTTCAGGTATGATGATTCTAACTGAAATAAGTCACACAGAAAAAGAAACATCATAAGATATCAGTAATACACGGAATGTAAACTTGGCTACACAGGAACTGAATTACAGAACAGAACAGGGTCTCAAATTTAGAAAACCAACTTATTCTTGCTTAAGGGTAAAGGTGAGTTGGGGAGCTGCATAAAACCAGAGATTGAAATGAGCACAGATAAAGTTCCTTAAGCCAAATATGGAATACACAAGAGCTACTCCTTGCTCAACGAAATGGACTCAACACCCCATATTAAACGCCTAAGAATGTACCTGACTAGTAAGTATCTTAAAACCTATGGATTGCTATGTCTCCGAAAGAGAATCAAGCATGTGTACAGGGGCATAAACGCAGCAGTGATAGGATTGGAGAGGTTCGGTGAGCAAATGAAGACCCTTTGAAGTCATATTGCATGGTACCCATTCCACGGGTTTCAACTACCCAGGTTTAAGGTATTCTTCCTTCAGCTAAAACATGCATGTGGAACCTAGAGTATGATCTACCATGTGATCGGGAGACGTGTTCAAATATGTCTCAGGTTTCCTCCCCTGGTACTCGGGTGCAACATTCCAGACGCTTTACTAACACTCTCCCCACTTGGAGAGTCAGTCCCTTTAACCTCCTGTTTGGCCCAGTTTGCAATTTCTGCGGAAGATGAACAGGAATAGCGAGAACCAATGAGAGGCTAGCTGGAGGTGTCTGGACGGGCAAATTTAACTCTCATTTCCCACCAGGAAGAGGAATTAACCAAAGGCTCAGCATGCCGGGCCGGAACCAGATTAGGGTCTGAAGCCATCCTGCGGTGTTGCGGCCAGGTCACAAGAAAGCGAGTTGAAGAAAGGAGCTCAGGGGCACTGTAATTCACAAACCTGCAGAGTTATAAATGACAGCTATCGTCCAAAAATAGACTGAAGTAAGGCTGCCAAGAGGACTTGAAAGCGGGGCAGAATTGCAGGAAACCGATTTCAGGAGGTAGACTGGAATTGCATTGAAACCATAGGAAAAGAGGCAGAACGTCCACAATGATGCACTTGGCCAAAAAGGGCGTATGCGTTTTTTCCTGTATATATTCAGGAAAAAACGCATACGCCCTTTTTGGCCAACCAAGCAAGCTTGCAAAGGAAATCTGCACTACAATGAAGTCTCACTTCCCCCCGGTCAAAAGGGCCATCTGTAAAAAGTGTAAAATCCAGAGAGGCAGGACAGGCCATGGAGAACTGGGAGCCTTGTTATGCTGATGGGCAGGATGTAAATTGCCAACAGACACTCGGGAGTAGTGTATGGTGTTTCCTGAAACATCTAAAAAACAAAGCAACAGAGCCTAGGGCACTGCCACTTATGGTCCTATAGCTTAGGGAAATTAAAATCAAAAAGACACAGCCACCCCAAAGATTGGGACGCCTCTGTTTACAAGAACCTCGTTTACAGTACAAGTTCAACATCGCAGAAAGTCAAAAATGGATAAAGAAGTTGTGGTATTTACTTACAAAGCAATATCACTCAGCAATGAAATCTATGTCATCAGGCCCTTAGCATCACAATGAGTGGATTCAGGTATGATGATTCTAACTGAAATAAGTCACACAGAAAAAGAAACATCATAAGATATCAGTAATACACAGAATGTAAACTTGGCTACACAGGAACTGAATTACAGAACAGAACAGGGTCTCAAATTTAGAAAACCAACTTATGCTTGCTTAAGGGTAAAGGTGAGTTGGGGTGCTGCATAAAACCAGAGATTGAAATGAGCACAGATAAAGTTCCTTAAGTCAAATATGGAATAGACAAGAGCTACTCCTTGCTCAACGAAATGGACTCAACACCGCATATTAAACGCCTAAGAATGTACCTGACTAGTAAGTATCTTAAAACCTATGGATTGCTATGTCTCCGAAAGAGAATCAAGCATGTGTACAGGGGCATAAACGCAGCAGTGATAGGATTGGAGAGGTTCGGTGAGCAAATGAAGACCCTTTGAAGTCATATTGCATGGTACCCATTACACGGGTCTTAACTCTCCAGGTTTAAGGTATTCTTCCTTCAGCTAAAACATGCATGTGGAACCCAAGTATGATCAACCATGTGAACGGGAGACGTGTTCAAATATGTCTCAGTTTTCCTCCCCTGGTACTCGGGTGCAACATTCCAGACGCTTTACTAACACTCTCCCGACTTGGAGAGTCAGCGCCTTTAACCTCCTGTTTGGCCCAGTTTGCAATTTCTGCGGAAGATGAACAGGAATACCGAGAACTAATGAGAGGCTAGCTGGAGGTGTCTGGACGGGCAAATTTAACTCTCATTTCCCACCAGGAAGAGGAATTAACCAAAGGCTCAGCATGCCGTGCCGGAACCAGATTAGGGCCTGAAGCCATCCTGCGGTGTTGCGGCCAGCTCAAAAGAAAGCGAGTTGAAGAAAGGAGCTCAGGGGCACTGTAATTCACAAACCTGCAGAGTTATAAATGACAGCTATCGTCCTAAAATAGACTGAAGTAAGGCTGCCAAGAGGACTTGAAAGCGGGGCAGAATTGCAGGAAACCGATTTCAGGAGGTAGACTGGAATTGCATTGAAAGCATAGGAAAAGAGGCAGAACGTCCACAATGATGCACTTGGCCAAAAAGGGCGTATGCGTTTTTTCCTGAATATATTCAGGAAAAAACGCATACGCCCTTTTTGGCCAACCAAGCAAGCTTGCAAAGGAAATCTGCACTACAATGAAGTCTCACTTCCCCCCGGTCAAAAGGGCCATCTGAAAAAAGTGTAAAATCCAGAAAGGCAGGACAGGCCATGGAGAACTGGGAGCCTTGTTATGCTGATGGGCGGGATGTAAATTGCCAACAACCACTCGGGAGAAGTGTATGGTGTTTCCTGAAACATCTAAAAAACAAAGCAACAGAGCGTAGGGCACTTCCACTTATGGTCCTATAGCTTAGGGAAATTAAAATCAAAAAGACACAGCCACCCCAAAGTTTGGGATGCCACCGTTTACAAGAACCTCGTTTACCGTACAAGTTCAATATCACAGAAAGTGAAAAATGGATAAAGAACTTGTGGTACTTACGTACAATGCAGTATCACTCAGCAATGAAATCTATGTCATCAGGCCCGTAGCAGCATAATGAGTGGATTCAGGTACGATGATTCTAACTGAAATAAGTCACACAGAAAAAGAAACATCATAAGATATCAGTAATACACGGAATGTGAACTTGGCTACACATGAACTGAATTACAAAACAGAACAGTGTCTCAAGTTTAGAAAACCAACTTACGCTTGCTTAACGGGGAAGGTGAGTTGGGGTGCTGCATAAAACCAGAGATTGAAATGAGCACAGATAAAGTTCCTTAAGCCAAATATGGAATAGACAAGAGCTACTCCTTGCTCAACGAAATGGACTCAACACCCCATATTAAACGCCTAAGAATGTACCTGACTAGTAAGTATCTTAAAACCTATGGATTGCTATGTCTCCGAAAGAGAATCAAGCATGTGTACAGGGGCATAAACGCAGCAGTGATAGGATTGGAGAGGTTCGGTGAGCAAATGAAGACCCTTTGAAGTCATATTGCATGGTACCCATTACACGGGTTTCAACTACCCAGGTTTTAGGTATTCTTCCTTCAGCTAAAACATGCATGTGGAACCCAGAGTATGATCAACCATGTGATCAGGAGACGTGTTCAAATATGTCTCAGTTTTCCTCCCCTGGTACTCGGGTGCAACATTCCAGACGCTTTACTAACACTCTCCCCACTTGGAGAGTCAGCGCCTTTAACCTCCTGTTTGGCCCAGTTTGCAATTTCTGCGGAAGATGAACAGGAATAGCGAGAACCAATGAGAGGCTAGCTGGAGGTGTCTGGACGGGCAAATTTACCTCTCATTTCCCATCCGGAAGAGGAAATAACCAAAGGCTCAGCGTGCCGTACCGGAACCAGATTAGGGCCTGAAGCCATCCTGCGGTGTTGCGGCCAGCTCACAAGAAACCGAGTTGAAGAAAGGAGCTCAGGGGCACTGTAATTCACAAACCTGCAGAGTTATAAATGACAGCTATCGTCCAAAAATAGACTGAAGTAAGGCTGCCAAGAGGACTTGAAAGCGGGGCAGAATTGCAGGAAACCGATTTCAGGAGGTAGACTGGAATTGCATTGAAAGCATAGGAAAAGAGGCAGAACGTCCACAATGATGCACTTGGCCAAAAAGGGCGTATGCGTTTTTTCCTGAATATATTCAGGAAAAAACGCATACGCCCTTTTTGGCCAACCAAGCAAGCTTGCAAAGGAAATCTGCACTACAATGAAGTCTCACTTCCCCCCGGTCAAAAGGGCCATCTGAAAAAAGTGTAAAATCCAGAAAGGCAGGACAGGCCATGGAGAACTGGGAGCCTTGTTATGCTGATGGGCGGGATGTAAATTGCCAACAACCACTCGGGAGAAGTGTATGGTGTTTCCTGAAACATCTAAAAAACAAAGCAACAGAACCTAGGGCACTTCCACTTATGGTCCTATAGCTTAGGGAAATTAAAATCAAAAAGACACAGCCACCCCAAAGTTTGGAACGGCTCTGTTTACAAGAACCTCGTTTACAGTACAAGTTCAACATCGCAGAAAGTGAAAAATGGATAAAGAAGTTGTGGTATTTACTTACAAAGCAATATCACTCAGCAATGAAATCTGTGTCATCAGGCCCTTAGCAGCACAATGAGTGGATTCAGGTATGATGATTCTAACTGAAGTAAGTCACACAGAAAAAGAAACATCATAAGATATCACTAATACACGGAATGTAAACTTGGCTACACAGGAACTGAATTACAGAACAGAACAGGTTCTCAAATTTAGAAAACCAACTTAATCTTGCTTAAGGGTAAAGGTGAGTTGGGGTGCTGCATAAAACCAGAGATTGCAATGAGCACAGATAAAGTTCCTTAAGCCAAATATGGAATAGACAAGAGCTACTCCTTGCTCAACGAAATGGACTCAACACGCCATATTAAACGCCTAAGAATGTTCCTGACTAGTAAGTATCTTAAAACCTATGGATTGCTATGTCTCCGAAAGAGAATCAAGCATGTGTACAGGGGCATAAACGCAGCAGTGATAGGATTGGAGAGGTTCGGTGAGAAAATGAAGACCCTTTGAATTCATATTGCATGGTACCCATTCCACGGGTTTCAACTACCCAGGTTTAAGGTATTCTTCCTTCAGCTAAAACATGCATGTGGAACCTAGAGTATGATCAACCATGTGATTGGGAGACGTGTTCAAATATGTCTCAGTTTTCGTACCCTGGTACTCGGGTGCAACATTCCAGACGCTTTACTAACACTCTCCCGACTTGGAGAGTCAGTCCCTTTAACCTCCTGTTTGGCCCAGTTTGCAATTTCTGCGGAAGATGAACAGGAATAGCGAGAACCAATGAGAGACTAGCTGGAGGTGTCTGGACGGGCAAATTTAACTCTCATTTCCCACCAGGAAGAGGAATTAACCAAAGGCTCAGCGTGCCGTGCCGGAACCAGATTAGGGCCTGAAGCCATCCTGCGGTGTTGCGGCCAGCTCAGAGAAAGCGAGTTGAAGAAAGGAGCTCAGGGGCACTGTAATTCACAAACCTGCAGAGTTATAAATGACAGCTATCGTCCAAAAATAGACTGAAGTAAGGCTGCCAAGAGGACTTGAAAGCGGGGCAGAATTGCAGGAAACCGATTTCAGGAGGTAGACTGGAATTGCATTGAAAGCATAGGAAAAGAGGCAGAACGTCCACAATGATGCACTTGGCCTAAAAGGGCGTATGCGTTTTTTCCTGAATATATTCAGGAAAAAACGCATACGCCCTTTTTGGCCAACCAAGCAAGCTTGCAAAGGAAATCTGCACTACAATGAAGTCTCACTTCCCCCCGGTCAAAAGGGCCATCTGAAAAAAGTGTAAAATCCAGAAAGGCAACAGGCCATTGAGAACTGGGAGCCTTGTTATGCTGATGGGCGGGATGTAAATTGCCAACAACCACTCGGGAGAAGTGTATGGTGTTTCCTGAAACATCTAAAAAACAAAGCAACAGAACCTAGGGCACTTCCACTTATGGTCCTATAGCTTAGGGAAATTAAAATCAAAAAGACACAGCCACCCCAAAGTTTGGAACGGCTCTGTTTACAAGAACCTCGTTTACAGTACAAGTTCAACATCGCAGAAAGTGAAAAATGGATAAAGAAGTTGTGGTATTTACTTACAAAGCAATATCACTCAGCAATGAAATCTGTCTCATCAGGCCCTTAGCAGCACAATGAGTGGATTCAGGTATGATGATTCTAACTGAAGTAAGTCACACAGAAAAAGAAACATCATAAGATATCAGTAATACACGGAATGTAAACTTGTCTACACATGAACTGAATTACAGAACAGAACAGGGTTTCAAATTTAGAAAACCAACTTATGCTTGCTTAAGAGTAAAGGTGAGTTGGGGTGCTGCATAAAACCAGAGATTGAAATGAGCACAGATAAAGTTCCTTAAGTCAAATATGGAATAGACAAGAGCTACTCCTTGCTCAACGAAATGGACTCAACACCGCATATTAAACGCCTAAGAATGTACCTGACTAGTAAGTATCGTAAAACCTATGGATTGCTATGTCTCCGAAAGAGAATCAAGCATGTGTACAGGGGCATAAACGCAGCAGTGATAGGATTGGAGAGGTTCGGTGAGCAAATGAAGACCCTTTGAAGTCATATTGCATGGTACCCATTCCACGGGTTTCAACTACCCAGGTTTAAGGTATTCTTCCTTCAGCTAAAACATGCATGTGGAACCTAGAGTATGATCAACCATGTGATCGGGAGACGTGTTCAAATATGTCTCAGTTTTCGTACCCTGGTACTCGGGTGCAACATTCCAGACGCTTTACTAACACTCTCCCGACTTGGAGAGTCAGTCCCTTTAACCTCCTGTTTGGCCCAGTTTGCAATTTCTGCGGAAGATGAACAGGAATAGCGAGAACCAATGAGAGACTAGCTGGAGGTGTCTGGACGGGCAAATTTAACTCTCATTTCCCACCAGGAAGAGGAATTAACCAAAGGCTCAGCGTGCCGTGCCGGAACCAGATTAGGGCCTGAAGCCATCCTGCGGTGTTGCGGCCAGGTCACAAGAAAGCGAGTTGAAGAAAGGAGCTCAGGGGCACTGTAATTCACAAACCTGCAGAGTTATAAATGACAGCTATCGTCCAAAAATAGACTGAAGTAAGGCTGCCAAGAGGACTTGAAAGCGGGGCAGAATTGCAGGAAACCGATTTCAGGAGGTAGACTGGAATTGCATTGAAAGCATAGGAAAAGAGGCAGAACGTCCACAATGATGCACTTGGCCAAAAAGGGCGTATGCGTTTTTTCCTGAATATATTCAGGAAAAAACGCATACGCCCTTTTTGGCCAACCAAGCAAGCTTGCAAAGGAAATCTGCACTACAATGAAGTCTCACTTCCCCCCGGTCAAAAGGGCCATCTGAAAAAAGTGTAAAATCCAGAAAGGCAACAGGCCATGGAGAACTGGGAGCCTTGTTATGCTGATGGGCGGGATGTAAATTGCCAACAACCACTCGGGAGAAGTGTATGGTGTTTCCTGAAACATCTAAAAAACAAAGCAACAGAGCCTAGGGCACTTCCACTTATGGTCCTATAGCTTAGGGAAATTAAAATCAAAAAGACACAGCCACCCCAATGTTTGAAACGGCTCTGTTTACAAGAACCTCGTTTACAGTACAAGTTCAACATCGCAGAAAGTGAAAAATGGATAAAGAAGTTGTGGTACTTACGTACAATGTAGTATCACTCAGCAATGAAATCTATGTCATCAGGCCCGTAGCAGCATAATGAGTAGATTCAGGTACGATGATTCTAACTGAAATAAGTCACACAGAAAAAGAAACATCATAAGATATCACTAATACACGGAATGTAAACTTGGCTACACAGGAACTGAATTCCAAAACAGAACAGGTTCTCAAATTTAGAAAACCAACTTATGCTTGCTTAAGGGGAAAGGTGAGTTGGGTTGCTGCATAAAACCAGAGATTGAAATGAGCACAGATAAAGTTCCTTAAGCCAAATATGGAATAGACAAGAGCTACTCCTTGCTCAACGAAATGGACTCAACACCGCATATTAAACGCCTAAGAATGTACCTGACTAGTAAGTATCTTAAAACCTATGGATTGCTATGTCTCCGAAAGAGAATCAAGCATGTGTACAGGGGCATAAACGCAGCAGTGATAGGATTGGAGAGGTTCGGTGAGCAAATGAAGACCCTTTGAAGTCATATTGCATGGTACCCATTCCACGGGTTTCAACTACCCAGGTTTTAGGTATTCTTCCTTCAGCTAAAACATGCATGTGGAACCTAGAGTATGATCAACCATGTGAATGGGAGACGTGTTCAAATATGTCTCAGTTTTCCTCCCCTGGTACTCGGGTGCAACATTCCAGACGCTTTACTAACACTCTCCCCACTTGGAGAGTCAGCGCCTTTAACCTCCTGTTTGGCACAGTTTGCAATTTCTGCGGAAGATGAACAGGAATAGCGAGAACCAATGAGAGGCTAGCTGGAGGTGTCTGGACGGGCAAATTTAACTCTCATTTCCCACCAGGAAGAGGAAATAACCAAAGGCTCAGCGTGCCGTACCGGAACCAGATTAGGGCCTGAAGCCATCCAGCGGTGTTGCGGCCAGGTCACAAGAAAGCGAGTTGAAGAAAGGAGCTCAGGGGCACTGTAATTCACAAACCTGCAGAGTTATAAATGACAGCTATCGTCCAAAAATAGACTGAAGTAAGGCTGCCAAGAGGATTTGAAAGCGGGGCAGAATTGCAGGAAACCGATTTCAGGAGGTAGACTGAAATTGCATTGAAAGCATAGGAAAAGAGGCAGAACGTCCACAATGATGCACTTGGCCAAAAAGGGCGTATGCGTTTTTTCCTGAATATATTCAGGAAAAAACGCATACGCCCTTTTTGGCCAACCAAGCAAGCTTGCAAAGGAAATCTGCACTACAATGAAGTCTCATTTCCCCCCGGTCAAAAGGGCCATCTGAAAAAAGTGTAAAATCCAGAAAGGCAGGACAGGCCATGGAGAACTGGGAGCCTTGTTATGCTGACGGGCGGGATGTAAATTGCCAACAGACACTTGGGAGAAGTGTATGGTGTTTCCTGAAACATCTAAAAAACAAAGCAACAGAGCCTAGGGCACTTCCACTTATGGTCCTATAGCTTAGGGAAATTAAAATCAAAAAGACACAGCCACCCCAAAGTTTGGGACGCCTCTGTTTACAAGAACCTCGTTTACAGTACAAGTTCAACATCGCAGAAAGTGAAAAATGGATAAAGAAGTTGTGGTATTTACTTACAAAGCAATATCACTCAGCAATGAAATCTATGTCATCAGGCCCTTAGCATCACAATGAGTGTATTCAGGTATGATGATTCTAACTGAAATAAGTCACACAGAAAAAGAAACATCATAAGATATCAGTAATACACGGAATGTAAACTTGGCTACACAGGAACTGAATTACAGAACAGAACAGGGTCTCAAATTTAGAAAACCAACTTATGCTTGCTTAAGGGTAAAGGTGAGGTGGGGTGCTGTATAAAACCAGAGATTGAAATGAGCACAGATAAAGTTCCTTAAGCCAAATATGGAATAGACAAGAGCTACTCCTTGCTCAACGAAATGGACTCAACACCGCATATTGAACGCCTAAGAATGTACCTGACTAGTAAGTATCGTAAAACCTATGGATTGCTATGTCTCTGAAAGAGAATCAAGCATGTGTACAGGGGCATAAACGCAGCAGTGATAGGATTGGAGAGGTTCGGTGAGCAAATGAAGACCCTTTGAAGTCATATTGTATGGTACCCATTCCACGGGTTTCAACTACCCAGGTTTTAGGTATTCTTCCTTCAGCTAAAACATGCATTTGGAACCCAGAGTATGATCAACCATGTGAATGGGAGACGTGTTCAAATATGTCTCAGTTTTCCTCCCCTGGTACTCGGGTGCAACATTCCAGACGCTTTACTAACACTCTCCCCACTTGGAGAGTCAGCGCCTTTAACCTCCTGTTTGGTCCAGTTTGCAATTTCTGCGGAAGATGAACAGGAATAGCGAGAACCAATGAGAGGCTAGCTGGAGGTGTCTGGACGGGCAAATTTAACTCTCATTTCCCACCAGGAAGAGGAAATACCCAAAGGCTCAGCGTGCCGTACCGGAACCAGATTAGGGCCTGAAGCCATCCTGCGGTGTTGCGGCCAGCTCAAAAGAAAGCGAGTTGAAGAAAGGAGCTCAGGGGCACTGTAATTCACAAACCTGCAGAGTTATAAATGACAGCTATCGTCCAAAAATAGACTGAAGTAAGGCTGCCAAGAGGACTTGAAAGCGGGGCAGAATTGCAGGAAACCGATTTCAGGAGGTAGACTGGAATTGCATTGAAAGCATAGGAAAAGAGGCAGAACGTCCACAATGATGCACTTGGCCAAAAAGGGCGTATGCGTTTTTTCCTGAATATATTCAGGAGAAAACGCATACGCCCTTTTTGGCCAACCAAGCAAGCTTGCAAAGGAAATCTGCACTACAATGAAGTCTCACTTCCGGCCGGGCAAAAGGGCCATCTGAAAAAAGTGTAAAATCCAGAAAGGCAGGACAGGCCATGGAGAACTGGGAGCCTTGTTATGCTGATGGGCGGGATGTAAATTGCCAACAACCACTCGGGAGAAGTGTATGGTGTTTCCTGAAACATCTAAAAAAAAAAGCAACAGAGCCTAGGGCACTTCCACTTATGGTCCTATAGCTTAGGGAAATTAAAATCAAAAAGACACAGCCACCCCAATGTTTGAAACGGCTCTGTTTACAAGAACCTCGTTTACAGTACAAGTTCAACATCGCAGAAAGTGAAAAATGGATAAAGAAGTTGTGGTACCTACGTACAATGTAGTATCACTCAGCAATGAAATCTATGTCATCAGGCCCGTAGCAGCATAATGAGTAGATTCAGGTACGATGATTCTAACTGAAATAAGTCACACAGAAAAAGAAACATCATAAGATATCACTAATACACGGAATGTAAACTTGGCTACACAGGAACTGAATTCCAAAACAGAACAGGTTCTCAAATTTACAAAACCAACTTATGCTTGCTTAAGGGGAAAGGTGAGTTGGGTTGCTGCATAAAACCAGAGATTGAAATGAGCACAGATAAAGTTCCTTAAGCCAAATATGGAATAGACAAGAGCTACTCCTTGCTCAACGAAATGGACTCAACACCGCATATTAAACGCCTAAGAATGTACCTGACTAGTAAGTATCTTAAAACCTATGGATTGCTATGTCTCCGAAAGAGAATCAAGCATGTGTACAGGGGCATAAACGCAGCAGTGATAGGATTGGAGAGGTTCGGTGAGCAAATGAAGACCCTTTGAAGTCATATTGCATGGTACCCATTCCACGGGTTTCAACTACCCAGGTTTTAGGTATTCTTCCTTCAGCTAAAACATGCATGTGGAACCTAGAGTATGATCAACCATCTGAATGGGAGACGTGTTCAAATATGTCTCAGATTTCCTCCCCTGGTACTCGGGTGCAACATTCCAGACGCTTTACTAACACTCTCCCCACTTGGAGAGTCAGCGCCTTTAACCTCCTGTTTGGCACAGTTTGCAATTTCTGCGGAAGATGAACAGGAATAGCGAGAACCAATGAGAGGCTAGCTGGAGGTGTCTGGACGGGCAAATTTAACTCTCATTTCCCACCAGGAAGAGGAAATAACCAAAGGCTCAGCGTGCCGTGCCGGAACCAGATTAGGGCCTGAAGCCATCCTGCGGTGTTGCGGCCAGGTCACAAGAAAGCGAGTTGAAGAAAGGAGCTCAGGGGCACTGTAATTCACAAACCTGCAGAGTTATAAATGACAGCTATCGTCCAAAAATAGACTGAAGTAAGGCTGCCAAGAGGACTTGAAAGCGGGGCAGAATTGCAGGAAACCGATTTCAGGAGGTAGACTGGAATTGCATTGAAAGCATAGGAAAAGAGGCAGAACGTCCACAATGATGCACTTGGCCAAAAAGGGCGTATGCGTTTTTTCCTGAATATATTCAGGAAAAAAACGCATACGCCCTTTTTGGCCAACCAAGCAAGCTTGCAAAGGAAATCTGCACTACAATGAAGTCTCACTTCCCCCCGGTCAAAAGGGCCATCTGAAAAAAGTGTAAAATCCAGAAAGGCAGGACAGGCCATGGAGAACTGGGAGCCTTGTTATGCTGATGGGCGGGATGTAAATTGCCAACAGACACTTGGGAGTAGTGTATGGTGTTTCCTGAAACATCTAAAAAACAAAGCAACAGAGCCTAGGGCACTTCCACTTATGGTCCTATAGCTTAGGGAAATTAAAATCAAAAAGACACAGCCACCCCAAAGTTTGGAACGGCTCTGTTTACAAGAAACTCGTTTACAGTACAAGTTCAACATCGCAGAAAGTGAAAAATGGATAAAGAAGTTGTGGTATTCACTTACAAAGCAATATCACTCAGCAATGAAATCTATGTCATCAGGCCCTTAGCAGCACAATGAGTGGATTCAGGTATGATGATTCTAACTGAAATAAGTCACACAGAAAAAGAAACATCATAAGATATCAGTAATACACGGAATGGAAACTTGGCTACACAGGAACTGAATTACAGAACAGAACAGGGTTTCAAATTTAGAAAAACAACTTATGCTTGCTTAAGGGTAAAGGTGAGTTGGGGTGCTGCATAAAACCAGAGATTGAAATGAGAACAGATAAAGTTCCTTAAGCCAAATATGGAATAGACAAGAGCTACTCCTTGCTCAACGAAATGGACTCAACACCGCATATTAAACGCCTAAGAATGTACCTGACTTGTAAGTATCTTAAAACCTATGGATTGCTATGTCTCCAAAAGAGAATCAAGCATGTGTACAGGGGCATAAACGCAGCAGTGATAGGATTGGAGAGGTTCGGTGAACAAATGAAGACCCTTTGAAGTCATATTGCATGGTACCCATTCCACGGGTTTCAACTACCCAGGTTTAAGGTATTCTTCCTTCAGCTAAAACATGCATGTGGAACCTAGAGTATGATCAACCATGTGATCGGGAGACGTGTTCAAATATGTCTCAGTTTTCCTCCCCTGGTACTCGGGTGCAACATTCCAGACGCTTTACTAACACTCTCCCCACTTGGAGAGTCAGTGCCTTTAACCTCCTGTTTGGCCCAGTTTGCAATTTCTGCGGAAGATGAACAGGAATAGCGAGAACCAATGAGAGGCTAGCTGGAGGTGTCTGGACGGGCAAATTTAACTCTCATTTCCCACCAGGAAGAGGAATTAACCAAAGGCTCAGCGTGCCGTGCCGGAACCAGATTAGGGCCTGAAGCCATCCTGCGGTGTTGCGGCCAGGTCACAAGAAAGCGAGTTGAAGAAAGGAGCTCAGGGGCACTGTAATTCACAAACCTGCAGAGTTATAAATGACAGCTATCGTCCAAAAATAGACTGAAGTATGGCTGCCAAGAGGATTTGAAAGCGGGGCAGAATTGCAGGAAACCGATTTCAGGAGGTAGACTGGAATTGCATTGAAAGCATAGGAAAAGAGGCAGAACGTCCACAATGATGCACTTGGCCAAAAAGGGCGTATGCGTTTTTTCCTGAATATATTCAGGAAAAAACGCATACGCCCTTTTTGGCCAACCAAGCAAGCTTGCAAAGGAAATCTGCACTACAATGAAGTCTCACTTCCCCCCGGTCAAAAGGGCCATCTGAAAAAAGTGTAAAATCCAGAAAGGCAGGACAGGCCATGGAGAACTGGGAGCCTTGTTGTGCTGACGGGCGGGATGTAAATTGCCAACAGACACTCGGGAGAAGTGTATGGTGTTTCCTGAAACATCTAAAAAACAAAGCAACAGAGCCTAGGGCACTGCCACGTATGGTCCTATAGCTTAGGGAAATTAAAATCAAAAAGACACAGCCACCCCAAAGTTTGGGACGCCTCTGTTTACAAGAACCTCGTTTACAGTACAAGTTCAACATCGCAGAAAGTGAAAAATGGATAAAGAAGTTGTGGTATTTACTTACAAAGCAATATCACTCAGCAATGAAATCTATGTCATCAGGCCCTTAGCATCACAATGAGTGTATTCAGGTATGATGATTCTAACTGAAATAAGTCACACAGAAAAAGAAACATCATAAGATATCAGTAATACACGGAATGTAAACTTGGCTACACAGGAACTGAATTACAGAACAGAACAGGGTCTCAAATTTAGTAAACCAACTTATGCTTGCTTAAGGGTAAAGGTGAGGTGGGGTGCTGTATAAAACCAGAGATTGAAATGAGCACAGATAAAGTTCCTTAAGCCAAATATGGAATAGAAAAGAGCTACTCCTTGCTCAACGAAATGGACTCAACACCGCATATTGAACGCCTAAGAATGTACCTGACTAGTAAGTATCGTAAAACCTATGGATTGCTATGTCTCCGAAAGAGAATCAAGCATGTGTACAGGGGCATAAACGCAGCAGTGATAGGATTGGAGAGGTTCGGTGAGCAAATGAAGACCCTTTGAAGTCATATTGCATGGTACCCATTACACGGGTCTCAACTCTCCAGGTTTAAGGTATTCTTCCTTCAGCTAAAACATGCATGTGGAACCCAAGTATGATCAACCATGTGAACGGGAGACGTGTTCAAATATGTCTCAGTTTTCCTCCCCTGGTACTCGGGTGCAACATTCCAGACGCTTTACTAACACTCTCCCCATTTGGAGAGTCAGCGCCTTTAACCTCCTGTTTGGCCCAGTTTGCAATTTCTGCGGAAGATGAACAGGAATAGCGAGAACCAATGAGAGGCTAGCTGGAGGTGTCTGGATGGGCAAATTTAACTCTCATTTCCCACCAGGAAGAGGAAATACCCAAAGGCTCAGCGTGCCGTACCGGAACCAGATTAGGGCCTGAAGCCATCCTGCGGTGTTGCGGCCAGCTCAAAAGAAAGCGATTTGAAGAAAGGAGCTCAGGGGCACTGTAATTCACAAACCTGCAGAGTTATAAATGACAGCTATCGTCCAAAAATAGACTGAAGTAAGGCTGCCAAGAGGACTTGAAAGCGGGGCAGAATTGCAGGAAACCGATTTCAGGAGGTAGACTGGAATTGCATTGAAAGCATAGGAAAAGAGGCAGAATGTCCACAATGATGCACTTGGCCAAAAAGGGCGTATGCGTTTTTTCCTGAATATATTCAGGAAAAAACGCATACGCCCTTTTTGGCCAACCAAGCAAGCTTGCAAAGGAAATCTGCACTACAATGAACTCTCACTTCCCCCCGGTCAAAAGGGCCATCTGAAAAAAGTGTAAAATCCAGAAAGGCAGGACAGGCCATGGAGAACTGGGAGCCTTCTTATGCTGATGGGCGGGATGTAAATTGCCAACAGACACTTGGGAGAAGTGTATGGTGTTTCCTGAAACATCTAAAAAACAAAGCAACAGAGCCTAGGGCACTTCCACTTATGGTCCTATAGCTTAGGGAAATTAAAATCAAAAAGACACAGCCACCCCAAAGTTTGGAACGGCTCTGTTTACAAGAACCTCGTTTACAGTACAAGTTCAACATCGCAGAAAGTGAAAAATGGATAAAGAAGTTGTGGTATTCTCTTACAAAGCAATATCACTCAGCAATGAAATCTATGTCATCAGGCCCTTAGCAGCACAATGAGTGGATTCAGGTATGATGATTCTAACTGAAATAAGTCACACAGAAAAAGAAACATCATAAGATATCAGTAATACACGGAATGTAAACTTGGCTACACAGGAACTGAATTACAGAACAGAACAGGGTCTCAAATTTAGAAAAACAACTTATGCTTGCTTAAGGGTAAAGGTGAGTTAGGGTGCTGCATAAAACCAGAGATTGAAATGAGCACAGATAAAGTTCCTTAAGCCAAATATGGAATAGTCAAGAGCTACTCCTTGCTCAACGAAATGGATTCAACACCGCATATTAAACGCCTAAGAATGTACCTGACTTGTAAGTATCTTAAAACCTATGGATTGCTATGTCTCCAAAAGAGAATCAAGCATGTGTACAGGGGCATAAACGCAGCAGTGATAGGATTGGAGAGGTTCGGTGAGCAAATGAAGACCCTTTGAAGTCATATTGCATGGTACCCATTCCACGGGTTTCAACTACCCAGGTTTAAGGTATTCTTCCTTCAGCTAAAACATGCATGTGGAACCTAGAGTATGATCAACCATGTGATCGGGAGACGTGTTCAAATATGTCTCAGTTTTCCTCCCCTGGTACTCGGGTGCAACATTCCAGACGCTTTACTAACACTCTCCCCACTTGGAGAGTCAGTCCCTTTAACCTCCTGTTTGGCCCAGTTTGCAATTTCTGCGGAAGATGAACAGGAATAGCGAGAACCAATGAGAGGCTAGCTGGAGGTGTCTGGACGGGCAAATTTAACTCTCATTTCCCACCAGGAAGAGGAATTAAACAAAGGCTCAGCATGCCGTGCCGGAACCAGATTAGGGCCTGAAGGCATCCTGCAGTGTTGCGGCCAGGTCACAAGAAAGCGAGTTGAAGAAAGGAGCTCAGGGGCACTGTAATTCACAAACCTGCAGAGTTATAAATGACAGCTATCGTCCAAAAATAGACTGAAGTAAGGCTGCCAAGAGGACTTGAAAGCGGGGCAGAATTGCAGGAAACCGATTTCAGGAGGTAGACTGGAATTGCATTGAAAGCATAGGAAAAGAGGCAGAACGTCCACAATGATGCACTTGGCCAAAAAGGGCGTATGCGTTTTTTCCTGAATATATTCAGGAAAAAACGCATACGCCCTTTTTGGCCAACCAAGCAAGCTTGCAAAGGAAATCTGCACTACAATGAAGTCTCACTTCCCGCCGGTCAAAAGGGCCATCTGAAAAAAGTGTAAAATCCAGAAAGGCAACAGGCCATTGAGAACTGGGAGCCTTGTTATGCTGATGGGCGGGATGTAAATTGCCAACAGACACTTGGGAGAAGTGTATGGTGTTTCCTGAAACATGTAAAAAACAAAGCAACAGAGCCTAGGGCACTTCCACTTATGGTCCTATAGCATAGGGAAAATAAAATCAAAAAGACACAGCCACCCCAAAGTTTGGAACGGCTCTGTTTACAAGAACCTCGTTTACAGTACAAGTTCAACATCGCAGAAAGTGAAAAATGGATAAAGAAGTTGTGGTATTCACTTACAAAGCAATATCACTCAGCAATGAAATCTATGTCATCAGGCCCTTAGCAGCACAATGAGTGGATTCAGGTATGATGATTCTAACTGAAATAAGTCACACAGAAAAAGAAACATCATAAGATATCAGTAATACACGGAATGTAAACTTGGCTACACAGGAACTGAATAACAGAACAGAACAGGGTCTCAAATTTAGAAAACCAACTTATGCTTGCTTAAGGGTAAAGGTGAGTTGGGGTGCTGCATAAAACCAGAGATTGAAATGAGCACAGATAAAGTTCCTTAAGCCAAATATGGAATAGACAAGAGCTACTCCTTGCTCAACGAAATGGACTCAACACCGCATATTGAACGCCTAAGAATGTACCTGACTAGTAAGTATCGTAAAACCTATGGATTGCTATGTCTCCGAAAGAGAATCAAGCATGTGTACAGGGGCATAAACGCAGCAGTGATAGGATTGGAGAGGTTCGGTGAGCAAATGAAGACCCTTTGAAGTCATATTGCATGGTACCCATTACACGGGTCTCAACTCTCCAGGTTTAAGGTATTCTTCCTTCAGCTAAAACATGCATGTGGAACCCAAGTATGATCAACCATGTGAACGGGAGACGTGTTCAAATATGTCTCAGTTTTCCTACCCTGGTACTCGGGTGCAACATTCCAGACGCTTTACTAACACTCTCTCCACTTGGAGAGTCAGCGCCTTTAAACTCCTGTTTGGCCCAGTTTGCAATTTCTGCGGAAGATGAACAGGAATAGCGAGAACCAATGAGAGGCTAGCTGGAGGTGTCTGGACGGGCAAATTTAACTCTCATTTCCCACCAGGAAAAGGAAATAACGAAAGGCTCAGCGTGCCGGGCCGGAACCAGATTAGGGCCTGAAGCCATCCTGCGGTGTTGCGGCCAGCTCTAAAGAAAGCGAGTTGAAGAAAGGAGCTCAGGGGTACTGTAATTCACAAACCTGCAGAGTTATAAATGACAGCTATCGTCCAAAAATATACTGAAGTAAGGCTGCCAAGAGGACTTGAAAGCAGGGCAGAATTACAGGAAACCGATTTCAGGAGGTAGACTGGAATTGCATTGAAAACATAGGAAAAGAGGCAGAACGTCCACAATGATGCACTTGGCCAAAAAGGGCGTATGCGTTTTTTCCTGAATATATTCAGGAAAAAACGCATACGCCCTTTTTGGCCAACCAAGCAAGCTTGCAAAGGAAATCTGCACTACAATGAAGTCTCACTTCCCCCCGGTCAAAAGGGCCATCTGAAAAAAGTGTAAAATCCAGAAAGGCAGGACAGGCCATGGAGAACTGGGAGCCTTGTTATGCTGATGGGCGGGATGTAAATTGCCAACAACCACTCGGGAGAAGTGTATGGTGTTTCCTGAAACATCTAAAAAACAGAGCAACAGAACCTAGGGCACTTCCACTTATGGTCCTATAGCTTAGGGAAATTAAAATCAAAAAGACACAGCCACCCCAAAGTTTGGAACGGCTCTGTTTACAAGAACCTCGTTTACAGTACAAGTTCAACATCGCAGAAAGTGAAAAATGGATAAAGAAGTTGTGGTATTTACTTACAAAGCAATATCACTCAGCAATGAAATCTGTGTCATCAGGCCCTTAGCAGCACAATGAGTGGATTCAGGTATGATGATTCTAACTGAAATAAGTCACACAGAAAAAGAAACATCATAAGATATCAGTAATACACGGAATGTAAACTTGGCTACACAGGAACTGAATTACAGAACAGAACAGGGTCTCAAATTTAGAAAACTAACTTATGCTTGCTTAAGGGGAAAGGTGAGTTGGGTTGCTGCATAAAACCAGAGATTGAAATGAGCACAGATAAAGTTCCTTAAGCCAAATATGGAATAGACAAGAGCTACTCCTTGCTCAACGAAATGGACTCAACACCGCATATTAAACGCCTAAGAATGTACCTGACTAGTAAGTATCTTAAAACCTATGGATTGCTATGTCTCCGAAAGAGAATCAAGCATGTGTACAGGGGCATAAACGCAGCAGTGATAGGATTGGAGAGGTTCGGTGAGCAAATGAAGACCCTTTGAAGTCATATTGCATGGTACCCATTCCACGGGTTTCAACTACCCAGGTTTTAGGTATTCTTCCTTCAGCTAAAACATGCATGTGGAACCCAGAGTATGATCAAACATGTGATCGGGAGACGTGTTCAAATATGTCTCAGTTTTCCTCCCCTGGTACTCGGGTGCAACATTCCAGACGCTTTACTAACACTCTCCCCACTTGGAGAGTCAGCGCCTTTAACCTCCTGTTTGGCACAGTTTGCAATTTCTGCGGAAGATGAACAGGAATAGCGAGAACCAATGAGAGGCTAGCTGGAGGTGTCTGGACGGGCAAATTTAACTCTCATTTCCCAACAGGAAGAGGAAATAACCAAAGGCTCAGCGTGCCGTACCGGAACCAGATTAGGGCCTGAAGCCATCCTGCGGTGTTGCGGCCAGCTCAAAAGAAAGCGAGTTGAAGAAAGGAGCTCAGGGGCACTGTAATTCACAAACCTGCAGAGTTATAAATGACAGCTATCGTCCAAAAATAGACTGAAGTAAGGCTGCCAAGAGGACTTGAAAGCGGGGCAGAATTGCAGGAAACCGATTTCAAGAGGTAGACTGGAATTGCATTGAAAGCATAGGAAAAGAGGCAGAACGTCCACAATGATGCACTTGGCCAAAAAGGGCGTATGCGTTTTTTCCTGAATATATTCAGGAAAAAACGCATACGCCCTTTTTGGCCAACCAAGCAAGCTTGCAAAGGAAATCTGCACTACAATGAAGTCTCACTTCCCCCCGGTCAAAAGGGCCATCTGAAAAAAGTGTAAAATCCAGAAAGGCAGGACAGGCCATGTAGAACTGGGAGCCTTGTTATGCTGATGGACGGGATGTAAATTGCCAACAACCACTCGGGAGAAGTGTATGGTGTTTCCTGAAACATCTAAAAAACAAAGCAACAGAGCCTAGGGCACTTCCACTTATGGTCCTATAGCTTAGGGAAATTAAAATCAAAAAGACACAGCCACCCCAAAGTTTGGAACGGCTCTGTTTACAAGAACCTCGTTTACAGTACAAGTTCAACATCGCAGAAAGTGAAAAATGGATAAAGAACTTGTGGTACTTACGTACAATGCAGTATCACTCAGCAATGAAATCTATGTCATCAGGCCCGTAGCATCATAATGAGTAGATTCAGGTATGATGATTCTAACTGAAATAAGTCACACAGAAAAAGAAACATCATAAGATATCAGTAATACACGGAATGTAAACTTGGCTACACAGGAACTGAATTACAGAACAGAACAGGGTCTTAAATTTAGAAAACCAACTTATGCTTGCTTAAGGGTAAAGGTGAGTTGGGGTGCTGCATAAAACCAGAGATTGAAATGAGCACAGATAAAGTTCCTTAAGCCAAATATGGAATAGACAAGAGCTACTCCTTGCTCAACGAAATGGACTCAACACCGCATATTAAACGCCTAAGAATGTACCTGACTAGTAAGTATCTTAAAACCTATGGATTGCTATGTCTCCGAAAGAGAATCAAGCATGTGTACAGGGGCATAAACGCAGCAGTGATAGGATTGGAGAGGTTCGGTGAGCAAATGAAGACCCTTTGAAGTCATATTGCATGGTACCCATTCCACGGGTTTCAACTACCCAGGTTTTAGGTATTCTTCCTTCAGCTAAAACATGCATGTGGAACCCAGAGTATGATCAACCATGTGATCGGGAGACGTGTTCAAATATGTCTCAGTTTTCCTCCCCTGGTACTCGGGTGCAACATTCCAGACGCTTTACTAACACTCTCCCCACTTGGAGAGTCAGCGCCTTTAACCTCCTGTTTGGCACAGTTTGCAATTTCTGCGGAAGATGAACAGGAATAGCGAGAACCAATGAGAGGCTAGCTGGAGGTGTCTGGACGGGCAAATTTAACTCTCATTTCCCAACAGGAAGAGGAAATAACCAAAGGCTCAGCGTGCCGTACCGGAACCAGATTAGGGCCTGAAGCCATCCTGCGGTGTTGCGGCCAGCTCAAAAGAAAGCGAGTTGAAGAAAGGAGCTCAGGGGCACTGTAATTCACAAACCTGCAGAGTTATAAATGACAGCTATCGTCCAAAAATAGACTGAAGTAAGGCTGCCAAGAGGACTTGAAAGCGGGGCAGAATTGCAGGAAACCGATTTCAGGAGGTAGACTGGAATTGCATTGAAAGCATAGGAAAAGAGGCAGAACGTCCACAATGATGCACTTGGCCAAAAAGGGCGTATGCGTTTTTTCCTGAATATATTCAGGAAAAAACGCATATGCCCTTTTTGGCCAACCAAGCAAGCTTGCAAAGGAAATCTGCACTACAATGAAGTCTCACTTCCCCCCGGTCAAAAGGGCCATCTGAAAAAAGTGTAAAATCCAGAAAGGCAGGACAGGCCATGGAGAACTGGGAGCCTTGTTATGCTGATGGACGGGATGTAAATTGCCAACAACCACTCGGGAGAAGTGTATGGTGTTTCCTGAAACATCTAAAAAACAAAGCAACAGAGCCTAGGGCACTGCCACTTATGGTCCTATAGCTTAGGGAAATTAAAATCAAAAAGACACAGCCACCCCAAAGTTTGGAACGGCTCTGTTTACAAGAACCTCGTTTACAGTACAAGTTCAACATCGCAGAAAGTGAAAAATGGATAAAGAAGTTGTGGTATTTACTTACAAAGCAATATCACTCAGCAATGAAATCTGTGTCATCAGGCCCTTAGCAGCACAATGAGTGGATTCAGGTATGATGATTCTAACTGAAGTAAGTCACACAGAAAAAGAAACATCATAAGATATCAGTAATACACGGAATGTAAACTTGGCTACACAGGAACTGAATTACAGAACAGAACAGGGTCTCAAATTTAGAAAACCAACTTATGCTTGCTTAAGGGGAAAGGTGAGTTGGGGTCCTGCATAAAACCAGAGATTGAAAGAGCACAGATAAAGTTCCTTAAGTCAAATATAGAATAGACAAGAGCTACTCCTTGCTCAACGAAATGGACTCAACACCGCATATTAAACGCCTAAGAATGTACCTGATTAGTAAGTATCGTAAAACCTATGGATTGCTATGTCTCCAAAAGAGAATGAAGCATGTGTACAGGGGCATAAACGCAGCAGTGATAGGATTGGAGAGGTTCGGTGAGCAAATGAAGACCCTTTGAAGTCATATTGCATGGTACCCATTACACGGTCTCAACTCTCCAGGTTTAAGGTATTCTTCCTTCAGCTAAAACATGCATGTGGAACCCAAGTATGATCAACCATGTGAACGGGAGACGTGTTCAAATATGTCTCAGTTTTCCTCCCCTGGTACTCGGGTGCAACATTCCAGACGCTTTACTAACACTCTCCCCACTTGTAGAGTCAGCGCCTTTAACCTCCTGTTTGGCCCAGTTTGCAATTTCTGCGGAAGATGAACAGGAATAGCGAGAACCAATGAGAGGCTAGCTGGAGGTGTCTGGACGGGCAAATTTAACTCTCATTTCCCACCAGGAAGAGGAAATAACCAAAGGCTCAGCGTGCCGTACCGGAACCAGATTAGGGCCTGAAGCCATCCTGCGGTGTTGCGGCCAGCTCAAAAGAAAGCGAGTTGAAGAAAGGAGCTCAGGGGCACTGTAATTCACAAACCTGCAGAGTTATAAATGACAGCTATCGTCCAAAAATATACTGAAGTAAGGCTGCCAAGAGGACTTGAAAGCGGGGCAGAATTGCAGGAAACCGATTTCAGGAGGTAGACTGGAATTGCATTGAAAGCATAGGAAAAGAGGCAGAACGTCCACAATGATGCACTTGGCCAAAAAGGGCGTATGCGTTTTTTCCTGAATATATTCAGGAAAAAACGCATACGCCCTTTTTGGCCAACCAAGCAAGCTTGCAAAGGAAATCTGCACTACAATGAAGTCTCACTTCCCCCCGGTCAAAAGGGCCATCTGAAAACAGTGTAAAATCCAGAAAGGCAGGACAGGCCATGGAGAACTGGGAGCCTTGTTATGCTGATGGGCGGGATGTAAATTGCCAACAACCACTCGGGAGAAGTGTATGGTGTTTCCTGAAACATCTAAAAAACAAAGCAACAGAACCTAGGGCACTTCCACTTATGGTCCTATAGCTTAGGGAAATTAAAATCAAAAAGACACAGCCACCCCAAAGTTTGGGACGCCTCTGTTTACAAGAACCTCGTTTACAGTACAAGTTCAACATCGCAGAAAGTGAAAAATGGATAAAGAAGTTGTGGTATTTACTTACAAAGCAATATCACTCAGCAATGAAATCTATGTCATCAGGCCCTTAGCATCACAATGAGTGTATTCAGGTATGATGATTCTAACTGAAATAAGTCACACAGAAAAAGAAACATCATAAGATATCAGTAATACACGGAATGTAAACTTGGCTACACAGGAACTGAATTACAGAACAGAACAGGGTCTCAAATTTAGTAAACCAACTTATGCTTGCTTAAGGGTAAAGGTGAGGTGGGGTGCTGTATAAAACCAGAGATTGAAATGAGCACAGATAAAGTTCCTTAAGCCAAATATGGAATAGAAAAGAGCTACTCCTTGCTCAACGAAATGGACTCAACACCGCATATTGAACGCCTAAGAATGTACCTGACTAGTAAGTATCGTAAAACCTATGGATTGCTATGTCTCCGAAAGAGAATCAAGCATGTGTACAGGGGCATAAACGCAGCAGTGATAGGATTGGAGAGGTTCGGTGAGCAAATGAAGACCCTTTGAAGTCATATTGCATGGTACCCATTACACGGGTCTCAACTCTCCAGGTTTAAGGTATTCTTCCTTCAGCTAAAACATGCATGTGGAACCCAAGTATGATCAACCATGTGAACGGGAGACGTGTTCAAATATGTCTCAGTTTTCCTCCCCTGGTACTCGGGTGCAACATTCCAGACGCTTTACTAACACTCTCCCCATTTGGAGAGTCAGCGCCTTTAACCTCCTGTTTGGCCCAGTTTGCAATTTCTGCGGAAGATGAACAGGAATAGCGAGAACCAATGAGAGGCTAGCTGGAGGTGTCTGGATGGGCAAATTTAACTCTCATTTCCCACCAGGAAGAGGAAATACCCAAAGGCTCAGCGTGCCGTACCGGAACCAGATTAGGGCCTGAAGCCATCCTGCGGTGTTGCGGCCAGCTCAAAAGAAAGCGATTTGAAGAAAGGAGCTCAGGGGCACTGTAATTCACAAACCTGCAGAGTTATAAATGACAGCTATCGTCCAAAAATAGACTGAAGTAAGGCTGCCAAGAGGACTTGAAAGCGGGGCAGAATTGCAGGAAACCGATTTCAGGAGGTAGACTGGAATTGCATTGAAAGCATAGGAAAAGAGGCAGAATGTCCACAATGATGCACTTGGCCAAAAAGGGCGTATGCGTTTTTTCCTGAATATATTCAGGAAAAAACGCATACGCCCTTTTTGGCCAACCAAGCAAGCTTGCAAAGGAAATCTGCACTACAATGAACTCTCACTTCCCCCCGGTCAAAAGGGCCATCTGAAAAAAGTGTAAAATCCAGAAAGGCAGGACAGGCCATGGAGAACTGGGAGCCTTCTTATGCTGATGGGCGGGATGTAAATTGCCAACAGACACTTGGGAGAAGTGTATGGTGTTTCCTGAAACATCTAAAAAACAAAGCAACAGAGCCTAGGGCACTTCCACTTATGGTCCTATAGCTTAGGGAAATTAAAATCAAAAAGACACAGCCACCCCAAAGTTTGGAACGGCTCTGTTTACAAGAACCTCGTTTACAGTACAAGTTCAACATCGCAGAAAGTGAAAAATGGATAAAGAAGTTGTGGTATTCTCTTACAAAGCAATATCACTCAGCAATGAAATCTATGTCATCAGGCCCTTAGCAGCACAATGAGTGGATTCAGGTATGATGATTCTAACTGAAATAAGTCACACAGAAAAAGAAACATCATAAGATATCAGTAATACACGGAATGTAAACTTGGCTACACAGGAACTGAATTACAGAACAGAACAGGGTCTCAAATTTAGAAAAACAACTTATGCTTGCTTAAGGGTAAAGGTGAGTTAGGGTGCTGCATAAAACCAGAGATTGAAATGAGCACAGATAAAGTTCCTTAAGCCAAATATGGAATAGTCAAGAGCTACTCCTTGCTCAACGAAATGGATTCAACACCGCATATTAAACGCCTAAGAATGTACCTGACTTGTAAGTATCTTAAAACCTATGGATTGCTATGTCTCCAAAAGAGAATCAAGCATGTGTACAGGGGCATAAACGCAGCAGTGATAGGATTGGAGAGGTTCGGTGAGCAAATGAAGACCCTTTGAAGTCATATTGCATGGTACCCATTCCACGGGTTTCAACTACCCAGGTTTAAGGTATTCTTCCTTCAGCTAAAACATGCATGTGGAACCTAGAGTATGATCAACCATGTGATCGGGAGACGTGTTCAAATATGTCTCAGTTTTCCTCCCCTGGTACTCGGGTGCAACATTCCAGACGCTTTACTAACACTCTCCCCACTTGGAGAGTCAGTCCCTTTAACCTCCTGTTTGGCCCAGTTTGCAATTTCTGCGGAAGATGAACAGGAATAGCGAGAACCAATGAGAGGCTAGCTGGAGGTGTCTGGACGGGCAAATTTAACTCTCATTTCCCACCAGGAAGAGGAATTAAACAAAGGCTCAGCATGCCGTGCCGGAACCAGATTAGGGCCTGAAGGCATCCTGCAGTGTTGCGGCCAGGTCACAAGAAAGCGAGTTGAAGAAAGGAGCTCAGGGGCACTGTAATTCACAAACCTGCAGAGTTATAAATGACAGCTATCGTCCAAAAATAGACTGAAGTAAGGCTGCCAAGAGGACTTGAAAGCGGGGCAGAATTGCAGGAAACCGATTTCAGGAGGTAGACTGGAATTGCATTGAAAGCATAGGAAAAGAGGCAGAACGTCCACAATGATGCACTTGGCCAAAAAGGGCGTATGCGTTTTTTCCTGAATATATTCAGGAAAAAACGCATACGCCCTTTTTGGCCAACCAAGCAAGCTTGCAAAGGAAATCTGCACTACAATGAAGTCTCACTTCCCGCCGGTCAAAAGGGCCATCTGAAAAAAGTGTAAAATCCAGAAAGGCAACAGGCCATTGAGAACTGGGAGCCTTGTTATGCTGATGGGCGGGATGTAAATTGCCAACAGACACTTGGGAGAAGTGTATGGTGTTTCCTGAAACATGTAAAAAACAAAGCAACAGAGCCTAGGGCACTTCCACTTATGGTCCTATAGCATAGGGAAAATAAAATCAAAAAGACACAGCCACCCCAAAGTTTGGAACGGCTCTGTTTACAAGAACCTCGTTTACAGTACAAGTTCAACATCGCAGAAAGTGAAAAATGGATAAAGAAGTTGTGGTATTCACTTACAAAGCAATATCACTCAGCAATGAAATCTATGTCATCAGGCCCTTAGCAGCACAATGAGTGGATTCAGGTATGATGATTCTAACTGAAATAAGTCACACAGAAAAAGAAACATCATAAGATATCAGTAATACACGGAATGTAAACTTGGCTACACAGGAACTGAATAACAGAACAGAACAGGGTCTCAAATTTAGAAAACCAACTTATGCTTGCTTAAGGGTAAAGGTGAGTTGGGGTGCTGCATAAAACCAGAGATTGAAATGAGCACAGATAAAGTTCCTTAAGCCAAATATGGAATAGACAAGAGCTACTCCTTGCTCAACGAAATGGACTCAACACCGCATATTGAACGCCTAAGAATGTACCTGACTAGTAAGTATCGTAAAACCTATGGATTGCTATGTCTCCGAAAGAGAATCAAGCATGTGTACAGGGGCATAAACGCAGCAGTGATAGGATTGGAGAGGTTCGGTGAGCAAATGAAGACCCTTTGAAGTCATATTGCATGGTACCCATTACACGGGTCTCAACTCTCCAGGTTTAAGGTATTCTTCCTTCAGCTAAAACATGCATGTGGAACCCAAGTATGATCAACCATGTGAACGGGAGACGTGTTCAAATATGTCTCAGTTTTCCTACCCTGGTACTCGGGTGCAACATTCCAGACGCTTTACTAACACTCTCCCCACTTGGAGAGTCAGCGCCTTTAAACTCCTGTTTGGCCCAGTTTGCAATTTCTGCGGAAGATGAACAGGAATAGCGAGAACCAATGAGAGGCTAGCTGGAGGTGTCTGGACGGGCAAATTTAACTCTCATTTCCCACCAGGAAAAGGAAATAACGAAAGGCTCAGCGTGCCGGGCCGGAACCAGATTAGGGCCTGAAGCCATCCTGCGGTGTTGCGGCCAGCTCTAAAGAAAGCGAGTTGAAGAAAGGAGCTCAGGGGTACTGTAATTCACAAACCTGCAGAGTTATAAATGACAGCTATCGTCCAAAAATATACTGAAGTAAGGCTGCCAAGAGGACTTGAAAGCAGGGCAGAATTACAGGAAACCGATTTCAGGAGGTAGACTGGAATTGCATTGAAAACATAGGAAAAGAGGCAGAACGTCCACAATGATGCACTTGGCCAAAAAGGGCGTATGCGTTTTTTCCTGAATATATTCAGGAAAAAACGCATACGCCCTTTTTGGCCAACCAAGCAAGCTTGCAAAGGAAATCTGCACTACAATGAAGTCTCACTTCCCCCCGGTCAAAAGGGCCATCTGAAAAAAGTGTAAAATCCAGAAAGGCAGGACAGGCCATGGAGAACTGGGAGCCTTGTTATGCTGATGGGCGGGATGTAAATTGCCAACAACCACTCGGGAGAAGTGTATGGTGTTTCCTAAAACATCTAAAAAACAAAGCAACAGAACCTAGGGCACTTCCACTTATGGTCCTATAGCTTAGGGAAATTAAAATCAAAAAGACACAGCCACCCCAAAGTTTGGAACGGCTCTGTTTACAAGAACCTCGTTTACAGTACAAGTTCAACATCGCAGAAAGTGAAAAATGGATAAAGAAGTTGTGGTATTTACTTACAAAGCAATATCGCTCAGCAATGAAATCTGTGTCATCAGGCCCTTAGCAGCACAATGAGTGGATTCAGGTATGATGATTCTAACTGAAGTAAGTCACACAGAAAAAGAAACATCATAAGATATCAGTAATACACGGAATGGAAACTTGGCTACACAGGAACTGAATTACAGAACAGAACAGGGTCTCAAATTTAGAAAACCAACTTATGCTTGCTTAAGGGTAAAGGTGAGTTGGGGTGCTGCATAAAACCAGAGATTGAAATGAGCACAGATAAAGTTCCTTAAGTCAAATATGGAATAGACAAGAGCTACTCTTTACTCAACGAAATGGTCTCAACACCGCATATTAAACGCCTAAGAATGTACCTGACTAGTAAGTATCGTAAAACCTATGGATTGCTATGTCTCTGAAAGAGAATCAAGCATGTGTACAGGGGCATAAACGCAGCAGTGATAGGATTGGAGAGGTTCGGTGAGCAAATGAAGACCCTTTGAAGTCATATTGCATGGTACCCATTACACGGGTCTCAACTCTCCAGGTTTAAGGTATTCTTCCTTCAGCTAAAACATGCATGTGGAACCCAAGTATGATCAACCATGTGAACGGGAGACGTGTTCAAATATGTCTCAGTTTTCCTCCCCTGGAACTCGGGTGCAACATTCCAGACGCTTTACTAACACTCTCCCGACTTGGAGAGTCAGCGCCTTTAACCTCCTGTTTGGCCCAGTTTGCAATTTCTGCGGAAGATGAACAGGAATAGCGAGAACCAATGAGAGGCTAGCTGGAGGTGTCTGGACGGGCAAATTTAACTCTCATTTCCCACCAGGAAGAGGAAATAACCAAAGGCTCAACGTGCCGTACCGGAACCAGATTAGGGCCTGAAGCCATCCTGCGGTGTTGCGGCCAGCTCAAAAGAAAGCGAGTTGAAGAAAGGAGCTCAGGGGCACTGTAATTCACAAACCTGCAGAGTTATAAATGACAGCTATCGTCCAAAAATAGACTGAAGTAAGGCTGCCAAGAGGACTTGAAAGCGGGGCAGAATTGCAGGAAACCGATTTCAGGAGGTAGACTGGAATTGCATTGAAAGCATAGGAAAAGAGGCAGAACGTCCACAATGATGCACTTGGCCAAAAAGGGCGTATGCGTTTTTTCCTGAATATATTCAGGAAAAAACGCATACGCCCTTTTTGGCCAACCAAGCAAGCTTGCAAAGGAAATCTGCACTACAATGAAGTCTCACTTCCCCCCGGTCAAAAGGGCCATCTGAAAAAAGTGTAAAATCCAGAAAGGCAGGACAGGCCATGGAGAACTGGGAGCCTTGTTATGCTGATGGGCGGGATGTAAATTGCCAACAGACAGTTGGGAGAAGTGTATGGTGTTTCCTGAAACATCTAAAAAACAAAGCAACAGAGCCTAGGGCACTGCCACTTATGGTCCTATAGCTTAGGGAAATTAAAATCAAAAAGACACAGCCACCCCAAAGTTTGGGACGCCTCTGTTTACAAGAACCTCGTTTACAGTACAAGTTCAACATCGCAGAAAGTGAAAAATGGATAAAGAACTTGTGGTACTTACGTACAATGCAGTATCACTCAGCAATGAAATCTATGTCATCAGGCCCGTAGCAGCATAATGAGTGGATTCAGGTACGATGATTCTAACTGAAATAAGTCACACAGAAAAAAACATCATAAGATATCACTAATACACGGAATGTAAACTTGGCTACACAGGAACTGCATTCCAAAACAGAACAGGGTCTCAAATTTAGAAAACCAACTTATGCTTGCTTAAGGGGAAAGGTGAGTTGGGTTGCTGCATAAAACCAGAGATTGAAATGAGCACAGATAAAGTTCCTTAAGCCAAATATGGAATAGACAAGAGCTACTCCTTGCTCAACGAAATGGACTCAAAACCGCATATTAAACGCCTAAGAATGTACCTGACTAGTAAGTATCTTAAAACCTATGGATTGCTATGCCTCCGAAAGAGAATCAAGCATGTGTACAGGGGCATAAACGCAGCAGTGATAGGATTGGAGAGGTTCGGTGAGCAAATGAAGACCCTTTGAAGTCATATTGCATGGTACCCATTCCACGGGTTTCAACTACCCAGGTTTTAGGTATTCTTCCTTCAGCTAAAACATGCATGTGGAACCCAGAGTATGATCAACCATGTGAACGGGAGACGTGTTCAAATATGTCTCAGTTTTCCTCCCCTGGTACTCGGGTGCAACATTCCAGACGCTTTACTAACACTCTCCCGACTTGGAGAGTCAGTCCCTTTAACCTCCTGTTTGGCCCAGTTTGCAATTTCTGCGGAAGATGAACAGGAATAGCGAGAACCAATGAGAGGCTAGCTGGAGGTGTCTGGACGGGCAAATTTAACTCTCATTTCCCAACAGGAAGAGGAAATAACCAAAGGCTCAGCGTGCCGTACCGGAACTAGATTAGGGCCTGAAGCCATCCTGCGGTGTTGCGGCCAGGTCACAAGAAAGCGAGTTGAAGAAAGGAGCTCAGGGGCACTGTAATTCACAAACCTGCAGAGTTATAAATGACAGCTATCGTCCAAAAATAGACTGAAGTAAGGCTGCCAAGAGGACTTGAAAGCGGGGCAGAATTGCAGGAAACCGATTTCAGGAGGTAGACTGGAATTGCATTGAAAGCATAGGAAAAGAGGCAGAACGTCCACAATGATGCACTTGGCCAAAAAGGGCGTATGCGTTTTTTCCTGAATATATTCAGGAAAAAACGCATACGCCCTTTTTGGCCAACCAAGCAAGCTTGCAAAGGAAATCTGCACTACAATGAAGTCTCACTTCCCCCCGGTCAAAAGGGCCATCTGAAAAAAGTGTAAAATCCAGAAAGGCAGGACAGGCCATGGAGAACTGGGAGTCTTGTTATGCTGATGGGCGGGATGTAAATTGCCAACAGACACTTGGGAGAAGTGTATGGTGTTTCCTGAAACATCTAAAAAACAAAGCAACAGAGCCTAGGGCACTGCCACTTATGGTCCTATAGCTTAGGGAAATTAAAATCAAAAAGACACAGCCACCCCAAAGTTTGGGACGCCTCTGTTTACAAGAACCTCGTTTACAGTACAAGTTCAACATCGCAGAAAGTGAAAAATGGATAAAGAAGTTGTGGTATTTACTTACAAAGCAATATCACTCAGCAATGAAATCTATGTCATCAGGCCCTTAGCATCACAATGAGTGGATTCAGGTATGATGATTCTAACTGAAATAAGTCACACAGAAAAAGAAACATCATAAGATATCAGTAATACACGGAATGGAAACTTGGCTACACAGGAACTGAATTACAGAACAGAACAGGGTCTCAAATTTAGAAAACCAACTTATGCTTCCTTAAGGGTAAAGGTGAGTTGGGGTGCTGCATAAAACCAGAGATTGAAATGAGCACAGATAAAGTTCCTTAAGTCAAATATGGAATAGACAAGAGCTACTCCTTGCTCAACGAAATGGACTCAACACCGCATATTAAACGCCTAAGAATGTACCTGACTAGTAAGTATCGTAAAACCTATGGATTGCTATGTCTCCAAAAGAGAATCAAGCATGTGTACAGGGGCATAAACGCAGCAGTGATAGGATTGGAGAGGTTCGGTGAGCAAATGAAGACCCTTTGAAGTCATATTGCATGGTACCCATTACACGGGTCTCAACTCTCCAGGTTTAAGGTATTCTTCCTTCAGCTAAAACATGCATGTGGAACCCAAGTATGATCAACCATGTGAACGGGAGACGTGTTCAAATATGTCTCAGTTTTCCTCCCCTGGTACTCGGGTGCAACATTCCAGACGCTTTACTAACACTCTCCCCACTTGGAGAGTCAGTCCCTTTAACCTCCTGTTTGGCCCAGTTTGCAATTTCTGCGGAAGATGAACAGGAATAGCGAGAACCAATGAGAGGCTAGCTGGAGGTGTCTGGACGGGCAAATTTAACTCTCATTTCCCACCAGGAAGAGGAAATAACCAAAGGCTCAGCGTGCCGTGCCGGAACCAGATTAGGGCCTGAAGCCATCCTGCGGTGTTGCGGCCAGGTCACAAGAAAGCGAGTTGAAGAAAGGAGCTCAGGGGCACTGTAATTCACAAACCTGCAGAGTTATAAATGACAGCTATCGTCCAAAAATAGACTGAAGTAAGGCTGCCAAGAGGACTTGAAAGCGGGGCAGAATTGCAGGAAACCGATTTCAGGAGGTAGACTGGAATTGCATTTAAAGCATAGGAAAAGAGGCAGAACGTCCACAATGATGCACTTGGCCAAAAAGGGCGTATGCGTTTTTTCCTGAATATATTCAGGAAAAAACGCATACGCCCTTTTTGGCCAACCAAGCAAGCTTGCAAAGGAAATCTGCACTACAATGAAGTCTCACTTCCCCCCGGTCAAAAGGGCCATCTGAAAAAAGTGTAAAATCCAGAAAGGCAGGACAGGCCATGGAGAACTGGGAGCCTTGTTATGCTGATGGGCGGGATGTAAATTGCCAACAGACAGTTGGGAGAAGTGTATGGTGTTTCCTGAAACATCTAAAAAACAAAGCAACAGAGCCTAGGGCACTGCCACTTATGGTCCTATAGCTTAGGGAAATTAAAATCAAAAAGACACAGCCACCCCAAAGTTTGGGACGCCTCTGTTTACAAGAACCTCGTTTACAGTACAAGTTCAACATCGCAGAAAGTGAAAAATGGATAAAGAACTTGTGGTACTTACGTACAATGCAGTATCACTCAGCAATGAAATCTATGTCATCAGGCCCGTAGCAGCATAATGAGTGGATTCAGGTACGATGATTCTAACTGAAATAAGTCACACAGAAAAAAACATCATAAGATATCACTAATACACGGAATGTAAACTTGGCTACACAGGAACTGCATTCCAAAACAGAACAGGGTCTCAAATTTAGAAAACCAACTTATGCTTGCTTAAGGGGAAAGGTGAGTTGGGTTGCTGCATAAAACCAGAGATTGAAATGAGCACAGATAAAGTTCCTTAAGCCAAATATGGAATAGACAAGAGCTACTCCTTGCTCAACGAAATGGACTCAACACCGCATATTAAACGCCTAAGAATGTACCTGACTAGTAAGTATCTTAAAACCTATGGATTGCTATGCCTCCGAAAGAGAATCAAGCATGTGTACAGGGGCATAAACGCAGCAGTGATAGGATTGGAGAGGTTCGGTGAGCAAATGAAGACCCTTTGAAGTCATATTGCATGGTACCCATTCCACGGGTTTCAACTACCCAGGTTTTAGGTATTCTTCCTTCAGCTAAAACATGCATGTGGAACCCAGAGTATGATCAACCATGTGAACGGGAGACGTGTTCAAATATGTCTCAGTTTTCCTCCCCTGGTACTCGGGTGCAACATTCCAGACGCTTTACTAACACTCTCCCGACTTGGAGAGTCAGTCCCTTTAACCTCCTGTTTGGCCCAGTTTGCAATTTCTGCGGAAGATGAACAGGAATAGCGAGAACCAATGAGAGGCTAGCTGGAGGTGTCTGGACGGGCAAATTTAACTCTCATTTCCCAACAGGAAGAGGAAATAACCAAAGGCTCAGCGTGCCGTACCGGAACTAGATTAGGGCCTGAAGCCATCCTGCGGTGTTGCGGCCAGGTCACAAGAAAGCGAGTTGAAGAAAGGAGCTCAGGGGCACTGTAATTCACAAACCTGCAGAGTTATAAATGACAGCTATCGTCCAAAAATAGACTGAAGTAAGGCTGCCAAGAGGACTTGAAAGCGGGGCAGAATTGCAGGAAACCGATTTCAGGAGGTAGACTGGAATTGCATTGAAAGCATAGGAAAAGAGGCAGAACGTCCACAATGATGCACTTGGCCAAAAAGGGCGTATGCGTTTTTTCCTGAATATATTCAGGAAAAAACGCATACGCCCTTTTTGGCCAACCAAGCAAGCTTGCAAAGGAAATCTGCACTACAATGAAGTCTCACTTCCCCCCGGTCAAAAGGGCCATCTGAAAAAAGTGTAAAATCCAGAAAGGCAGGACAGGCCATGGAGAACTGGGAGTCTTGTTATGCTGATGGGCGGGATGTAAATTGCCAACAGACACTTGGGAGAAGTGTATGGTGTTTCCTGAAACATCTAAAAAACAAAGCAACAGAGCCTAGGGCACTGCCACTTATGGTCCTATAGCTTAGGGAAATTAAAATCAAAAAGACACAGCCACCCCAAAGTTTGGGACGCCTCTGTTTACAAGAACCTCGTTTACAGTACAAGTTCAACATCGCAGAAAGTGAAAAATGGATAAAGAAGTTGTGGTATTTACTTACAAAGCAATATCACTCAGCAATGAAATCTATGTCATCAGGCCCTTAGCATCACAATGAGTGGATTCAGGTATGATGATTCTAACTGAAATAAGTCACACAGAAAAAGAAACATCATAAGATATCAGTAATACACGGAATGTAAACTTGGCTACACAGGAACTGAATTACAGAACAGAACAGGGTCTCAAATTTAGAAAACCAACTTATGCTTCCTTAAGGGTAAAGGTGAGTTGGGGTGCTGCATAAAACCAGAGATTGAAATGAGCACAGATAAAGTTCCTTAAGTCAAATATGGAATAGACAAGAGCTACTCCTTGCTCAACGAAATGGACTCAACACCGCATATTAAACGCCTAAGAATGTACCTGACTAGTAAGTATCGTAAAACCTATGGATTGCTATGTCTCCAAAAGAGAATCAAGCATGTGTACAGGGGCATAAACGCAGCAGTGATAGGATTGGAGAGGTTCGGTGAGCAAATGAAGACCCTTTGAAGTCATATTGCATGGTACCCATTACACGGGTCTCAACTCTCCAGGTTTAAGGTATTCTTCCTTCAGCTAAAACATGCATGTGGAACCCAAGTATGATCAACCATGTGAACGGGAGACGTGTTCAAATATGTCTCAGTTTTCCTCCCCTGGTACTCGGGTGCAACATTCCAGACGCTTTACTAACACTCTCCCCACTTGGAGAGTCACCGCCTTTAAACTCCTGTTTGGCCCAGTTTGCAATTTCTGCGGAAGATGAACAGGAATAGCGAGAACCAATGAGAGGCTAGCTGGAGGTGTCTGGACGGGCAAATTTAACTCTCATTTCCCACCAGGAAGAGGAAATAACCAAAGGCTCAGCGTGCCGTGCCGGAACCAGATTAGGGCCTGAAGCCATCCTGCGGTGTTGCGGCCAGGTCACAAGAAAGCGAGTTGAAGAAAGGAGCTCAGGGGCACTGTAATTCACAAACCTGCAGAGTTATAAATGACAGCTATCGTCCAAAAATAGACTGAAGTAAGGCTGCCAAGAGGACTTGAAAGTGGGGCAGAATTGCAGGAAACCGATTTCAGGAGGTAGACTGGAATTGCATTTAAAGCATAGGAAAAGAGGCAGAACGTCCACAATGATGCACTTAGCCAAAAAGGGCGTATGCGTTTTTTCCTGAATATATTCAGGAAAAAACGCATACGCCCTTTTTGGCCAACCAAGCAAGCTTGCAAAGGAAATCTGCACTACAATGAAGTCTCACTTCCCCCAGGTCAAAAGGGCCATCTGAAAAAAGTGTAAAATCCAGAAAGGCAGGACAGGCCATGGAGAACTGGGAGCCTTGTTATGCTGATGGGCGGGATGTAAATTGCCAACAGACAGTTGGGAGAAGTGTATGGTGTTTCCTGAAACATCTAAAAAACAAAGCAACAGAGCCTAGGGCACTGCCACTTATGGTCCTATAGCTTAGGGAAATTAAAATCAAAAAGACACAGCCACCCCAAAGTTTGGGACGCCTCTGTTTACAAGAACCTCGTTTACAGTACAAGTTCAACATCGCAGAAAGTGAAAAATGGATAAAGAACTTGTGGTACTTACGTACAATGCAGTATCACTCAGCAATGAAATCTATGTCATCAGGCCCGTAGCAGCATAATGAGTGGATTCAGGTACGATGATTCTAACTGAAATAAGTCACACAGAAAAAAACATCATAAGATATCACTAATACACGGAATGTAAACTTGGCTACACAGGAACTGCATTCCAAAACAGAACAGGGTCTCAAATTTAGAAAACCAACTTATGCTTGCTTAAGGGGAAAGGTGAGTTGGGTTGCTGCATAAAACCAGAGATTGAAATGAGCACAGATAAAGTTCCTTAAGCCAAATATGGAATAGACAAGAGCTACTCCTTGCTCAACGAAATGGACTCAAAACCGCATATTAAACGCCTAAGAATGTACCTGACTAGTAAGTATCTTAAAACCTATGGATTGCTATGCCTCCGAAAGAGAATCAAGCATGTGTACAGGGGCATAAACGCAGCAGTGATAGGATTGGAGAGGTTCGGTGAGCAAATGAAGACCCTTTGAAGTCATATTGCATGGTACCCATTCCACGGGTTTCAACTACCCAGGTTTTAGGTATTCTTCCTTCAGCTAAAACATGCATGTGGAACCCAGAGTATGATCAACCATGTGAACGGGAGACGTGTTCAAATATGTCTCAGTTTTCCTCCCCTGGTACTCGGGTGCAACATTCCAGACGCTTTACTAACACTCTCCCGACTTGGAGAGTCAGTCCCTTTAACCTCCTGTTTGGCCCAGTTTGCAATTTCTGCGGAAGATGAACAGGAATAGCGAGAACCAATGAGAGGCTAGCTGGAGGTGTCTGGACGGGCAAATTTAACTCTCATTTCCCACCAGGAAGAGGAAATAACCAAAGGCTCAGCGTGCCGTACCGGAACTAGATTAGGGCCTGAAGCCATCCTGCGGTGTTGCGGCCAGGTCACAAGAAAGCGAGTTGAAGAAAGGAGCTCAGGGGCACTGTAATTCACAAACCTGCAGAGTTATAAATGACAGCTATCGTCCAAAAATAGACTGAAGTAAGGCTGCCAAGAGGACTTGAAAGCGGGGCAGAATTGCAGGAAACCGATTTCAGGAGGTAGACTGGAATTGCATTGAAAGCATAGGAAAAGAGGCAGAACGTCCACAATGATGCACTTGGCCAAAAAGGGCGTATGCGTTTTTTCCTGAATATATTCAGGAAAAAACGCATACGCCCTTTTTGGCCAACCAAGCAAGCTTGCAAAGGAAATCTGCACTACAATGAAGTCTCACTTCCCCCCGGTCAAAAGGGCCATCTGAAAAAAGTGTAAAATCCAGAAAGGCAGGACAGGCCATGGAGAACTGGGAGTCTTGTTATGCTGATGGGCGGGATGTAAATTGCCAACAGACACTTGGGAGAAGTGTATGGTGTTTCCTGAAACATCTAAAAAACAAAGCAACAGAGCCTAGGGCACTGCCACTTATGGTCCTATAGCTTAGGGAAATTAAAATCAAAAAGACACAGCCACCCCAAAGTTTGGGACGCCTCTGTTTACAAGAACCTCGTTTACAGTACAAGTTCAACATCGCAGAAAGTGAAAAATGGATAAAGAAGTTGTGGTATTTACTTACAAAGCAATATCACTCAGCAATGAAATCTATGTCATCAGGCCCTTAGCATCACAATGAGTGGATTCAGGTATGATGATTCTAACTGAAATAAGTCACACAGAAAAAGAAACATCATAAGATATCAGTAATACACGGAATGTAAACTTGGCTACACAGGAACTGAATTACAGAACAGAACAGGGTCTCAAATTTAGAAAACCAACTTATGCTTCCTTAAGGGTAAAGGTGAGTTGGGGTGCTGCATAAAACCAGAGATTGAAATGAGCACAGATAAAGTTCCTTAAGTCAAATATGGAATAGACAAGAGCTACTCCTTGCTCAACGAAATGGACTCAACACCGCATATTAAACGCCTAAGAATGTACCTGACTAGTAAGTATCGTAAAACCTATGGATTGCTATGTCTCCAAAAGAGAATCAAGCATGTGTACAGGGGCATAAACGCAGCAGTGATAGGATTGGAGAGGTTCGGTGAGCAAATGAAGACCCTTTGAAGTCATATTGCATGGTACCCATTACACGGGTCTCAACTCTCCAGGTTTAAGGTATTCTTCCTTCAGCTAAAACATGCATGTGGAACCCAAGTATGATCAACCATGTGAACGGGAGACGTGTTCAAATATGTCTCAGTTTTCCTCCCCTGGTACTCGGGTGCAACATTCCAGACGCTTTACTAACACTCTCCCCACTTGGAGAGTCACCGCCTTTAAACTCCTGTTTGGCCCAGTTTGCAATTTCTGCGGAAGATGAACAGGAATAGCGAGAACCAATGAGAGGCTAGCTGGAGGTGTCTGGACGGGCAAATTTAACTCTCATTTCCCACCAGGAAGAGGAAATAACCAAAGGCTCAGCGTGCCGTGCCGGAACCAGATTAGGGCCTGAAGCCATCCTGCGGTGTTGCGGCCAGGTCACAAGAAAGCGAGTTGAAGAAAGGAGCTCAGGGGCACTGTAATTCACAAACCTGCAGAGTTATAAATGACAGCTATCGTCCAAAAATAGACTGAAGTAAGGCTGCCAAGAGGACTTGAAAGCGGGGCAGAATTGCAGGAAACCGATTTCAGGAGGTAGACTGGAATTGCATTTAAAGCATAGGAAAAGAGGCAGAACGTCCACAATGATGCACTTGGCCAAAAAGGGCGTATGCGTTTTTTCCTGAATATATTCAGGAAAAAACGCATACGCCCTTTTTGGCCAACCAAGCAAGCTTGCAAAGGAAATCTGCACTACAATGAAGTCTCACTTCCCCCCGGTCAAAAGGGCCATCTGAAAAAAGTGTAAAATCCAGAAAGGCAACAGGCCATTGAGAACTGGGAGCCTTGTTATGCTGATGGGCGGGATGTAAATTGCCAACAGACACTTGGGAGAAGTGTATGGTGTTTCCTGAAACATCTAAAAAACAAAGCAACAGAGCCTAGGGCACTGCCACTTATGGTCCTATAGCTTAGGGAAATTAAAATCAAAAAGACACAGCCACCCCAAAGTTTGGAATGGCTCTGTTTACAAAAACCTCGTATACAGTACAAGTTCAACATCGCAGAAAGTGAAAAATGGATAAAGAAGTTGTGGTATTTACTTACAAAGCAATATCACTCAGCAATGAAATCTGTGTCATCAGGCCCTTAGCAACACAATGAGTGGATTCAGGTATGATGATTCTAACTGAAGTAAGTCACACAGAAAAAGAAACATCATAAGATATCAGTAATACACGGAATGTAAACTTGGCTACACAGGAACTGAATTACAGAACAGAACAGGGTCTCAAATTTAGAAAACCAACTTATGCTTGCTTAAGGGTAAAGGTGAGTTGGGGTGCTGCATAAAACCAGAGATTGAAATGAGCACAGATAAAGTTCCTTAAGTCAAATATGGAATAGACAAGAGCTACTCCTTGCTCAACGAAATGGACTCAACACCGCATATTAAACGCCTAAGAATGTACCTGACTAGTAAGTATCTTAAAACCTATGGATTGCTATGTCTCCAAAAGAGAATCAAGCATGTGTACAGGGGCATAAACGCAGCAGTGATAGGATTGGAGAGGTTCGGTGAGCAAATGAAGACCCTTTGAAGTCATATTGCATGGTACCCATTACACGGGTCTCAACTCTCCAGGTTTAAGGTATTCTTCCTTCAGCTAAAACATGCATTTGGAACCCAAGTATGATCAACCATGTGAACGAGAGACGTGTTCAAATATGTCTCAGTTTTCCTCCCCTGGTACTCGGGTGCAACATTGCAGACGCTTTACTAACACTCTCCCCACTTGGAGAGTCAGCGCCTTTAACCTCCTGTTTGGCCCAGTTTGCAATTTCTGCGGAAGATGAACAGGAATAGCGAGAACCAATGAGAGGCTAGCTGGAGGTGTCTGGACGGGCAAATTTAACTCTCATTTCCCACCAGGAAGAGGAAATAACCAAAGGCTCAGCGTGCCGTACCGGAACCAGATTAGGGCCTGAAGCCATCCTGCGGTGTTGCGGCCAGGTCACAAGAAAGCGAGTTGAAGAAAGGAGCTCAGGGGTACTGTAATTCACAAACATGCAGAGTTATAAATGACAGCTATCGTCCAAAAATAAACTGAAGTAAGGCTGCCAAGAGGACTTGAAAGTGGGGCAGAATTGCAGGAAACCGATTTCAGGAGGTAGACTGGAATTGCATTGAAAGCATAGGAAAAGAGGCAGAACGTCCACAATGATGCACTTGGCCAAAAAGGGTGTATGCGTTTTTTCCTGAATATATTCAGGAAAAAACGCATACACCCTTTTTGGCCAACCAAGCAAGCTTGCAAAGGAAATCTGCACTACAATGAAGTCTCACTTCCCCCCGGTCAAACGGGCCATCTGAAAAAAGTGTCAAATCCAGAAAGGCAGGACAGGCCATGGAGAACTGGGAGCCTTGTTATGCTGATGGGCGGGATGTAAATTGCCAACAACCACTCGGGAGAAGTGTATGGTGTTTCCTAAAACATCTAAAAAACAAAGCAACAGAACCTAGGGCACTTCCACTTATGGTCCTATAGCTTAGGGAAATTAAAATCAAAAAGACACAGCCACCCCAAAGTTTGGAACGGCTCTGTTTACAAGAACCTCGTTTACAGTACAAGTTCAACATCGCAGAAAGTGAAAAATGGATAAAGAAGTTGTGGTATTTACTTACAAAGCAATATCACTCAGCAATGAAATCTGTGTCATCAGGCCCTTAGCAGCACAATGAGTGGTTTCAGGTATGATGATTCTAACTGAAGTAAGTCACACAGAAAAAGAAACATCATAAGATATCAGTAATACACGGAATGTAAACTTGGCTACACAGGAACTGAATTACAGAACAGAACAGGGTCTCAAATTTAGAAAACCAACTTATGCTTGCTTCAGGGTAAAGGTGAGTTGGGGTGCTGCATAAAACCAGAGATTGAAATGAGCACAGATAAAGTTCCTTAAGCCAAATATGGAATAGACAAGAGCTACTCCTTGCTCAATGAAATGGACTCAACACCCCATATTAAACGCCTAAGAATGTACCTGACTAGTAAGTATCTTAAAACCTATGGATTGCTATGTCTCCGAAAGAGAATCAAGCATGTGTACAGGGGCATAAACGCAGCAGTGATAGGATTGCAGAGGTTCGGTGAGCAAATGAAGACCCTTTGAAGTTATATTGCATGGTACCCATTCCACGGGTTTCAACTCTCCAGGTTTAAGGTATTCTTCCTTCAGCTAAAACATGCATGTGGAACCTAGAGTATGATCAACCATGCGATCGGGAGACGTGTTCAAATATGTCTCAGTTTTCCTCCCCTGGTACTCGGGTGCAACATTCCAGACGCTTTACTAACACTCTCCCCCACTTGGAGAGTCAGTCCCTTTAACCTCCTGCTGGCCCAGTTTGCAATTTCTGCGGAAGATGAACAGGAATAGCGAGAACCAATGAGAGGCTAGCTGGAGGTGTCTGGACGGGCAAATTTAACTCTCATTTCCCACCAGGAAGAGGAATTAACCAAAGGCTCAGCATGCCGGGCCGGAACCAGATTAGGGCCTGAAGCCATCCTGCGGTGTTGCGGCCAGGTCACAAGAAAGCGAGTTGAAGAAAGGAGCTCAGGGGCACTGTAATTCACAAACCTGCAGAGTTATAAATGACAGCTATCGTCCAAAAATAGACTGAAGTAAGGCTGCCAAGAGGACTTGAAAGCGGGGCAGAATTGCAGGAAACCAATTTCAGGAGGTAGACTGGAATTGCATTGAAAGCATAGGAAAAGAGGCAGAACGTCCACAATGATGCACTTGGCCAAAAAGGGCGTATGCGTTTTTTCCTGAATATATTCAGGAAAAAACGCATACGCACTTTTTGGCCAACCAAGCAAGCTTGCAAAGGAAATCTGCACTACAATGTAGTCTCACTTCCCCCCGGTCAAAAGGGCCATCTGAAAAAAGTGTAAAATCCAGAAAGGCAACAGGCCATTGAGAACTGGGAGCCTTGTTATGCTGATGGACGGGATGTAAATTGCCAACAACCACTCGGGAGAAGTGTATGGTGTTTCCTGAAACATCTAAAAAACAAAGCAACAGAACCTAGGGCACTTCCACTTATGGTCCTATAGCTTAGGGAAATTAAAATCAAAAAGACACAGCCACCCCAAAGTTTGGAACGGCTCTGTTTACAAGAACCTCGTTTACAGTACAAGTTCAACATCGCAGAAAGTGAAAAATGGATAAAGAAGTTGTGGTATTCACTTACAAAGCAATATCACTCAGCAATGAAATCTATGTCATCAGGCACTTAGCAGCACAATGAGTGGATTCAGGTATGATGATTCTAACTGAAATAAGTCACACAGAAAAAGAAACATCATAAGATATCAGTAATACACGGAATGGAAACTTGGCTACACAGGAACTGAATTACAGAACAGAACAGGGTCTCAAATTTAGAAAACCAACTTATGCTTGCTTAAGGGTAAAGGTGAGTTGGGGTGCTGCATAAAACCAGAGATTGAAATGAGCACAGATAAAGTTCCTTAAGCCAAATATGGAATAGACAAGAGCTACTCTTTGCTCAACGAAATGGACTCAACACCGCATATTAAATGCCTAAGAATGTACCTGACTTGTAAGTATCTTAAAACCTATGGATTGCTATGTCTCCGAAAGAGAATCAAGCATGTGTACAGGGGCATAAACGCAGCAGTGATAGGATTGGAGAGGTTCGGTGAGCAAATGAAGACCCTTTGAAGTCATATTGCATGGTACCCATTCCACGGGTTTCAACTACCCAGGTTTCAGGTATTCTTCCTTCAGCTAAAACATGCATGTGGAACCTAGAGTATGATCAACCATGTGATCGGGAGACGTGTTCAAATATGTCTCAGTTTTCCTCCCCTGGTACTCGGGTGCAACATTCCAGACGCTTTACTAACACTCTCCCCACTTGGAGAGTCAGTCCCTTTAACCTCCTGTTTGGCCCAGTTTGCAATTTCTGCGGAAGATGAACAGGAATAGCGAGAACCAATGAGAGGCTAGCTGGAGGTGTCTGGACAGGCAAATTTAACTCTCATTTCCCACCAGGAAGAGGAATTAACCAAAGGATCAGCATGCCGCGCCGGAACCAGATTAGGGCCTGAAGCCATGCTGCGGTGTTGCGGCCAGCTCAAAAGAAAGCGAGTTGAAGAAAGGAGCTCAGGGGCACTGTAATTCACAAACCTGCAGAGTTATAAATGACAGCTATCGTCCAAAAATAGACTGAAGTAAGGCTGCCAAGCGGACTTGAAAGCGGGGCAGAATTGCAGGAAACCGATTTCAGGAGGTAGACTGGAATTGCATTGAAAGCATAGGAAAAGAGGCAGAACGTCCACAATGATGCACTTGGCCAAAAAGGGCGTATGCGTTTTTTCCTGAATATATTCAGGAAAAAACGCATACGCCCTTTTTGGCCAACCAAGCAAGCTTGCAAAGGAAATCTGCACTACAATGAAGTCTCACTTCCCCCCGGTCAAAAGGGCCATCTGAAAAAAGTGTAAAATCCAGAAAGGCAGGACAGGCCATGGAGAACTGGGAGTCTTGTTATGCTGATGGGCGGGATGTAAATTGCCAACAACCACTCGGGAGAAGTGTATGGTGTTTCCTGAAACATCTAAAAAACAAAGCAACAGAACCTAGGGCACTTCCACTTATGGTCCTATAGCTTAGGGAAATTAAAATCAAAAAGACACAGCCACCCCAAAGTTTGGAACGGCTCTGTTTACAAGAACCTCGTTTACAGTACAAGTTCAACATCGCAGAAAGTGAAAAATGGATAAAGAAGTTGTGGTATTTACTTACAAAGCAATATCACTCAGCAATGAAATCTGTGTCATCAGTCCCTTAGGAGCACAATGAGTGGATTCAGGTATGATGATTCTAACTGAAATAAGTCACACAGAAAAAGAAACATCATAAGATATCAGTAATACACGGAATGGAAACTTGGCTACACAGGAACTGAATTACAGAACAGAACAGGGTCTCAAATTTAGAAAACCAACTTATTCTTGCTTAAGGGTAAAGGTGAGTTGGGGTGCTGCATAAAACCATAGATTGAAATGAGAACAGATAAAGTTCCTTAAGCCAAATATGGAATAGACAAGAGCTACTCCTTGCTCAACGAAATGGTCTCAACATCCCATATTAAACGCTTAAGAATGTACCTGAGTAGTAAGTATCTTAAAACCTATGGATTGCTATGTCTCCGAAAGAGAATCAAGCATGTGTACAGGGGCATAAACGCAGCAGTGATAGGATTGGAGAGGTTCGGTGAGCAAATGAAGACCCTTTGAAGTCATATTGCATGGTACGCATTACACGGGTCTCAACTCTCCAGGTTTAAGGTATTCTTCCTTCAGCTAAAACATGCATGTGGAACCTAGAGTATGATCAACCATGTGATCGGGAGACGTGTTCAAATATGTCTCAGTTTTCCTCCCCTGGTACTCGGGTGCAACATTCCAGACGCTTTACTAACACTCTCCCCACTTGGAGAGTCAGCGCCTTTAACCTCCTGTTTGGCCCAGTTTGCAATTTCTGCGGAAGATGAACAGGAATAGCGAGAACCAATGAGAGGCTAGCTGGAGGTGTCTGGACGGGCAAATTTAACTCTCATTTCCCACCAGGAAGAGGAATTAACCAAAGGCTCAGCGTGCCATGCCAGAACCAGATTAGGGCCTGAAGCCATCCTGCGGTGTTGCGGCCAGGTCACAAGAAAGCGAGTTGAAGAAAGGAGCTCAGGGGCACTGTAATTCACAAACCTGCAGACTTATAAATGACAGCTATCGTCCAAAAATAGACTGAAGTAAGGCTGCCAAGAGGACTTGAAAGCGTGGCAGAATTGCAGGAAACCGATTTCTGGAGGTAGACTGGAATTGCATTGAAAGCATAGGAAAAGAGGCAGAACGTCCACAATGATGCACTTGGCCAAAAAGGGCGTATGCGTTTTTTCCTGAATATATTCAGGAAAAAACGCATACGCCCTTTTTGGCCAACCAAGCAAGCTTGCAAAGGAAATCTGCACTACAATGAAGTCTCACTTCCCCCCGGTCAAAAGGGCCATCTGAAAAAAGTGTAAAATCCAGAAAGGCAGGACAGGCCATGGAGAACTGGGAGTCTTGTTATGCTGATGGGCGGGATGTAAATTGCCAACAGACACTTGGGAGAAGTGTATGGTGTTTCCTGAAACATCTAAAAAACAAAGCAACAGAGCCTAGTGCACTTCCACTTATGGTCCTATAGCTTAGGGAAATTAAAATCAAAAAGACACAGCCACCCCAAAGTTTGGGACGCCTCTGTTTACAAGAACCTCGTTTACAGTACAAGTTCAACATCGCAGAAAGTGAAAAATGGATAAAGAAGTTGTGGTATTTACTTACAAAGCAATATCACTCAGCAATGAAATCTATGTCATCAGGCCCTTAGCATCACAATGAGTGGATTCAGGTATGATGATTCTAACTGAAATAAGTCACACAGAAAAAGAAACATCATAAGATATCAGTAATACACGGAATGTAAACTTGGCTACACAGGAACTGAATTACAGAACAGAACAGGGTCTCAATATTAGAAAACCAACTTATGCTTCCTTAAGGGTAAAGGTGAGTTGGGGTGCTGCATAAAACCAGAGATTGAAATGAGCACAGATAAAGTTCCTTAAGTCAAATATGGAATAGACAAGAGCTACTCCTTGCTCAACGAAATGGACTCAACACTGCATATTAAACGCCTAAGAATGTACCTGACTAGTAAGTATCGTAAAACCTATGGATTGCTATGTCTCCAAAAGAGAATCAAGCATGTGTACAGGGGCATAAACGCAGCAGTGATAGGATTGGAGAGGTTCGGTGAGCAAATGAAGACCCTTTGAAGTCATATTGCATGGTACCCATTACACGGGTCTCAACTCTCCAGGTTTAAGGTATTCTTCCTTCAGCTAAAACATGCATGTGGAACCCAAGTATGATCAACCATGTGAACGGGAGACGTGTTCAAATATGTCTCAGTTTTCCTCCCCTGGTACTCGGGTGCAACATTCCAGACGCTTTACTAACACTCTCCCCACTTGGAGAGTCAGCGCCTTTAACCTCCTGTTTGGCCCAGTTTGCAATTTCTGCGGAAGATGAACAGGAATAGCGAGAACCAATGAGAGGCTAGCTGGAGGTGTCTGGACGGGCAAATTTAACTCTCATTTCCCACCAGGAAGAGGAAATAACCAAAGGCTCAGCGTGCCGTGCCGGAACCAGATTAGGGCCTGAAGCCATCCTGCGGTGTTGCGGCCAGGTCACAAGAAAGCGAGTTGAAGAAAGGAGCTCAGGGACACTGTAATTCACAAACCTGCAGAGTTATAAATGACAGCTATCGTCCAAAAATAGACTGAAGTAAGGCTGCCAAGAGGACTTGAAAGCGGGGCAGAATTGCAGGAAACCGATTTCAGGAGGTAGACTGGAATTGCATTGAAAGCATAGGAAAAGAGGCAGAACGTCCACAATGATGCACTTGGCCAAAAAGGGCGTATGCGTTTTTTCCTGAATATATTCAGGAAAAAACACATACGCCCTTTTTGGCCAACCAAGCAAGCTTGCAAAGGAAATCTGCACTACAATGAAGTCTCACTTCTCCCCGGTCAAAAGGGCCATCTGAAAAAAGTGTAAAATCCAGAAAGGCAACAGGCCATTGAGAACTGGGAGTCTTGTTATGCTGATGGGCGGGATGTAAATTGCCAACAGACACTTGGGAGAAGTGTATGGTGTTTCCTGAAACATCTAAAAAACAAAGCAACAGAGCCTAGGGCACTGCCACTTATGGTCCTATAGCTTAGGGAAATTAAAATCAAAAAGACACAGCCACCCCAAAGTTTGGAATGGCTCTGTTTACAAGAACCTCGTTTACAGTACAAGTTCAACATCGCAGAAAGTGAAAAATGGATAAAGAAGTTGTGGTATTTACTTACAAAGCAATATCACTCAGCAATGAAATCTGTGTCATCAGGCCCTTAGCAACTCAATGAGTGGATTCAGGTATGATGATTCTAACTGAAGTAAGTCACACAGAAAAAGAAACATCATAAGATATCAGTAATACACGGAATGTAAACTTGGCTACACAGGAACTGAATTACAGAACAGAACAGGGTCTCAAATTTAGAAAAAAAACTTATGCTTGCTTAAGGGTAAAGGTGAGTTGGGGTGCTGCATAAAACCAGAGATTGAAATGAGCACAGATAAAGTTCCTTAAGTCAAATATGGAATAGACAAGAGCTACTCCTTGCTCAACGAAATGGACTCAACACCGCATATTAAACGCCTAAGAATGTACCTGACTAGTAAGTATCTTAAAACCTATGGATTGCTATGTCTCCAAAAGAGAATCAAGCATGCGTACAGGGGCATAAACGCAGCAGTGATAGGATTGGAGAGGTTCGGTGAGCAAATGAAGACCCTTTGAAGTCATATTGCATGGTACCCATTACACGGGTCTCAACTCTCCAGGTTTAAGGTATTCTTCCTTCAGCTAAAACATGCATGTGGAACCTAGAGTATGATCAACCATGTGATCGGGAGACGTGTTCAAATATGTCTCAGTTTTCCTCCCCTGGTACTCGGGTGCAACATTGCAGACGCTTTACTAACACTCTCCCCACTTGGAGAGTCAGCGCCTTTAACCTCCTGTTTGGCCCAGTTTGCAATTTCTGCGGAAGATGAACAGGAATAGCGAGAACCAATGAGAGGCTAGCTGGAGGTGTCTGGACGGGCAAATTTAACTCTCATTTCCCACCAGGAAGAGGAAATAACCAAAGGCTCAGCGTGCCGTACCGGAACCAGATTAGGGCCTGAAGCCATCCTGCGGTGTTGCGGCCAGGTCACAAGAAAGCGAGTTGAAGAAAGGAGCTCAGGGGTACTGTAATTCACAAACATGCAGAGTTATAAATGACAGCTATCGTCCAAAAATAAACTGAAGTAAGGCTGCCAAGAGGACTTGAAAGTGGGGCAGAATTGCAGGAAACCGATTTCAGGAGGTAGACTGGAATTGCATTGAAAGCATAGGAAAAGAGGCAGAACGTCCACAATGATGCACTTGGCCAAAAAGGGTGTATGCGTTTTTTCCTGAATATATTCAGGAAAAAACGCATACGCCCTTTTTGGCCAACCAAGCAAGCTTGCAAAGGAAATCTGCACTACAATGAAGTCTCACTTCCCCCCGGTCAAACGGGCCATCTGAAAAAAGTGTAAAATCCAGAAAGGCAGGACAGGCCATGGAGAACTGGGAGCCTTGTTATGCTGATGGGCGGGATGTAAATTGCCAACAACCACTCGGGAGAAGTGTATGGTGTTTCCTAAAACATCTAAAAAACAAAGCAACAGAACCTAGGGCACTTCCACTTATGGTCCTATAGCTTAGGGAAATTAAAATCAAAAAGACACAGCCACCCCAAAGTTTGGAACGGCTCTGTTTACAAGAACCTCGTTTACAGTACAAGTTCAACATCGCAGAAAGTGAAAAATGGATAAAGAAGTTGTGGTATTTACTTACAAAGCAATATCACTCAGCAATGAAATCTGTGTCATCAGGCCCTTAGCAGCACAATGAGTGGTTTCAGGTATGATGATTCTAACTGAAGTAAGTCACACAGAAAAAGAAACATCATAAGATATCAGTAATACACGGAATGTAAACTTGGCTACACAGGAACTGAATTACAGAACAGAACAGGGTCTCAAATTTAGAAAACCAACTTATGCTTGCTTCAGGGTAAAGGTGAGTTGGGGTGCTGCATAAAACCAGAGATTGAAATGAGCACAGATAAAGTTCCTTAAGCCAAATATGGAATAGACAAGAGCTACTCCTTGCTCAATGAAATGGACTCAACACCCCATATTAAACGCCTAAGAATGTACCTGACTAGTAAGTATCTTAAAACCTATGGATTGCTATGTCTCCGAAAGAGAATCAAGCATGTGTACAGGGGCATAAACGCAGCAGTGATAGGATTGCAGAGGTTCGGTGAGCAAATGAAGACCCTTTGAAGTTATATTGCATGGTACCCATTCCACGGGTTTCAACTCTCCAGGTTTAAGGTATTCTTCCTTCAGCTAAAACATGCATGTGGAACCTAGAGTATGATCAACCATGTGATCGGGAGACGTGTTCAAATATGTCTCAGTTTTCCTCCCCTGGTACTCGGGTGCAACATTCCAGACGCTTTACTAACACTCTCCCCCACTTGGAGAGTCAGTCCCTTTAACCTCCTGCTGGCCCAGTTTGCAATTTCTGCGGAAGATGAACAGGAATAGCGAGAACCAATGAGAGGCTAGCTGGAGGTGTCTGGACGGGCAAATTTAACTCTCATTTCCCACCAGGAAGAGGAATTAACCAAAGGCTCAGCATGCCGGGCCGGAACCAGATTAGGGCCTGAAGCCATCCTGCGGTGTTGCGGCCAGGTCACAAGAAAGCGAGTTGAAGAAAGGAGCTCAGGGGCACTGTAATTCACAAACCTGCAGAGTTATAAATGACAGCTATCGTCCAAAAATAGACTGAAGTAAGGCTGCCAAGAGGACTTGAAAGCGGGGCAGAATTGCAGGAAACCAATTTCAGGAGGTAGACTGGAATTGCATTGAAAGCATAGGAAAAGAGGCAGAACGTCCACAATGATGCACTTGGCCAAAAAGGGCGTATGCGTTTTTTCCTGAATATATTCAGGAAAAAACGCATACGCACTTTTTGGCCAACCAAGCAAGCTTGCAAAGGAAATCTGCACTACAATGTAGTCTCACTTCCCCCCGGTCAAAAGGGCCATCTGAAAAAAGTGTAAAATCCAGAAAGGCAACAGGCCATTGAGAACTGGGAGCCTTGTTATGCTGATGGACGGGATGTAAATTGCCAACAACCACTCGGGAGAAGTGTATGGTGTTTCCTGAAACATCTAAAAAACAAAGCAACAGAACCTAGGGCACTTCCACTTATGGTCCTATAGCTTAGGGAAATTAAAATCAAAAAGACACAGCCACCCCAAAGTTTGGAACGGCTCTGTTTACAAGAACCTCGTTTACAGTACAAGTTCAACATCGCAGAAAGTGAAAAATGGATAAAGAAGTTGTGGTATTCACTTACAAAGCAATATCACTCAGCAATGAAATCTATGTCATCAGGCACTTAGCAGCACAATGAGTGGATTCAGGTATGATGATTCTAACTGAAATAAGTCACACAGAAAAAGAAACATCATAAGATATCAGTAATACACGGAATGGAAACTTGGCTACACAGGAACTGAATTACAGAACAGAACAGGGTCTCAAATTTAGAAAACCAACTTATGCTTGCTTAAGGGTAAAGGTGAGTTGGGGTGCTGCATAAAACCAGAGATTGAAATGAGCACAGATAAAGTTCCTTAAGCCAAATATGGAATAGACAAGAGCTACTCCTTGCTCAACGAAATGGACTCAACACCGCATATTAAATGCCTAAGAATGTACCTGACTTGTAAGTATCTTAAAACCTATGGATTGCTATGTCTCCGAAAGAGAATCAAGCATGTGTACAGGGGCATAAACGCAGCAGTGATAGGATTGGAGAGGTTCGGTGAGCAAATGAAGACCCTTTGAAATCATATTGCATGGTACCCATTCCACGGGTTTCAACTACCCAGGTTTCAGGTATTCTTCCTTCAGCTAAAACATGCATGTGGAACCTAGAGTATGATCAACCATGTGATCGGGAGACGTGTTCAAATATGTCTCAGTTTTCCTCCCCTGGTACTCGGGTGCAACATTCCAGACGCTTTACTAACACTCTCCCCACTTGGAGAGTCAGTCCCTTTAACCTCCTGTTTGGCCCAGTTTGCAATTTCTGCGGAAGATGAACAGGAATAGCGAGAACCAATGAGAGGCTAGCTGGAGGTGTCTGGACGGGCAAATTTAACTCTCATTTCCCACCAGGAAGAGGAATTAACCAAAGGATCAGCATGCCGCGCCGGAACCAGATTAGGGCCTGAAGCCATGCTGCGGTGTTGCGGCCAGCTCAAAAGAAAGCGAGTTGAAGAAAGGAGCTCAGGGGCACTGTAATTCACAAACCTGCAGAGTTATAAATGACAGCTATCGTCCAAAAATAGACTGAAGTAAGGCTGCCAAGAGGACTTGAAAGCGGGGCAGAATTGCAGGAAACCGATTTCAGGAGGTAGACTGGAATTGCATTGAAAGCATAGGAAAAGAGGCAGAACGTCCACAATGATGCACTTGGCCAAAAAGGGCGTATGCGTTTTTTCCTGAATATATTCAGGAAAAAACGCATACGCCCTTTTTGGCCAACCAAGCAAGCTTGCAAAGGAAATCTGCACTACAATGAAGTCTCACTTCCCCCCGGTCAAAAGGGCCATCTGAAAAAAGTGTAAAATCCAGAAAGGCAGGACAGGCCATGGAGAACTGGGAGCCTTGTTATGCTGATGGGCGGGATGTAAATTGCCAACAACCACTCGGGAGAAGTGTATGGTGTTTCCTGAAACATCTAAAAAACAAAGCAACAGAACCTAGGGCACTTCCACTTATGGTCCTATAGCTTAGGGAAATTAAAATCAAAAAGACACAGCCACCCCAAAGTTTGGAACAGCTCTGTTTACAAGAACCTCGTTTACAGTACAAGTTCAACATCGCAGAAAGTGAAAAATGGATAAAGAAGTTGTGGTATTTACTTACAAAGCAATATCACTCAGCAATGAAATCTGTGTCATCAGGCCCTTAGGAGCACAATGAGTGGATTCAGGTATGATGATTCTAACTGAAATAAGTCACACAGAAAAAGAAACATCATAAGATATCAGTAATACACGGAATGGAAACTTGGCTACACAGGAACTGAATTACAGAACAGAACAGGGTCTCAAATTTAGAAAACCAACTTATTCTTGCTTAAGGGTAAAGGTGAGTTGGGGTGCTGCATAAAACCATAGATTGAAATGAGAACAGATAAAGTTCCTTAAGCCAAATATGGAATAGACAAGAGCTACTCCTTGCTCAACGAAATGGTCTCAACACCCCATATTAAACGCCTAAGAATGTACCTGAGTAGTAAGTATCTTAAAACCTATGGATTGCTATGTCTCCGAAAGAGAATCAAGCATGTGTACAGGGGCATAAACGCAGCAGTGATAGGATTGGAGAGGTTCGGTGAGCAAATGAAGACCCTTTGAAGTCATATTGCATGGTACGCATTACACGGGTCTCAACTCTCCAGGTTTAAGGTATTCTTCCTTCAGCTAAAACATGCATGTGGAACCTAGAGTATGATCAACCATGTGATCGGGAGACGTGTTCAAATATGTCTCAGTTTTCCTCCCCTGGTACTCGGGTGCAACATTCCAGATGCTTTACTAACACTCTCCCGACTTGGAGAGTCAGTCCCTTTAACCTCCTGTTTGGCCCAGTTTGCAATTTCTGCGGAAGATGAACAGGAATAGCGAGAACCAATGAGAGACTAGCTGGAGGTGTCTGGACGGGCAAATTTAACTCTCATTTCCCACCAGGAAGAGGAAATAACCAAAGGCTCAGCGTGCCGTACTGGAACCAGATTAGGGCCTGAAGCCATCCTGCGGTGTTGCGGCCAGCTCAAAAGAAAGCGAGTTGAAGAAAGGAGCCCAGGGGCACTGTAATTCACAAACCTGCAGAGTTATAAATGACAGCTATCGTCCAAAAATAGACTGAAGTAAGGCTGCCAAGAGGACTTGAAAGCGGGGCAGAATTGCAGGAAACCGATTTCAGGAGGTAGACTGGAATTGCATTGAAAGCATAGGAAAAGAGGCAGAACGTCCACAATGATGCACTTGGCCAAAAAGGGCGTATGCGTTTTTTCCTGAATATATTCAGGAAAAAACGCATACGCCCTTTTTGGCCAACCAAGCAAGCTTGCAAAGGAAATCTGCACTACAATGAAGTCTCACTTCCCCCAGGTCAAAAGGGCCATCTGAAAAAAGTGTAAAATCCAGAAAGGCAGGACAGGCCATGGAGAATTGGAGCCTTGTTATGCTGATGGGCGGGATGTAAATTGCCAACAACCACTCGGGAGAAGTGTATGGTGTTTCCTGAAACATCTAAAAAACAAAGCAACAGAACCTAGGGCACTTCCACTTATGGTCCTATAGCTTAGGGAAATTAAAATCAAAAAGACACAGCCACCCCAAAGTTTGGAACGGCTCTGTTTACAAGAACCTCGTTTACAGTACAAGTTCAACATCGCAGAAAGTGAAAAATGGATAAAGAAGTTGTGGTATTTACTTACAAAGCAATATCACTCAGCAATGAAATCTGTGTCATCAGGCCCTTAGCAGCACAATGAGTGGATTCAGGTATGATGATTCTAACTGAAATAAGTCACACAGAAAAAGAAACATCATAAGATATCACTAATACACGGAATGTAAACTTGGCTACACAGGAACTGAATTCCAAAACAGAACAGGGTCTCAAATTTAGAAAACCAACTTATGCTTGCTTAAGGGGAAAGGTGAGTTGGGGTGCTGCATAAAACCAGAGATTGAAATGAGCACAGATAAAGTTCCTTAAGCCAAATATGGAATAGACAAGAGCTACTCCTTGCTCAACAAAATGGACTCAAAACCCCATATTTAACACCTAAGAATGTACCTGACTAGTAAGTATCGGAAAACCTATGGATTGCTATGTCTCCAAAAGAGAATCAAGCATGTGTACAGGGGCATAAACGCAGCAGTGATAGGATTGGAGAGGTTCGGTGAGCAAATGAAGACCCTTTGAAGTCATATTGCATGGTACCCATTCCACGGGTCTCAACTCTCCAGGTTTAAGGTATTCTTCCTTCAGCTAAAACATGCATGTGGAACCCAAGTATGATCAACCATGTGAACGGGAGACGTGTTCAAATATGTCTCAGTTTTCCTCCCCTGGTACTCGGGTGCAACATTCCAGACGCTTTACTAACACTCTCCCCACTTGGAGAGTCAGCGCCTTTAACCTCCTGTTTGGCCCAGTTTGCAATTTCTGCGGAAGATGAACAGGAATAGCGAGAACCAATGAGAGGCTAGCTGGAGGTGTCTGGACGGGCAAATTTAACTCTCATTTCCCACCAGGAAGAGGAATTAACCAAAGGCTCAGCGTGCCATGCCAGAACCAGATTAGGGCCTGAAGCCATCCTGCGGTGTTGCGGCCAGGTCACAAGAAAGCGAGTTGAAGAAAGGAGCTCAGGGGCACTGTAATTCACAAACCTGCAGACTTATAAATGACAGCTATCGTCCAAAAATAGACTGAAGTAAGGCTGCCAAGAGGACTTGAAAGCGTGGCAGAATTGCAGGAAACCGATTTCTGGAGTTAGACTGGAATTGCATTGAAAGCATAGGAAAAGAGGCAGAACGTCCACAATGATGCACTTGGCCAAAAAGGGCGTATGCGTTTTTTCCTGAATATATTCAGGAAAAAACGCATACGCCCTTTTTGGCCAACCAAGCAAGCTTGCAAAGGAAATCTGCACTACAATGAAGTCTCACTTCCCCCCGGTCAAAAGGGCCATCTGAAAAAAGTGTAAAATCCAGAAAGGCAGGACAGGCCATGGAGAACTGGGAGTCTTGTTATGCTGATGGGCGGGATGTAAATTGCCAACAGACACTTGGGAGAAGTGTATGGTGTTTCCTGAAACATCAAAAAAACAAAGCAACAGAGCCTAGGGCACTGCCACTTATGGTCCTATAGCTTAGGGAAATTAAAATCAAAAAGACCCAGCCACCCCAAAGTTTGGGACGCCTCTGTTTACAAGAACCTCGTTTACAGTACAAGTTCAACATCGCAGAAAGTGAAAAATGGATAAAGAAGTTGTGGTATTTACTTACAAAGCAATATCACTCAGCAATGAAATCTATGTCATCAGGCCCTTAGCATCACAATGAGTGGATTCAGGTATGATGATTCTAACTGAAATAAGTCACACAGAAAAAGAAACATCATAAGATATCAGTAATACACGGAATGTAAACTTGGCTACACAGGAACTGAATTACAGAACAGAACAGGGTCTCAAATTTAGAAAACCAACTTATGCTTCCTTAAGGGTAAAGGTGAGTTGGGGTGCTGCATAAAACCAGAGATTGAAATGAGCACAGATAAAGTTCCTTAAGTCAAATATGGAATAGACAAGAGCTACTCCTTGCTCAACGAAATGGACTCAACACCGCATATTAAACGCCTAAGAATGTACCTGACTAGTAAGTATCGTAAAACCTATGGATTGCTATGTCTCCAAAAGAGAATCAAGCATGTGTACAGGGGCATAAACGCAGCAGTGATAGGATTGGAGAGGTTCGGTGAGCAAATGAAGACCCTTTGAAGTCATATTGCATGGTACCCATTACACGGGTTTCAACTCTCCAGGTTTAAGGTATTCTTCCTTCAGCTAAAACATGCATGTGGAACCCAAGTATGATCAACCATGTGAACGGGAGACGTGTTCAAATATGTCTCAGTTTTCCTCCCCTGGTACTCGGGTGCAACATTCCAGACGCTTTACTAACACTCTCCCCACTTGGAGAGTCACCGCCTTTAAACTCCTGTTTGGCCCAGTTTGCAATTTCTGCGGAAGATGAACAGGAATAGCGAGAACCAATGAGAGGCTAGCTGGAGGTGTCTGGACGGGCAAATTTAACTCTCATTTCCCACCAGGAAGAGGAAATAACCAAAGGCTCAGCGTGCCGTGCCGGAACCAGATTAGGGCCTGAAGCCATCCTGCGGTGTTGCGGCCAGGTCACAAGAAAGCGAGTTGAAGAAAGGAGCTCAGGGGCACTGTAATTCACAAACCTGCAGAGTTATAAATGACAGCTATCGTCCAAAAATAGACTGAAGTAAGGCTGCCAAGAGGACTTGAAAGCGGGGCAGAATTGCAGGAAACCGATTTCAGGAGGTAGACTGGAATTGCATTGAAAGCATAGGAAAAGAGGCAGAACGTCCACAATGATGCACTTGGCCAAAAAGGGCGTATGCGTTTTTTCCTGAATATATTCAGGAAAAAACGCATACGCCCTTTTTGGCCAACCAAGCAAGCTTGCAAAGGAAATCTGCACTACAATGAAGTCTCACTTCCCCCCGGTCAAAAGGGCCATCTGAAAAAAGTGTAAAATCCAGAAAGGCAACAGGCCATTGAGAACTGGGAGCCTTGTTATGCTGATGGGCGGGATGTAAATTGCCAACAGACACTTGGGAGAAGTGTATGGTGTTTCCTGAAACATCTAAAAAACAAAGCAACAGAGCCTAGGGCACTGCCACTTATGGTCCTATAGCTTAGGGAAATTAAAATCAAAAAGACACAGCCACCCCAAAGTTTGGAATGGCTCTGTTTACAAGAACCTCGTTTACAGTACAAGTTCAACATCGCAGAAAGTGAAAAATGGATAAAGAAGTTGTGGTATTTACTTACAAAGCAATATCACTCAGCAATGAAATCTGTGTCATCAGGCCCTTAGCAACACAATGAATGGATTCAGGTATGATGATTCTAACTGAAGTAAGTCACACAGAAAAAGAAACATCATAAGATATCAGTAATACACGGAATGTAAACTTGGCTACACAGGAACTGAATTACAGAACAGAACAGGGTCTCAAATTTAGAAAAAAAACTTATGCTTGCTTAAGGGTAAAGGTGAGTTGGGGTGCTGCATAAAACCAGAGATTGAAATGAGCACAGATAAAGTTCCTTAAGTCAAATATGGAATAGACAAGAGCTACTCCTTGCTCAACGAAATGGACTCAACACCGCATATTAAACGCCTAAGAATGTACCTGACTAGTAAGTATCTTAAAACCTATGGATTGCTATGTCTCCAAAAGAGAATCAAGCATGTGTACAGGGGCATAAACGCAGCAGTGATAGGATTGGAGAGGTTCGGTGAGCAAATGAAGACCCTTTGAAGTCATATTGCATGGTACCCATTACACGGGTCTCAACTCTCCAGGTTTAAGGTATTCTTCCTTCAGCTAAAACATGCATTTGGACCCAAGTATGATCAACCATGTGAACGAGAGACGTGTTCAAATATGTCTCAGTTTTCCTCCCCTGGTACTCGGGTGCAACATTCCAGACGCTTTACTAACACTCTCCCCACTTGGAGAGTCAGCGCCTTTAACCTCCTGTTTGGCCCAGTTTGCAATTTCTGCGGAAGATGAACAGGAATAGCGAGAACCAATGAGAGGCTAGCTGGAGGTGTCTGGACGGGCAAATTTAACTCTCATTTCCCACCAGGAAGAGGAAATAACCAAAGGCTCAGCGTGCCGTACCGGAACCAGATTAGGGCCTGAAGCCATCCTGCGGTGTTGCGGCCAGGTCACAAGAAAGCGAGTTGAAGAAAGGAGCTCAGGGGTACTGTAATTCACAAACATGCAGAGTTATAAATGACAGCTATCGTCCAAAAATAAACTGAAGTAAGGCTGCCAAGAGGACTTGAAAGTGGGGCAGAATTGCAGGAAACCGATTTCAGGAGGTAGACTGGAATTGCATTGAAAGCATAGGAAAAGAGGCAGAACGTCCACAATGATGCACTTGGCCAAAAAGGGTGTATGCGTTTTTTCCTGAATATATTCAGGAAAAAACGCATACGCCCTTTTTGGCCAACCAAGCAAGCTTGCAAAGGAAATCTGCACTACAATGAAGTCTCACTTCCCCCCGGTCAAACGGGCCATCTGAAAAAAGTGTAAAATCCAGAAAGGCAGGACAGGCCATGGAGAACTTGGAGCCTTGTTATGCTGATGGGCGGGATGTAAATTGCCAACAACCACTCGGGAGAAGTGTATGGTGTTTCCTAAAACATCTAAAAAACAAAGCAACAGAACCTAGGGCACTTCCACTTATGGTCCTATAGCTTAGGGAAATTAAAATCAAAAAGACACAGCCACCCCAAAGTTTGGAACGGCTCTGTTTACAAGAACCTCGTTTACAGTACAAGTTCAACATCGCAGAAAGTGAAAAATGGATAAAGAAGTTGTGGTATTTACTTACAAAGCAATATCACTCAGCAATGAAATCTGTGTCATCAGGCCCTTAGCAGCACAATGAGTGGTTTCAGGTATGATGATTCTAACTGAAGTAAGTCACACAGAAAAAGAAACATCATAAGATATCAGTAATACACGGAATGTAAACTTGGCTACACAGGAACTGAATTACAGAACAGAACAGGGTCTCAAATTTAGAAAACCAACTTATGCTTGCTTCAGGGTAAAGGTGAGTTGGGGTGCTGCATAAAACCAGAGATTGAAATGAGCACAGATAAAGTTCCTTAAGCCAAATATGGAATAGACAAGAGCTACTCCTTGCTCAATGAAATGGACTCAACACCCCATATTAAACGCCTAAGAATGTACCTGACTAGTAAGTATCTTAAAACCTATGGATTGCTATGTCTCCGAAAGAGAATCAAGCATGTGTACAGGGGCATAAACGCAGCAGTGATAGGATTGCAGAGGTTCGGTGAGCAAATGAAGACCCTTTGAAGTTATATTGCATGGTACCCATTCCACGGGTTTCAACTCTCCAGGTTTAAGGTATTCTTCCTTCAGCTAAAACATGCATGTGGAACCTAGAGTATGATCAACCATGTGATCGGGAGACGTGTTCAAATATGTCTCAGTTTTCCTCCCCTGGTACTCGGGTGCAACATTCCAGACGCTTTACTAACACTCTCCCCCACTTGGAGAGTCAGTCCCTTTAACCTCCTGCTGGCCCAGTTTGCAATTTCTGCGGAAGATGAACAGGAATAGCGAGAACCAATGAGACGCTAGCTGGAGGTGTCTGGACGGGCAAATTTAACTCTCATTTCCCACCAGGAAGAGGAATTAACCAAAGGCTCAGCATGCCGGGCCGGAACCAGATTAGGGCCTGAAGCCATCCTGCGGTGTTGCGGCCAGGTCACAAGAAAGCGAGTTGAAGAAAGGAGCTCAGGGGCACTGTAATTCACAAACCTGCAGAGTTATAAATGACAGCTATCGTCCAAAAATAGACTGAAGTAAGGCTGCCAAGAGGACTTGAAAGCGGGGCAGAATTGCAGGAAACCAATTTCAGGAGGTAGACTGGAATTGCATTGAAAGCATAGGAAAAGAGGCAGAACGTCCACAATGATGCACTTGGCCAAAAAGGGCGTATGCGTTTTTTCCTGAATATATTCAGGAAAAAACGCATACGCACTTTTTGGCCAACCAAGCAAGCTTGCAAAGGAAATCTGCACTACAATGTAGTCTCACTTCCCCCCGGTCAAAAGGGCCATCTGAAAAAAGTGTAAAATCCAGAAAGGCAACAGGCCATTGAGAACTGGGAGCCTTGTTATGCTGATGGACGGGATGTAAATTGCCAACAACCACTCGGGAGAAGTGTATGGTGTTTCCTGAAACATCTAAAAAACAAAGCAACAGAACCTAGGGCACTTCCACTTATGGTCCTATAGCTTAGGGAAATTAAAATCAAAAAGACACAGCCACCCCAAAGTTTGGAACGGCTCTGTTTACAAGAACCTCGTTTACAGTACAAGTTCAACATCGCAGAAAGTGAAAAATGGATAAAGAAGTTGTGGTATTCACTTACAAAGCAATATCACTCAGCAATGAAATCTATGTCATCAGGCACTTAGCAGCACAATGAGTGGATTCAGGTATGATGATTCTAACTGAAATAAGTCACACAGAAAAAGAAACATCATAAGATATCAGTAATACACGGAATGGAAACTTGGCTACACAGGAACTGAATTACAGAACAGAACAGGGTCTCAAATTTAGAAAACCAACTTATGCTTGCTTAAGGGTAAAGGTGAGTTGGGGTGCTGCATAAAACCAGAGATTGAAATGAGCACAGATAAAGTTCCTTAAGCCAAATATGGAATAGACAAGAGCTACTCCTTGCTCAACGAAATGGACTCAACACCGCATATTAAATGCCTAAGAATGTACCTGACTTGTAAGTATCTTAAAACCTATGGATTGCTATGTCTCCGAAAGAGAATCAAGCATGTGTACAGGGGCATAAACGCAGCAGTGATAGGATTGGAGAGGTTCGGTGAGCAAATGAAGACCCTTTGAAGTCATATTGCATGGTACCCATTCCACGGGTTTCAACTACCCAGGTTTCAGGTATTCTTCCTTCAGCTAAAACATGCATGTGGAACCTAGAGTATGATCAACCATGTGATCGGGAGACGTGTTCAAATATGTCTCAGTTTTCCTCCCCTGGTACTCGGGTGCAACATTCCAGACGCTTTACTAACACTCTCCCCACTTGGAGAGTCAGTCCCTTTAACCTCCTGTTTGGCCCAGTTTGCAATTTCTGCGGAAGATGAACAGGAATAGCGAGAACCAATGAGAGGCTAGCTGGAGGTGTCTGGACAGGCAAATTTAACTCTCATTTCCCACCAGGAAGAGGAATTAACCAAAGGCTCAGCGTGCCATGCCAGAACCAGATTAGGGCCTGAAGCCATCCTGCGGTGTTGCGGCCAGGTCACAAGAAAGCGAGTTGAAGAAAGGAGCTCAGGGGCACTGTAATTCACAAACCTGCAGACTTATAAATGACAGCTATCGTCCAAAAATAGACTGAAGTAAGGCTGCCAAGAGGACTTGAAAGCGTGGCAGAATTGCAGGAAACCGATTTCTGGAGGTAGACTGGAATTGCATTGAAAGCATAGGAAAAGAGGCAGAACGTCCACAATGATGCACTTGGCCAAAAAGGGCGTATGCGTTTTTTCCTGAATATATTCAGGAAAAAACGCATACGCCCTTTTTGGCCAACCAAGCAAGCTTGCAAAGGAAATCTGCACTACAATGAAGTCTCACTTCCCCCCGGTCAAAAGGGCCATCTGAAAAAAGTGTAAAATCCAGAAAGGCAGGACAGGCCATGGAGAACTGGGAGTCTTGTTATGCTGATGGGCGGGATGTAAATTGCCAACAGACACTTGGGAGAAGTGTATGGTGTTTCCTGAAACATCAAAAAAACAAAGCAACAGAGCCTAGGGCACTGCCACTTATGGTCCTATAGCTTAGGGAAATTAAAATCAAAAAGACCCAGCCACCCCAAAGTTTGGGACGCCTCTGTTTACAAGAACCTCGTTTACAGTACAAGTTCAACATCGCAGAAAGTGAAAAATGGATAAAGAAGTTGTGGTATTTACTTACAAAGCAATATCACTCAGCAATGAAATCTATGTCATCAGGCCCTTAGCATCACAATGAGTGGATTCAGGTATGATGATTCTAACTGAAATAAGTCACACAGAAAAAGAAACATCATAAGATATCAGTAATACACGGAATGTAAACTTGGCTACACAGGAACTGAATTACAGAACAGAACAGGGTCTCAAATTTAGAAAACCAACTTATGCTTCCTTAAGGGTAAAGGTGAGTTGGGGTGCTGCATAAAACCAGAGATTGAAATGAGCACAGATAAAGTTCCTTAAGTCAAATATGGAATAGACAAGAGCTACTCCTTGCTCAACGAAATGGACTCAACACCGCATATTAAACGCCTAAGAATGTACCTGACTAGTAAGTATCGTAAAACCTATGGATTGCTATGTCTCCAAAAGAGAATCAAGCATGTGTACAGGGGCATAAACGCAGCAGTGATAGGATTGGAGAGGTTCGGTGAGCAAATGAAGACCCTTTGAAGTCATATTGCATGGTACCCATTACACGGGTTTCAACTCTCCAGGTTTAAGGTATTCTTCCTTCAGCTAAAACATGCATGTGGAACCCAAGTATGATCAACCATGTGAACGGGAGACGTGTTCAAATATGTCTCAGTTTTCCTCCCCTGGTACTCGGGTGCAACATTCCAGACGCTTTACTAACACTCTCCCCACTTGGAGAGTCACCGCCTTTAAACTCCTGTTTGGCCCAGTTTGCAATTTCTGCGGAAGATGAACAGGAATAGCGAGAACCAATGAGAGGCTAGCTGGAGGTGTCTGGACGGGCAAATTTAACTCTCATTTCCCACCAGGAAGAGGAAATAACCAAAGGCTCAGCGTGCCGTGCCGGAACCAGATTAGGGCCTGAAGCCATCCTGCGGTGTTGCGGCCAGGTCACAAGAAAGCGAGTTGAAGAAAGGAGCTCAGGGGCACTGTAATTCACAAACCTGCAGAGTTATAAATGACAGCTATCGTCCAAAAATAGACTGAAGTAAGGCTGCCAAGAGGACTTGAAAGCGGGGCAGAATTGCAGGAAACCGATTTCAGGAGGTAGACTGGAATTGCATTGAAAGCATAGGAAAAGAGGCAGAACGTCCACAATGATGCACTTGGCCAAAAAGGGCGTATGCGTTTTTTCCTGAATATATTCAGGAAAAAACGCATACGCCCTTTTTGGCCAACCAAGCAAGCTTGCAAAGGAAATCTGCACTACAATGAAGTCTCACTTCCCCCCGGTCAAAAGGGCCATCTGAAAAAAGTGTAAAATCCAGAAAGGCAACAGGCCATTGAGAACTGGGAGCCTTGTTATGCTGATGGGCGGGATGTAAATTGCCAACAGACACTTGGGAGAAGTGTATGGTGTTTCCTGAAACATCTAAAAAACAAAGCAACAGAGCCTAGGGCACTGCCACTTATGGTCCTATAGCTTAGGGAAATTAAAATCAAAAAGACACAGCCACCCCAAAGTTTGGAATGGCTCTGTTTACAAGAACCTCGTTTACAGTACAAGTTCAACATCGCAGAAAGTGAAAAATGGATAAAGAAGTTGTGGTATTTACTTACAAAGCAATATCACTCAGCAATGAAATCTGTGTCATCAGGCCCTTAGCAACACAATGAATGGATTCAGGTATGATGATTCTAACTGAAGTAAGTCACACAGAAAAAGAAACATCATAAGATATCAGTAATACACGGAATGTAAACTTGGCTACACAGGAACTGAATTACAGAACAGAACAGGGTCTCAAATTTAGAAAAAAAACTTATGCTTGCTTAAGGGTAAAGGTGAGTTGGGGTGCTGCATAAAACCAGAGATTGAAATGAGCACAGATAAAGTTCCTTAAGTCAAATATGGAATAGACAAGAGCTACTCCTTGCTCAACGAAATGGACTCAACACCGCATATTAAACGCCTAAGAATGTACCTGACTAGTAAGTATCTTAAAACCTATGGATTGCTATGTCTCCAAAAGAGAATCAAGCATGTGTACAGGGGCATAAACGCAGCAGTGATAGGATTGGAGAGGTTCGGTGAGCAAATGAAGACCCTTTGAAGTCATATTGCATGGTACCCATTACACGGGTCTCAACTCTCCAGGTTTAAGGTATTCTTCCTTCAGCTAAAACATGCATTTGGACCCAAGTATGATCAACCATGTGAACGAGAGACGTGTTCAAATATGTCTCAGTTTTCCTCCCCTGGTACTCGGGTGCAACATTCCAGACGCTTTACTAACACTCTCCCCACTTGGAGAGTCAGCGCCTTTAACCTCCTGTTTGGCCCAGTTTGCAATTTCTGCGGAAGATGAACAGGAATAGCGAGAACCAATGAGAGGCTAGCTGGAGGTGTCTGGACGGGCAAATTTAACTCTCATTTCCCACCAGGAAGAGGAAATAACCAAAGGCTCAGCGTGCCGTACCGGAACCAGATTAGGGCCTGAAGCCATCCTGCGGTGTTGCGGCCAGGTCACAAGAAAGCGAGTTGAAGAAAGGAGCTCAGGGGTACTGTAATTCACAAACATGCAGAGTTATAAATGACAGCTATCGTCCAAAAATAAACTGAAGTAAGGCTGCCAAGAGGACTTGAAAGTGGGGCAGAATTGCAGGAAACCGATTTCAGGAGGTAGACTGGAATTGCATTGAAAGCATAGGAAAAGAGGCAGAACGTCCACAATGATGCACTTGGCCAAAAAGGGTGTATGCGTTTTTTCCTGAATATATTCAGGAAAAAACGCATACGCCCTTTTTGGCCAACCAAGCAAGCTTGCAAAGGAAATCTGCACTACAATGAAGTCTCACTTCCCCCCGGTCAAACGGGCCATCTGAAAAAAGTGTAAAATCCAGAAAGGCAGGACAGGCCATGGAGAACTTGGAGCCTTGTTATGCTGATGGGCGGGATGTAAATTGCCAACAACCACTCGGGAGAAGTGTATGGTGTTTCCTAAAACATCTAAAAAACAAAGCAACAGAACCTAGGGCACTTCCACTTATGGTCCTATAGCTTAGGGAAATTAAAATCAAAAAGACACAGCCACCCCAAAGTTTGGAACGGCTCTGTTTACAAGAACCTCGTTTACAGTACAAGTTCAACATCGCAGAAAGTGAAAAATGGATAAAGAAGTTGTGGTATTTACTTACAAAGCAATATCACTCAGCAATGAAATCTGTGTCATCAGGCCCTTAGCAGCACAATGAGTGGTTTCAGGTATGATGATTCTAACTGAAGTAAGTCACACAGAAAAAGAAACATCATAAGATATCAGTAATACACGGAATGTAAACTTGGCTACACAGGAACTGAATTACAGAACAGAACAGGGTCTCAAATTTAGAAAACCAACTTATGCTTGCTTCAGGGTAAAGGTGAGTTGGGGTGCTGCATAAAACCAGAGATTGAAATGAGCACAGATAAAGTTCCTTAAGCCAAATATGGAATAGACAAGAGCTACTCCTTGCTCAATGAAATGGACTCAACACCCCATATTAAACGCCTAAGAATGTACCTGACTAGTAAGTATCTTAAAACCTATGGATTGCTATGTCTCCGAAAGAGAATCAAGCATGTGTACAGGGGCATAAACGCAGCAGTGATAGGATTGCAGAGGTTCGGTGAGCAAATGAAGACCCTTTGAAGTTATATTGCATGGTACCCATTCCACGGGTTTCAACTCTCCAGGTTTAAGGTATTCTTCCTTCAGCTAAAACATGCATGTGGAACCTAGAGTATGATCAACCATGTGATCGGGAGACGTGTTCAAATATGTCTCAGTTTTCCTCCCCTGGTACTCGGGTGCAACATTCCAGACGCTTTACTAACACTCTCCCCCACTTGGAGAGTCAGTCCCTTTAACCTCCTGCTGGCCCAGTTTGCAATTTCTGCGGAAGATGAACAGGAATAGCGAGAACCAATGAGACGCTAGCTGGAGGTGTCTGGACGGGCAAATTTAACTCTCATTTCCCACCAGGAAGAGGAATTAACCAAAGGCTCAGCATGCCGGGCCGGAACCAGATTAGGGCCTGAAGCCATCCTGCGGTGTTGCGGCCAGGTCACAAGAAAGCGAGTTGAAGAAAGGAGCTCAGGGGCACTGTAATTCACAAACCTGCAGAGTTATAAATGACAGCTATCGTCCAAAAATAGACTGAAGTAAGGCTGCCAAGAGGACTTGAAAGCGGGGCAGAATTGCAGGAAACCAATTTCAGGAGGTAGACTGGAATTGCATTGAAAGCATAGGAAAAGAGGCAGAACGTCCACAATGATGCACTTGGCCAAAAAGGGCGTATGCGTTTTTTCCTGAATATATTCAGGAAAAAACGCATACGCACTTTTTGGCCAACCAAGCAAGCTTGCAAAGGAAATCTGCACTACAATGTAGTCTCACTTCCCCCCGGTCAAAAGGGCCATCTGAAAAAAGTGTAAAATCCAGAAAGGCAACAGGCCATTGAGAACTGGGAGCCTTGTTATGCTGATGGACGGGATGTAAATTGCCAACAACCACTCGGGAGAAGTGTATGGTGTTTCCTGAAACATCTAAAAAACAAAGCAACAGAACCTAGGGCACTTCCACTTATGGTCCTATAGCTTAGGGAAATTAAAATCAAAAAGACACAGCCACCCCAAAGTTTGGAACGGCTCTGTTTACAAGAACCTCGTTTACAGTACAAGTTCAACATCGCAGAAAGTGAAAAATGGATAAAGAAGTTGTGGTATTCACTTACAAAGCAATATCACTCAGCAATGAAATCTATGTCATCAGGCACTTAGCAGCACAATGAGTGGATTCAGGTATGATGATTCTAACTGAAATAAGTCACACAGAAAAAGAAACATCATAAGATATCAGTAATACACGGAATGGAAACTTGGCTACACAGGAACTGAATTACAGAACAGAACAGGGTCTCAAATTTAGAAAACCAACTTATGCTTGCTTAAGGGTAAAGGTGAGTTGGGGTGCTGCATAAAACCAGAGATTGAAATGAGCACAGATAAAGTTCCTTAAGCCAAATATGGAATAGACAAGAGCTACTCCTTGCTCAACGAAATGGACTCAACACCGCATATTAAATGCCTAAGAATGTACCTGACTTGTAAGTATCTTAAAACCTATGGATTGCTATGTCTCCGAAAGAGAATCAAGCATGTGTACAGGGGCATAAACGCAGCAGTGATAGGATTGGAGAGGTTCGGTGAGCAAATGAAGACCCTTTGAAGTCATATTGCATGGTACCCATTCCACGGGTTTCAACTACCCAGGTTTCAGGTATTCTTCCTTCAGCTAAAACATGCATGTGGAACCTAGAGTATGATCAACCATGTGATCGGGAGACGTGTTCAAATATGTCTCAGTTTTCCTCCCCTGGTACTCGGGTGCAACATTCCAGACGCTTTACTAACACTCTCCCCACTTGGAGAGTCAGTCCCTTTAACCTCCTGTTTGGCCCAGTTTGCAATTTCTGCGGAAGATGAACAGGAATAGCGAGAACCAATGAGAGGCTAGCTGGAGGTGTCTGGACAGGCAAATTTAACTCTCATTTCCCACCAGGAAGAGGAATTAACCAAAGGATCAGCATGTCGCGCCGGAACCAGATTAGGGCCTGAAGCCATGCTGCGGTGTTGCGGCCAGCTCAAAAGAAAGCGAGTTGAAGAAAGGAGCTCAGGGGCACTGTAATTCACAAACCTGCAGAGTTATAAATGACAGCTATCGTCCAAAAATAGACTGAAGTAAGGCTGCCAAGAGGACTTGAAAGCGGGGCAGAATTGCAGGAAACCGATTTCAGGAGGTAGACTGGAATTGCATTGAAAGCATAGGAAAAGAGGCAGAACGTCCACAATGATGCACTTGGCCAAAAAGGGCGTATGCGTTTTTTCCTGAATATATTCAGGAAAAAACGCATACGCCCTTTTTGGCCAACCAAGCAAGCTTGCAAAGGAAATCTGCACTACAATGAAGTCTCACTTCCCCCCGGTCAAAAGGGCCATCTGAAAAAAGTGTAAAATCCAGAAAGGCAGGACAGGCCATGGAGAACTGGGAGCCTTGTTATGCTGATGGGCGGGATGTAAATTGCCAACAACCACTCGGGAGAAGTGTATGGTGTTTCCTGAAACATCTAAAAAACAAAGCAACAGAACCTAGGGCACTTCCACTTATGGTCCTATAGCTTAGGGAAATTAAAATCAAAAAGACACAGCCACCCCAAAGTTTGGAACGGCTCTGTTTACAAGAACCTCGTTTACAGTACAAGTTCAACATCGCAGAAAGTGAAAAATGGATAAAGAAGTTGTGGTATTTACTTACAAAGCAATATCACTCAGCAATGAAATCTGTGTCATCAGGCCCTTAGGAGCACAATGAGTGGATTCAGGTATGATGATTCTAACTGAAATAAGTCACACAGAAAAAGAAACATCATAAGATATCAGTAATACACGGAATGGAAACTTGGCTACACAGGAACTGAATTACAGAACAGAACAGGGTCTCAAATTTAGAAAACCAACTTATGCTTGCTTAAGGGTAAAGGTGAGTTGGGGTGCTGCATAAAACCAGAGATTGAAATGAGCACAGATAAAGTTCCTTAAGCCAAATATGGAATAGACAAGAGCTACTCCTTGCTCAACGAAATGGACTCAACACCGCATATTAAATGCCTAAGAATGTACCTGACTTGTAAGTATCTTAAAACCTATGGATTGCTATGTCTCCGAAAGAGAATCAAGCATGTGTACAGGGGCATAAACGCAGCAGTGATAGGATTGGAGAGGTTCGGTGAGCAAATGAAGACCCTTTGAAGTCATATTGCATGGTACCCATTCCACGGGTTTCAACTACCCAGGTTTCAGGTATTCTTCCTTCAGCTAAAACATGCATGTGGAACCTAGAGTATGATCAACCATGTGATCGGGAGACGTGTTCAAATATGTCTCAGTTTTCCTCCCCTGGTACTCGGGTGCAACATTCCAGACGCTTTACTAACACTCTCCCCACTTGGAGAGTCAGTCCCTTTAACCTCCTGTTTGGCCCAGTTTGCAATTTCTGCGGAAGATGAACAGGAATAGCGAGAACCAATGAGAGGCTAGCTGGAGGTGTCTGGACGGGCAAATTTAACTCTCATTTCCCACCAGGAAGAGGAATTAACCAAAGGCTCAGTGTGCCATGCCAGAACCAGATTAGGGCCTGAAGCCATCCTGCGGTGTTGCGGCCAGGTCACAAGAAAGCGAGTTGAAGAAAGGAGCTCAGGGGCACTGTAATTCACAAACCTGCAGACTTATAAATGACAGCTATCGTCCAAAAATAGACTGAAGTAAGGCTGCCAAGAGGACTTGAAAGCGTGGCAGAATTGCAGGAAACCGATTTCTGGAGGTAGACTGGAATTGCATTGAAAGCATAGGAAAAGAGGCAGAACGTCCACAATGATGCACTTGGCCAAAAAGGGCGTATGCGTTTTTTCCTGAATATATTCAGGAAAAAACGCATACGCCCTTTTTGGCCAACCAAGCAAGCTTGCAAAGGAAATCTGCACTACAATGAAGTCTCACTTCCCCCCGGTCAAAAGGGCCATCTGAAAAAAGTGTAAAATCCAGAAAGGCAGGACAGGCCATGGAGAACTGGGAGCCTTGTTATGCTGATGGGCGGGATGTAAATTGCCAACAACCACTCGGGAGAAGTGTATGGTGTTTCCTAAAACATCTAAAAAACAAAGCAACAGAACCTAGGGCACTTCCACTTATGGTCCTATAGCTTAGGGAAATTAAAATCAAAAAGACACAGCCACCCCAAAGTTTGGAACGGCTCTGTTTACAAGAACCTCGTTTACAGTACAAGTTCAACATCGCAGAAAGTGAAAAATGGATAAAGAAGTTGTGGTATTTACTTACAAAGCAATATCACTCAGCAATGAAATCTGTGTCATCAGGCCCTTAGCAGCACAAAGAGTGGATTCAGGTACGATGATTCTAACTGAAATAAGTCACACAGAAAAAGAAACATCATAAGATATCACTAATACACGGAATGTAAATTGGCTACACAGGAACTGAATTCCAAAACAGAACAGGGTCTCAAATTTAGAAAACCAACTTATGCTTGCTTAAGGGGAAAGGTGAGTTGGGGTGCTGCATAAAACCAGAGATTGAAATGAGCACAGATAAAGTTCCTTAAGCCAAATATGGAATAGACAAGAGCTACTCCTTGCTCAACGAAATGGACTCAACACCCCATATTGAACGCCTAAGAATGTACCTGACTAGTAAGTATCTTAAAACCTATGGATTGCTATGTCTCCGAAAGAGAATCAAGCATGTGTACAGGGACATAAACGCAGCAGTGATAGGATTGGAGAGGTTCGGTGAGCAAATGAAGACCCTTTGAAGTCATATTGCATGGTACCCATTCCACGGGTTTCAACTACCCAGGTTTAAGGTATTCTTCCTTCAGCTAAAACATGCATGTGGAACCTACAGTATGATCAACCATGTGATCGGGAGACGTGTTCAAATATGTCTCAGTTTTTGTACCCTGGTACTCGGGTGCAACATTCCAGACGCTTTACTAACACTCTCCCGACTTGGAGAGTCAGTCCCTTTAACCTCCTGTTTGGCCCAGTTTGCAATTTCTGCGGAAGATGAACAGGAATAGCGAGAACCAATGAGAGGCTAGCTGGAGGTGTCTGGACGGACAAATTTAACTCTCATTTCCCACCAGGAAGAGGAAATAACCAAAGGCTCAGCGTGCCGTGCCGGAACCAGATTAGGGCCTGAAGCCATCCTGCGGTGTTGCGGCCAGCTCAAAGAAAGCGAGTTGAAGAAAGGAGCTCAGGGGCACTGTAATTCACAAACCTGCAGACTTATAAATGACAGCTATCGTCCAAAAATAGACTGAAGTAAGGCTGCCAAGAGGACTTGAAAGCGGGGCAGAATTGCAGGAAACCGATTTCAGGAGGTAGACTGGAATTGCATTGAAAGCATAGGAAAAGAGGCAGAACGTCCACAATGATGCACTTGGCCAAAAAGGGCGTATGCGTTTTTCCCTGAATATATTCAGGAAAAAACGCATACGCCCTTTTTGGCCAACCAAGCAAGCTTGCAAAGGAAATCTGCACTACAATGAAGTCTCACTTCCCCCCGGGCAAAAGGGCCATCTGAAAAAAGTGTAAAATCCAGAAAGGCAGGACAGGCCATGGAGAACTGGGAGCCTTGTTATGCTGATGGGCGGGATGTAAATTGCCAACAACCACTCGGGAGAAGTGTATGGTGTTTCCTGAAACATCTAAAAAACAAAGCAACAGAGCCTAGGGCACTGCCACTTATGGTCCTATAGCTTAGGGAAATTAAAATCAAAAAGACACAGCCACCCCAAAATTTGGGACGCCTCCGTTTACAAGAACCTCGTTTACCATACAAGTTCAATATCACAGAAAGTGAAAAATGGATAAAGAACTTGTGGTACTTACGTACAATGCAGTATCACTCAGCAATGAAATCTGTGTCATCAGGTCCGTAGCAGCACAATGAGTGGATTCAGGTATGATGATTCTAACTGAAATAAGTCACACAGAAAAGAAACATCATAAGATATCAGTAATACACGGAATGTAAACTTGGCTACACAGGAACTGAATTACAGAACAGAACAGGGTCTCAAATTTAGAAAACCAACTTATGCTTGCTTAAGGGTAAAGGTGAGTTGGGGTGCTGCATAAAACCAGAGATTGAAATGAGCACAGATAAAGTTCCTTAAGTCAAATATGGAATAGACAAGAGCTACTCCTTGCTCAACGAAATGGACTCAACACCGCATATTAAACGCCTAAGAATGTACCTGACTAGTAAGTATCGGAAAACCTATGGATTGCTATGTCTCCAAAAGAGAATCAAGCATGTGTACAGGGGCATAAACGCAGCAGTGATAGGATTGGAGAGGTTCGGTGAGCAAATGAAGACCCTTTGAAGTCATATTGCATGGTACGCATTACACGGGTCTCAACTCTCCAGGTTTAAGGTATTCTTCCTTCAGCTAAAACATGCATGTGGAACCTAGAGTATGATCAACCATGTGATCGGGAGACGTGTTCAAATATGTCTCAGTTTTCCTCCCCTGGTACTCGGGTGCAACATTCCAGACGCTTTACTAACACTCTCCCGACTTGGAGAGTCTGTCCCTTTAACCTCCTGTTTGGCCCAGTTTGCAATTTCTGGGGAAGATGAACAGGAATAGCGAGAACCAATGAGAGACTAGCTGGAGGTGTCTGGCCGGGCAAATTTAACTCTCATTTCCCACCAGGAAGAGGAATTAACCAAAGGCTCAGCGTGCCGTGCCAGAACCCGATTAGGGCCTGAAGCCATCCTGCGGTGTTGCGGCCAGGTCACAAGAAAGCGAGTTGAAGAAAGGAGCTCAGGGGCACTGTAATTCACAAACCTGCAGAGTTATAAATGACAGCTATCGTCCAAAAATAGACTGAAGTAAGGCTGCCAAGAGGACTTGAAAGTGGGGCAGCATTGCAGGAAACCGATTTCTGGAGGTAGACTGGAATTGCATTGAAAGCATAGGAAAAGAGGCAGAACGTCCACAATGATGCACTTGGCCAAAAAGGGCGTATGCGTTTTTTCCTGAATATATTCAGGAAAAAACGCATACGCCCTTTTTGGCCAACCAAGCAAGCTTGCAAAGGAAATCTGCACTACAATGAAGTCTCACTTCCCCCCGGTCAAAAGGGCCATCTGAAAAAAGTGTAAAATCCAGAAAGGCAGGACAGGCCATGGAGAACTGGGAGCCTTGTTATGCTGATGGGCGGGATGTAAATTGCCAACAACCACTCGGGAGAAGTGTATGGTGTTTCCTGAAACATCTAAAAAACAAAGCAACAGAGCCTAGGGCACTGCCACTTATGGTCCTATAGCTTAGGGAAATTAAAATCAAAAAGACACAGCCACCCCAAAGTTTGGAACGGCTCTGTTTACAAGAACCTCGTTTACAGTACAAGTTCAACATCGCAGAAAGTGAAAAATGGATAAAGAAGTTGTGGTATTTACTTACAAAGCAATATCACTCAGCAATGAAATCTGTGTCATCAGGTCCGTAGTAGCACAATGAGTGGATTCAGGTATGATGATTCTAACTGAAATAAGTCACACAGAAAAGAAACATCATAAGATATCAGTAATACACGGAATGTAAACTTGGCTACACAGGAACTGAATTACAGAACAGAACAGGGTCTCAAATTTAGAAAACCAACTTATGCTTGCTTAAGGGGAAAGGTGAGTTGGGGTGCTGCATAAAACCAGAGATTGAAATGAGCACAGATAAAGTTCCTTAAGTCAAATATGGAATAGACAAGAGCTACTCCTTGCTCAACGAAATGGACTCAACACCGCATATTAAACGCCTAAGAATGTACCTGACTAGTAAGTATCGGAAAACCTATGGATTGCTATGTCTCCAAAAGAGAATCAAGCATGTGTACAGGGGCATAAACGCAGCAGTGATAGGATTGGAGAGGTTCGGTGAGCAAATGAAGACCCTTTGAAGTCATATTGCATGGTACCCATTCCACGGGTCTCAACTCTCCAGGTTTAAGGTATTCTTCCTTCAGCTAAAACATGCATGTGGAACCCAAGTATTATCAACCATGCGAACGGGAGACGTGTTCAAATATGTCTCAGTTTTCCTCCCCTGGTACTCGGATGCAACATTCCAGACGCTTTACTAACACTCTCCCCACTTGGAGAGTCTGTCCCTTTAAACTCCTGTTTGGCCCAGTTTGCAATTTCTGCGGAAGATGAACAGGAATAGCGAGAACCAATGAGAGACTAGCTGGAGGTGTCTGGACAGGCAAATTTAACTCTCATTTCCCACCAGGAAGAGGAATTAACCAAAGGCTCAGCGTGCCGTGCCAGAACCAGATTAGGGCCTGAAGCCATCCTGCGGTGTTGCGGCCAGGTCACAAGAAAGCGAGTTGAAGAAAGGAGCTCAGGGGCACTGTAATTCACAAACCTGCAGAGTTATAAATGACAGCTATCGTCCAAAAATAGACTGAAGTAAGGCTGCCAAGAGGACTTGAAAGTGGGGCAGCATTGCAGGAAACCGATTTCTGGAGGTAGACTGGAATTGCATTGAAAGCATAGGAAAAGAGGCAGAACGTCCACAATGATGCACTTGGCCAAAAAGGGCGTATGCGTTTTTTCCTGAATATATTCAGGAAAAAACGCATACGCCCTTTTTGGCCAACCAAGCAAGCTTGCAAAGGAAATCTGCACTACAATGAAGTCTCACTTCCCCCCGGTCAAAAGGGCCATCTGAAAAAAGTGTAAAATCCAGAAAGGCAGGACAGGCCATGGAGAACTGGGAGCCTTGTTATGCTGATGGGCGGGATGTAAATTGCCAACAACCACTCGGGAGAAGTGTATGGTGTTTCCTGAAACATCTAAAAAACAAAGCAACAGAGCCTAGGGCACTGCCACTTATGGTCCTATAGCTTAGGGAAATTAAAATCAAAAAGACACAGCCACCCCAAAGTTTGGAACGGCTCTGTTTACAAGAACCTCGTTTACAGTACAAGTTCAACATCGCAGAAAGTGAAAAATGGATAAAGAAGTTGTGGTATTTACTTACAAAGCAATATCACTCAGCAATGAAATCTGTGTCATCAGGTCCGTAGCAGCACAATGAGTGGATTCAGGTATGATGATTCTAACTGAAATAAGTCACACAGAAAAGAAACATCATAAGATATCAGTAATACACGGAATGTAAACTTGGCTACACAGGAACTGAATTACAGAACAGAACAGGGTCTCAAATTTAGAAAACCAACTTATGCTTGCTTAAGGGTAAAGGTGAGTTGGGGTGCTGCATAAAACCAGAGATTGAAATGAGCACAGATTAAGTTCCTTAAGTCAAATATGGAATAGACAAGAGCTACTCCTTGCTCAACGAAATGGACTCAACACCGCATATTAAACGCCTAAGAATGTACCTGACTAGTAATTATCGGAAAACCTATGGATTGCTATGTCTCCAAAAGAGAATCAAGCATGTGTACAGGGGCATAAACACAGCAGTGATAGGATTGGAGAGGTTCGGTGAGCAAATGAAGACCCTTTGAAGTCATATTGCATGGTACCCATTCCACGGGTTTCAACTACCCAGGTTTAAGGTATTCTTCCTTCAGCTAAAACATGCATGTGGAACCCAAGTATTATCAACCATGTGAACGGGAGACGTGTTCAAATATGTCTCAGTTTTCCTCCCCTGGTACTAGGATGCAACATTCCAGACGCTTTACTAACACTCTCCCCACTTGGAGAGTCAGCGCCTTTAACCTCCTGTTTGGCCCAGTTTGCAATTTCTGCGGAAGATGAACAGGAATAGCGAGAACCAATGAGAGGCTAGCTGGAGGTGTCTGGACGGGCAAATTTAACTCTCATTTCCCACCAGGAAGAGGAAATAACCAAAGGCTCAGCGTGCCATACCGGAACCAGATTAGGGCCTGAAGACATCCTGCGGTGTTGCGGCCAGGTCACAAGAAAGCGAGTTGAAGAAAGGAGCTCAGGGGCACTGTAATTCACAAACATGCAGAGTTATAAATGACAGCTATCGTCCAAAAATAGACTGAAGTAAGGCTGCCAAGAGGACTTGAAAGCGGGGCAGAATTGCAGGAAACCGATTTCAGGAGGTAGACTGGAATTGCATTGAAAGCATAGGAAAAGAGGCAGAACGTCCACAATGATGCACTTGGCCAAAAAGGGCGTATGCGTTTTTTCCTGAATATATTCAGGAAAAAACGCATACGCCCTTTTTGGCCAACCAAGCAAGCTTGCAAAGGAAATCTGCACTACAATGAAGTCTCACTTCCCCCCGGTCAAAAGGGCCATCTGAAAAAAGTGTAAAATCCAGAAAGGCAGGACAGGCCATGGAGAACTGGGAGCCTTGTTATGCTGATGGGCGGGATGTAAATTGCCAACAACCACTCGGGAGAAGTGTATGGTGTTTCCTGAAACATCTAAAAAACAAAGCAACAGAACCTAGGGCACTTCCACTTATGGTCCTATAGCTTAGGGAAATTAAAATCAAAAAGACACAGCCACCCCAAAATTTGGGACGCCTCCGTTTACAAGAACCTCGTTTACCATACAAGTTCAATATCACAGAAAGTGAAAAATGGATAAAGAACTTGTGGTACTTACGTACAATGCAGTATCACTCAGCAATGAAATCTGTGTCATCAGGCCCGTAGCAGCACAATGAGTGGATTCAGGTATGATGATTCTAACTGAAATAAGTCACACAGAAAAGAAACATCATAAGATATCAGTAATACACGGAATGTAAACTTGGCTACACAGGAACTGAATTACAGAACAGAACAGGGTCTCAAATTTAGAAAACCAACTTATGCTTGCTTAAGGGTAAAGGTGAGTTGGGGTGCTGCATAAAACCAGAGATTGAAATGAGCACAGATAAAGTTCCTTAAGTCAAATATGGAATAGACAAGAGCTACTCCTTGCTCAACGATATGGACTCAACACCGCATATTAAATGCCTAAGAATGTACCTGACTAGTAAGTATCGGAAAACCTATGGATTGCTATGTCTCCGAAAGAGAATCAAGCATGTGTACAGGGGCATAAACGCAGCAGTGATAGGATTGGAGAGGTTCGGTGAGCAAATGAAGACCCTTTGAAGTCATATTGCATGGTACGCATTACACGGGTCTCAACTCTCCAGGTTTAAGGTATTCTTTCTTCAGCTAAAACATGCATGTGGAACCTAGAGTATGATCAACCATGTGATCGGGAGACGTGTTCAAATATGTCTCAGTTTTCCTCCCCTGGTACTCGGGTGCAACATTCCAGACGCTTTACTAACACTCTCCCGACTTGGAGAGTCAGTCCCTTTAACCTCCTGTTTGGCCCAGTTTGCAATTTCTGCGGAAGATGAACAGGAATAGCGAGAACCAATGAGAGACTAGCTGGAGGTGTCTGGACGGGCAAATTTAACTCTCATTTCCCACCAGGAAGAGGAATTAACCAAAGGCTCAGCGTGCCGTTCCAGAACCAGATTAGGGCCTGAAGCCATCCTGCGGTGTTGCGGCCAGGTCACAAGAAAGCGAGTTGAAGAAAGGAGCTCAGGGGCACTGTAATTCACAAACCTGCAGACTTATAAATGACAGCTATCGTCCAAAAATAGACTGAAGTAAGGCTGCCAAGAGGACTTGAAAGCGGGGCAGCATTGCAGGAAACCGATTTCTGGAGGTAGACTGGAATTGCATTGAAAGCATAGGAAAAGAGGCAGAACGTCCACAATGATGCACTTGGCCAAAAAGGGCGTATGCGTTTTTTCCTGAATATATTCAGGAAAAAACGCATACGCCCTTTTTGGCCAACCAAGCAAGCTTGCAAAGGAAATCTGCACTACAATGAAGTCTCACTTCCCCCGGTCAAAACGGCCATCTGAAAAAAGTGTAAAATCCAAAAAGGCAGGACAGGCCATGGAGAACTGGGAGCCTTGTTATGCTGATGGGCGGGATGTAAATTGCCAACAACCACTTGGGAGAAGTGTATGGTGTTTCCTGAAACATCTAAAAAACAAAGCATCAGAGCCTAGGGCACTTCCACTTATGGTCCTATAGCTTAGGGAAATTAAAATCAAAAAGACACAGCCACCCCAAAGTTTGGGACGCCTCCGTTTACAAGAACCTCGTTTACCGTACAAGTTCAATAGCACAGAAAGTGAAAAATGGATAAAGAACTTGTGGTATTTACTTACAAAGCAATATCACTCAGCAATGAAATCTGTGTCATCAGGCCCTTAGCAGCACAATGAGTGGATTCAGGTACGATGATTCTAACTGAAATAAGTCACACAGAAAAAGAAACATCATAAGATATCACTAATACACGGAATGTAAACTTGGCTACACAGGAACTGAATTCCAAAACAGAACAGTGTCTCAAATTTAGAAAACCAACTTATGCTTGCTTAAGGGGAAAGGTGAGTTGGGGTGCTGCATAAAACCAGAGATTGAAATGAGCACAGATAAAGTTCCTTAAGCCAAATATGGAATAGACAAGAGCTACTCCTTGCTCAACGAAATGGACTCAACACCGCATATTAAATGCCTAAGAATGTACCTGACTAGTAAGTATCTTAAAACCTATGGATTGCTATGTCTCCGAAAGAGAATCAAGCATGTGTACAGGGGCATAAACGCAGCAGTGATAGGATTGGAGAGGTTTGGTGAGCAAATGAAGACCCTTTGAAGTCATATTGCATGGTACCCATTCCACGGGTTTCAACTACCCAGGTTTAAGGTATTCTTCCTTCAGCTAAAACATGCATGTGGAACCTACAGTATGATCAACCATGTGATCGGGAGACGTGTTCAAATATGTCTCAGTTTTTGTACCCTGGTACTCGGGTGCAACATTCCAGACGCTTTACAAACACTCTCCCGACTTGGAGAGTCAGTCCCTTTAACCTCCTGTTTGGCCCAGTTTGCAATTTCTGCGGAAGATGAACAGGAATAGCGAGAACCAATGAGAGGCTAGCTGGAGGTGTCTGGACGGGCAAATTTAACTCTCATTTCCCACCAGGAAGAGGAATTAACCAAAGGCTCAGCGTGCCGTGCCGGAACAAGATTAGGGCCTGAAGCCATCCTGCGGTGTTGCGGCCAGCTCAAAGAAAGCGAGTTGAAGAAAGGAGCTCAGGGGCACTGTAATTCACAAACCTGCAGAGTTATAAATGACAGCTATCGTCCAAAAATAGACTGAAGTAAGGCTGCCAAGAGGACTTGAAAGCGGGGCAGAATTGCAGGAAACCGATTTCAGGAGGTAGACTGGAATTGCATTGAAAGCATAGGAAAAGAGGCAGAACGTCCACAATGATGCACTTGGCCAAAAAGGGCGTATGCGTTTTTTCCTGAATATATTCAGGAAAAAACGCATACGCCCTTTTTGGCCAACCAAGCAAGCTTGCAAAGGAAATCTGCACTACAATGAAGTCTCACTTCCCCCCGGTCAAAAGGGCCATCTGAAAAAAGTGTAAAATCCAGAAAGGCAGGACAGGTCATGGAGAACTGGGAGCCTTGTTATGCTGATGGGCGGGATGTAAATTGCCAACAACCACTCGGGAGAAGTGTATGGTGTTTCCTGAAACATCTAAAAAAACAAAGCAACAGAACCTAGGGCACTTCCACTTATGGTCCTATAGCTTAGGGAAATTAAAATCAAAAAGACACAGCCACCCCAAAGTTTGGAACGGCTCTGTTTACAAGAACCTCGTTTACAGTACAAGTTCAACATCGCAGAAAGTGAAAAATGGATAAAGAAGTTGTGGTATTTACTTACAAAGCAATATCACTCAGCAATGAAATCTGTGTCATCAGGCCCTTAGCAGCACAATGAGTGGATTCAGGTATGATGATTCTAACTGAAGTAAGTCACACAGAAAAAGAAACATCATAAGATATCAGTAATATACGGAATGTAAACTTGGCTACACAGGAACTGAATTACAGAACAGAACAGGGTCTCAAATTTAGAAAACCAACTTATGCTTGCTTAAGGGTAAAGGTGAGTTGGGGTGCTGCATAAAACCAGAGATTGAAATGAGCACAGATAAAGTTCCTTAAGTCAAATATGGAATAGACAAGAGCTACTCCTTGCTCAACGAAATGGACTCAACACCGCCTATTAAACGCCTAAGAATGTACCTGACTAGTAAGTATCGGAAAACCTATGGATTGCTATGTCTCCAAAAGAGAATCAAGCATGTGTACAGGGGCATAAACGCAGCAGTGATAGGATTGGAGAGGTTCGGTGAGCAAATGAAGACCCTTTGAAGTCATATTGCATGGTACGCATTACACGGGTCTCAACTCTCCAGGTTTAAGGTATTCTTCCTTCAGCTAAAACATGCATGTGGAACCTAGAGTATGATCAACCATGTGATCGGGAGACGTGTTCAAATATGTCTCAGTTTTCCTCCCCTGGTACTCGGGTGCAACATTCCAGACGCTTTACTAACACTCTCCCGACTTGGAGAGTCTGTCCCTTTAACCTCCTGTTTGGCCCAGTTTGCAATTTCTGGGGAAGATGAACAGGAATAGCGAGAACCAATGAGAGACTAGCTGGAGGTGTCTGGCCGGGCAAATTTAACTCTCATTTCCCACCAGAAAGAGGAATTAACCAAAGGCTCAGCGTGCCGTGCCAGAACCAGATTAGGGCCTGAAGCCATCCTGCGGTGTTGCGGCCAGGTCACAAGAAAGCGAGTTGAAGAAAGGAGCTCAGGGGCACTGTAATTCACAAACCTGCAGAGTTATAAATGACAGCTATCGTCCAAAAATAGACTGAAGTAAGGCTGCCAAGAGGACTTGAAAGTGGGGCAGCATTGCAGGAAACCGATTTCTGGAGGTAGACTGGAATTGCATTGAAAGCATAGGAAAAGAGGCAGAACGTCCACAATGATGCACTTGGCCAAAAAGGGCGTATGCGTTTTTTCCTGAATATATTCAGGAAAAAACGCATACGCCCTTTTTGGCCAACCAAGCAAGCTTGCAAAGGAAATCTGCACTACAATGAAGTCTCACTTCCCCCCGGTCAAAAGGGCCATCTGAAAAAAGTGTAAAATCCAGAAAGGCAGGACAGGCCATGGAGAACTGGGAGCCTTGTTATGCTGATGGGCGGGATGTAAATTGCCAACAACCACTCGGGAGAAGTGTATGGTGTTTCCTGAAACATCTAAAAAACAAAGCAACAGAGCCTAGGGCACTGCCACTTATGGTCCTATAGCTTAGGGAAATTAAAATCAAAAAGACACAGCCACCCCAAAGTTTGGAACGGCTCTGTTTACAAGAACCTCGTTTACAGTACAAGTTCAACATCGCAGAAAGTGAAAAATGGATAAAGAAGTTGTGGTATTTACTTACAAAGCAATATCACTCAGCAATGAAATCTGTGTCATCAGGTCCGTAGTAGCACAATGAGTGGATTCAGGTATGATGATTCTAACTGAAATAAGTCACACAGAAAAGAAACATCATAAGATATCAGTAATACACGGAATGTAAACTTGGCTACACAGGAACTGAATTACAGAACAGAACAGGGTCTCAAATTTAGAAAACCAACTTATGCTTGCTTAAGGGGAAAGGTGAGTTGGGGTGCTGCATAAAACCAGAGATTGAAATGAGCACAGATAAAGTTCCTTAAGTCAAATATGGAATAGACAAGAGCTACTCCTTGCTCAACGAAATGGACACAACACCGCATATTAAACGCCTAAGAATGTACCTGACTAGTAAGTATCGGAAAACCTATGGATTGCTATGTCTCCAAAAGAGAATCAAGCATGTGTACAGGGGCATAAACGCAGCAGTGATAGGATTGGAGAGGTTCGGTGAGCAAATGAAGACCCTTTGAAGTCATATTGCATGGTACGCATTACACGGGTCTCAGCTCTCCAGGTTTAAGGTATTCTTCCTTCAGCTAAAACATGCATGTGGAACCTAGAGTATGATCAACCATGTGATCGGGAGACGTGTTCAAATATGTCTCAGTTTTCGTACCCTGGTACTCGGGTGCAACATTCCAGACGCTTTACTAACACTCTCCCGACTTGGAGAGTCTGTCCCTTTAACCTCCTGTTTGGCCCAGTTTGCAATTTCTGCGGAAGATGAACAGGAATAGCGAGAACCAATGAGAGACTAGCTGGAGGTGTCTGGACAGGCAAATTTAACTCTCATTTCCCACCAGGAAGAGGAATTAACCAAAGGCTCAGCGTGCCGTGCCAGAACCAGATTAGGGCCTGAAGCCATCCTGCGGTGTTGCGGCCAGGTCACAAGAAAGCGAGTTGAAGAAAGGAGCTCAGGGGCACTGTAATTCACAAACCTGCAGAGTTATAAATGACAGCTATCGTCCAAAAATAGACTGAAGTAAGGCTGCCAAGAGGACTTGAAAGTGGGGCAGCATTGCAGGAAACCGATTTCTGGAGGTAGACTGGAATTGCATTGAAAGCATAGGAAAAGAGGCAGAACGTCCACAATGATGCACTTGGCCAAAAAGGGCGTATGCGTTTTTTCCTGAATATATTCAGGAAAAAACGCATACGCACTTTTTGGCCAACCAAGCAAGCTTGCAAAGGAAATCTGCACTACAATGAAGTCTCACTTCCCACCGGTCAAAAGGGCCATCTGAAAAAAGTGTAAAATCCAGAAAGGCAGGACAGGCCATGGAGAACTGGGAGCCTTGTTATGCTGATGGGCGGGATGTAAATTGCCAACAACCACTCGGGAGAAGTGTATGGTGTTTCCTGAAACATCTAAAAAACAAAGCAACAGAGCCTAGGGCACTGCCACTTATGGTCCTATAGCTTAGGGAAATTAAAATCAAAAAGACACAGCCACCCCAAAGTTTGGAACGGCTCTGTTTACAAGAACCTCGTTTACAGTACAAGTTCAACATCGCAGAAAGTGAAAAATGGATAAAGAAGTTGTGGTATTTACTTACAAAGCAATATCACTCAGCAATGAAATCTGTGTCATCAGGTCCGTAGCAGCACAATGAGTGGATTCAGGTATGATGATTCTAACTGAAATAAGTCACACAGAAAAGAAACATCATAAGATATCAGTAATACACGGAATGTAAACTTGGCTACACAGGAACTGAATTACAGAACAGAACAGGGTCTCAAATTTAGAAAACCAACTTATGCTTGCTTAAGGGTAAAGGTGAGTTGGGGTGCTGCATAAAACCAGAGATTGAAATGAGCACAGATTAAGTTCCTTAAGTCAAATATGGAATAGACAAGAGCTACTCCTTGCTCAACGAAATGGACTCAACACCGCATATTAAACGCCTAAGAATGTACCTGACTAGTAATTATCGGAAAACCTATGGATTGCTATGTCTCCAAAAGAGAATCAAGCATGTGTACAGGGACATAAACACAGCAGTGATAGGATTGGAGAGGTTCGGTGAGCAAATGAAGACCCTTTGAAGTCATATTGCATGGTACCCATTCCACGGGTCTCAACTCTCCAGGTTTAAGGTATTCTTCCTTCAGCTAAAACATGCATGTGGAACCCAAGTATTATCAACCATGTGAACGGGAGACGTGTTCAAATATATCTCAGTTTTCCTCCCCTGGTACTAGGATGCAACATTCCAGACGCTTTACTAACACTCTCCCCACTTGGAGAGTCAGCGCCTTTAACCTCCTGTTTGGCCCAGTTTGCAATTTCTGCGGAAGATGAACAGGAATAGTGAGAACCAATGAGAGGCTAGCTGGAGGTGTCTGGACGGGCAAATTTAACTCTCATTTCCCACCAGGAAGAGGAAATAACCAAAGGCTCAGCGTGCCATACCGGAACCAGATTAGGGCCTGAAGACATCCTGCGGTGTTGCGGCCAGGTCACAAGAAAGCGAGTTGAAGAAAGGAGCTCAAGGGCACTGTAATTCACAAACATGCAGAGTTATAAATGACAGCTATCGTCCAAAAATAGACTGAAGTAAGGCGGCCAAGAGGACTTGAAAGCGGGGCAGAATTGCAGGAAACCGATTTCAGGAGGTAGACTGGAATTGCATTGAAAGCATAGGAAAAGAGGCAGAACGTCCACAATGATGCACTTGGCCAAAAAGGGCGTATGCGTTTTTTCCTGAATATATTCAGGAAAAAACGCATACGCCCTTTTTGGCCAACCAAGCAAGCTTGCAAAGGAAATCTGCACTACAATGAAGTCTCACTTCCCCCCGGTCAAAAGGGCCATCTGAAAAAAGTGTAAAATCCAGAAAGGCAGGACAGGTCATGGAGAACTGGGAGCCTTGTTATGCTGATGGGCGGGATGTAAATTGCCAACAACCACTCGGGAGAAGTGTATGGTGTTTCCTGAAACATCTAAAAAACAAAGCAACAGAGCCTAGGGCACTGCCACTTATGGCCCTATAGCTTAGGGAAATTAAAATCAAAAAGACACAGCCACCCCAAAGTTTGGAACGGCTCTGTTTACAAGAACCTCTTTTACAGTACAAGTTCAACATCGCAGAAAGTGAAAAATGGATAAAGAAGTTGTGGTATTTACTTACAAAGCAATATCACTCAGCAATGAAATCTGTGTCATCAGGCCCGTAGCAGCACAATGAGTGGATTCAGGTATGATGATTCTAACTGAAATAAGTCACACAGAAAAGAAACATCATAAGATATCAGTAATACACGGAATGTAAACTTGGCTACACAGGAACTGAATTACAGAACAGAACAGGGTCTCAAATTTAGAAAACCAACTTATGCTTGCTTAAGGGAAAAGGTGAGTTGGGGTGCTGCATAAAACCAGAGATTGAAATGAGCACAGATAAAGTTCCTTAAGTCAAATATGGAATAGACAAGAGCTACTCCTTGCTCAACAAAATGGACTCAACACCGCATATTAAACGCCTAAGAATGTACCTGACTAGTAAGTATCTTAAAACCTATGGATTGTTATGTCTCCGAAAGAGAATCAAGCATGTGTACAGGGGCATAAACGCAGCAGTGATAGGATTGGAGAGGTTCGGTGAGCAAATGAAGACCCTTTGAAGTCATATTGCATGGTACCCATTCCACGGGTTTCAACTACCCAGGTTTAAGGTATTGTTCCTTCAGCTAAAACATGCATGTGGAACCTACAGTATGATCAACCATGTGATCGGGAGACGTGTTCAAATATGTCTCAGTTTTTGTACCCTTGTACTCGGGTGCAACATTCCAGACGCTTTACTAACACTCTCCCGACTTGGAGAGTCAGTCCCTTTAACCTCCTGTTTGGCCCAGTTTGCAATTTCTGCGGAAGATGAACAGGAATAGCGAGAACCAATGAGAGACTAGCTGGAGGTGTCTGGACGGGCAAATTTAACTCTCATTTCCCACCAGGAAGAGGAATTAACCAAAGGCTCAGCGTGCTGTGCCAGAACCAGATTAGGGCCTGAAGCCATCCTGCGGTGTTGCGGCCAGGTCACAGGAAAGCGAGTTGAAGAAAGGAGCTCAGGGGCACTGTAATTCACAAACCTGCAGACTTATAAATGACAGCTATCGTCCAAAAATAGACTGAAGTAAGGCTGCCAAGAGGACTTGAAAGCGGGGCAGCATTGCAGGAAACCGATTTCTGGAGGTAGACTGGAATTGCATTGAAAGCATAGGAAAAGAGGCAGAACGTCCACAATGATGCACTTGGCCAAAAAGGGCGTATGCGTTTTTTCCTGAATATATTCAGGAAAAAACGCATACGCCCTTTTTGGCCAACCAAGCAAGCTTGCAAAGGAAATCTGCACTACAATGAAGTCTCACTTCCCCCCGGTCAAAAGGGCCATCTGAAAAAAGTGTAAAATCCAAAAAGGCAGGACAGGCCATGGAGAACTGGGAGCCTTGTTATGCTGATGGGCGGGATGTAAATTGCCAACAACCACTCGGGAGAAGTGTATGGTGTTTCCTGAAACATCTAAAAAACAAAGCAACAGAGCCTAGGGCACTGCCACTTATGGTCCTATAGCTTAGGGAAATTAAAATCAAAAAGACACAGCCACTCCAAAGTTTGGAAAGGCTCTGTTTACAAGAACCTCGTTTACAGTACAAGTTCAACATCGCAGAAAGTGAAAAATGGATAAAGAAGTTGTGGTATTTACTTACAAAGCAATATCACTCAGCAATGAAATCTGTGTCATCAGGCCCTTAGCAGCACAATGAGTGGATTCAGGTACGATGATTCTAACTGAAATAAGTCACACAGAAAAAGAAACATCATAAGATATCACTAATACACGGAATGTAAACTTGGCTACACAGGAACTGAATTCCAAAACAGAACAGTGTCTCAAATTTAGAAAACCAACTTATGCTTGCTTAAGGGGAAAGGTGAGTTGGGGTGCTGCATAAAACCAGAGATTGAAATGAGCACAGATAAAGTTCCTTAAGCCAAATATGGAATAGACAAGAGCTACTCCTTGCTCAACGAAATGGACTCAACACCGCATATTAAACGCCTAAGAATGTACCTGACTAGTAAGTATCTTAAAACCTATGGATTGCTATGTCTCCGAAAGAGAATCAAACATGTGTACAGGGGCATAAACGCAGCAGTGATAGGATTGGAGAGGTTTGGTGAGCAAATGAAGACCCTTTGAAGTCATATTGCATGGTACCCATTCCACGGGTTTCAACTACCCAGTTTTAAGGTATTCTTCCTTCAGCTAAAACATGCATGTGGAACCTACGGTATGATCAACCATGTGATCGGGAGACGTGTTCAAATATGTCTCAGTTTTTGTACCCTGGTACTCGGGTGCAACATTCCAGACGCTTTACTAACACTCTCCCGACTTGGAGAGTCAGTCCCTTTAACCTCCTGTTTGGCCCAGTTTGCAATTTCTGCGGAAGATGAACAGGAATAGCGAGAACCAATGAGAGGCTAGCTGGAGGTGTCTGGACGGGCAAATTTAACTCTCATTTCCCACCAGGAAGAGGAATTAACCAAAGGCTCAGCGTGCCGTGCCGGAACAAAATTAGGGCCTGAAGCCATCCTGCGGTGTTGCGGCCAGCTCAAAGAAAGCGAGTTGAAGAAAGGAGCTCAGGGGCACTGTAATTCACAAACCTGCAGAGTTATAAATGACAGCTATCGTCCAAAAATAGACTGAAGTAAGGCTGCCAAGAGGACTTGAAAGCGGGGCAGAATTGCAGGAAACCGATTTCAGGAGGTAGACTGGAATTGCATTGAAAGCATAGGAAAAGAGGCAGAACGTCCACAATGATGCACTTGGCCAAAAAGGGCGTATGCGTTTTTTCCTGAATATATTCAGGAAAAAACGCATACGCCCTTTTTGGCCAACCAAGCAAGCTTGCAAAGGAAATCTGCACTACAATGAAGTCTCACTTCCCCCCGGTCAAAAGGGCCATCTGAAAAAAGTGTAAAATCCAGAAAGGCAGGACAGGTCATGGAGAACTGGGAGCCTTGTTATGCTGATGGGCGGGATGTAAATTGCCAACAACCACTCGGGAGAAGTGTATGGTGTTTCCTGAAACATCTAAAAAACAAAGCAACAGAACCTAGGGCACTTCCACTTATGGTCCTATAGCTTAGGGAAATTAAAATCAAAAAGACACAGCCACCCCAAAGTTTGGAACGGCTCTGTTTACAAGAACCTCGTTTACAGTACAAGTTCAACATCGCAGAAAGTGAAAAATGGATAAAGAAGTTGTGGTATTTACTTACAAAGCAATATCACTCAGCAATGAAATCTGTGTCATCAGGCCCTTAGCAGCACAATGAGTGGATTCAGGTATGATGATTCTAACTGAAGTAAGTCACACAGAAAAAGAAACATCATAAGATATCAGTAATACACGGAATGTAAACTTGGCTACACAGGAACTGAATTACAGAACAGAACAGGGTCTCAAATTTAGAAAACCAACTTATGCTTGCTTAAGGGTAAAGGTGAGTTGGGGTGCTGCATAAAACCAGAGATTGAAATGAGCACAGATAAAGTTCCTTAAGCCAAATATGGAATAGACAAGAGCTACTCCTTGCTCAACGAAATGGACTCAACACCGCATATTAAACGCCTAAGAATGTACCTGACTAGTAAGTATCTTAAAACCTATGGATTGCTATGTCTCCGAAAGAGAATCAAGCATGTGTACAGGGGCATAAACGCAGCAGTGATAGGATTGGAGAGGTTCGGTGAGCAAATGAAGACCCTTTGAAGTCATATTGCATGGTACCCATTCCACGGGTTTCAACTACCCAGGTTTAAGGTATTCTTCCTTCAGCTAAAACATGCATGTGGAACCTACAGTATGATCAACCATGTGATCGGGAGACGTGTTCAAATATGTCTCAGTTTTTGTACCCTGGTACTCGGGTGCAACATTCCAGACGCTTTACTAACACTCTCCCCACTTGGAGAGTCAGCGCCTTTAACCTCCTGTTTGGCCCAGTTTGCAATTTCTGCGGAAGATGAACAGGAATAGCGAGAACCAATGAGAGATTAGGTGGAGGTGTCTGGACGGGCAAATTTAACTCTCATTTCCCACCAGGAAGAGGAAATAACCAAAGGCTCAGCGTGCCGTGCCGGAACCTGATTAGGGCCTGAAGCCATCCTGCGGTGTTGCGGCCAGGTCACAAGAAAGCGAGTTGAAGAAAGGAGCTCAGGGGCACTGTAATTCACAAACCTGCAGAGTTATAAATGACAGCTATCGTCCAAAAATAGACTGAAGTAAACCTGCCAAGAGGACTTGAAAGCGGGGCAGAATTGCAGGAAACCGATTTCAGGAGGTAGACTGGAATTGCATTGAAAGCATAGGAAAAGAGGCAGAACGTCCACAATGATGCACTTGGCCAAAAAGGGCGTATGCGTTTTTTCCTGAATATATTCAGGAAAAAACGCATACGCCCTTTTTGGCCAACCAAGCAAGCTTGCAAAGGAAATCTGCACTACAATGAAGTCTCACTTCCCCCCGGTCAAAAGGGCCATCTGAAAAAAGTGTAAAATCCAGAAAGGCAGGACAGGCCATGGAGAACTGGGAGCCTTGTTATGCTGATGGGCGGGATGTAAATTGCCAACAGACACTCGGGAGAAGTGTATGGTGTTTCCTGAAACATCTAAAAAACAAAGCAACAGAGCCTAGGGCACTGCCACTTATGGTCCTATAGCTTAGGGAAATTAAAATCAAAAAGACACAGCCACCCCAAAGTTTGGGACGCCTCTGTTTACAAGAACCTCGTTTACAGTACAAGTTCAACATCGCAGAAAGTGAAAAATGGATAAAGAAGTTGTGGTATTTACTTACAAAGCAATATCACTCAGCAATGAAATCTGTGTCATCAGGCCCTTAGCAGCACAATGAGTGGATTCAGGTATGATGATTCTAACTGAAGTAAGTCACACAGAAAAAGAAACATCATAAGATATCAGTAATACACGGAATGTAAACTTGGCTACACAGGAACTGAATTACAGAACAGAACAGGGTCTCAAATTTAGAAAACCAACTTATGCTTGCTTAAGGGTAAAGGTGAGTTGGGGTGCTGCATAAAACCAGAGATTGAAATGAGCACAGATAAAGTTCCTTAAGTCAAATATGGAATAGACAAGAGCTACTCCTTGCTCAACGAAATGGACTCAACACCGCATATTAAACGCCTAAGAATGTACCTGACTAGTAAGTATCTTAAAACCTATGGATTGCTATGTCTCCGAAAGAGAATCAAGCATGTGTACAGGGGCATAAACGCAGCAGTGATAGGATTGGAGAGGTTTGGTGAGCAAATAAAGACCCTTTGAAGTCATATTGCATGGTACCCATTACACGGGTCTTAACTCTCCAGGTTTAAGGTATTCTTCCTTCAGCTAAAACATGCTTGTGGAACCCAGAGTATGATCAACCATGTGAACGGGAGACGTGTTCAAATATGTCTCAGTTTTCCTCCCCTGGTACTCGGGTGCAACATTCCAGACGCTTTACTAACACTCTCCCCACTTGGAGAGTCAGCGCCTTTAACCTCCTGTTTGGCCCAGTTTGCAATTTCTGCGGAAGATGAACAGGAATAGCGAGAACCAATGAGAGACTAGCTGGAGGTGTCTGGACGGGCAAATTTAACTCTCATTTCCCACCAGGAAGAGGAAATAACCAAAGGCTCAGCGTGCCGTGCCGGAACCAGATTAGGGCCTGAAGCCATCCTGCGGTGTTGCGGCCAGGTCACAAGAAAGCAAGTTGAAGAAAGGAGCTCAGGGGCACTGTAATTCACAAACCTGCAGAGTTATAAATGACAGCTATCGTCCAAAAATAGACTGAAGTAAGGCTGCCAAGAGGACTTGAAAGCGGGGCAGAATTGCAGGAAACCGATTTCAGGAGGTAGACTGGAATTGCATTGAAAGCATAGGAAAAGAGGCAGAACGTCCACAATGATGCACTTGGCCAAAAAGGGCGTATGCGTTTTTTCCTGAATATATTCAGGAAAAAACGCATACGCCCTTTTTGGCCAACCAAGCAAGCTTGCAAAGGAAATCTGCACTACAATGAAGTCTCACTTCCCCCCGGTCAAAAGGGCCATCTGAAAAAAGTGTAAAATCCAGAAAGGCAGGACAGGCCATGGAGAACTGGGAGCCTTGTTATGCTGATGGGCGGGATGTAAATTGCCAACAGACACTCGGGAGAAGTGTATGGTGTTTCCTGAAACATCTAAAAAACAAAGCAACAGAGCCTAGGGCACTGCCACTTATGGTCCTATAGCTTAGGGAAATTAAAATCAAAAAGACACAGCCACCCCAAAGTTTGGAACGGCTCTGTTTACAAGAACCTCGTTTACAGTACAAGTTCAACATCGCAGAAAGTGAAAAATGGATAAAGAAGTTGTGGTATTTACTTACAAAGCAATATCTCTCAGCAATGAAATCTATGTCATCAGGCCCTTAGCATCACAATGAGTGGATTCAGGTATGATGATTCTAACTGAAATAAGTCACACAGAAAAAGAAACATCATAAGATATCAGTAATACACGGAATGTAAACTTGGTTACACAGGAACTGAATTACAGAACAGAACAGGGTCTCAAATTTAGAAAACCAACTTATGCTTGCTTAAGGGGAAAGGTGAGTTGGGGTGCTGCATAAAACCAGAGATTGAAATGAGCACAGATAAAGTTCCTTAAGTCAAATATGGAATAGACAAGAGCTACTCCTTGCTCAACGAAATGGACTCAACACCGCATATTAAACGCCTAAGAATGTACCTGACTAGTAAGTATCTTAAAACCTATGGATTGCTATGTCTCCAAAAGAGAATCAAGCATGTGTACAGGGGCATAAACGCAGCAGTGATAGGATTGGAGAGGTTCGGTGAGCAAATGAAGACCCTTTGAAGTCATATTGCATGGTACCCATTACACGGGTCTTAACTCTCCACGTTTAAGGTATTCTTCCTTCAGCTAAAACATGCATGTGGAACCCAAGTATGATCAACCATGTGAACGGGAGGCGTGTTCAAATATGTCTCAGTTTTCCTCCCCTGGTACTCGGGTGCAACATTCCAGACGCTTTACTAACACTCTCCCCACTTGGAGAGTCAGCGCCTTTAACCTCCTGTTTGGCCCAGTTTGCAATTTCTGCGGAAGATGAACAGGAATAGCGAGAACCAATGAGAGACTAGCTGGAGGTGTCTGGATGGGCAAATTTAACTCTCATTTCCCACCAGGAAGAGGAAATAACCAAAGGCTCAGCGTGCCGTGCCGGAACCAGATTAGGGCCTGAAGCCATCCTGCGGTGTTGCGGCCAGGTCACAAGAAAGCGAGTTGAAGAAAGGAGCTCAGGGGCACTATAATTCACAAACCTGCAGAGTTATAAATGACAGCTATCGTCCAAAAATAGACTGAAGTAAGGCTGCCAAGAGGACTTGAAAGCGGGGCAGAATTGCAGGAAACCGATTTCAGGAGGTAGACTGGAATTGCATTGAAAGCATAGGAAAAGAGGCAGAACGTCCACAATGATGCACTTGGCCAAAAAGGGCATATGCGTTTTTTGCTGAATATATTCAGGAAAAAACGCATACGCCCTTTTTGGCCAACCAAGCAAGCTTGCAAAGGAAATCTGCACTACAATGAAGTCTCACTTCCCCCCAGTCAAAAGGGCCATCTGAAAAAAGTGTAAAATCCAGAAAGGCAGGACAGGCCATGGAGAACTGGGAGCCTTGTTATGCTGATGGGCGGGATGTAAATTGCCAACAGACACTCCGGAGACGTGTATGGTGTTTCCTGAAACATCTAAAAAACAAAGCAACAGAGCCTAGGGCACTGCCACTTATGGTCCTATAGCTTAGGGAAATTAAAATCAAAAAGACACAGCCACCCCAAAGTTTGGAACGGCTCTGTTTACAAGAACCTCGTTTACAGTACAAGTTCAACATCGCAGAAAGTGAAAAATGGATAAAGAAGTTGTGGTATTTACTTACAAAGCAATATCACTCAGCAATGAAATCTGTGTCATCAGGCCCGTAGCAGCACAATGAGTGGATTCAGGTATGATGATTCTAACTGAAATAAGTCACACAGAAAAGAAACATCATAAGATATCAGTAATACACGGAATGTAAACTTGGCTACACAGGAACTGAATTACAGAACAGAACAGGGTCTCAAATTTAGAAAACCAACTTATGCTTGCTTAAGGGGAAAGGTGAGTTGGGGTGCTGCATAAAACCAGAGATTGAAATGAGCACAGATAAAGTTCCTTAAGTCAAATATGGAATAGACAAGAGCTACTCCTTGCTCAACGAAATGGACTCAACACCGCATATTAAACGCCTAAGAATGTACCTGACTAGTAAGTATCGGAAAACCTATGGATTGCTATGTCTCCAAAAGAGAATCAAGCATGTGTACAGGGGCATAAACGCAGCAGTGATAGGATTGGAGAGGTTCGGTGAGCAAATGAAGACCCTTTGAAGTCATATTGCATGGTACCCATTACTCGGGTTTCAACTCTCCAGGTTTAAGGTATTCTTCCTTCAGCTAAAACATGCATGTGGAACCCAAGTATGATCAACCATGTGAACGGGAGACGTGTTCAAATATGTCTCAGTTTTCCTCCCCTGGTACTCGGGTGCAACATTCCAGACGCTTTACTAACACTCTCCCCACTTGGAGAGTCAGCGCCTTTAACCTCCTGTTTGGCCCAGTTTGCAATTTCTGCGGAAGATGAACAGGAATAGCGAGAACCAATGAGAGGCTAGCTGGAGGTGTCTGGACGGGCAAATTTAACTCTCATTTCCCACCAGGAAGAGGAATTAAACAAAGGCTCAGCGTTCCGTGACGGAACCAGATTAGGGCCTGAAGCCATCCTGCGGTGTTGCAGCTAGCTCACAAGAAAGCGAGTTGAAGAAAGGAGCTCAGGGGCACTGTAATTCACAAACCTGCAGACTTATAAATGACAGCTATCGTCCAAAAATAGACTGAAGTAAGGCTGCCAAGAGGACTTGAAAGCGGGGCAGAATTGCAGGAAACCGATTTCAGGAGGTAGACTGGAATTGCATTGAAAGCATAGGAAAAGAGGCAGAACGTCCACAATGATGCACTTGGCCAAAAAGGGCGTATGCGTTTTTTCCTGAATATATTCAGGAAAAAACGCATACGCCCTTTTTGGCCAACCAAGCAAGCTTGCAAAGGAAATCTGCACTACAATGAAGTCTCACTTCCCCCCGGTCAAAAGGGCCATCTGAAAAAAGTGTAAAATCCAGAAAGGCAGGACAGGCCATGGAGAACTGGGAGCCTTGTTATGCTGATGGGCGGGATGTAAATTGCCAACAACCACTCGGGAGAAGTGTATGGTGTTTCCTGAAACATCTAAAAAACAAAGCAACAGAACCTAGGGCACTTCCACTTATGGTCCTATAGCTTAGGGAAATTAAAATCAAAAAGACACAGCCACCCCAAAATTTGGGACGCCTCTGTTTACAAGAACCTCGTTTACAGTACAAGTTCAACATCGCAGAAAGTGAAAAATGGATAAAGAAGTTGTGGTATTTACTTACAAAGCAATATCTCTCAGCAATGAAATCTATGTCATCAGGCCCTTAGCATCACAATGAGTGGATTCAGGTATGATGATTCTAACTGAAATAAGTCACACAGAAAAAGAAACATCATAAGATATCAGTAATACACGGAATGTAAACTTGGCTACACAGGAACTGAATTACAGAACAGAACAGGGTCTCAAATTTCGAAAACCAACTTATGCTTGCTTAAGGGTAAAGGTGAGTTGGGGTGCTGCATAAAACCAGAGATTGAAATGAGCACAGATAAAGTTCCTTAAGTCAAATATGGAATAGACAAGAGCTACTCCTTGCTCAACGAAATGGACTCAACACCGCATATTAAACGCCTAAGAATGTACCTGACTAGTAAGTATCGTAAAACCTATGGATTGCTATGTCTCCAAAAGAGAATCAAGCATGTGTACAGGGGCATAAACGCAGCAGTGATAGGATTGGAGAGGTTCGGTGAGCAAATGAAGACCCTTTGAAGTCATATTGCATGGTACCCATTACACGGGTCTCAACTCTCCAGGTTTAAGGTATTCTTCCTTCAGCTAAAACATGCATGTGGAACCCAAGTATGATCAACCATGTGATCGGGAGACGTGTTCAAATATGTCTCAGTTTTCCTCCCCTGGTACTCGGGTGCAACATTCCAGACGCTTTACTAACACTCTCCCCACTTGCAGAGTCAGCGCCTTTAACCTCCTGTTTGGCCCAGTTTGCAATTTCTGCGGAAGATGAACAGGAATAGCGAGAACCAATGAGAGGCTAGCTGGAGGTGTCTGGACGGGCAAATTTAACTCTCATTTCCCACCAGGAAGAGGAAATAACCAAAGGCTCAGCGTGCCGTGCCGGAACCAGATTAGGGCCTGAAGCCATCCTGCGGTGTTGCGGCCAGGTCACAAGAAAGCGAGTTGAAGAAAGGAGCTCAGGGGCACTGTAATTCACAAACCTGCAGAGTTATAAATGACAGCTATCGTCCAAAAATAGACTGAAGTAAGGCTGCCAAGAGGACTTGAAAGCGGGGCAGAATTACAGGAAACCGATTTCAGGAGGTAGACTGGAATTGCATTGAAAGCATAGGAAAAGAGGCAGAACGTCCACAATGATGCACTTGGCCAAAAAGGGCGTATGCGTTTTTTCCTGAATATATTCAGGAAAAAACGCATACGCCCTTTTTGGCCAACCAAGCAAGCTTGCAAAGGAAATCTGCACTACAATGAAGTCTCACTTCCCCCCGGTCAAAAGGGCCATCTGAAAAAAGTGTAAAATCCAGAAAGGCAGGACAGGCCATGGAGAACTGGGAGCCTTGTTATGCTGATGGGCGGGATGAAAATTGCCAACAGACACTCGGGAGAAGTGTATGGTGTTTCCTGAAACATCTAAAAAACAAAGCAGCAGAGCCTAGGGCACTGCCACTTATGGTCCTATAGCTTAGGGAAATTAAAATCAAAAAGACACAGCCACCACAAAGTTTGGGACGCCTCTGTTTACAAGAACCTCGTTTACAGTACAAGTTCAACATCGCAGAAAGTGAAAAATGGATAAAGAAGTTGTGGTATTTACTTACAAAGCAATATCACTCAGCAATGAAATCTGTGTCATCAGGCCCTTAGCAGCACAATGAGTGGATTGAGGTATGATGATTCTAACTGAAGTAAGTCACACAGAAAAAGAAACATCATAAGATATCAGTAATACACGGAATGTAAACTTGGCTACACAGGAACTGAATTACAGAACAGAACAGGGTCTCAAATTTAGAAAACCAACTTATGCTTGCTTAAGGGGAAAGGTGAGTTGGGGTGCTGCATAAAACCAGAGATTGAAATGAGCACAGATAAAGTTCCTTAAGCCAAATATGGAATAGACAAGAGCTACTCCTTGCTCAATGAAATGGACTCCACACCCCATATTAAACGCCTAAGAATGTACCTGACTAGTAAGTATCTTAAAACCTATGGATTGCTATGTCTCCAAAAGAGAATCAAGCGTGTGTACAGGGCCATAAACGCAGCAGTGATAGGATTGGAGAGGTTCGGTGAGCAAATGAAGACCCTTTGAAGTCATATTGCATGGTACCCATTACACGGGTCTCAACTCTCCAGGTTTAAGGTATTCTTCCTTCAGCTAAAACATGCATGTGGAACCCAAGTATGATCAACCATGTGAACGGGAGACGTGTTCAAATATGTCTCAGTTTTCCTCCCCTGGTACTCGGGTGCAACATTCCAGACACTTTACTAACACTCTCCCCACTTGGAGAGTCAGCGCCTTTAACCTCCTGTTTGGCCCAGTTTGCAATTTCTGCGGAAGATGAACAGGAATAGCGAGAACCAATGAGAGACTAGCTGGAGGTGTCTGGACGGGCAAATTTAACTCTCATTTCCCACCAGGAAGAGGAAATAACCAAAGGCTCAGCGTGCCGGGCCGGAACCAGATTAGGGCCTGAAGCCATCCTGCGGTGTTGCGGCCAGGTCACAAGAAAGCGAGTTGAAGAAAGGAGCTCAGGGGCACTGTAATTCACAAACCTGCAGAGTTATAAATGACAGCTATCGTCCAAAAATAGACTGAAGTAAGGCTGCCAAGAGGACTTGAAAGCGGGGCAGAATTGCAGGAAACCGATTTCAGGAGGTAGACTGGAATTGCATTGAAAGCATAGGAAAAGAGGCAGAACGTCCACAATGATGCACTTGGCCAAAAAGGGCGTATGCGTTTTTTCCTGAATATATTCAGGAACAAACGCATACGCCCTTTTTGGCCAACCAAGCAAGCTTGCAAAGGAAATCTGCACTACAATGAAGTCTCACTTCCCCCCGGTCAAAAGGGCCATCTGAAAAAAGTGTAAAATCCAGAAAGGCAGGACAGGCCATGGAGAACTGGGAGCCTTGTTATGCTGATGGGCGGGATGTAAATTGCCAACAGACACTTGGGAGAAGTGTATGGTGTTTCCTGAAACATCTAAAAAACAAAGCAACAGAGCCTAGGGCACTGCCACTTATGGTCCTATAGCTTAGGGAAATTAAAATAAAAAAGACACAGCCACCCCAAAGTTTGGGACGCCTCTGTTCACAAGAACCTCGTTTACAGTACAAGTTCAACATCACAGAAAGTGAAAAATGGATAAAGAAGTTGTGGTATTTACTTACAAAGCAATATCACTCAGCAATGAAATCTGTGTCATCAGGCCCGTAGCAGCACAATGAGTGGATTCAGGTATGATGATTCTAACTGAAATAAGTCACACAGAAAAGAAACATCATAAGATATCAGTAATACACGGAATGTAAACTTGGCTACACAGGAACTGAATTACAGAACAGAACAGGGTCTCAAATTTAGAAAACCAACTTATGCTTGCTTAAGGGTAAAGGTGAGTTGGGGTGCTGCATAAAACCAGAGATTGAAATGAGCACAGATAAAGTTCCTTAAGTCAAATATGGAATAGACAAGAGCTACTCCTTGCTCAACGAAATGGACTCAACACCGCATATTAAACGCCTAAGAATGTACCTGACTAGTAAGTATCTTAAAACCTATGCATTGCTATGTCTCCGAAAGAGAATCAAGCATGTGTACAGGGGCATAAACGCAGCAGTGATAGGATTGGAGAGGTTCGGTGAGCAAATGAAGACCCTTTGAAGTCATATTGCATGGTACCCATTACACGGGTTTCAACTCTCCAGGTTTAAGGTATTCTTCCTTCAGCTAAAACATGCATGTGGAACCCAAGTATGATCAACCATGTGATCGGGAGACGTGTTCAAATATGTCTCAGTTTTCCTCCCCTGGTACTCGGGTGCAACATTCCAGACACTTTACTAACACTCTCCCCACTTGCAGAGTCAGCGCCTTTAACCTCCTGTTTGGCCCAGTTTGCAATTTCTGCGGAAGATGAACAGGAATAGCGAGAACCAATGAGAGACTAGCTGGAGGTGTCTGGACGGGCAAATTTAACTCTCATTTCCCACCAGGAAGAGGAAATAACCAAAGGCTCAGCGTGCCATGCCGGAACCAGATTAGGGCCTGAAGCCATCCTGCGGTGTTGCGGCCAGGTCACAAGAAAGCGAGTTGAAGAAAGGAGCTCAGGGGCACTGTAATTCACAAACCTGCAGAGTTATAAATGACAGCTATCGTCCAAAAATAGACTGAAGTAAGGCTGCCAAGAGGACTTGAAAGCGGGGCAGAATTACAGGAAACCGATTTCAGGAGGTAGACTGGAATTGCATTGAAAGCATAGGAAAAGAGGCAGAACGTCCACAATGATGCACTTGGCCAAAAAGGGCGTATGCGTTTTTTCCTGAATATATTCAGGAAAAAACGCATACGCCCTTTTTGGCCAACCAAGCAAGCTTGCAAAGGAAATCTGCACTACAATGAAGTCTCACTTCCCCCCGGTCAAAAGGGCCATCTGAAAAAAGTGTAAAATCCAGAAAGGCAGGACAGGCCATGGAGAACTGGGAGCCTTGTTATGCTGACGGGCAGGATGTAAATTGCCAACAACCACTCGGGAGAAGTGTATGGTGTTTCCTGAAACATCTAAAAAACAAAGCAACAGAGCCTAGGGCACTTCCACTTATGGTCCTATAGCTTAGGGAAATTAAAATCAAAAAGACACAGCCACCCCAAAGTTTGGAACGGCTCTGTTTACAAGAACCTCGTTTACAGTACAAGTTCAACATTGCAGAAAGTGAAAAATGGATAAAGAAGTTGTGGTATTTACTTACAAAGCAATATCACTCAGCAATGAAATCTGTGTCATCAGGCCCTTAGCAGCACAATGAGTGGATTCAGGTATGATGATTCTAACTGAAATAAGTCACACAGAAAAAGAAACATCATAAGATATCAGTAATACACGGAATGTAAACTTGGCTACACAGGAACTGAATTACAGAACAGAACAGGGTCTCAAATTTAGAAAACCAACTTATGCTTGCTTAAGGGGAAAGGTGAGTTGGGGTGCTGCATAAAACCAGAGATTGAAATGAGCACAGATAAAGTTCCTTAGGCCAAATATGGAATAGACAAGAGCTACTCCTTGCTCAACGAAATGGACTCAACACCGCATATTAAACGCCTAAGAATGTACCTGACTAGTAAGTATCTTAAAACCTATGCATTGCTATGTCTCCGAAAGAGAATCAAGCATGTGTACAGGGGCATAAACGCAGCAGTGATAGGATTGGAGAGGTTCGGTGAGCAAATGAAGACCCTTTGAAGTCATATTGCATGGTACCCATTCCACGGGTTTCAACTACCCAGGTTTTAGGTATTCTTCCTTCAGCTAAAACATGCATGTGGAACCCAAGTATGATCAACCATGTGAACGGGAGACGTGTTCAAATATGTCTCAGTTTTCCTCCCCTGGTACTCGGGTGCAACATTCCAGACGCTTTACTAACACTCTCCCCACTTGGAGAGTCAGCGCCTTTAACCTCCTGTTTGGCCCAGTTTGCAATTTCTGTGGAAGATGAACAGGAATAGCGAGAACCAATGAGAGACTAGCTGGAGGTGTCTGGACGGGCAAATTTAACTCTCATTTCCCACCAGGAAGAGGAAAGAACCAAAGGCTCAGCGTGCCGTGCCGGAACCAGATTAGGGCCTGAAGCCATCCTGCGGTGTTGCGGCCAGGTCACAAGAAAGCAAGTTGAAGAAACGAGCTCAGGGGCACTGTAATTCACAAACCTGCAGAGTTATAAATGACAGCTATCGTCCAAAAATAGACTGAAGTAAGGCTGCCAAGAGGACTTGAAAGCGGGGCAGAATTACAGGAAACCGATTTCAGGAGGTAGACTGGAATTGCATTGAAAGCATAGGAAAAGAGGCAGAACGTCCACAATGATGCACTTGGCCAAAAAGGGCGTATGCGTTTTTTCCTGAATATATTCAGGAAAAAACGCATACGCCCTTTTTGGCCAACCAAGCAAGCTTGCAAAGGAAATCTGCACTACAATGAAGTCTCACTTCCCCCCGGTCAAAAGGGCCATCTGAAAAAAGTGTAAAATCCAGAAAGGCAGGACAGGCCATGGAGAACTGGGAGGCTTGTTATGCTGATGGGCGGGATGTAAATTGCCAACAGACACTCGGGAGAAGTGTATGGTGTTTCCTGAAACATCTAAAAAACAAAGCAACAGAGCCTAGGGCACTGCCACTTATGGTCCTATAGCTTAGGGAAATTAAATTCAAAAAGACACAGCCACCCCAAAGTTTGGGACGCCTCTGTTTACAAGAACCTCGTTTACAGTACAAGTTCAACATCGCAGAAAGTGAAAAATGGATAAAGAAGTTGTGGTATTTACTTACAAAGCAATATCACTCAGCAATGAAATCTATGTCATCGGGCCCTTAGCATCACAATGAGTGGATTCAGGTATGATGATTCTAACTGAAATAAGTCACACAGAAAAAGAAACATCATAAGATATCAGTAATACACGGAATGTAAACTTGGCTACACAGGAACTGAATTACAGAACAGAACAGGGTCTCAAATTTAGAAAACCAACTTATGCTTGCTTAAGGGTAAAGGTGAGTTGGGGTGCTGCATAAAACCAGAGATTGAAATGAGCACAGATAAAGTTCCTTAAGCCAAATATGGAATAGACAAGAGCTACTCCTTGCTCAACGAAATGGACTCAACACCGCATATTAAACGCCTAAGAATGTACCTGACTAGTAAGTATCTTAAAACCTATGGATTGCTATGTCTCCGAAAGAGAATCAAGCATGTGTACAGGGGCATAAACGCAGCAGTGATAGGATTGGAGAGGTTCGGTGAGCAAATGAAGACCCTTTGAAGTCATATTGCATGGTACCCATTACACGGGTCTCAACTCTCCAGGTTTAAGGTATTCTTCCTTCAGCTAAAACATGCATGTGGAACCCAAGTATGATCAACCATGTGAACGGGAGACGTGTTCAAATATGTCTCAGTTTTCCTCCCCTGGTACTCGGGTGCAACATTCCAGACGCTTTACTAACACTCTCCCCACTTGGAGAGTCAGCGCCTTTAAACTCCTGTTTGGCCCAGTTTGCAATTTCTGCGGAAGATGAACAGGAATAGCGAGAACCAATGAGAGGCTAGCTGGAGGTGTCTGGACGGGCAAATTTAACTCTCATTTCCCACCAGGAAAAGGAAATAACCAAAGGCTCAGCGTGCCGTGCCGGAACCAGATTAGGGCCTGAAGCCATCCTGCGGTGTTGCGGCCAGGTCACAAGAAAGCGAGTTGAAGAAAGGAGCTCAGGGGCACTGTAATTCACAAACCTGCAGAGTTATAAATGACAGCTATCGTCCAAAAATAGACTGAAGTAAGGCTGCCAAGAGGACTTGAAAGCGGGGCAGAATTGCAGGAAACCGATTTCAGGAGGTAGACTGGAATTGCATTGAAAGCATAGGAAAAGAGGCAGAACGTCCACAATGATGCACTTGGCCAAAAAGGGCGTATGCGTTTTTTCCTGAATATATTCAGGAAAAAACGCATACGCCCTTTTTGGCCAACCAAGCAAGCTTGCAAAGGAAATCTGCACTACAATGAAGTCTCACTTCCCCCCGGTCAAAAGGGCCATCTGAAAAAAGTGTAAAATCCAGAAAGGCAGGACAGGCCATGGAGAACTGGGAGCCTTGTTATGCTGACGGGCAGGATGTAAATTGCCAACAACCACTCGGGAGAAGTGTATGGTGTTTCCTGAAACATCTAAAAAACAAAGCAACAGAGCCTAGGGCACTTCCACTTATGGTCCTATAGCTTAGGGAAATTAAAATCAAAAAGACACAGCCACCCCAAAGTTTGGAACGGCTCTGTTTACAAGAACCTCGTTTACAGTACAAGTTCAACATTGCAGAAAGTGAAAAATGGATAAAGAAGTTGTGGTATTTACTTACAAAGCAATATCACTCAGCAATGAAATCTGTGTCATCAGGCCCTTAGCAGCACAATGAGTGGATTCAGGTATGATGATTCTAACTGAAATAAGTCACACAGAAAAAGAAACATCATAAGATATCAGTAATACACGGAATGTAAACTTGGCTACACAGGAACTGAATTACAGAACAGAACAGGGTCTCAAATTTAGAAAACCAACTTATGCTTGCTTAAGGGGAAAGGTGAGTTGGGGTGCTGCATAAAACCAGAGATTGAAATGAGCACAGATAAAGTTCCTTAGGCCAAATATGGAATAGACAAGAGCTACTCCTTGCTCAACGAAATGGACTCAACACCGCATATTAAACGCCTAAGAATGTACCTGACTAGTAAGTATCTTAAAACCTATGCATTGCTATGTCTCCGAAAGAGAATCAAGCATGTGTACAGGGGCATAAACGCAGCAGTGATAGGATTGGAGAGGTTCGGTGAGCAAATGAAGACCCTTTGAAGTCATATTGCATGGTACCCATTCCACGGGTTTCAACTACCCAGGTTTTAGGTATTCTTCCTTCAGCTAAAACATGCATGTGGAACCCAAGTATGATCAACCATGTGAACGGGAGACGTGTTCAAATATGTCTCAGTTTTCCTCCCCTGGTACTCGGGTGCAACATTCCAGACGCTTTACTAACACTCTCCCCACTTGGAGAGTCAGCGCCTTTAACCTCCTGTTTGGCCCAGTTTGCAATTTCTGTGGAAGATGAACAGGAATAGCGAGAACCAATGAGAGACTAGCTGGAGGTGTCTGGACGGGCAAATTTAACTCTCATTTCCCACCAGGAAGAGGAAAGAACCAAAGGCTCAGCGTGCCGTGCCGGAACCAGATTAGGGCCTGAAGCCATCCTGCGGTGTTGCGGCCAGGTCACAAGAAAGCAAGTTGAAGAAACGAGCTCAGGGGCACTGTAATTCACAAACCTGCAGAGTTATAAATGACAGCTATCGTCCAAAAATAGACTGAAGTAAGGCTGCCAAGAGGACTTGAAAGCGGGGCAGAATTACAGGAAACCGATTTCAGGAGGTAGACTGGAATTGCATTGAAAGCATAGGAAAAGAGGCAGAACGTCCACAATGATGCACTTGGCCAAAAAGGGCGTATGCGTTTTTTCCTGAATATATTCAGGAAAAAACGCATACGCCCTTTTTGGCCAACCAAGCAAGCTTGCAAAGGAAATCTGCACTACAATGAAGTCTCACTTCCCCCCGGTCAAAAGGGCCATCTGAAAAAAGTGTAAAATCCAGAAAGGCAGGACAGGCCATGGAGAACTGGGAGGCTTGTTATGCTGATGGGCGGGATGTAAATTGCCAACAGACACTCGGGAGAAGTGTATGGTGTTTCCTGAAACATCTAAAAAACAAAGCAACAGAGCCTAGGGCACTGCCACTTATGGTCCTATAGCTTAGGGAAATTAAATTCAAAAAGACACAGCCACCCCAAAGTTTGGGACGCCTCTGTTTACAAGAACCTCGTTTACAGTACAAGTTCAACATCGCAGAAAGTGAAAAATGGATAAAGAAGTTGTGGTATTTACTTACAAAGCAATATCACTCAGCAATGAAATCTATGTCATCGGGCCCTTAGCATCACAATGAGTGGATTCAGGTATGATGATTCTAACTGAAATAAGTCACACAGAAAAAGAAACATCATAAGATATCAGTAATACACGGAATGTAAACTTGGCTACACAGGAACTGAATTACAGAACAGAACAGGGTCTCAAATTTAGAAAACCAACTTATGCTTGCTTAAGGGTAAAGGTGAGTTGGGGTGCTGCATAAAACCAGAGATTGAAATGAGCACAGATAAAGTTCCTTAAGCCAAATATGGAATAGACAAGAGCTACTCCTTGCTCAACGAAATGGACTCAACACCGCATATTAAACGCCTAAGAATGTACCTGACTAGTAAGTATCTTAAAACCTATGGATTGCTATGTCTCCGAAAGAGAATCAAGCATGTGTACAGGGGCATAAACGCAGCAGTGATAGGATTGGAGAGGTTCGGTGAGCAAATGAAGACCCTTTGAAGTCATATTGCATGGTACCCATTACACGGGTCTCAACTCTCCAGGTTTAAGGTATTCTTCCTTCAGCTAAAACATGCATGTGGAACCCAAGTATGATCAACCATGTGAACGGGAGACGTGTTCAAATATGTCTCAGTTTTCCTCCCCTGGTACTCGGGTGCAACATTCCAGACGCTTTACTAACACTCTCCCCACTTGGAGAGTCAGCGCCTTTAAACTCCTGTTTGGCCCAGTTTGCAATTTCTGCGGAAGATGAACAGGAATAGCGAGAACCAATGAGAGGCTAGCTGGAGGTGTCTGGACGGGCAAATTTAACTCTCATTTCCCACCAGGAAAAGGAAATAACCAAAGGCTCAGCGTGCCGTGCCGGAACCAGATTAGGGCCTGAAGCCATCCTGCGGTGTTGCGGCCAGGTCACAAGAAAGCGAGTTGAAGAAAGGAGCTCAGGGGCACTGTAATTCACAAACCTGCAGAGTTATAAATGACAGCTATCGTCCAAAAATAGACTGAAGTAAGGCTGCCAAGAGGACTTGAAAGCGGGGCAGAATTGCAGGAAACCGATTTCAGGAGGTAGACTGGAATTGCATTGAAAGCATAGGAGAAGAGGCAGAACGTCCACAATGATGCACTTGGCCAAAAAGGGCGTATGCGTTTTTTCCTGAATATATTCAGGAAAAAACGCATACGCCCTTTTTGGCCAACCAAGCAAGCTTGCAAAGGAAATCTGCACTACAATGAAGTCTCACTTCCCCCCGGTCAAAAGGGCCATCTGAAAAAAGTGTAAAATCCAGAAAGGCAGGACAGGCCATGGAGAACTGGGAGCCTTGTTATGCTGATGGGCGGGATGTAAATTGCCAACAACCACTCGGGAGAAGTGTATGGTTTTTCCTGAAACATCTAAAAAACAAAGCAACAGAACCTAGGGCACTTCCACTTATGGTCCTATAGCTTAGGGAAATTAAAATCAAAAAGACACAGCCACCCCAAAGTTTGGAACGGCTCTGTTTACAAGAACCTCGTTTACAGTACAAGTTCAACATCGCAGAAAGTGAAAAATGGATAAAGAAGTTGTGGTATTTACTTACAAAGCAATATCACTCAGCAATGAAATCTGTGTCATCAGGCACTTAGCAGCACAATGAGTGGATTCAGGTATGATGATTCTAACTGAAATAAGTCACACAGAAAAAGAAACATCATAAGATATCAGTAATACACGGAATGTAAACTTGGCTACACAGGAACTGAATTACAGAACAGAACAGGGTCTCAAATTTAGAAAACCAACTTATTCTTGCTTAAGGGTAAAGGTGAGTTGGGGTGCTGCATAAAACCAGAGATTGAAATGAGCACAGATAAAGTTCCTTAAGCCAAATATGGAATAGACAAGAGCTACTCCTTGCTCAACGAAATGGACTCAACACCCCATATTAAACGCCTAAGAATGTACCTGACTAGTAAGTATCTTAAAACCTATGGATTGCTATGTCTCCGAAAGAGAATCAAGCATGTGTACAGGGGCATAAACGCAGCAGTGATAGGATTGGAGAGGTTCGGTGAGCAAATGAAGACCCTTTGAAATCATATTGCATGGTACCCATTCCACGGGTTTCAACTACCCAGGTTTAAGGTATTCTTCCTTCAGCTAAAACATGCATGTGGAACCTAGAGTATGATCAACCATGTGATCGGGAGACGTGTTCAAATATGTCTCAGTTTTCCTCCCCTGGTACTCGGGTGCAACATTCCAGACGCTTTACTAACACTCTCCCCACTTGGAGAGTCAGTCCCTTTAACCTCCTGTTTGGCCCAGTTTGCAATTTCTGCGGAAGATGAACAGGAATAGCGAGAACCAATGAGAGGCTAGCTGGAGGTGTCTGGACGGGCAAATTTAACTCTCATTTCCCACCAGGAAGAGGAATTAACCAAAGGCTCAGCATGCCGGGACGGAACCAGATTAGGGCCTGAAGCCATCCTGCGGTGTTGCGGCCAGGTCACAAGAAAGCGAGTTGAAGAAAGGAGCTCAGGGGCACTGTAATTCACAAACCTGCAGAGTTATAAATGACAGCTATCGTCCAAAAATAGACTGAAGTAAGGCTGCCAAGAGGACTTGAAAGTGGGGCAGAATTGCAAGAAACCGATTTCAGGAAGTAGACTGGAATTGCATTGAAAGCATAGGAAAAGAGGCAGAACGTCCACAATGATGCACTTGGCCAAAAAGTGCGTATGCGTTTTTTCCTGAATATATTCAGGAAAAAACGCATACGCCCTTTTTGGCCAACCAAGCAAGCTTGCAAAGGAAATCTGCACTACAATGAAGTCTCACTTCCCCCTGGTCAAAAGGGCCATCTGAAAAAAGTGTAAAATCCAGAAAGGCAGGACAGGCCATGGAGAACTGGGAGCCTTGTTATGCTGATGGGCGGGATGTAAATTGCCAACAGACACTCGGGAGAAGTGTATGGTGTTTCCTGAAACATCTAAAAAACAAAGCAACAGAGCCTAGGGCACTGCCACTTATGGTCCTATAGCTTAGGGAAATTAAAATCAAAAAGACACAGCCACCCCAAAGTTTGGGACGCCTCTGTTTACAAGAACCTCGTTTTCAGTACAAGTTCAACATCGCAGAAAGTGAAAAATGGATAAAGAAGTTGTGGTATTTACTTACAAAGCAATATCACTCAGCAATGAAATCTGTGTCATCAGGCCCTTAGCAGCACAATGAGTGGATTCAGGTATGATGATTCTAACTGAAGTAAGTCACACAGAAAAAGAAACATCATAAGATATCAGTAATACACGGAATGGAAACTTGGCTACACAGGAACTGAATTACAGAACAGAACAGGGTCTCAAATTTAGAAAACCAACTTATGCTTGCTTAAGGGTAAAGGTGAGTTGGGGTGCTGCATAAAACCAGAGATTGAAATGAGCACAGATAAAGTTCCTTAAGCCAAATATGGAATAGACAAGAGCTACTCCTTGCTCAACGAAATGGACTCAACACCGCATATTAAACGCCTAAGAATGTACCTGACTTGTAAGTATCTTAAAACCTATGGATTGCTATGTCTCCGAAAGAGAATCAAGCATGTGTACAGGGGCATAAACGCAGCAGTGATAGGATTGGAGAGGTTCGGTGAGCAAATGAAGACCCTTTGAAGTCATATTGCATGGTACCCATTCCACGGGTTTCAACTACCCAGGTTTAAGGTATTCTTCCTTCAGCTAAAACATGCATGTGGAACCTAGAGTATGATCAACCATGTGATCGGGAGACGTGTTCAAATATGTCTCAGTTTTCCTCCCCTGGTACTCGGGTGCAACATTCCAGACGCTTTACTAACACTCTCCCCACTTGGAGAGTCAGTCCCTTTAACCTCTTGTTTGGCCCAGTTTGCAATTTCTGCGGAAGATTAACAGGAATAGCGAGAACCAATCAGAGGCTAGCTGGAGGTGTCTGGACGGGCAAATTTAACTCTCATTTCCCATCAGGAAGAGGAAAGAACCAAAGGCTCAGCGTGCCGTGCCGGAACCAGATTAGGGCCTGAAGCCATCCTGCGGTGTTGCGGCCAGGTCACAAGAAAGCGAGTTGAAGAAAGGAGCTCAGGGGCACTGTAATTCACAAACCTGCAGAGTTATAAATGACAGCTATCGTCCAAAAATAGACTGAAGTAAGGCTGCCAAGAGGACTTGAAAGCGGGGCAGAATTGCAGGAAACCGATTTCAGGAGGTAGACTGGAATTGCATTGAAAGCATAGGAAAAGAGGCAGAACGTCCACAATGATGCACTTGGCCAAAAACGGCGTATGTGTTTTTTCCTGAATATATTCAGGAAAAAACGCATACGCACTTTTTGGCCAACCAAGCAAGCTTGCAAAGGAAATCTGCACTACAATGAAGTCTCACTTCCCCCCGGTCAAAAGGGCCATCTGAAAAAAGTGTAAAATCCAGAAAGGCAGGACAGGCCATGGAGAACTGGGAGCCTTGTTATGCTGATGGGCGGGATGTAAATTGCCAACAACCACTCGGGAGAAGTGTATGGTGTTTCCTGAAACATCTAAAAAACAAAGCAACAGAACCTAGGGCACTTCCACTTATGGTCCTATAGCTTAGGGAAATTAAAATCAAAAAGACACAGCCACCCCAAAGTTTGGAACGGCTCTGTTTACAAGAACCTCGTTTACAGTACAAGTTCAACATCGCAGAAAGTGAAAAATGGATAAAGAAGTTGTGGTATTTACTTACAAAGCAATATCACTCAGCAATGAAATCTGTGTCATCAGGCCCTTAGCAGCACAATGAGTGGATTCAGGTATGATGATTCTAACTGAAGTAAGTCACACAGAAAAAGAAACATCATAAGATATCAGAAATACACGGAATGGAAACTTGGCTACACAGGAACTGAATTACAGAACAGAACAGGGTCTCAAATTTAGAAAAACAACTTATGCTTGCTTAAGGGTAAAGGTGAGTTGGGGTGCTGCATAAAACCAGAGATTGAAATGAGCACAGATAAAGTTCCTTAAGCCAAATATGGAATAGACAAGAGCTACTCCTTGCTCAACGAAATGGACTCAACACCGCATATTAAACGCCTAAGAATGTACCTGACTTGTAAGTATCTTAAAACCTATGGATTGCTATGTCTCCGAAAGAGAATCAAGCATGTGTACAGGGGCATAAACGCAGCAGTGATAGGATTGGAGAGGTTCGGTGAGCAAATGAAGACCCTTTGAAGTCATATTGCGTGGTACCCCTTACACGGGTCTTAACTCTCCATGTTTAAGGTATTCTTCCTTCAGCTAAAACATGCATGTGGAACCCAAGTATGATCAACAATGTGAACGGGAGACGTGTTCAAATATGTCTCAGTTTTCCTCCCCTGGTACTCGGGTGCAACATTCCAGACGCTTTACTAACACTCTCCCCACTTGGAGAGTCAGTCCCTTTAACCTCTTGTTTGGCCCAGTTTGCAATTTCTGCGGAAGATGAACAGGAATAGCGAGAACCAATGAGAGGCTAGCTGGAGGTGTCTGGACGGGCAAATTTAACTCTCATTTCCCACCAGGAAGAGGAATTAACCAAAGGCTCAGCATGCCGGGCCGGAACCAGATTAGGGCCTGAAGCCATCCTGCGGTGTTGCGGCCAGGTCACAAGAAAGCGAGTTGAAGAAAGGAGCTCAGGGGCACTGTAATTCACAAACCTGCAGAGTTATAAATGACAGCTATCGTCCAAAAATAGACTGAAGTAAGGCTGCCAAGAGGACTTGAAAACGGGGCAGAATTGCAGGAAACCGATTTCAGGAGGTAGACTGGAATTGCATTGAAAGCATAGGAAAAGAGGCAGAACGTCCACAATGATGCACTTGGACAAAAAGTGCGTATGCGTTTTTTCCTGAATATATTCAGGAAAAAACGCATACGCCCTTTTTGGCCAACCAAGCAAGCTTGCAAAGGAAATCTGCACTACAATGAAGTCTCACTTCCCCCCGGTCAAAAGGGCCATCTGAAAAAAGTGTAAAATCCAGAAAGGCAGGACAGGCCATGGAGAACTGGAAGCCTTGTTATGCTGATGGGCGGGATGTAAATTGCCAACAACCACTCAGGAGAAGTGTATGGTGTTTCCTGAAACATCTAAAAAACAAAGCAACAGAACCTAGGTCACTTCCACTTATGGTCCTATAGCTTAGGGAAATTAAAATCAAAAAGACACAGCCACCCCAAAGTTTGGAACGGCTCTGTTTACAAGAACCTCGTTTACAGTACAAGTTCAACATCGCAGAAAGTGAAAAATGGATAAAGAAGTTGTGGTATTTACTTACAAAGCAATATCACTCAGCAATGAAATCTGTGTCATCAGGCCCTTAGCAGCACAATGAGTGGATTCAGGTATGATGATTCTAACTGAAATAAGTCACACAGAAAAAGAAACATCATAAGATATCAGTAATACACGGAATGTAAACTTGGCTACACAGGAACTGAATTACAGAACAGAACAGGGTCTCAAATTTAGAAAACCAACTTATTCTTGCTTAAGGGTAAAGGTGAGTTGGGGTGCTGCATAAAACCAGAGATTGAAATGAGCACAGATAAAGTTCCTTAAGCCAAATATGGAATAGACAAGAGCTACTCCTTGCTCAACGAAATGGACTCAACACCCCATATTAAACGCCTAAGAATGTACCTGACTAGTAAGTATCTTAAAACCTATGGATTGCTATGTCTCCGAAAGAGAATCAAGCATGTGTACAGGGGCATAAACGCAGCAGTGATAGGATTGGAGAGGTTCGGTGAGCAAATGAAGACCCTTTGAAGTCATATTGCGTGGTACCCATTACACGGGTTTTAACTCTCCATGTTTAAGGTATTCTTCCTTCAGCTAAAACATGCATGTGGAACCCAAGTATGATCAACAATGTGAACGGGAGACGTGTTCAAATATGTCTCAGTTTTCCTCCCCTGGTACTCGGGTGCAACATTCCAGACGCTTTACTAACACTCTCCCCACTTGGAGAGTCAGTCCCTTTAACCTCCTGTTTGGCCCAGTTTGCAATTTCTGAGGAAGATGAACAGGAATAGCGAGAACCAATGAGAGGCTAGCTGGAGGTGTCTGGATGGGCAAATTTAACTCTCATTTCCCACCAGGAAGAGGAATTAACCAAAGGCTCAGCATGCCGTGCCGGAACCAAATTAGGGCCTGAAGCCATCCTGCGGTGTTGCGGCCAGGTCACAAGAAAGCGAGTTGAAGAAAGGAGCTCAGGGGCACTGTAATTCACAAACCTGCAGAGTTATAAATGACAGCTATCGTCCAAAAATAGACTGAAGTAAGGCTGCCAAGAGGACTTGAAAGCGGGGCAGAATTGCAGGAAACCGATTTCAGGAGGTAGACTGGAATTGCATTGAAAGCATAGGAAAAGAGGCAGAACGTCCACAATGATGCACTTGGCCAAAAAGTGCGTATGCGTTTTTTCCTGAATATATTCAGGAAAAAACGCATACGCCCTTTTTGGCCAACCAAGCAAGCTTGCAAAGGAAATCTGCACTACAATGAAGTCTCACTTCCCCCCGGTCAAAAGGGCCATCTGAAAAAAGTGTAAAATCCAGAAAGGCAGGACAGGCCATGGAGAACTGGGAGCCTTGTTATGCTGATGGGCGGGATGTCAATTGCCAACAGACACTCGGGAGAAGTGTATGGTGTTTCCTGAAACATCTAAAAAACAAAGCAACAGAGCCTAGGGCACTGCCACTTATGGTCCTATAGCTTAGGGAAATTAAAATCAAAAAGACACAGCCACCCCAAAGTTTGGGACGCCTCTGTTTACAAGAACCTCGTTTACAGTACAAGTTCAACATCGCAGAAAGTGAAAAATGGATAAAGAAGTTGTGGTATTTACTTACAAAGCAATATCACTCAGCAATGAAATCTGTGTCATCAGGCCCTTAGCAGCACAATGAGTGCATTCAGGTATGATGATTCTAACTGAAATAAGTCACACAGAAAAAGAAACATCATAAGATATCAGTAATACACGGAATGGAAACTTGGCTACACAGGAACTGAATTACAGAACAGAACAGGGTCTCAAATTTAGAAAACCAACTTATGCTTGCTTAAGGGTAAAGGTGAGTTGGGGTGCTGCATAAAACCAGAGATTGAAATGAGCACAGATAAAGTTCCTTAAGTCAAATATGGAATAGACAAGAGCTACTCCTTGCTCAACGAAATGGACTCAACACCGCATATTAAACGCCTAAGAATGTACCTGACTAGTAAGTATCGTAAAACCTATGGATTGCTATGTCTCCAAAAGAGAATCAAGCATGTGTACAGGGGCATAAACGCAGCAGTGATAGGATTGGAGAGGTTCGGTGAGCAAATGAAGACCCTTTGAAGTCATATTGCATGGTACCCATTCCACGGGTTTCAACTACCCATGTTTAAGGTATTCTTCCTTCAGCTAAAACATGCATGTGGAACCCAAGTATGATCAACCATGTGAACGGGAGACGTGTTCAAATATGTCTCAGTTTTCCTCCCCTGGTACTCGGGTGCAACATTCCAGACGCTTTACTAACACTCTCCCCACTTGGAGAGTCAGCGCCTTTAACCTCCTGTTTGGCCCAGTTTGCAATTTCTTGGAAGATGAACAGGAATAGCGAGAACCAATGAGAGGCTAGCTGGAGGTGTCTGGACGGGCAAATTTAACTCTCATTTCCCACCAGGAAGAGGAAATAACCAAAGGCTCAGCGTGCCGTACCGGAACAAGATTAGGGCCTGAAGCCATCCTGCGGTGTTGCGGCCAGCTCAGAAGAAAGCGAGTTGAAGAAAGGAGCTCAGGGGCACTGTAATTCACAAACCTGCAGAGTTATAAATGACAGCTATCATCCAAAAATAGACTGAAGTAAGGCTGCCAAGAGGACTTGAAAGCGGGGCAGAATTGCAGGAAACCGATTTCAGGAGGTAGACTGGAATTGCATTGAAAACATAGGAAAAGAGGCAGAACGTCCACAATGATGCACTTGGCCAAAAAGGGCGTATGCGTTTTTTCCTGAATATATTCAGGAAAAAACGCATACGCCCTTTTTGGCCAACCAAGCAAGCTTGCAAAGGAAATCTGCACTACAATGAAGTCTCACTTCCCCCCGGTCAAAAGGGCCATCTGAAAAAAGTGTAAAATCCAGAAAGGCAGGACAGGCCATGGAGAACTGGGAGCCTTGTTATGCTGATGGGCGGGATGTAAATTGCCAACAACCACTCGGGAGAAGTGTATGGTGTTTCCTGAAACATCTAAAAAACAAAGCATGAGAACCTAGGGCACTTCCACTTATGATCCTATAGCTTAAGGAAATTAAAATCAAAAAGACACAGCCACCCCAAAGTTTGGAACGGCTCTGTATACAAGAACCTCGTTTACAGTACAAGTTCAACATCGCAGAAAGTGAAAAATGGATAAAGAAGTTGTGGTATTTACTTACAAAGCAATATCACTCAGCAATGAAATCTGTGTCATCAGGCCCTTAGCAGCACAATGAGTGGATTCAGGTATGATGATTCTAACTGAAATAAGTCACACAGAAAAAGAAACATCATAAGATATCAGTAATACACGGAATGTAAATTTGGCTACACAGGAACTGAATTGCAGAACAGAACAGGGTCTCAAATTTAGAAAACCAACTTATGCTTGCTTAAGATTAAGGTGAGTTGGGGTGCTGCATAAAACCAGAGATTGAAATGAGCACAGATAAAGTTCCTTAAGTCAAATATGTATTAGACAAGAGCTACTCCTTGCTCAACGAAATGGACTCAACACCGCATATTAAATGCCTAAGAATGTACCTGACTAGTAAGTATCTTAAAACCTATGGATTGCTATGTCTCCGAAAGAGAATCAAGCATGTGTACAGGGGCATAAACGCAGCAGTGATAGGATTGGAGAGGTTCGGTGAGCAAATGAAGACCCTTTGAAGTCATATTGCGTGGTACCCATTACACGGGTCTTAACTCTCCATATTTAAGGTATTCTTCCTTCAGCTAAAACATGCATGTGGAACCCAAGTATGATCAACAATGTGAACGGGAGACGTGTTCAAATATGTCTCAGTTTTCCTCCCCTGGTACTCGGGTGCAACATTCCAGACGCTTTACTAACACTCTCCCCACTTTGAGAGTCAGCGCCTTTAACCTCCTGTTTGGCCCAGTTTGCAATTTCTGCGGAAGATGAACAGGAATAGCGAGAACCAATGAGAGACTAGCTGGAGGTGTCTGGACGGGCAAATTTAACTCTCATTTCCCACCAGGAAAAGGAAATAACGAAAGGCTCAGCGTGCCGTGTCGGAACCAGATTAGGGCCTGAAGCCATCCTGCGGTGTTGCGGCCAGGTCACAAGAAAGCAAGTTGAAGAAAGGAGCTCAGGGGCACTGTAATTCACAAACCTGCAGAGTTATAAATGACAGCTATCGTCCAAAAATAGACTGAAGTAAGGCTGCCGAGAGGACTTGAAAGCGGGGCAGAATTGCAGGAAACCGATTTCAGGAGGTAGACTGGAATTGCATTGAAAGCATAGGAAAAGAGGCAGAACGTCCACAATGATGCACTTGGCCAAAAAGGGCGTATGCGTTTTTTCCTGAATATATTCAGGAAAAAACGCATACGCCCTTTTTGGCCAACCAAGCAAGCTTGCAAAGGAAATCTGCACTACAATGAAGTCTCACTTCCCCCCGGTCAAAAGGGCCATCTGAAAAAAGTGTAAAATCCAGAAAGGCAGGACAGGCCATGGAGAACTGGGAGCCTTGTTATGCTGATGGGCAGGATGTAAATTGCCAAGAACCACTTGGGAGAAGTGTATGGTGTTTCCTGAAACATCTAAAAAACAAAGCAACAGAACCTAGGGCACTTCCACTTATGGTCCTATAGCTTAGGGAAATTAAAATCAAAAAGACACAGCCACCACAAAGTTTGGAACGGCTCTGTTTACAAGAACCTCGTTTACAGTACAAGTTCAACATCGCAGAAAGTGAAAAATGGAGAAAGAAGTTGTGGTATTTACTTACAAAGCAATATCACTCAGCAATGAAAACTGTGTCATCAGGCCCTTAGCAGCACAATGAGTGGATTCAGGTATGATGATTCTAACTGAAATAAGTCACACAGAAAAAGAAACATCATAAGATATCAGTAATACACGGAATGTAAACTTGGCTACACAGGAACTGAATTACAGAACAGAACAGGGTCTCAAATTTAGAAAACCAACTTATTCTTGCTTAAGGGTAAAGGTGAGTTGGGGTGCTGCATAAAACCAGAGATTGAAATGAGCACAGATAAAGTTCCTTAAGCCAAATATGGAATAGACAAGAGCTACTCCTTGCTCAACGAAATGGACTCAACACCCCATATTAAACGCCTAAGAATGTACCTGACTAGTAAGTATCTTAAAACCTATGGATTGCTATGTCTCCGAAAGAGAATCAAGCATGTGTACAGGGGCATAAACGCAGCAGTGATAGGATTGGAGAGGTTCGGTGAGCAAATGAAGACCCTTTGAAGTCATATTGCATGGTACCCATTCCACGGGTTTCAACTACCCAGGTTTAAGGTATTCTTCCTTCAGCTAAAACATGCATGTGGAACCTAGAGTATGATCAACCATGTGATCGGGAGACGTGTTCAAATATGTCTCAGTTTTCCTCACCTGGTACTCGGGTGCAACATTCCAGACGCTTTACTAAAACTCTCCCCACTTGGAGAGTCAGTCCCTTTAACCTCCTGTTTGGCCCAGTTTGCAATTTCTGCGGAAGATGAACAGGAATAGCGAGAACCAATGAGAGGCTAGCTGGAGGTGTCTGGACGGGCAAAGTTAACTCTCATTTCCCAAAAGGAAGAGGAATTAACCAAAGGCTCAGCATGCCGGGCCGGAACCAGATTAGGGCCTGAAGCCATCCTGCGGTGTTGCGGCCAGGTCACAAGAAAGCGAGTTGAAGAAAGGAGCTCAGGGGCACTGTAATTCACAAACCTGCAGAGTTATAAATGACAGCTATCGTCCAAAAATAGACTGAAGTAAGGCTGCCAAGAGGACTTGAAAGCGGGGCAGAATTGCAGGAAACCGATTTCAGGAGGTAGACTGGAATTGCATTGAAAGCATAGGAAAAGAGGCAGAACGTCCACAATGATGCACTTGGCCAAAAAGGGCGTATGCGTTTTTTCCTGAATATATTCAGGAAAAAACGCATACGCCCTTTTTGGCCAACCAAGCAAGCTTGCAAAGGAAATCTGCACTACAATGAAGTCTCACTTCCCCCCGGTCAAAAGGGCCATCTGAAAAAAGTGTAAAATCCAGAAAGGCAGGACAGGCCATGGAGAACTGGGAGCCTTGTTATGCTGATGGGCGGGATGTAAATTGCCAAGAACCACTTGGGAGAAGTGTATGGTGTTTCCTGAAACATCTAAAAAACAAAGCAACAGAACCTAGGGCACTTCCACTTATGGTCCTATAGCTTAGGGAAATTAAAATCAAAAAGACACAGCCACCCCAAAGTTTGGAACGGCTCTGTTTACAAGAACCTCGTTTACAGTACAAGTTCAACATCGCAGAAAGTGAAAAATGGATAAAGAAGTTGTGGTATTTACTTACAAAGCAATATCACTCAGCAATGAAATCTGTGTCATCAGGCCCTTAGCAGCACAATGAGTGGATTCAGGTATGATGATTCTAACTGAAGTAAGTCACACAGGAAAAGAAACATCATAAGATATCAGTAATACACGGAATGTAAACTTGGCTACACAGGAACTGAATTACAGAACAGAACAGGGTCTCAAATTTAGAAAACCAACTTATGCTTGCTTAAGGGGAAAGGTGAGTTGGGGTGCTGCATAAAACCAGAGATTGAAATGAGCACAGATAAAGTTCCTTAAGTCAAATATGGAATAGACAAGAGCTACTCCTTGCTCAACGAAATGGACTCAACACCGCATATTATACGCCTAAGAATGTACCTGACTAGTAAGTATCGTAAAACCTATGGATTGCTATGTCTCCAAAAGAGAATCAAGCATGTGTACAGGGGCATAAACGCAGCAGTGATAGGATTGGAGAGGTTCGGTGAGCAAATGAAGACCCTTTGAAGTCATATTGCATGGTACCCATTACACGGGTCTCAAATCTCCAGGTTTAAGGTATTCTTCCTTCAGCTAAAACATGCATGTGGAACCCAAGTATGATCAACCATGTGAACGGGAGACGTGTTCAAATATGTCTCAGTTTTCCTCCCCTGGTACTCGGGTGCAACATTCCAGACGCTTTACTAACACTCTCCCCACTTGGAGAGTCAGCGCCTTTAACCTCCTGTTTGGCCCAGTTTGCAATTTCTGCGGAAGATGAACAGGAATAGCGAGAACCAATGAGAGGCTAGCTGGAGGTGTCTGTACGGGCAAATTTAACTCTCATTTCCCACCAGGAAGAGGAATTAACCAAAGGCTCAGCATGCCGGGCCGGAACCAGATTAGGGCCTGAAGCCATCCTGCGGTGTTGCGGCCAGGTCACAAGAAAGCGAGTTGAAGAAAGGAGCTCAGGGGCACTGTAATTCACAAACCTGCAGAGTTATAAATGACAGCTATCGTCCAAAAATAGACTGAAGTAAGGCTGCCAAGAGGACTTGAAAGCGGGGCAGAATTGCAGGAAACCGATTATAGGAGGTAGACTGGAATTGCATTGAAAGCATAGGAATAGAGGCAGAACGTCCACAATGATGCACTTGGCCAAAAAGGGCGTATGCGTTTTTTCCTGAATATATTCAGGAACAAATGCATACACCCTTTTTGGCCAACCAAGCAAGCTTGCAAATGAAATCTGCACTACAATGAAGTCTCACTTCCCCCCGGTCAAAAGGGCCATCTGAAAAAAGTGTAAAATCCAGAAAGGCAGGACAGGCCATGGAGAACTGGGAGCCTTGTTATGCTGATGGGCGGGATGTAAATTGCCAACAACCACTCGGGAGAAGTGTATGGTGTTTCCTGAAACATCTAAAAAACAAAGCAACAGAACCTAGGGCACTTCCACTTATGGTCCTATAGCTTAGGGAAATTAAAATCAAAAAGACACAGCCACCCCAAAGTTTGGAACGGCTCTGTTTACAAGAACCTCGTTTACAGTACAAGTTCAACATCGCAGAAAGTGAAAAATGGATAAAGAAGTTGTGGTATTTACTTACAAAGCAATATCACTCAGCAATGAAATCTGTGTCATCAGGCCCTTAGCAGCACAATGAGTGGATTCAGGTATGATGATTCCAACTGAAGTAAGTCACACAGAAAAAGAAACATCATAAGATATCAGTAATACACGGAATGGAAACTTGGCTACACAGGAACTGAATTACAGAACAGAACAGGGTCTCAAATTTAGAAAACCAACTTATGCTTGCTTAAGGGTAAAGGTGAGTTGGGGTGCTGCATAAAACCAGAGATTGAAATGAGCACAGATAAAGTTCCTTAAGTCAAATATGGAATAGACAAGAGCTACTCCTTGCTCAACGAAATGGACTCAACACCGCATATTAAACGGCTAAGAATGTACCTGACTAGTAAGTATCTTAAAACCTATGGATTGCTATGTCTCCGAAAGAGAATCAAGCATGTGTACAGGGGCATAAACGCAGCAGTGATAGGATTGGAGAGGTTCGGTGAGCAAATGAAGACCCTTTGAAGTCATATTGCATGGTACCCATTACACGGGTCTCAACTCTCCAGGTTTAAGGTATTCTTCCTTCAGCTAAAACATGCATGTGGATCCCAGAGTATGATCAACCATGTGAACGGGAGACGTGTTCAAATATGTCTCAGTTTCCCTCCCCTGGTACTCGGGTGCAACATTCCAGACGCTTTACTAACACTCTCCCCACTTGGAGAGTCAGCGCCTTTAACCTCCTGTTTGGCCCAGTTTGCAATTTCTGCGGAAGATGAACAGGAATAGCGAGAACCAATGAGAGGCTAGCTGGAGGTGTCTGGACGGGCAAATTTAACTCTCATTTCCCATCAGGAAGAGGAAATAACCAAAGGCTCAGCGTGCCGTACCGGAACCAGATTAGGGCCTGAAGCCATCCTGCGGTGTTGCGGCCAGGTCACAAGAAAGCGAGTTGAAGAAAGGAGCTCAGGGGCACTGTAATTCACAAACCTGCAGAGTTATAAATGACAGCTATCGTCCAAAAATAGACTGAAGTAAGGCTGCCAAGAGGACTTGAAAGCGGGGCAGAATTGCAGGAAACCGATTTCAGGAGGTAGACTGGAATTGCATTGAAAGCATAGGAAAAGAGGCAGAACGTCCACAATGATGCACTTGGCCAAAAAGGGCGTATGCGTTTTTTCCTGAATATATTCAGGAAAAAACCCATACGCACTTTTTGGCCAACCAAGCAAGCTTGCAAAGGAAATCTGCACTACAATGAAGTCTCACTTCCCCCCGGTCAAAAGGGCCATCTGAAAAAAGTGTAAAATCCAGAAAGGCAGGACAGGCCATGGAGAACTGGGAGCCTTGTTATGCTGATGGGCGGGATGTAAATTGCCAACAACCACTCGGGAGAAGTGTATGGTGTTTCCTGAAACATCTAAAAAACAAAGCAACAGAACCTAGGGCACTTCCACTTATGGTCCTATAGCTTAGGGAAATTAAAATCAAAAAGACACAGCCACCCCAAAGTTTGGAACAGCTCTGTTTACAAGAACCTCGTTTACAGTACAAGTTCAACATCGCAGAAAGTGAAAAATGGATAAAGAAGTTGTGGTATTTACTTACAAAGCAATATCACTCAGCAATGAAATCTGTGTCATCAGGCCCTTAGCAGCACAATGAGTGGATTCAGGTATGATGATTCTAACTGAAATAAGTCACACAGAAAAAGAAACATCATAAGATATCAGTAATACATGGAATGTAAACTTGGCTACACAGGAACTGAATTACAGAACAGAACAGGGTCTCAAATTTAGAAAAACAACTTATGCTTGCTTAAGGGTAAAGGTGAGTTGGGGTGCTGCATAAAACCAGAGATTGAAATGAGCACAGATAAATTTCCTTAAGCCAAATATGGAATAGACAAGAGCTACTCCTTGCTCAACGAAATGGACTCAACACCGCATATTAAACGCCTAAGAATGTACCTGACTTGTAAGTATCTTAAAACCTATGGATTGCTATGTCTCCGAAAGAGAATCAAGCATGTGTACAGGGGCATAAACGCAGCAGTGATAGGATTGGAGAGGTTCGGTGAGCAAATGAAGACCCTTTGAAGTCACATTGCATGGTACCCATTCCACGGGTTTCAACTACCCAGGTTTAAGGTATTCTTCCTTCAGCTAAAACATGCATGTGGAACCTAGAGTATGATCAACCATGTGATCGGGAGACGTGTTCAAATATGTCTCAGTTTTCCTCCCCTGGTACTCGGGTGCAACATTCCAGACGCTTTACTAACACTCTCCCCACTTGGAGAGTCAGTCCCTTTAACCTCCTGTTTGGCCCAGTTTGCAATTTCTGCGGAAGATGAACAGGAATAGCAAGAACCAATGAGAGGCTAGCTGGAGGTGTCTGGACGGGCAAATTTAACTCTCATTTCCCACCAGGAAGAGGAATTAACCAAAGGCTCAGCATGCCGGGACGGAACCAGATTAGGGCCTGAAGCCATCCTGCGGTGTTGCGGCCAGGTCACAAGAAAGCGAGTTGAAGAAAGGAGCTCAGGGGCACTGTAATTCACAAACCTGCAGAGTTATAAATGACAGCTATCGTCCAAAAATAGACTGAAGTAAGGCTGCCAAGAGGACTTGAAAGTGGGGCAGAATTGCAAGAAACCGATTTCAGGAAGTAGACTGGAATTGCATTGAAAGCATAGGAAAAGAGGCAGAACGTCCAAAATGATGCACTTGGCCAAAAAGGGCGTATGCGTTTTTTCCTGAATATATTCAGGAAAAAACGCATACGCCCTTTTTGGCCAACCAAGCAAGCTTGCAAAGGAAATCTGCACTACAATGAAGTCTCACTTCCCCCCGGTCAAAAGGGCCATCTGAAAAAAGTGTAAAATCCAGAAAGGCAGGACAGGCCATGGAGAACTGGGAGCCTTGTTATGCTGATGGGCGGGATGTAAATTGCCAACAGACACTCGGGAGAAGTGTATGGTGTTTCCTGAAACATCTAAAAAACAAAGCAACAGAGCCTAGGGCACTGCCACTTATGGTCCTATAGCTTAGGGAAATTAAAATCAAAAAGACACAGCCACCCCAAAGTTTGGGACGCCTCTGTTTACAAGAACATCGTTTACAGTACAAGTTCAACATCGCAGAAAGTGAAAAATGGATAAAGAAGTTGTGGTATTCACTTACAAAGCAATATCACTCAGCAATGAAATCTATGTCATCAGGCCCTTAGCAGCACAATGAGTGGATTCAGGTATGATGATTCTAACTGAAGTAAGTCACACAGAAAAAGAAACATCATAAGATATCAGTAATACACGGAATGTAAACTTGGCTACACAGGAACTGAATTACAGAACAGAACAGGGTCTCAAATTTAGAAAACCAATTATGCTTGCTTAAGGGTAAAGGTGAGGTGGGGTGCTGCATAAAACCAGAGATTGAAATGAGCACAGATAAAGTTCCTTAAGTCAAATATGGAATAGACAAGAGCTACTCCTTGCTCAACGAAATGGACTCAACACTGCATATTAAACGCCTAAGAATGTACCTGACTAGTAAGTATCGTAAAACCTATGGATTGCTATGTCTCCAAAAGAGAATCAAGCATGTGTACAGGGGCATAAACGCAGCAGTGATAGGATTGGAGAGGTTCGGTGAGCAAATGAAGACCCTTTGAAGTCATATTGCATGGTACCCATTACACGGGTCTCAAATCTCCAGGTTTAAGGTATTCTTCCTTCAGCTAAAACATGCATGTGGAACCCAAGTATGATCAACCATGTGAACGGGAGACGTGTTCAAATATGTCTCAGTTTTCCTCCCCTGGTACTCGGGTGCAACATTCCAGACGCTTTACTAACACTCTCCCCACTTGGAGAGTCAGCGCCTTTAACCTCCTGTTTGGCCCAGTTTGCAATTTCTGCGGAAGATGAACAGGAATAGCGAGAACCAATGAGAGGCTAGCTGGAGGTGTCTGGACGGGCAAATTTAACTCTCATTTCCCACCAGGAAGAGGAATTAACCAAAGGCTCAGCATGCCGGGCCGGAACCAGATTAGGGCCTGAAGCCATCCTGCGGTGTTGCGGCCAGGTCACAAGAAAGCGAGTTGAAGAAAGGAGCTCAGGGGCACTGTAATTCACAAACCTGCAGAGTTATAAATGACAGCTATCGTCCAAAAATAGACTGAAGTAAGGCTGCCAAGAGGACTTGAAAGCGGGGCAGAATTGCAGGAAACCGATTATAGGAGGTAGACTGGAATTGCATTGAAAGCATAGGAAAAGAGGCAGAACGTCCACAATGATGCACTTGGCCAAAAAGGGCGTATGCGTTTTTTCCTGAATATATTCAGGAACAAACGCATACACACTTTTTGGCCAACCAAGCAAGCTTGCAAATGAAATCTGCACTACAATGAAGTCTCACTTCCCCCCGGTCAAAAGGGCCATCTGAAAATAGTGTAAAATCCAGAAAGGCAGGACAGGCCATGGAGAACTGGGAGCCTTGTTATGCTGATGGGCGGGATGTAAATTGCCAACAACCACTCGGGAGAAGTGTATGGTGTTTCCTGAAACATCTAAAAAACAAAGCAACAGAACCTAGGGCACTTCCACTTATGGTCCTATAGCTTAGGGAAATTAAAATCAAAAAGACACAGCCACCCCAAAGTTTGGAACGGCTCTGTTTACAAGAACCTCGTTTACAGTACAAGTTCAACATCGCAGAAAGTGAAAAATGGATAAAGAAGTTGTGGTATTTACTTACAAAGCAATATCACTCAGCAATGAAATCTGTGTCATCAGGCCCTTAGCAGCACAATGAGTGGATTCAGGTATGATGATTCTAACTGAAGTAAGTCACACAGAAAAAGAAATATCATAAGATATCAGTAATACACGGAATGGAAACTTGGCTACACAGGAACTGAATTACAGAACAGAACAGGGTCTCAAATTTAGAAAACCAACTTATGCTTGCTTAAGGGTAAAGGTGAGTTGGGGTGCTGCATAAAACCAGAGATTGAAATGAGCACAGATAAAGTTCCTTAAGTCAAATATGGAATAGACAAGAGCTACTCCTTGCTCAACGAAATGGACTCAACACCGCATATTAAATGCCTAAGAATGTACCTGACTAGTAAGTATCTTAAAACCTATGGATTGCTATGTCTCCGAAAGAGAATCAAGCATGTGTACAGGGGCATAAACGCAGCAGTGATAGGATTGGAGAGGTTCGGTGAGCAAATGAAGACCCTTTGAAGTCATATTGCATGGTACCCATTACACGGGTCTCAAATCTCCAGGTTTAAGGTATTCTTCCTTCAGCTAAAACATGCATGTGGAACCCAGAGTATGATCAACCATGTGAACGGGAGACGTGTTCAAATATGTCTCAGTTTCCCTCCCCTGGTACTCGGGTGCAACATTCCAGACGCTTTACTAACACTCTCCCCACTTGGAGAGTCAGCGCCTTTAACCTCCTGTTTGGCCCAGTTTGCAATTTCTGCGGAAGATGAACAGGAATAGCGAGAACCAATGAGAGGCTAGCTGGAGGTGTCTGGACGGGCAAATTTAACTCTCATTTCCCACCAGGAAGAGGAAATAACCAAAGGCTCAGCGTGCCGTACCGGAACCAGATTAGGGCCTGAAGCCATCCTGCGGTGTTGCGGCCAGGTCACAAGAAAGCGAGTTGAAGAAAGGAGCTCAGGGGCACTGTAATTCACAAACCTGCAGAGTTATAAATGACAGCTATCGTCCAAAAATAGACTGAAGTAAGGCTGCCAAGAGGACTTGAAAGCGGGGCAGAATTGCAGGAAACCGATTTCAGGAGGTAGACTGGAATTGCACTGAAAGCATAGGAAAAGAGGCAGAACGTCCACAATGATGCACTTGGCCAAAAAGGGCGTATGCGTTTTTTCCTGAATATATTCAGGAAAAAACGCATACGCCCTTTTTGGCCAACCAAGCAAGCTTGCAAAGGAAATCTGCACTACAATGAAGTCTCACTTCCCCCCGGTCAAAAGGGCCATCTGAAAAAAGTGTAAAATCCAGAAAGGCAGGACAGGCCATGGAGAACTGGGAGCCTTGTTATGCTGATGGGCAGGATGTAAATTGCCAACAACCACTCGGGAGAAGTGTATGGTGTTTCCTGAAACATCTAAAAAACAAAGCAACAGAACCTAGGGCACTTCCACTTATGGTCCTATAGCTTAGGGAAATTAAAATCAAAAAGACACAGCCACCCCAAAGTTTGGAACGGCTCTGTTTACAAGAACCTCGTTTACAGTACAAGTTCAACATCGCAGAAAGTGAAAAATGGATAAAGAAGTTGTGGTATTTACTTACAAAGCAATATCACTCAGCAATGAAATCTGTGTCATCAGGCCCTTAGCAGCACAATGAGTGGATTCAGGTATGATGATTCTAACTGAAGTAAGTCACACAGAAAAAGAAACATCATAAGATATCAGTAATACACGGAATGTAAACTTGGCTACACAGGAACTGAATTACAGAACAGAACAGGGTCTCAAATTTAGAAAACAAATTATGCTTTCTTAAGGGTAAAGGTGAGGTGGGGTGCTGCATAAAACCAGAGATTGAAATGAGCACAGATAAATTTCCTTAAGTCAAATATGGAATAGACAAGAGCTACTCCTTGCTCAACGAAATGGACTCAACACTGCATATTAAACGCCTAAGAATGTACCTGACTAGTAAGTATCGTAAAACCTATGGATTGCTATGTCTCCAAAAGAGAATCAAGCATGTGTACAGGGGCATAAACGCAGCAGTGATAGGATTGGAGAGGTTCGGTGAGCAAATGAAGACCCTTTGAAGTCATATTGCATGGTACCCATTACACGGGTCTCAACTCTCCAGGTTTAAGGTATTCTTCCTTCAGCTAAAACATGCATGTGGAACCCAAGTATGATCAACCATGTGAACGGGAGACGTGTTCAAATATGTCTCAGTTTTCCTCCCCTGGTACTCGGGTGCAACATTCCAGACGCTTTACTAACACTCTCCCCACTTGGAGAGTCACCGCCTTTAACCTCCTGTTTGGCCCAGTTTGCAATTTCTGCGGAAGATGAACAGGAATAGCGAGAACCAATGAGAGGCTAGCTGGAGGTGTCTGGACGGGCAAATTTAACTCTCATTTCCCACCAGGAAGAGGAAATAACCAAAGGCTCAGTGTGCCGTACCGGAACCAGATTAGGGCCTGAAGCCATCCTGCGGTGTTGCGGCCAGCTCAAAAGAAAGCGAGTTGAAGAAAGGAGCTCAGGGGCACTGTAATTCACAAACCTGCAGAGTTATAAATGACAGCTATCGTCCAAAAATAGACTGAAGTAAGGCTGCCAAGAGGACTTGAAAGCGGGGCAGAATTGCAGGAAACCGATTTCAGGAGGTAGACTGGAATTGCATTGAAAGAATAGGAAAAGAGGCAGAACGTCCACAATGATGCACTTGGCCAAAAAGGGCATATGCGTTTTTTCCTGAATATATTCAGGAAAAAACGCATACGCACTTTTTGGCCAACCAAGCAAGCTTGCAAAGGAAATCTGCACTACAATGAAGTCTCACTTCCCCCCGGTCAAAAGGGCCATCTGAAAAAAGTGTAAAATCCAGAAAGGCAGGACAGGCCATGGAGAACTGGGAGCCTTGTTATGCTGATGGGCGGGATGTAAATTGCCAAGAACCACTTGGGAGAAGTGTATGGTGTTTCCTGAAACATCTAAAAAAGAAAGCAACAGAACCTAGGGCACTTCCACTTATGGTCCTATAGCTTAGGGAAATTAAAATCAAAAAGACACAGCCACCCCAAAGTTTGGAACGCCTCTGTTTACAAGAACCTCATTTACAGTACAAGTTCAACATCGCAGAAAGTGAAAAATGGATAAAGAAGTTGTGGTATTTACTTACAAAGCAATATCACTCAGCAATGAAATCTGTGTCATCAGGCCCTTAGCAGCACAATGAGTGGATTCAGGTATGATGATTCTAACTGAAGTAAGTCACACAGAAAAAGAAACATCATAAGATATCAGTAATACACGGAATGTAAACTTGGCTACACAGGAACTGAATTACAGAACAGAACAGGGTCTCAAATTTAGAAAACCAACTTATGCTTGCTTAAGGGGAAAGGTGAGTTGGGGTGCTGCATAAAACCAGAGATTGAAATGAGCACAGATAAAGTTCCTTAAGTCAAATATGGAATAGACAAGAGCTACTCCTTGCTCAACGAAATGGACTCAACACCGCATATTATACGCCTAAGAATGTACCTGACTAGTAAGTATCGTAAAACCTATGGATTGCTATGTCTCCAAAAGAGAATCAAGCATGTGTACAGGGGCATAAACGCAGCAGTGATAGGATTGGAGAGGTTCGGTGAGCAAATGAAGACCCTTTGAAGTCATATTGCATGGTACCCATTACACGGGTCTCAAATCTACAGGTTTAAGGTATTCTTCCTTCAGCTAAAACATGCATGTGGAACCCAAGTATGATCAACCATGTGAACGGGAGACGTGTTCAAATATGTCTCAGTTTTCCTCCCCTGGTACTCGGGTGCAACATTCCAGACGCTTTACTAACACTCTCCCCACTTGGAGAGTCAGCGCCTTTAACCTCCTGTTTGGCCCAGTTTGCAATTTCTGCGGAAGATGAACAGGAATAGCGAGAACCAATGAGAGACTAGCTGGAGGTGTCTGGACGGGCAAATTTAACTCTCATTTCCCACCAGGAAGAAGAATTAACCAAAGGTTCAGCATGCCGGGCCGGAACCAGATTAGGGCCTGAAGCCATCCTGCGGTGTTGCGGCCAGGTCACAAGAAAGCGAGTTGAAGAAAGGAGCTCAGGGGCACTGTAATTCACAAACCTGCAGAGTTATAAATGACAGCTATCGTCCAAAAATAGACTGAAGTAAGGCTGCCAAGAGGACTTGAAAGCGGGGCAGAATTGCAGGAAACCGATTATAGGAGGTAGACTGGAATTGCATTGAAAGCATAGGAAAAGAGGCAGAACGTCCACAATGATGCACTTGGCCAAAAAGGGCGTATGCGTTTTTTCCTGAATATATTCAGGAACAAACGCATACACCCTTTTTGGCCAACCAAGCAAGCTTGCAAATGAAATCTGCACTACAATGAAGTCTCACTTCCCCCCGGTCAAAAGGGCCATCTGAAAAAAGTGTAAAATCCAGAAAGGCAGGACAGGCCATGGAGAACTGGGAGCCTTGTTATGCTGATGGGCGGGATGTAAATTGCCAACAACCACTCGGGAGAAGTGTATGGTGTTTCCTGAAACATCTAAAAAACAAAGCAACAGAACCTAGGGCACTTCCACTTATGGTCCTATAGTTTAGGGAAATTAAAATCAAAAAGACACAGCCACCCCAAAGTTTGGAATGCCTCTGTTTACAAGAACCTCGTTTACAGTACAAGTTCAACATCGCAGAAAGTGAAAAATGGATAAAGAAGTTGTGGTATTTACTTACAAAGCAATATCACTCAGCAATGAAATCTGTGTCATCAGGCCCTTAGCAGCACAATGAGTGGATTCAGGTATGATGATTCAACTGAAGTAAGTCACACAGAAAAAGAAACATCATAAGATATCAGTAATACACGGAATGGAAACTTGGCTACACAGGAACTGAATTACAGAACAGAACAGGGTCTCAAATTTAGAAAACCAACTTATGCTTGCTTAAGGGGAAAGGTGAGTTGGGGTGCTGCATAAAACCAGAGATTGAAATGAGCACAGATAAAGTTCCTTAAGTCAAATATGGAATAGACAAGAGCTACTCCTTGCTCAACGAAATGGACTCAACACCGCATATTAAACGCCTAAGAATGTACCTGACTAGTAAGTATGTTAAAACCTATGGATTGCTATGTCTCCGAAAGAGAATCAAGCATGTGTACAGGGGCATAAACGCAGCAGTGATAGGATTGGAGAGGTTCGGTGAGCAAATGAAGACCCTTTGAAGTCATATTGCATGGTACCCATTACACGGGTCTTAACTCTCCAGGTTTAAGGTATTCTTCCTTCAGCTAAAACATGCATGTGGAACCCAAGTATGATCAACCATGTGAACGGGAGACGTGTTCAAATATGTCTCAGTTTCCCTCCCCTGGTACTCGGGTGCAACATTCCAGACGCTTTACTAACACTCTCCCCACTTGGAGAGTCAGCACCTTTAACCTCCTGTTTGGCCCAGTTTGCAATTTCTGCGGAAGATGAACAGGAATAGCGAGAACCAATGAGAGGCTAGCTGGAGGTGTCTGGACGGGCAAATTTAACTCTCATTTCCCACCAGGAAGAGGAAATAACCAAAGGCTCAGCGTGCCGTGCCGGAACCAGATTAGGGCCTGAAGCCATCCTGCGGTGTTGCGGCCAGCTCAAAAGAAAGCGAGTTGAAGAAAGGAGCTCAGGGGCACTGTAATTCACAAACCTGCAGAGTTATAAATGACAGCTATCGTCCAAAAATAGACTGAAGTAAGGCTGCCAAGAGGACTTGAAAGCGGGGCAGAATTGCAGGAAACCGATTTCAGGAGGTAGACTGGAATTGCATTGAAAGCATAGGAAAAGAGGCAGAACGTCCACAATGATGCACTTGGCCAAAAAGGGCGTATGCGTTTTTTCCTGAATATATTCAGGAAAAAACGCATACGCCCTTTTTGGCCAACCAAGCAAGCTTGCAAAGGAAATCTGCACTACAATGAAGTCTCACTTCCCCCCGGTCAAAAGGGCCATCTGAAAAAAGTGTAAAATCCAGAAAGGCAGGACAGGCCATGGAGAACTGGGAGCCTTGTTATGCTGATGGGCGGGATGTAAATTGCCAACAACCACTCGGGAGAAGTGTATGGTGTTTCCTGAAACATCTAAAAAACAAAGCAACAGAACCTAGGGCACTTCCACTTATGGTCCTATAGCTTAGGGAAATTAAAATCAAAAAGACACAGCCACCCCAAAGTTTGGAACGGCTCTGTTTACAAGAACCTCGTTTACAGTACAAGTTCAACATCGCAGAAAGTGAAAAATGGATAAAGAAGTTGTGGTATTTACTTACAAAGCAATATCACTCAGCAATGAAATCTGTGTCATCAGGCCCTTAGCAGCACAATGAGTGGATTCAGGTATGATGATTCTAACTGAAGTAAGTCACACAGAAAAAGAAACATCATAAGATATCAGTAATACACGGAATGGAAACTTGGCTACACAGGAACTGAATTACAGAACAGAACAGGGTCTCAAATTTAGAAAACCAACTTATGCTTGCTTAAGGGTAAAGGTGAGTTGGGGTGCTGCATAAAACCAGAGATTGAAATGAGCACAGATAAAGTTCCTTAAGTCAAATATGGAATAGACAAGAGCTACTCCTTGCTCAACGAAATGGACTCAACACCGCATATTAAATGCCTAAGAATGTACCTGACTAGTAAGTATCTTAAAACCTATGGATTGCTATGTCTCCGAAAGAGAATCAAGCATGTGTACAGGGGCATAAATGCAGCAGTGATAGGATTGGAGAGGTTCGGTGAGCAAATGAAGACCCTTTGAAGTCATATTGCATGGTACCCATTACACGGGTCTCAACTCTCCAGGTTTAAGGTATTCTTCCTTCAGCTAAAACATGCATGTGGAACCCAGAGTATGATCAACCATGTGAACGGGAGACGTGTTCAAATATGTCTCAGTTTCCCTCCCCTGGTACTCGGGTGCAACATTCCAGACGCTTTACTAACACTCTCCCCACTTGGAGAGTCAGCGCCTTTAACCTCCTGTTTGGCCCAGTTTGCAATTTCTGCGGAAGATGAACAGGAATAGCGAGAACCAATGAGAGGCTAGCTGGAGGTGTCTGGACGGGCAAATTTAACTCTCATTTCCCACCAGGAAGAGGAAATAACCAAAGGCTCAGCGTGCCGTGCCGGAACCAGATTAGGGCCTGAAGCCATCCTGAGGTGTTGCGGCCAGCTCAAAAGAAAGCGAGTTGAAGAAAGGAGCTCAGGGGCACTGTAATTCACAAACCTGCAGAGTTATAAATGACAGCTATCGTCCAAAAATAGACTGAAGTAAGGCTGCCAAGAGGACTTGAAAGCGGGGCAGAATTGCAGGAAACCGATTTCAGGAGGTAGACTGGAATTGCATTGAAAGCATAGGAAAAGAGGCAGAACGTCCACAATGATGCACTTGGCCAAAAAGGGCGTATGCGTTTTTTCCTGAATATATTCAGGAAAAAACGCATACGCCCTTTTTGGCCAACCAAGCAAGCTTGCAAAGGAAATCTGCACTACAATGAAGTCTCACTTCCCCCCGGTCAAAAGGGCCATCTGAAAAAAGTGTAAAATCCAGAAAGGCAGGACAGGCCATGGAGAACTGGGAGCCTTGTTATGCTGATGGGCGGGATGTAAATTGCCAACAACCACTCGGGAGAAGTGTATGGTGTTTCCTGAAACATCTAAAAAACAAAGCAACAGAACCTAGGGCACTTCCACTTATGGTCCTATAGCTTAGGGAAATTAAAATCAAAAAGACACAGCCATCCCAAAGTTTGGAACAGCTCTGTTTACAAGAACCTCGTTTACAGTACAAGTTCAACATCACAGTAAGTGAAAACTGGATAAAGAAGTTGTGGTATTTACTTACAAAGCAATATCACTCAGCAATGAAATCTGTGTCATCAGGCCCTTAGCAGCACAATGAGTGGATTCAGGTATGATGATTCTAACTGAAATAAGTCACACAGAAAAAGAAACATCATAAGATATCAGTAATACACGGAATGTAAACTTGGCTACACAGGAACTGAATTACAGAACAGAACAGGGTCTCAAATTTAGAAAACCAACTTATTCTTGCTTAAGGGTAAAGGTGAGTTGGGGTGCTGCATAAAACCAGAGATTGCAATGAGCACAGATAAAGTTCCTTAAGCCAAATATGGAATAGACAAGAGCTACTCCTTGCTCAACGAAATGGACTCAACACCCCATATTAAACGCCTAAGAATGTTCCTGACTAGTAAGTATCTTACAACCTATGGATTGCTATGTCTCCGAAAGAGAATCAAGCATGTGTACAGGGGCATAAACGCAGCAGTGATAGGATTGGAGAGGTTCGGTGAGCAAATGAAGACCCTTTGAAGTCATATTGCATGGTACCCATTACACGGGTCTCAACTCTCCAGGTTTAAGGTATTCTTCCTTCAGCTAAAACATGCATGTGGAACCCAGAGTATGATCAACCATGTGAACGGGAGACGTGTTCAAATATGTCTCAGTTTCCCTCCCCTGGTACTCGGGTGCAACATTCCAGACGCTTTACTAACACTCTCCCCACTTGGAGAGTCAGCGCCTTTAACCTCCTGTTTGGCCCAGTTTGCAATTTCTGCGGAAGATGAACAGGAATAGCGAGAACCAATGAGAGGCTAGCTGGAGGTGTCTGGACGGGCAAATTTAACTCTCATTTCCCAACAGGAAGAGGAAATAACCAAAGGCTCAGCGTGCCGTGCCGGAACCAGATTAGGGCCTGAAGCCATCCTGCGGTGTTGCGGCCAGCTCAAAAGAAAGCGAGTTGAAGAAAGGAGCTCAGGGGCACTGTAATTCACAAACCTGCAGAGTTATAAATGACAGCTATCGTCCAAAAATAGACTGAAGTAAGGCTGCCAAGAGGACTTGAAAGCGGGGCAGAATTGCAGGAAACCGATTTCAGGAGGTAGACTGGAATTGCATTGAAAGCATAGGAAAAGAGGCAGAACGTCCACAATGATGCACTTGGCCAAAAAGGGCGTATGCGTTTTTTCCTGAATATATTCAGGAAAAAACGCATACGCCCTTTTTGGCCAACCAAGCAAGCTTGCAAAGGAAATCTGCACTACAATGAAGTCTCACTTCCCCCCGGTCAAAAGGGCCATCTGAAAAAAGTGTAAAATCCAGAAAGGCAACAGGCCATTGAGAACTGGGAGCCTTGTTATGCTGATGGGTGGGATGTACATTGCCAACAGACACTTGGGAGAAGTGTATGGTGTTTCCTGAAACATCTAAAAAACAAAGCAACAGAGCCTAGGGCACTTCCACTTATGGTCCTATAGCTTAGGGAAAATAAATCAAAAAGACACAGCCACCCCAAAGTTTGGAACGGCTCTGTTTACAAGAACCTCGTTTAAAGTACAAGTTCAACATCGCAGAAAGTGAAAAATGGATAAAGAAGTTGTGGTATTTACTTACAAAGCAATATCACTCAGCAATGAAATCTGTGTCATCAGGCCCTTAGCAGCACAATGAGTGGATTCAGGTATGATGATTCTAACTGAAGTAAGTCACACAGAAAAAGAAACATCATAAGATATCAGTAATACACGGAATGTAAACTTGGCTACACAGGAACTGAATTACAGAACAGAACAGGGTCTCAAATTTAGAAAACCATCTTATGCTTGCTTAAGGGTAAAGGTGAGTTGGGGTGCTGCATAAAACCAGAGATTGAAATGAGCACAGATAAAGTTCCTTAAGTCAAATATGGAATAGACAAGAGCTACTCCTTGCTCAACGAAATGGACTCAACACCGCATATTAAACGCCTAAGAATGTACCTGACTAGTAAGTATCGTAAAACCTATGGATTGCTATGTCTCCGAAAGAGAATCAAGCATGTGTACAGGGGCATAAACGCAGCAGTGATAGGATTGGAGAGGTTCGGTGAGCAAATGAAGACCCTTTGAAGTCATATTGCATGGTACCCATTCCACGGGTTTCAACTACCCAGGTTTAAGGTATTCTTCCTTCAGCTAAAACATGCATGTGGAACCTAGAGTATGATCAACCATGTGATCGGGAGACGTGTTCAAATATGTCTCAGTTTTCGTACCCTGGTACTCGGGTGCAACATTCCAGACGCTTTACTAACACTTTCCCGACTTGGAGAGTCAGTCCCTTTAACCTCCTGTTTGGCCCAGTTTGCAATTTCTGCGGAAGATGAACAGGAATAGCGAGAACCAAAGAGAGACTAGGTGGAGGTGTCTGGACGGGCAAATTTAACTCTCATTTCCCACCAGGAAGAGGAAATAACCAAAGGCTCAGCGTGCCGTTCCGGAACCAGATTAAGGCCTGAAGCCATCCTGCGGTGTTGCGGCCAGCTCAAAAAAAGCGAGTTGAAGAAAGGAGCTCAGGGGCACTGTAATTCACAAACCTGCAGAGTTATAAATGACAGCTATCGTCCAAAAATAGACTGAAGTAAGGCTGCCAAGAGGACTTGAAAGCGGGGCAGAATTGCAGGAAACCGATTTCAGGAGGTAGACTGGAATTGCATTGAAAGCATAGGAAAAGAGGCAGAACGTCCACAATGATGCACTTGGCCAAAAAGGGCGTATGCGTTTTTTCCTGAATATATTCAGGAAAAAACGCATACGCCCTTTTTGGCCAACCAAGCAAGCTTGCAAAGGAAATCTGCACTACAATGAAGTCTCACTTCCCCCCGGTCAAAAGGGCCATCTGAAAAAAGTGTAAAATCCAGAAAGGCAGGACAGGCCATGGAGAACTGGGAGCCTTGTTATGCTGATGGGCGGGATGTAAATTGCCAACAACCACTCGGGAGAAGTGTATGGTGTTTCCTGAAACATCTAAAAAACAAAGCAACAGAACCTAGGGCACTTCCACTTATGGTCCTATAGCTTAGGGAAATTAAAATCAAAAAGACACAGCCACCCCAAAGTTTGGAACGGCTCTGTTTACAAGAACCTCGTTTACAGTACAAGTTCAACATCGCAGAAAGTGAAAAATGGATAAAGAAGTTGTGGTATTTACTTACAAAGCAATATCACTCAGCAATGAAATCTGTGTCATCAGGCCCTTAGCAGCACAATGAGTGGATTCAGGTATGATGATTCTAACTGAAGTAAGTCACACAGAAAAAGAAACATCATAAGATATCAGTCATACACGGAATGTAAACTTGGCTACACAGGAACTGAATTACAGAACAGAACAGGGTCTCAAATTTAGAAAACCAACTTATGCTTTCTTAAGGGTAAAGGTGAGGTGGGGTGCTGCATAAAACCAGAGATTGAAATGAGCACAGATAAAGTTCCTTAAGCCAAATATGGAATAGACAAGAGCTACTCCTTGCTCAACGAAATGGACTCAACACCGCATATTGAACGCCTAAGAATGTACCTGACTAGTAAGTATCGTAAAACCTATGGATTGCTATGTCTCCAAAAGAGAATCAAGCATGTGTACAGGGGCATAAACGCAGCAGTGATAGGATTGGAGAGGTTCGGTGAGCAAATGAAGACCCTTTGAAGTCATATTGCATGGTACCCATTCCACGGGTCTCAACTCTCCAGGTTTAAGGTATTCTTCCTTCAGCTAAAACATGCATGTGGAACCCAAGTATGATCAACCATGTGAACGGGAGACGTGTTCAAATATGTCTCAGTTTTCCTCCCCTGGTACTCGGGTGCAACATTCCAGACGCTTTACTAACACTCTCCCCACTTGGAGAGTCAGCGCCTTTAACCTCCTGTTTGGCCCAGTTTGCAATTTCTGCGGAAGATGAACAGGAATAGCGAGAACCAATGAGAGGCTAGTTGGAGGTGTCTGGACGGGCAAATTTAACTCTCATTTCCCACCAGGAAGAGGAAATAACCAAAGGCTCAGCGTGCCGTACCGGAACCAGATTACGGCCTGAAGCCATCCTGCGGTGTTGCGGCCAGCTCAAAAGAAAGCGAGTTGAAGAAAGGAGCTCAGGGGCACTGTAATTCACAAACCTGCAGAGTTATAAATGACAGCTATCGTCCAAAAATAGACTGAAGTAAGGCTGCCAAGAGGACTTGAAAGCGGGGCAGAATTGCAGGAAACCGATTTCAGGAGGTAGACTGGAATTGCATTGAAAGCATAGGAAAAGAGGCAGAACGTCCACAATGATGCACTTGGCCAAAAAGGGCGTATGCGTTTTTTCCTGAATATATTCAGGAAAAAACGCATACGCCCTTTTTGGCCAACCAAGCAAGCTTGCAAAGGAAATCTGCACTACAATGAAGTTTCACTTCCCCCCGGTCAAAAGGGCCATCTGAAAAAAGTGTAAAATCCAGAAAGGCAACAGGCCATGGAGAACTGGGAGCCTTGTTATGCTGATGGGCGGGATGTAAATTGCCAACAACCACTCGGGAGAAGTGTATGGTGTTTCCTGAAACATCTAAAAAACAAAGCAACAGAGCCTAGGGCACTTCCACTTATGGTCCTATAGCTTAGGGAAATTAAAATCAAAAAGACACAGCCACCCCAAAGTTTGGAACGGCTCTGTTTACAAGAACCTCGTTTACAGTACAAGTTCAACATCGCAGAAAGTGAAAAATGGATAAAGAAGATGTGGTACTTACGTACAATGCAGTATCACTCAGCAATGAAATCTATGTCATCAGGCCGGTAGCAGCATAATGAGTAGATTCAGGTACGATGATTCTAACTGAAATAAGTCACACAGAAAAAGAAACATCATAAGATATCACTAATACACGGAATGTAAACTTGGTTACACAGGAACTGAATTCCAAAACAGAACAGGTTCTCAAATTTAGAAAACCAACTTATGCTTGCTTAAGGGGAAAGGTGAGTTGGGTTGCTGCATAAAACCAGAGATTGAAATGAGCACAGATAAAGTTCCTTAAGCCAAATATGGAATAGACAAGAGCTACTCCTTGCTCAACGAAATGGACTCAACACCGCATATTAAACGCCTAAGAATGTACCTGACTAGTAAGTATCTTAAAACCTATGGATTGCTATGTCTCCGAAAGAGAATCAAGCATGTGTACAGGGGCATAAACGCAGCAGTGATAGGATTGGAGAGGTTCGGTGAGCAAATGAAGACCCTTTGAAGTCATCTTGCATGGTACCCATTCCACGGGTCTCAACTCTCCAGGTTTAAGGTATTCTTCCTTCAGCTAAAACATGCATGTGGAACCCAGAGTATGATCAACCATGTGATCGGGAGACGTGTTCAAATATGTCTCAGTTTTCCTCCCCTGGTACTCGGGTGCAACATTCCAGACGCTTTACTAACCCTCTCCCCACTTGGAGAGTCAGCGCCTTTAACCTCCTGTTTGGCCCAGTTTGCAATTTCTGCGGAAGATGAACAGGAATAGCGAGAACCAATGAGAGGCTAGCTGGAGGTGTCTGGACGGGCAAATTTAACTCTCATTTCCCACCAGGAAGAGGAAATAACCAAAGGCTCAGCGTGCCGTACCGGAACCAGATTACGGCCTGAAGCCATCCTGCGGTGTTGCGGCCAGGTCACAAGAAAGCGAGTTGAAGAAAGGAGCTCAGGGGCACTGTAATTCACAAACCTGCAGAGTTATAAATGACAGCTATCGTCCAAAAATAGACTGAAGTAAGGCTGCCAAGAGGACTTGAAAGCGGGGCAGAATTGCAGGAAACCGATTTCAGGAAGTAGACTGGAATTGCATTGAAAGCATAGGAAAAGAGGCAGAACGTCCACAATGATGCACTTGGCCAAAAAGGGCGTATGTGTTTTTTCCTGAATATATTCAGGAAAAAACGCATACGCACTTTTTGGCCAACCAAGCAAGCTTGCAAAGGAAATCTGCACTACAATGAAGTCTCACTTCCCCCCGGTCAAAAGGGCCATCTGAAAAAAGTGTAAAATCCAGAAAGGCAGGACAGGCCATGGAGAACTGGGAGCCTTGTTATGCTGATGGGCGGGATGTAAATTGCCAACAACCACTCGGGAGAAGTGTATGGTGTTTCCTGAAACATCTAAAAAACAAAGCAACAGAACCTAGGGCACTTCCACTTATGGTCCTATAGCTTAGGGAAATTAAAATCAAAAAGACACAGCCACCCCAAAGTTTGGAACGGCTCTGTTTACAAGAACCTCGTTTACAGTACAAGTTCAACATCGCAGAAAGTGAAAAATGGATAAAGAAGTTGTGGTATTTACTAACAAAGCAATATCACTCAGCAATGAAATCTGTGTCATCAGGCCCTTAGCAGCACAATGAGTGGATTCAGGTATGATGATTCTAACTGAAGTAAGTCACACAGAAAAAGAAACATCATAAGATATCAGTAATACACGGAATGTAAACTTGGCTACACAGGAACTGAATTACAGAACAGAACAGGGTCTCAAAATTAGAAAACCAACTTATGCTTGCTTAAGGGTAAAGGTGAGGTGGGGTGCTGCATAAAACCAGAGATTGAAATGAGCACAGATAAAGTTCCTTAAGCCAAATATGGAATAGACAAGAGCTACTCCTTGCTCAACGAAATGGACTCAACACCGCATATTGAACGCCTAAGAATGTACCTGACTAGTAAGTATCGTAAAACCTATGGATTGCTATGTCTCCAAAAGAGAATCAAGCATGTGTACAGGGGCATAAACGCAGCAGTGATAGGATTGGAGAGGTTCGGTGAGCAAATGAAGAACCTTTGAAGTCATATTGCATGGTACCCATTACACGGGTCTCAACTCTCCAGGTTTAAGGTATTCTTCCTTCAGCTAAAACATGCATGTGGAACGCAAGTATGATCAACCATGTGAACGGGAGACGTGTTCAAATATGTCTCAGTTTTCCTCCCCTGGTACTCGGGTGCAACATTCCAGACGCTTTACTAACACTCTCCCCACTTGGAGAGTCAGCGCCTTTAACCTCCTGTTTGGCCCAGTTTGCAATTTCTGCGGAAGATGAACAGGAATAGCGAGAACCAATGAGAGGCTAGCTGGAGGTGTCTGGACGGGCAAATTTAACTCTCATTTCCCACCAGGAAGAGGAAATAACCAAAGGCTCAGCGTGCCGTACCGGAACCAGATTACGGCCTGAAGCCATGCTGCGGTGTTGCGGCCAGGTCACAAGAAAGCGAGTTGAAGAAAGGAGCTCAGGGGCACTGTAATTCACAAACCTGCAGAGTTATAAATGACAGCTATCGTCCAAAAATAGACTGAAGTAAGGCTGCCAAGAGGACTTGAAAGCGGGGCAGAATTGCAGGAAACCGATTTCAGGAGGTAGACTGGAATTGCATTGAAAGCATAGGAAAAGAGGCAGAACGTCCACAATGATGCACTTGGCCAAAAAGGGCGTATGCGTTTTTTCCTGAATATATTCAGGAAAAAACGCATACGCCCTTTTTGGCCAACCAAGCAAGCTTGCAAAGGAAATCTGCACTACAATGAAGTCTCACTTCCCCCCGGTCAAAAGGGCCATCTGAAAAAAGTGTAAAATCCAGAAAGGCAACAGGCCATGGAGAACTGGGAGCCTTGTTATGCTGATGGGCGGGATGTAAATTGCCAACAACCACTCGGGAGAAGTGTATGGTGTTTCCTGAAACATCTAAAAAACAAAGCAACAGAGCCTAGGGCACTTCCACTTATGGTCCTATAGCTTAGGGAAATTAAAATCAAAAAGACACAGCCACCCCAAAGTTTCGAACGGCTCTGTTTACAAGAACCTCGTTTACAGTACAAGTTCAACATCGCAGAAAGTGAAAAATGGATAAAGAAGTTGTGGTACTTACGTACAATGCAGTATCACTCAGCAATGAAATCTATGTCATCAGGCCCGTAGCAGCATAATGAGTAGATTCAGGTACGATGATTCTAACTGAAATAAGTCACACAGAAAAAGAAACATCATAAGATATCACTAATACACGGAATGTAAACTTGGCTACACAGGAACTGAATTCCAAAACAGAACAGGTTCTCAAATTTAGAAAACCAACTTATGCTTGCTTAAGGGGAAAGGTGAGTTGGGTTGCTGCATAAAACCAGAGATTGAAATGAGCACAGATAAAGTTCCTTAAGCCAAATATGGAATAGACAAAAGCTACTCCTTGCTCAACGAAATGGACTCAACACCGCATATTAAACGGCTAAGAATGTACCTGACTAGTAAGTATCTTAAAACCTATGGATTGCTATGTCTCCGAAAGAGAATCAAGCATGTGTACAGGGGCATAAACGCAGCAGTGATAGGATTGGAGAGGTTCGGTGAGCAAATGAAGACCCTTTGAAGTCATATTGCATGGTACCCATTCCACGGGTTTCAACTACCCAGGTTTAAGGTATTCTTCCTTCAGCTAAAACATGCATGTGGAACCTAGAGTATGATCAACCATGTGATCGGGAGACGTGTTCAAATATGTCTCAGTTTTCCTCAACTGGTACTCGGGTGCAACATTCCAGACGCTTTACTAACACTCTCCACACTTGGAGAGTCAGCGCCTTTAACCTCCTGTTTGGCCCAGTTTGCAATTTTTGCGGAAGATGAACAGGAATAGCGAGAACCAATGAGAGGCTAGCTGGAGGTGTCTGGACGGGCAAATTTAACTCTCATTTCCCACCAGGAAGAGGAAATAACCAAAGGCTCAGCGTGCCGTGCCGGAACCAGATTAGGGCCTGAAGCCATCCTGCGGTGTTGCGGCCAGGTCACAAGAAAGCGAGTTGAAGAAAGGAGCTCAGGGGCACTGTAATTCACAAACCTGCAGAGTTATAAATGACAGCTATCGTCCAAAAATAGACTGAAGTAAGGCTGCCAAGAGGACTTGAAAGCGGGGCAGAATTGCAGGAAACCGATTTCAGGAGGTAGACTGGAATTGCATTGAAAGCATAGGAAAAGAGGCAGAACGTCCACAATGATGCACTTGGCCAAAAAGGGCGTATGCGTTTTTTCCTGAATATATTCAGGAAAAAACGCATACGCCCTTTTTGGCCAACCAAGCAAGCTTGCAAAGGAAATCTGCACTACAATGAAGTCTCACTTCCCCCCGGTCAAAAGGGCCATCTGAAAAAAGTGTAAAATCCAGAAAGGCAGGACAGGCCATGGAGAACTGGGAGCCTTGTTATGCTGATGGGCGGGATGTAAATTGCCAACAGACACTCGGGAGAAGTGTATGGTGTTTCCTGAAACATCTAAAAAACAAAGCAACAGAGCCTAGGGCACTGCCACTTATGGTCTTATAGCTTAGGGAAATTAAAATCAAAAAGACACAGCCACCCCAAAGTTTGGGACGCCTCTGTTTACAAGAACCTCGTTTACAGTACAAGTTCAACATCGCAGAAAGTGAAAAATGGATAAAGAAGTTGTGGTATTTACTTAGAAAGCAATATCACTCAGCAATGAAATCTATGTCATCAGGCCCGTAGCATCACAATGAGTGGATTCAGGTATGATGATTCTAACTGAAATAAGTCACACAGAAAAAGAAACATCATAAGATATCAGTAATACACGGAATGTAAACTTGGCTACACAGGAACTGAATTACAGAACAGAACAGGGTCTCAAATTTAGAAAACCAACTTATGCTTGCTTAAGGGTAAAGGTGAGTTGGGGTGCTGCATAAAACCAGAGATTGAAATGAGCACAGATAAAGTTCCTTAAGTCAAATATGGAATAGACAAGAGCTACTCCTTGCTCAACGAAATGGACTCAACACCGCATATTAAAGGCCTAAGAATGTACCTGACTAGTAAGTATCTTAAAACCTATGGATTGCTATGTCTCCAAAAGAGAATCAAGCATGTGTACAGGGGCATAAACGCAGCAGTGATAGGATTGGAGAGGTTCGGTGAGCAAATGAAGACCCTTTGAAGTCATATTGCATGGTACCCATTCCACGGGTCTCAACTCTCCAGGTTTAAGGTATTCTTCCTTCAGCTAAAACATGCATGTGGAACCCAAGTATGATCAACCATGTGAACGGGAGACGTGTTCAAATATGTCTCAGGTTTCCTCCCCTGGTACTCGGGTGCAACATTCCAGACGCTTTACTAACACTCTCCCCACTTGGAGAGTCAGCGCCTTTAACCGCCTGTTTGGCCCAGTTTGCAATTTCTGCGGAAGATGAACAGGAATAGCGAGAACCAATGAGAGGCTAGCTGGAGGTGTCTGGACGGGCAAATTTAACTCTCATTTCCCACCAGGAAGAGGAAATAACCAAAGGCTCAGCGTGCCGTACCGGAACCAGATTACGGCCTGAAGCCATCCTGCGGTGTTGCGGCCAGCTCAAAAGAAAGCGAGTTGAAGAAAGGAGCTCAGGGGCACTGTAATTCACAAACCTGCAGAGTTATAAATGACAGCTATCGTCCAAAAATAGACTGAAGTAAGGCTGCCAAGAGGACTTGAAAGCGGGGCAGAATTGCAGGAAACCGATTTCAGGAGGTAGACTGGAATTGCATTGAAAGCATAGGAAAAGAGGCAGAACGTCCACAATGATGCACTTGGCCAAAAAGGGCGTATGCGTTTTTTCCTGAATATATTCAGGAAAAAACGCATACGCCCTTTTTGGCCAACCAAGCAAGCTTGCAAAGGAAATCTGCACTACAATGAAGTTTCACTTCCCCCCGGTCAAAAGGGCCATCTGAAAAAAGTGTAAAATCCAGAAAGGCAACAGGCCATGGAGAACTGGGAGCCTTGTTATGCTGATGGGCGGGATGTAAATTGCCAACAACCACTCGGGAGAAGTGTATGGTGTTTCCTGAAACATCTAAAAAACAAAGCAACAGAGCCTAGGGCACTGCCACTTATGGTCCTATAGCTTAGGGAAATTAAAATCAAAAAGACACAGCCACCCCAAAGTTTGGGACGCCTCTGTTTACAAGAACCTCGTTTACAGTAGAAGTTCAACATCGCAGAAAGTGAAAAATGGATAAAGAAGTTGTGGTATTCACTTACAAAGCAATATCACTCAGCAATGAAATCTATGTCATCAGGCCCTTAGCAGCACAATGAGTGGATTCAGGTATGATGATTCTAACTGAAATAAGTCACACAGAAAAAGAAACATCATAAGATATCAGTAATACTCGGAATGGAAACTTGGCTACACAGGAACTGAATTCCAGAACAGAACAGGTTCTCAAATTTAGAAAACCAACTTATGCTTGTTTAAGGGTAAAGGTGAGTTGAGGTGCTGCATAAAACCAGAGATTGAAATGAGCACAGATAAAGTTTCTTAAGCCAAATATGGAATAGACAAGAGCTACTCCTTGCTCAACGAAATGGACTCAACACCGCATATTAAACGCCTAAGAATGTACCTGACTAGTAAGTATCTTAAAACCTATGGATTGCTATGTCTCCGAAAGAGAATCAAGCATGTGTACAGGGGCATAAACGCAGCAGTGATAGGATTGGAGAGGTTCGGTGAGCAAATGAAGACCCTTTGAAGTCATCTTGCATGGTACCCATTCCACGGGTCTCAACTCTCCAGGTTTAAGGTATTCTTCCTTCAGCTAAAACATGCATGTGGAACCCAGAGTATGATCAACCATGTGAACGGGAGACGTGTTCAAATATGTCTCAGTTTTCCTCCCCTGGTACTCGGGTGCAACATTCCAGACGCTTTACTAACACTCTCCCCAGTTGGAGAGTCAGCGCCTTTAACCTCCTGTTTGGCACAGTTTGCAATTTCTGCGGAAGATGAACAGAAATAGCGAGAACAAATGAGAGGCTAGCTGGAGGTGTCTGGACGGGCAAATTTAACTCTCATTTCCCACCAGGAAGAGGAAATAACCAAAGGCTCAGCATGCCGTTCCGGAACCAGATTAGGGCCTGAAGCCATCCTGCGGTGTTGCGGCCAGCTCAAAAAAAGCGAGTTGAAGAAAGGAGCTCAGGGGCACTGTAATTCACAAACCTGCAGAGTTATAAATGACAGCTATCGTCCAAAAATAGACTGAAGTAAGGCTGCCAAGAGGACTTGAAAGCGGGGCAGAATTGCAGGAAACCGATTTCAGGAAGTAGACTGGAATTGCATTGAAAGCATAGGAAAAGAGGCAGAACGTCCACAATGATGCACTTGGCCAAAAAGGGCGTATGTGTTTTTTCCTGAATATATTCAGGAAAAAACGCATACGCCCTTTTTGGCCAACCAAGCAAGCTTGCAAAGGAAATCTGCACTACAATGAAGTCTCACTTCCCCCCGGTCAAAAGGGCCATCTGAAAAAAGTGTAAAATCCAGAAAGGCAGGACAGGCCATGGAGAACTGGGAGCCTTGTTATGCTGATCGGCGGGATGTAAATTGCCAACAACCACTCGGGAGAAGTGTATGGTGTTTCCTGAAACATCTAAAAAACAAAGCAACAGAACCTAGGGCACTTCCACTTATGGTCCTATAGCTTAGGGAAATTAAAATCAAAAAGACACAGCCACCCCAAAGTTTGGAACGGCTCTGTTTACAAGAACCTCGTTTACAGTACAAGTTCAACATCGCAGAAAGTGAAAAATGGATAAAGAAGTTGTGGTATTTACTTACAAAGCAATATCACTCAGCAATGAAATCTGTGTCATCAGGCCCTTAGCAGCACAATGAGTGGATTCAGGTATGATGATTCTAACTGAAGTAAGTCACACAGAAAAAGAAACATCATAAGATATCAGTAATACACGGAATGTAAACTTGGCTACACAGGAACTGAATTACAGAACAGAACAGGGTCTCAAAATTAGAAAACCAACTTATGCTTGCTTAAGGGTAAAGGTGAGGTGGGGTGCTGCATAAAACCAGAGATTGAAATGAGCACAGATAAAGTTCCTTAAGCCAAATATGGAATAGACAAGAGCTACTCCTTGCTCAACGAAATGGACTCAACACCGCATATTGAACGCCTAAGAATGTACCTGACTAGTAAGTATCGTAAAACCTATGGATTGCTATGTCTCCAAAAGAGAATCAAGCATGTGTACAGGGGCATAAACGCAGCAGGGATAGGATTGGAGAGGTTCGGTGAGCAAATGAAGACCCTTTGAAGTCATATTGCATGGTACCCATTACACGGGTCTCAACTCTCCAGGTTTAAGGTATTCTTCCTTCAGCTAAAACATGCATGTGGAACGCAAGTATGATCAACCATGTGAACGGGAGACGTGTTCAAATATGTCTCAGTTTTCCTCCCCTGGTACTCGGGTGCAACATTCCAGACGCTTTACTAACACTCTCCCCACTTGGAGAGTCAGCGCCTTTAACCTCCTGTTTGGCCCAGTTTGCAATTTCTGCGGAAGATGAACAGGAATAGCGAGAACCAATGAGAGGCTAGCTGGAGGTGTCTGGACGGGCAAATTTAACTCTCATTTCCCACCAGGAAGAGGAATTAACCAAAGGCTCAGCGTGCCGTACCGGAACCAGATTACGGCCTGAAGCCATCCTGCGGTGTTGCGGCCAGGTCACAAGAAAGCGAGTTGAAGAAAGGAGCTCAGGGGCACTGTAATTCACAAACCTGCAGAGTTATAAATGACAGCTATCGTCCAAAAATAGACTGAAGTAAGGCTGCCAAGAGGACTTGAAAGCGGGGCAGAATTGCAGGAAACCGATTTCAGGAGGTAGACTGGAATTGCATTGAAAGCATAGGAAAAGAGGCAGAACGTCCACAATGATGCACTTGGCCAAAAAGGGCGTATGCGTTTTTTCCTGAATATATTCAGGAAAAAACGCATACGCCCTTTTTGGCCAACCAAGCAAGCTTGCAAAGGAAATCTGCACTACAATGAAGTCTCACTTCCCCCCGGTCAAAAGGGCCATCTGAAAAAAGTGTAAAATCCAGAAAGGCAACAGGCCATGGAGAACTGGGAGCCTTGTTATGCTGATGGGCGGGATGTAAATTGCCAACAACCACTCGGGAGAAGTGTATGGTGTTTCCTGAAACATCTAAAAAACAAAGCAACAGAGCCTAGGGCACTTCCACTTATGGTCCTATAGCTTAGGGAAATTAAAATCAAAAAGACACAGCCACCCCAAAGTTTCGAACGGCTCTGTTTACAAGAACCTCATTTACAGTACAAGTTCAACATCGCAGAAAGTGAAAAATGGATAAAGAAGTTGTGGTACTTACGTACAATGCAGTATCACTCAGCAATGAAATCTATGTCATCAGGCCCGTAGCAGCATAATGAGTAGATTCAGGTACGATGATTCTAACTGAAATAAGTCACACAGAAAAAGAAACATCATAAGATATCACTAATACACGGAATGTAAACTTGGCTACACAGGAACTGAATTCCAAAACAGAACAGGTTCTCAAATTTAGAAAACCAACTTATGCTTGCTTAAGGGGAAAGGTGAGTTGGGTTGCTGCATAAAACCAGAGATTGAAATGAGCACAGATAAAGTTCCTTAAGCCAAATATGGAATAGACAAGAGCTACTCCTTGCTCAACGAAATGGACTCAACACCGCATATTAAACGGCTAAGAATGTACCTGACTAGTAAGTATCTTAAAACCTATGGATTGCTATGTCTCCGAAAGAGAATCAAGCATGTGTACAGGGGCATAAACGCAGCAGTGATAGGATTGGAGAGGTTCGGTGAGCAAATGAAGACCCTTTGAAGTCATATTGCATGGTACCCATTCCACGGGTCTCAACTCTCCAGGTTTAAGGTATTCTTCCTTCAGCTAAAACATGCATGTGGAACCCAGAGTATGATCAACCATGTGATCGGGAGACGTGTTCAAATATGTCTCAGTTTTCCTCCCCTGGTACTCAGGTGCAACATTCCAGACGCTTTACTAACACTCTCCCCACTTGGAGAGTCAGCGCCTTTAACCTCCTGTTTGGCACAGTTTGCAATTTCTGTGGAAGATGAACAGGAATAGCGAGAACCAATGAGAGGCTAGCTGGAGGTGTCTGGACGGGCAAATTTAACTCTCATTTCCCAAAAGGAAGAGGAAATAACCAAAGGCTCAGCGTGCCGTACCGGAACCAGATTAGGGCCTGAAGCCATCCTGCGGTGTTGCGGCCAGCTCACAAGAAAGCGAGTTGAAGAAAGGAGCTCAGGGGCACTGTAATTCACAAACCTGCAGAGTTATAAATGACAGCTATCGTCCAAAAATAGACTGAAGTAAGGCTGCCAAGAGGACTTGAAAGCGGGGCAGAATTGCAGGAAACCGATTTCAGGAGGTAGACTGGAATTGCATTGAAAGCATAGGAAAAGAGGCAGAACGTCCACAATGATGCACTTGGCCAAAAAGGGCGTATGCGTTTTTTCCTGAATATATTCAGGAAAAAACGCATACGCCCTTTTTGGCCAACCAAGCAAGCTTGCAAAGGAAATCTGCACTACAATGAAGTCTCACTTCCCCCCGGTCAAAACGGCCATCTGAAAAAAGTGTAAAATCCAAAAAGGCAGGACAGGCCATGGAGAACTGGGAGCCTTGTTATGCTGATGGGCGGGATGTAAATTGCCAACAACCACTCGGGAGAAGTGTATGGTGTTTCCTGAAACATCTAAAAAACAAAGCATCAGAGCCTAGGGCACTTCCACTTATGGTCCTATAGCTTAGGGAAATTAAAATCAAAAAGACACAGCCACCCCAAAGTTTGGGACGCCTCCGTTTACAAGAACCTCGTTTACCGTACAAGTTCAATAGCACAGAAAGTGAAAAATGGATAAAGAACTTGTGGTATTTACTTACAAAGCAATATCACTCAGCAATGAAATCTGTGTCATCAGGCCCTTAGCAGCACAATGAGTGGATTCAGGTACGATGATTCTAACTGAAATAAGTCACACAGAAAAAGAAACATCATAAGATATCACTAATACACGGAATGTAAACTTGGCTACACAGGAACTGAATTCCAAAACAGAACAGTGTCTCAAATTTAGAAAACCAACTTATGCTTGCTTAAGGGGAAAGGTGAGTTGGGGTGCTGCATAAAACCAGAGATTGAAATGAGCACAGATAAAGTTCCTTAAGCCAAATATGGAATAGACAAGAGCTACTCCTTGCTCAACGAAATGGACTCAACACCGCATATTAAACGCCTAAGAATGTACCTGACTAGTAAGTATCTTAAAACCTATGGATTGCTATGTCTCCGAAAGAGAATCAAGCATGTGTACAGGGGCATAAACGCAGCAGTGATAGGATTGGAGAGGTTTGGTGAGCAAATGAAGACCCTTTGAAGTCATATTGCATGGTACCCATTCCACGGGTTTCAACTACCCAGGTTTAAGGTATTCTTCCTTCAGCTAAAACATGCATGTGGAACCCAGAGTATGATCAACCATGTGAACGGGAGACGTGTTCAAATATGTCTCAGTTTTCCTCCCCTGGTACTCGGGTGCAACATTCCAGACGCTTTACTAACACTCTCCCCAGTTGGAGAGTCAGCGCCTTTAACCTCCTGTTTGGCACAGTTTGCAATTTCTGCGGAAGATGAACAGAAATAGCGAGAACAAATGAGAGGCTAGCTGGAGGTGTCTGGACGGGCAAATTTAACTCTCATTTCCCACCAGGAAGAGGAAATAAACAAAGGCTCAGCATGCCGTTCCGGAACCAGATTAGGGCCTGAAGCCATCCTGCGGTGTTGCGGCCAGCTCAAAAAAAGCGAGTTGAAGAAAGGAGCTCAGGGGCACTGTAATTCACAAACCTGCAGAGTTATAAATGACAGCTATCGTCCAAAAATAGACTGAAGTAAGGCTGCCAAGAGGACTTGAAAGCGGGGCAGAATTGCAGGAAACCGATTTCAGGAAGTAGACTGGAATTGCATTGAAAGCATAGGAAAAGAGGCAGAACGTCCACAATGATGCACTTGGCCAAAAAGGGCGTATGTGTTTTTTCCTGAATATATTCAGGAAAAAACGCATACGCCCTTTTTGGCCAACCAAGCAAGCTTGCAAAGGAAATCTGCACTACAATGAAGTCTCACTTCCCCCCGGTCAAAAGGGCCATCTGAAAAAAGTGTAAAATCCAGAAAGGCAGGACAGGCCATGGAGAACTGGGAGCCTTGTTATGCTGATCGGCGGGATGTAAATTGCCAACAACCACTCGGGAGAAGTGTATGGTGTTTCCTGAAACATCTAAAAAACAAAGCAACAGAACCTAGGGCACTTCCACTTATGGTCCTATAGCTTAGGGAAATTAAAATCAAAAAGACACAGCCACCCCAAAGTTTGGAACGGCTCTGTTTACAAGAACCTCGTTTACAGTACAAGTTCAACATCGCAGAAAGTGAAAAATGGATAAAGAAGTTGTGGTATTTACTTACAAAGCAATATCACTCAGCAATGAAATCTGTGTCATCAGGCCCTTAGCAGCACAATGAGTGGATTCAGGTATGATGATTCTAACTGAAGTAAGTCACACAGAAAAAGAAACATCATAAGATATCAGTAATACACGGAATGTAAACTTGGCTACACAGGAACTGAATTACAGAACAGAACAGGGTCTCAAAATTAGAAAACCAACTTATGCTTGCTTAAGGGTAAAGGTGAGGTGGGGTGCTGCATAAAACCAGAGATTGAAATGAGCACAGATAAAGTTCCTTAAGCCAAATATGGAATAGACAAGAGCTACTCCTTGCTCAACGAAATGGACTCAACACCGCATATTGAACGCCTAAGAATGTACCTGACTAGTAAGTATCGTAAAACCTATGGATTGCTATGTCTCCAAAAGAGAATCAAGCATGTGTACAGGGGCATAAACGCAGCAGGGATAGGATTGGAGAGGTTCGGTGAGCAAATGAAGACCCTTTGAAGTCATATTGCATGGTACCCATTACACGGGTCTCAACTCTCCAGGTTTAAGGTATTCTTCCTTCAGCTAAAACATGCATGTGGAACGCAAGTATGATCAACCATGTGAACGGGAGACGTGTTCAAATATGTCTCAGTTTTCCTCCCCTGGTACTCGGGTGCAACATTCCAGACGCTTTACTAACACTCTCCCCACTTGGAGAGTCAGCGCCTTTAACCTCCTGTTTGGCCCAGTTTGCAATTTCTGCGGAAGATGAACAGGAATAGCGAGAACCAATGAGAGGCTAGCTGGAGGTGTCTGGACGGGCAAATTTAACTCTCATTTCCCACCAGGAAGAGGAATTAACCAAAGGCTCAGCGTGCCGTACCGGAACCAGATTACGGCCTGAAGCCATCCTGCGGTGTTGCGGCCAGGTCACAAGAAAGCGAGTTGAAGAAAGGAGCTCAGGGGCACTGTAATTCACAAACCTGCAGAGTTATAAATGACAGCTATCGTCCAAAAATAGACTGAAGTAAGGCTGCCAAGAGGACTTGAAAGCGGGGCAGAATTGCAGGAAACCGATTTCAGGAGGTAGACTGGAATTGCATTGAAAGCATAGGAAAAGAGGCAGAACGTCCACAATGATGCACTTGGCCAAAAAGGGCGTATGCGTTTTTTCCTGAATATATTCAGGAAAAAACGCATACGCCCTTTTTGGCCAACCAAGCAAGCTTGCAAAGGAAATCTGCACTACAATGAAGTCTCACTTCCCCCCGGTCAAAAGGGCCATCTGAAAAAAGTGTAAAATCCAGAAAGGCAACAGGCCATGGAGAACTGGGAGCCTTGTTATGCTGATGGGCGGGATGTAAATTGCCAACAACCACTCGGGAGAAGTGTATGGTGTTTCCTGAAACATCTAAAAAACAAAGCAACAGAGCCTAGGGCACTTCCACTTATGGTCCTATAGCTTAGGGAAATTAAAATCAAAAAGACACAGCCACCCCAAAGTTTCGAACGGCTCTGTTTACAAGAACCTCATTTACAGTACAAGTTCAACATCGCAGAAAGTGAAAAATGGATAAAGAAGTTGTGGTACTTACGTACAATGCAGTATCACTCAGCAATGAAATCTATGTCATCAGGCCCGTAGCAGCATAATGAGTAGATTCAGGTACGATGATTCTAACTGAAATAAGTCACACAGAAAAAGAAACATCATAAGATATCACTAATACACGGAATGTAAACCTGGCTACACAGGAACTGAATTCCAAAACAGAACAGGTTTTCAAATTTAGAAAACCAACTTATGCTTGCTTAAGGGGAAAGGTGAGTTGGGTTGCTGCATAAAACCAGAGATTGAAATGAGCACAGATAAAGTTCCTTAAGCCAAATATGGAATAGACAAGAGCTACTCCTTGCTCAACGAAATGGACTCAACACCGCATATTAAACGGCTAAGAATGTACCTGACTAGTAAGTATCTTAAAACCTATGGATTGCTATGTCTCCGAAAGAGAATCAAGCATGTGTACAGGGGCATAAACGCAGCAGTGATAGGATTGGAGAGGTTCGGTGAGCAAATGAAGACCCTTTGAAGTCATATTGCATGGTACCCATTCCACGGGTCTCAACTCTCCAGGTTTAAGGTATTCTTCCTTCAGCTAAAACATGCATGTGGAACCCAGAGTATGATCAACCATGTGATCGGGAGACGTGTTCAAATATGTCTCAGTTTTCCTCCCCTGGTACTCAGGTGCAACATTCCAGACGCTTTACTAACACTCTCCCCACTTGGAGAGTCAGCGCCTTTAACCTCCTGTTTGGCACAGTTTGCAATTTCTGTGGAAGATGAACAGGAATAGCGAGAACCAATGAGAGGCTAGCTGGAGGTGTCTGGACGGGCAAATTTAACTCTCATTTCCCAAAAGGAAGAGGAAATAACCAAAGGCTCAGCGTGCCGTACCGGAACCAGATTAGGACCTGAAGCCATCCTGCGGTGTTGCGGCCAGCTCACAAGAAAGCGAGTTGAAGAAAGGAGCTCAGGGGCACTGTAATTCACAAACCTGCAGAGTTATAAATGACAGCTATCGTCCAAAAATAGACTGAAGTAAGGCTGCCAAGAGGACTTGAAAGCGGGGCAGAATTGCAGGAAACCGATTTCAGGAGGTAGACTGGAATTGCATTGAAAGCATAGGAAAAGAGGCAGAACGTCCACAATGATGCACTTGGCCAAAAAGGGCGTATGCGTTTTTTCCTGAATATATTCAGGAAAAAACGCATACGCCCTTTTTGGCCAACCAAGCAAGCTTGCAAAGGAAATCTGCACTACAATGAAGTCTCACTTCCCCCCGGTCAAAAGGGCCATCTGAAAAAAGTGTAAAATCCAGAAAGGCAGGACAGGCCATGGAGAACTGGGAGCCTTGTTATGCTGATGGGCGGGATGTAAATTGCCAACAACCACTCGGGAGAAGTGTATGGTGTTTCCTGAAACATCTAAAAAACAAAGCAACAGAACCTAGGGCACTTCCACTTATGGTCCTATAGCTTAGGGAAATTAAAATCAAAAAGACACAGCCACCCCAAAGTTTGGAACGGCTCTGTTTACAAGAACCTCGTTTACAGTACAAGTTCAACATCGCAGAAAGTGAAAAATGGATAAAGAAGTTGTGGTATTTACTTACAAAGCAATATCACTCAGCAATGAAATCTGTGTCATCAGGCCCTTAGCAGCACAATGAGTGGATTCAGGTATGATGATTCTAACTGAAGTAAGTCACACAGAAAAAGAAACATCATAAGATATCAGTAATACACGGAATGTAAACTTGGCTACACAGGAACTGAATTACAGAACAGAACAGGGTCTCAAATTTAGAAAACCAACTTATGCTTGCTTAAGGGTAAAGGTGAGGTGGGGTGCTGCATAAAACCAGAGATTGAAATGAGCACAGATAAAGTTCCTTAAGCCAAATATGGAATAGACAAGAGCTACTCCTTGCTCAACGAAATGGACTCAACACCGCATATTGAACGCCTAAGAATGTACCTGACTAGTAAGTATCGTAAAACCTATGGATTGCTATGTCTCCAAAAGAGAATCAAGCATGTGTACAGGGGCATAAACGCAGCAGTGATAGGATTGGAGAGGTTCGGTGAGCAAATGAAGACCCTTTGAAGTCATATTGCATGGTACCCATTACACGGGTCTCAACTCTCCAGGTTTAATGTATTCTTCCTTCAGCTAAAACATGCATGTGGAACGCAAGTATGATCAACCATGTGAATGGGAGACGTGTTCACATATGTCTCAGTTTTCCTCCCCTGGTACTCGGGTGCAACATTCCAGACGCTTTACTAACACTCTCCCCACTTGGAGAGTCAGCGCCTTTAACCTCCTGTTTGGCCCAGTTTGCAATTTCTGCGGAAGATGAACAGGAATAGCGAGAACCAATGAGAGGCTAGCTGGAGGTGTCTGGACGGGCAAATTTAACTCTCATTTCCCACCAGGAAGAGGAAATAACCAAAGGCTCAGCGTGCCGTACCGGAACCAGATTACGGCCTGAAGCCATCCTGCGGTGTTGCGGCCAGGTCACAAGAAAGCGAGTTGAAGAAAGGAGCTCAGGGGCACTGTAATTCACAAACCTGCAGAGTTATAAATGACAGCTATCGTCCAAAAATAGACTGAAGTAAGGCTGCCAAGAGGACTTGAAAGCGGGGCAGAATTGCAGGAAAACGATTATAGGAGGTAGACTGGAATTGCATTGAAAGCATAGGAAAAGAGGCAGAACGTCCACAATGATGCACTTGGCCAAAAAGGGCGTATGCGTTTTTTCCTGAATATATTCAGGAAAAAACGCATACGCCCTTTTTGGCCAACCAAGCAAGCTTGCAAAGGAAATCTGCACTACAATGAAGTCTCACTTCCCCCCGGTCAAAAGGGCCATCTGAAAAAAGTGTAAAATCCAGAAAGGCAGGACAGGCCATGGAGAACTGGGAGCCTTGTTATGCTGATGGGCGGGATGTAAATTGCCAACAGACACTTGGGAGAAGTGTATGGTGTTTCCTGAAACATCTAAAAAACAAAGCAACAGAGCCTAGGGCACTTCCACTTATGGTCCTATAGCTTAGGGAAATTAAAATCAAAAAGACACAGCCACCCCAAAGTTTGGAACGGCTCTGTTTACAAGAACCTCGTTTACAGTACAAGTTCAACATCGCAGAAAGTGAAAAATGGATAAAGAAGTTGTGGTATTCACTTACAAAGCAATATCACTCAGCAATGAAATCTATGTCATCAGGCCCTTAGCAGCACAATGAGTGGATTCAGGTATGATGATTCTAACTGAAATAAGTCACACAGAAAAAGAAACATCATAAGATATCAGTAATACACGGAATGTAAACTTGGCTACACAGGAACTGAATTACAGAACAGAACAGGGTCTCAAATTTAGAAAACCAACTTATTCTTGCTTAAGGGTAAAGGTGAGTTGGGGTGCTGCATAAAACCAGAGATTGAAATGAGCACAGATAAAGTTCCTTAAGTCAAATATGGAATAGACAAGAGCTACTCCTTGCTCAACGAAATGGACTCAACACCCCATATTAAACGCCTAAGAATGTTCCTGACTAGTAAGTATCTTAAAACCTATGGATTGCTATGTCTCCGAAAGAGAATCAAGCATGTGTACAGGGGCATAAACGCAGCAGTGATAGGATTGGAGAGGTTCGGTGAGCAAATGAAGACCCTTTGAAGTCATATTGCATGGTACCCATTCCACGGGTCTCAACTCTCCAGGTTTAAGGTATTCTTCCTTCAGCTAAAACATGCATGTGGAACCCAAGTATTATCAACCATGTGAACGGGAGACGTGTTCAAATATGTCTCAGTTTTCCTCCCCTGGTACTCGGGTGCAACATTCCAGACGCTTTACTAACACTCTCCACACTTGGAGAGTCAGCGCCTTTAACCTCCTGTTTGGCCCAGTTTGCAATTTTTGCGGAAGATGAACAGGAATAGCGAGAACCAATGAGAGGCTAGCTGGAGGTGTCTGGACGGGCAAATTTAACTCTCATTTCCCACCAGGAAGAGGAAATAACCAAAGGCTCAGCGTGCCGTGCCGGAACCAGATTAGGGCCTGAAGCCATCCTGCGGTGTTGCGGCCAGGTCACAAGAAAGCGAGTTGAAGAAAGGAGCTCAGGGGCACTGTAATTCACAAACCTGCAGAGTTATAAATGACAGCTATCGTCCAAAAATAGACTGAAGTAAGGCTGCCAAGAGGACTTGAAAGCGGGGCAGAATTGCAGGAAACCGATTTCAGGAGGTAGACTGGAATTGCATTGAAAGCATAGGAAAAGAGGCAGAACGTCCACAATGATGCACTTGGCCAAAAAGGGCGTATGCGTTTTTTCCTGAATATATTCAGGAAAAAACGCATACGCCCTTTTTGGCCAACCAAGCAAGCTTGCAAAGGAAATCCGCACTACAATGAAGTCTCACTTCCCCCCGGTCAAAAGGGCCATCTGAAAAAAGTGTAAAATCCAGAAAGGCAGGACAGGCCATGGAGAACTGGGAGCCTTGTTATGCTGATTGGCGGGATGTAAATTGCCAACAGACACTCGGGAGAAGTGTATGGTGTTTCCTGAAACATCTAAAAAACAAAGCAACAGAGCCTAGGGCACAGCCACTTATGGTCTTATAGCTTAGGGAAATTAAAATCAAAAAGACACAGCCACCCCAAAGTTTGGGACGCCTCTGTTTACAAGAACCTCGTTTACAGTACAAGTTCAACATCGCAGAAAGTGAAAAATGGATAAAGAAGTTGTGGTATTTACTTAGAAAGCAATATCACTCAGCAATGAAATCTATGTCATCAGGCCCGTAGCATCACAATGAGTGGATTCAGGTATGATGATTCTAACTGAAATAAGTCACACAGAAAAAGAAACATCATAAGATATCAGTAATACATGGAACGGAAACTTGGCTACACAGGAACTGAATTACAGAACAGAACAGGGTCTCAAATTTAGAAAACCAACTTATGCTTGCTTAAGGGTAAAGGTGAGTTGGGGTGCTGCATAAAACCAGAGATTGAAATGAGCACAGATAAAGTTCCTTAAGTCAAATATGGAATAGACAAGAGCTACTCCTTGCTCAACGAAATGGACTCAACACCGCAAATTAAACGCCTAAGAATGTACCTGACTAGTAAGTATCGTAAAACCTATGGATAGCTATGTCTCCAAAAGAGAATCAAGCATGTGTACAGGGGCATAAACGCAGCAGTGATAGGATTGGAGAGGTTCGGTGAGCAAATGAAGACCCTTTGAAGTCATATTGCATGGTACCCATTCCACGGGTCTCAACTCTCCAGGTTTAAGGTATTCTTCCTTCAGCTAAAACATGCATGTGGAACCCAAGTATGATCAACCATGTGAACGGGAGACGTGTTCAAATATGTCTCAGGTTTCCTCCCCTGGTACTCGGGTGCAACATTCCAGACGCTTTACTAACACTCTCCCCACTTGGAGAGTCAGCGCCTTTAACCGCCTGTTTGGCCCAGTTTGCAATTTCTGCGGAAGATGAACAGGAATAGCGAGAACCAATGAGAGGCTAGCTGGAGGTGTCTGGACGGGCAAATTTAACTCTCATTTCCCACCAGGAAGAGGAAATAACCAAAGGCTCAGCGTGCCGTACCGGAACCAGATTAGGGCCTGATGCCATCCTGCGGTGTTGCGGCCAGGTCACAAGAAAGCGAGTTGAAGAAAGGAGCTCAGGGGTACTGTAATTCACAAACATGCAGAGTTATAAATGACAGCTATCGTCCAAAAATAGACTGAAGTAAGGCTGCCAAGAGGACTTGAAAGCGGGGCAGAATTGCAGGAAACCGATTTCAGGAGGTAGACTGGAATTGCATTGAAAGCATAGGAAAAGAGGCAGAACGTCCACAATGATGCACTTGGCCAAAAAGGGCGTATGCGTTTTTTCCTGAATATATTCAGGAAAAAACGCATACGCCCTTTTTGGCCAACCAAGCAAGATTGCAAAGGAAATCTGCACTACAATGAAGTCTCACTTCCCCCCGGTCAAAGGGGCCATCTGAAAAAAGTGTAAAATCCAGAAAGGCAGGACAGGCCATGGAGAACTGGGAGCCTTGTTATGCTGATGGGCGGGATGTAAATTGCCAACAACCACTCGGGAGAAGTGTATGGTGTTTCATAAAACATCTAAAAAACAAAGCAACAGAACCTAGGGCACTTCCACTTATGGTCCTATAGCTTAGGGAAATTAAAATCAAAAAGACACAGCCACCCCAAAGTTTGGAACGGCTCTGTTTACAAGAACCTCGTTTACAGTACAAGTTCAACATCGCAGAAAGTGAAAAATGGATAAAGAAGTTGTGGTATTCACTTACAAAGCAATATCACTCAGCAATGAAATCTATGTCATCAGGCCCTTAGCAGCACAATGAGTGGATTCAGGTATGATGATTCTAACTGAAATAAGTCACACAGAAAAAGAAACATCATAAGATATCAGTAATACACGGAATGGAAACTTGGCTACACAGGAACTGAATTACAGAACAGAACAGGGTCTCAAATTTAGAAAAACAACTTATGCTTGCTTAAGGGTAAAGGTGAGTTGGGTTGCTGCATAAAACCAGAGATTGAAATGAGCACAGATAAAGTTCCTTAAGTCAAATATGGAATAGACAAGAGCTACTCCTTGCTCAACGAAATGGACTCAACACCCCATATTAAACGCCTAAGAATGTACCTGACTTGTAAGTATCTTAAAACCTATGGATTGCTATGTCTCCGAAAGAGAATCAAGCATGTGTACAGGGGCATAAACGCAGCAGTGATAGGATTGGAGAGGTTCGGTGAGCAAATGAAGACCCTTTGAAGTCATATTGCATGGTACCCATTCCACGGGTCTCAACTCTCCAGGTTTAAGGTATTCTTCCTTCAGCTAAAACATGCATGTGGAACCTAGAGTATGATCAACCATGTGAACGGGAGACGTGTTCAAATATGTCTCAGTTTTCCTCCCCTGGTACTCGGGTGCAACATTCCAGACGCTTTACTAACACTCTCCACACTTGGAGAGTCAGCGCCTTTAACCGCCTGTTTGGCCCAGTTTGCAATTTTTGCGGAAGATGAACAGGAATAGCGAGAACCAATGAGAGGCTAGCTGGAGGTGTCTGGACGGGCAAATTTAACTCTCATTTCCCACCAGGAAGAGGAAATAACCAAAGGCTCAGCGTGCCGTGCCGGAACCAGATTAGGGCCTGAAGCCATCCTGCGGTGTTGCGGCCAGGCCACAAGAAAGCGAGTTGAAGAAAGGAGCTCAGGGGCACTGTAATTCACAAACCTGCAGAGTTATAAATGACAGCTATCGTCCAAAAATAGACTGAAGTAAGGCTGCCAAGAGGACTTGAAAGCGGGGCAGAATTGCAGGAAACCGATTTCAGGAGGTAGACTGGAATTGCATTGAAAGCATAGGAAAAGAGGCAGAACGTCCACAATGATGCACTTGGCCAAAAAGGGCGTATGCGTTTTTTCCTGAATATATTCAGGAAAAAACGCATACGCCCTTTTTGGCCAACCAAGCAAGCTTGCAAAGGAAATCTGCACTACAATGAAGTCTCACTTCCCCCCGGTCAAAAGGGCCATCTGAAAAAAGTGTAAAATCCAGAAAGGCAGGACAGGCCATGGAGAACTGGGAGCCTTGTTATGCTGATTGGCGGGATGTAAATTGCCAACAGACACTCGGGAGAAGTGTATGGTGTTTCCTGAAACATCTAAAAAACAAAGCAACAGAGCCTAGGGCACTGCCACTTATGGTCTTATAGCTTAGGGAAATTAAAATCAAAAAGACACAGCCACCCCAAAGTTTGGGACGCCTCTGTTTACAAGAACCTCGTTTACAGTACAAGTTCAACATCGCAGAAAGTGAAAAATGGATAAAGAAGTTGTGGTATTTACTTAGAAAGCAATATCACTCAGCAATGAAATCTATGTCATCAGGCCCGTAGCATCACAATGAGTGGATTCAGGTATGATGATTCTAACTGAAATAAGTCACACAGAAAAAGAAACATCATAAGATATCAGTAATACATGGAACGGAAACTTGGCTACACAGGAACTGAATTACAGAACAGAACAGGGTCTCAAATTTAGAAAACCAACTTATGCTTGCTTAAGGGTAAAGGTGAGTTGGGGTGCTGCATAAAACCAGAGATTGAAATGAGCACAGATAAAGTTCCTTAAGTCAAATATGGAATAGACAAGAGCTACTCCTTGCTCAACGAAATGGACTCAACACCGCAAATTAAACGCCTAAGAATGTACCTGACTAGTAAGTATCGTAAAACCTATGGATAGCTATGTCTCCAAAAGAGAATCAAGCATGTGTACAGGGACATAAACGCAGCAGTGATAGGATTGCAGAGGTTCGGTGAGCAAATGAAGACCCTTTGAAGTCATATTGCATGGTACCCATTCCACGGGTCTCAACTCTCCAGGTTTAAGGTATTCTTCCTTCAGCTAAAACATGCATGTGGAACCCAAGTATGATCAACCATGTGAACGGGAGACGTGTTCAAATATGTCTCAGGTTTCCTCCCCTGGTACTCGGGTGCAACATTCCAGACGCTTTACTAACACTCTCCCCACTTGGAGAGTCAGCGCCTTTAACCGCCTGTTTGGCCCAGTTTGCAATTTCTGCGGAAGATGAACAGGAATAGCGAGAACCAATGAGAGGCTAGCTGGAGGTGTCTGGACGGGCAAATTTAACTCTCATTTCCCACCAGGAAGAGGAAATAACCAAAGGCTCAGCGTGCCGTACCGGAACCAGATTAGGGCCTGATGCCATCCTGCGGTGTTGCGGCCAGGTCACAAGAAAGCGAGTTGAAGAAAGGAGCTCAGGGGTACTGTAATTCACAAACATGCAGAGTTATAAATGACAGCTATCGTCCAAAAATAGACTGAAGTAAGGCTGCCAAGAGGACTTGAAAGCGGGGCAGAATTGCAGGAAACCGATTTCAGGAGGTAGACTGGAATTGCATTGAAAGCATAGGAAAAGAGGCAGAACGTCCACAATGATGCACTTGGCCAAAAAGGGCGTATGCGTTTTTTCCTGAATATATTCAGGAAAAAACGCATACGCCCTTTTTGGCCAACCAAGCAAGATTGCAAAGGAAATCTGCACTACAATGAAGTCTCACTTCCCCCCGGTCAAAAGGGCCATCTGAAAAAAGTGTAAAATCCAGAAAGGCAGGACAGGCCATGGAGAACTGGGAGCCTTGTTATGCTGATGGGCGGGATGTAAATTGCCAACAACCACTCGGGAGAAGTGTATGGTGTTTCATAAAACATCTAAAAAACAAAGCAACAGAACCTAGGGCACTTCCACTTATGGTCCTATAGCTTAGGGAAATTAAAATCAAAAAGACACAGCCACCCCAAAGTTTGGAACGGCTCTGTTTACAAGAACCTCGTTTACAGTACAAGTTCAACATCGCAGAAAGTGAAAAATGGATAAAGAAGTTGTGGTATTCACTTACAAAGCAATATCAGTCAGCAATGAAATCTATGTCATCAGGCCCTTAGCAGCACAATGAGTGGATTCAGGTATGATGATTCTAACTGAAATAAGTCACACAGAAAAAGAAACATCATAAGATATCAGTAATACACGGAATGGAAACTTGGCTACACAGGAACTGAATTACAGAACAGAACAGGGTCTCAAATTTAGAAAAACAACTTATGCTTGCTTAAGGGTAAAGGTGAGTTGGGTTGCTGCATAAAACCAGAGATTGAAATGAGCACAGATAAAGTTCCTTAAGTCAAATATGGAATAGACAAGAGCTACTCCTTGCTCAACGAAATGGACTCAACACCCCATATTAAACGCCTAAGAATGTACCTGACTTGTAAGTATCTTAAAACCTATGGATTGCTATGTCTCCGAAAGAGAATCAAGCATGTGTACAGGGGCATAAACGCAGCAGTGATAGGATTGGAGATGTTCGGTGAGCAAATGAAGACCCTTTGAAGTAATATTGCATGGTACCCATTCCACGGGTTTCAACTACCCAGGTTTAAGGTATTCTTCCTTCAGCTAAAACATGCATGTGGAACCTAGAGTATGATCAACCATGTGATCGGGAGACGTGTTCAAATATGTCTCAGTTTTCGTACCCTGGTACTCGGGTGCAACATTCCAGACGCTTTACTAACACTCTCCCCCCTTGGAGAGTCAGCGCCTTTAACATCGTGTTTGGCCCAGTTTGCAATTTCTGCGGAAGATGAACAGGAATAGCGAGAACCAATGAGAGGCTAGCTGGAGGTGTCTGGACGGGCAAATTTAACTCTCATTTCCCACCAGGAAGAGGAATTAACCAAAGGCTCAGCATGCCGGGCCGGAACCAGATTAGTGCCTGAAGCCATCCTGCGGTGTTGCGGCCAGGTCACAAGAAAGCGAGTTGAAGAAAGGAACTCAGGGGCACTGTAATTCACAAACCTGCAGAGTTATAAATGACAGCTATCGTCCAAAAATAGACTGAAGTAAGGCTGCCAAGAGGACTTGAAAGCGGGGCAGAATTGCAGGAAACCAATTTGAGGAGTTAGACTGGAATTGCATTGAAAGCATAGGAGAAGAGGCAGAACGTCCACAATGATGCACTTGGCCAAAAAGGGCATATGCGTTTTTTCCTGAATATATTCAGGAAAAAACGCATACGCCCTTTTTGGCCAACCAAGCAAGCTTGCAAAGGAAATCTGCACTACAATGTAGTCTCACTTCCCCCCGGTCAAAAGGGCCATCTGAAAAAAGTGTAAAATCCAGAAAGGCAGGACAGGCCATGGAGAACTGGGAGCCTTGTTATGCTGAAAGGCGGGATGTAAATTGCCAACAACCACTCGGGAGAAGTGTATGGTGTTTCCTGAAACATCTAAAAAACAAAGCAACAGAACCTAGGGCACTTCCACTTATGGTCCTATAGCTTAGGGAAATTAAAATCAAAAAGACACAGCCACCCCAAAGTTTGGAACGGCTCTGTTTACAAGAACCTCGTTTACAGTACAAGTTCAACATCGCAGAAAGTGAAAAATGGATAAAGAAGTTGTGGTATTTACTTACAAAGCAATATCACTCAGCAATGAAATCTGTGTCATCAGGCCCTTAGCAGCACAATGAGTGGATTCAGGTATGATGATTCTAACTGAAGTAAGTCACACAGAAAAAGAAACATCATAAGATATCAGTAATACACGGAATGTAAACTTGGCTACACAGGAACTGAATTACAGAACAGAACAGGGTCTCAAATTTAGAAAACCAACTTATGCTTGCTTAAGGGGAAAGGTGAGTTGGGGTGCTGCATAAAACCAGAGATTGAAATGAGCACAGATAAAGTTCCTTAAGTCAAATATGGAATAGACAAGAGCTACTCCTTGCTCAACGAAATGGACTCAACACCGCATATTAAACGCCTAAGAATGTACCTGACTAGTAAGTATCTTAAAACCTATGGATTGCTATGTCTCCGAAAGAGAATCAAGCATGTGTACAGGGGCATAAACGCAGCAGTGATAGGATTGGAGAGGTTCGGTGAGCAAATGAAGACCCTTTGAAGTCATATTGCATGGTAGCCATTCCACGGGTCTTAACTCTCCAGGTTTAAGGTATTCTTCCTTCAGCTAAAACATGCATGTGGAACCCAAGTATGATCAACCATGTGAATGGGAGACGTGTTCAAATATGTCTCAGTTTTCCTCCCCTGGTACTCGGGTGCAACATTCCAGACGCTTTACTAACACTCTCCCCACTTGGAGAGTCAGCGCCTTTAACCGCCTGTTTGGCCCAGTTTGCAATTTCTGCGGAAGATGAACAGGAATAGCGAGAACCAATGAGAGGCTAGCTGGAGGTGTCTGGACGGGCAAATTTAACTCTCATTTCCCACCAGGAAGAGGAATTAACCAAAGGCTCAGCATGCCGGGCCGGAACCAGATTAGGGCCTGAAGCCATCCTGCGGTGTTGCGGCCAGGTCACAAGAAAGCAAGTTGAAGAAAGGAGCTCAGGGGTACTGTAATTCACAAACATGCAGAGTTATAAATGACAGCTATCGTCCAAAAATAGACTGAAGTAAGGCTGCCAAGAGGACTTGAAAGCGGGGCAGAATTGCAGGAAACCGATTTCAGGAGGTAGACTGGAATTGCATTGAAAGCATAGGAAAAGAGGCAGAACGTCCACAATGATGCACTTGGCCAAAAAGGGCGTATGCGTTTTTTCCACAATATATTCAGGAAAAAACGCATACGCCCTTTTTGGCCAACCAAGCAAGCTTGCAAAGGAAATCTGCACTACAATGAAGTCTCACTTCCCCCCGGTCAAAAGGGCCATCTGAAAAAAGTGTAAAATCCAGAAAGGCAGGACAGGCCATGGAGAACTGGGAGCCTTGTTATGCTGATGGGCGGGATGTAAATTGCCAACAACCACTCGGGAGAAGTGTATGGTGTTTCCTAAAACAACTAAAAAACAAAGCAACAGAGCCTAGGGCACTTCCACTTATGGTCCTATAGCTTAGGGAAATTAAAATCAAAAAGACACAGCCACCCCAAAGTTTGGAACGGCTCTGTTTACAAGAACCTCGTTTACAGTACAAGTTCAACATCGCAGAAAGTGAAAAATGGATAAAGAAGTTGTGGTATTTACTTAGAAAGCAATATCACTCAGCAATGAAATCTGTGTCATCAGGCCCTTAGCAGCACAATGAGTGGATTCAGGTATGATGATTCTAACTGAAGTAAGTCACAGAAAAAAAGAAACATCATAAGATATCAGTAATACACGGAATGGAAACTTGGCTACACAGGAACTGAATTACAGAACAGAACAGGGTCTCAAATTTAGAAAACCAACTTATGCTTGCTTAAGGGTAAAGGTGAGTTGGGGTGCTGCATAAAACCAGAGATTGAAATGAGCACAGATAGAGTTCCTTAAGCCAAATATGGAATAGACAAGAGCTACTCCTTGCTCAACGAAATGGACTCAACACCCCATATTAAACGCCTAAGAATGTACCTGACTAGTAAGTATTTTAAAACCTATGGATTGCTATGTCTCCGAAAGAGAATCAAGCATGTGTACAGGGGCATAAACGCAGCAGTGATAGGATTGCAGAGGTTCGGTGAGCAAATGAAGACCCTTTGAAGTCATATTGCATGGTACCCATTACACGGGTCTTAACTCTCCAGGTTTAAGGTATTCTTCCTTCAGCTAAAACATGCATGTGGAACCTAGAGTATGATCAACCATGTGATCGGGAGACGTGTTCAAATATGTCTCAGTTTTCCTCCCCTGGTACTCGGGTGCAACATTCCAGACGCTTTACTAACACTCTCCCCCACTTGGAAAGTCAGTCCCTTTAACCTCCTGTTTGGCCCAGTTTGCAATTTCTGCGGAAGATGAACAGGAATAGCGAGAACCAATGAGAGGCTAGCTGGAGGTGTCTGGACGGGCAAATTTAACTCTCATTTCCCACCAGGAAGAGGAATTAACAAAAGGCTCAGCATGCCGGGCCGGAACCAGATTAGGGCCTGAAGCCATCCTGCGGTGTTGCGGCCAGGTCACAAGAAAGCGAGTTGAAGAAAGGAGCTCAGGGGCACTGTAATTCACAAACCTGCAGAGTTATAAATGACAGCTATCGTCCAAAAATAGACTGAAGTAAGGCTGCCAAGAGGACTTGAAAGCAGGGCAGAATTGCAGGAAACCGATTTCAGGAGGTAGACTGGAATTGCATTGAAAGCATAGGAAAAGAGGCAGAACGTCCATAATGATGCACTTGGCCAAAAAGGGCGTATGCGTTTTTTCCTGAATATATTCAGGAAAAAAGGCATACGCCCTTTTTGGCCAACCAAGCAAGCTTGCAAAGGAAATCTGCACTACAATGTAGTCTCACTTCCCCCCGGTCAAAAGGGCCATCTGAAAAAAGTGTAAAATCCAGAAAGGAAACAGGCCATTGAGAACTGGGAGCGTTGTTATGCTGATGGGCGGGATGCAAATTGCCAACAGACACTCCGGAGAAGTGTATGGTGTTTCCTGAAACATGTAAAAAAAAAAAGCAACAGAGCCTAGGGCACTTCCACTTATGGTCCTATAGCTTAGGGAAATTAAAATCAAAAAGACACAGCCACCCCAAAGTTTGGAACGGCTCTGTTTAAAAGAACCTCGTTTACAGTACAAGTTCAACATCGCAGAAAGTGAAAAATGGATAAAGAAGTTGTGGTATTCACTTACAAAGCAATATCACTCAGCAATGAAATCTATGTCATCAGGCCCTTAGCAGCACAATGAGTGGATTCAGGTATGATGATTCTAACTGAAGTAAGTCACACAGAAAAAGAAACATCATAAGATATCAGTAATACACGGAATGGAAACTTGGCTACACAGGAACTGAATTACAGAACAGAACAGGGTCTCAAATTTAGAAAACCAACTTATGCTTGCTTAAGGGTAAAGGTGAGTTGGGGTGCTGCATAAAACCAGAGATTGAAATGAGCACAGATAAAGTTCCTTAAGTCAAATATGGAATAGACAAGAGCTACTCCTTGCTCAACGAAATGGACTCAACACCCCATATTAAACGCCTAAGAATGTACCTGACTAGTAAGTATCTTAAAACCTATGGATTGCTATGTCTCCGAAAGAGAATCAAGCATGTGTACAGGGGCATAAACGCAGCAGTGATAGGATTGGAGAGGTTCGGTGAGCAAATGAAAACCCTTTGAAGTCATATTGCATGGTACCCATTACACGGGTCTTAACTCTCCAGGTTTAAGGTATTCTTCCTTCAGCTAAAACATGCATGTGGAACCCAAGTATGATCAACCATGTGAACGGGAGACGTGTTCAAATATGTCTCAGTTTTCCTCCCCTGGTACTCGGGTGCAACATTCCAGACGCTTTACTAACACTCTCCCCCACTTGGAGAGTCAGTCCCTTTAACCTCCTGTTTGGCCCAGTTTGCAATTTCTGCGGAAGATGAACAGGAATAGCGAGAACCAATGAGAGGCTATCTGGAGGTGTCTGGACGGGCAAATTTAACTCTCATTTCCCACCAGGAAGAGGAATTAACCAAAGGCTCAGCATGCCGGGCCGGAACCAGATTAGGGCCTGAAGCCATCCTGCGGTGTTGCGGCCAGCTCTAAAGAAAGCGAGTTGAAGAAAGGAGCTCAGGGGCACTGTAATTCACAAACCTGCAGAGTTATAAATGACAGCTATCGTCCAAAAATAGACTGAAGTAAGGCTGCCAAGAGGACTTGAAAGCGGGGCAGAATTGCAGGAAACCGATTTCAGGAGGTAGACTGGAATTGCATTGAAAGCATAGGAAAAGAGGCAGAACGTCCACAATGATGCACTTGGCCAAAAAGGGCGTATGCGTTTTTTTCTGAATATATTCAGGAAAAAACGCATACACCCTTTTTGGCCAACCAAGCAAGCTTGCAAAGGAAATCTGCACTACAATGAAGTCTCACTTCCCCCGGTCAAAAGGGCCATCTGAAAAAAGTGTAAAATCCAGAAACGCAGGACAGGCCATGGAGAACTGGGAGCCTTGTTATGTTGATGGGCGGGATGTAAATTGCCAACAACCACTCAGGAGAAGTGTATGGTGTTTCCTAAAACAACTAAAAAACAAAGCAACAGAACCTAGGGCACTTCCACTTATGGTCCTATAGCTTAGGGAAATTAAAATCAAAAAGACACAGCCACCCCAAAGTTTGGAATGGCTCTGTTTACAAGAACCTCGTTTACAGTACAAGTTCAACATCGCAGAAAGTGAAAAATGGATAAAGAAGTTGTGGTATTTACTTACAAAGCAATATCACTCAGCAATGAAATCTGTGTCATCAGGCCCTTAGCAGCACAATGAGTGGATTCAGGTATGATGATTCTAACTGAAGTAAGTCACACAGAAAAAGAAACATCATAAGATATCAGTAATACACGGAATGTAAACTTGGCTACACAGGAACTGAATTACAGAACAGAACAGGGTCTCAAATTTAGAAAACCAACTTATGCGTGCTTAAGGGTAAAGGTGAGTTGGGGTGCTGCATAAAACCAGAGATTGAAATGAGCACAGATAAAGTTCCTTAAGCCAAATATGGAATAGACAAGAGCTACTCCTTGCTCAACGAAATGGACTCAACACCCCATATTAAACGCCTAAGAATGTACCTGACTAGTAAGTATCTTAAAACCTATGGATTGCTATGTCTCCGAAAGAGAATCAAGCATGTGTACAGGGGCATAAACGCAGCAGTGATAGGATTGCAGAGGTTCGGTGAGCAAATGAAGACCCTTTGAAGTCATATTGCATGGTACCCATTCCACGGGTTTCAACTACCCAGGTTTAAGGTATTCTTCCTTCAGCTAAAACATGCATGTGGAACCTAGAGTATGATCAACCATGTGATTGGGAGACGTGTTCAAATATGTCTCAGTTTTCCTCCCCTGGTACTCGGGTGCAACATTCCAGACGCTTTACTAACACTCTCCCCCACTTGGAGAGTCAGTCCCTTTAACCTCCTGTTTGGCCCAGTTTGCAATTTCTGCGGAAGATGAACAGGAATAGCGAGAACCAATGAGAGGCTAGCTGGAGGTGTCTGGACGGGCAAATTTAACTCTCATTTCCCACCAGGAAGAGGAATTAACCAAAGGCTCAGCATGCCGGGCCGGAACCAGATTAGGGCCTGAAGCCATCCTGCGGTGTTGCGGCCAGGTCACAAGAAAGCGAGTTGAAGAAAGGAGCTCAGGGGCACTGTAATTCACAAACCTGCAGAGTTATAAATGACAGCTATCGTCCAAAAATAGACTGAAGTAAGGCTGCCAAGAGGACTTGAAAGCGGGGCAGAATTGCAGGAAACCGATTTCAGGAGGTAGACTGGAATTGCATTGAAAGCATAGGAAAAGAGGCAGAACGTCCACAATGATGCACTTGGCCAAAAAGGGCGTATGCGTTTTTTCCTGAATATATTCAGGAAAAAACGCATACGCCCTTTTTGGCCAACCAAGCAAGCTTGCAAAGGAAATCTGCACTACAATGAAGTCTCACTTCCCCCCGGTCAAAAGGGCCATCTGAAAAAAGTGTAAAATCCAGAAAGGCAGGACAGGCCATGGAGAACTGGGAGCCTTGTTATGTTGATGGGCGGGATGTAAATTGCCAACAACCACTCGGGAGAAGTGTATGGTGTTTCCTGAAACATCTAAAAAACAAAGCAACAGAGCCTAGGGCACTTCCACTTATGGTCCTATAGCTTAGGGAAATTAAAATCAAAAAGACACAGCCACCCCAAAGTTTGGAATGGCTCTGTTTACAAGAACCTCGTTTACAGTACAAGTTCAACATCGCAGAAAGTGAAAAATGGATAAAGAAGTTGTGGTATTTACTTACAAAGCAATATCACTCAGCAATGAAATCTGTGTCATCAGGCCCTTAGCAGCACAATGAGTGGATTCAGGTATGATGATTCTAACTGAAGTAAGTCACACAGAAAAAGAAACATCATAAGATATCAGTAATACACGGAATGTAAACTTGGCTACACAGGAACTGAATTACAGAACAGAACAGGGTCTCAAATTTAGAAAACCAACTTATGCTTGCTTAAGGGTAAAGGTGAGTTGGGGTGCTGCATAAAACCAGAGATTGAAATGAGCACAGATAAAGTTCCTTAAGTCAAATATGGAATAGACAAGAGCTACTCCTTGCTCAACGAAATGGACTCAACACCGCATATTAAACGCCTAAGAATGTACCTGACTAGTAAGTATCTTAAAACCTATGGATTGCTATGTCTCCAAAAGAGAATCAAGCATGTGTACAGGGGCATAAACGCAGCAGTGATAGGATTGGAGAGGTTCGGTGAGCAAATGAAGAGCCTTTGAAGTCATATTGCATGGTACCCATTACACGGGTCTTAACTCTACAGGTTTAAGGTATTCTTCCTTCAGCTAAAACATGCATGTGGAACCCAAGTATGATCAACCATGTGAATGGGAGATGTGTTCAAATATGTCTCAGTTTTCCTCCCCTGGTACTCGGGTGCAACATTCCAGACGCTTTACTAACACTCTCCCCCACTTGGAGAGTCAGTCCCTTTAACCTCCTGTTTGGCCCAGTTTGCAATTTCTGCGGAAGATGAACAGGAATAGCGAGAACCAATGAGAGGCTAGCTGGAGGTGTCTGGACGGGCAAATTTAACTCTCATTTCCCACCAGGAAGAGGAATTAACCAAAGGCTCAGCATGCCGGGCCGGAACCAGATTAGGGTTTGAAGCCATCTTGCGGTGTTGCGGCCAGGTCACAAGAAAGCGAGTTGAAGAAAGGAGCTCAGGGGCACTGTAATTCACAAACCTGCAGAGTTATAAATGACAGCTATCGTCCAAAAATAGACTGAAGTAAGGCTGCCAAGAGGACTTGAAAGCGGGGCAGAATTTCAGGAAACCGATTTCAGGAGGTAGACTGGAATTGCATTGAAAGCATAGGAAAAGAGGCAGAACGTCCACAATGATGCACTTGGCCAAAAAGGGCGTATGCGTTTTTTCCTGAATATATTCAGGAAAAAACGCATACACCCTTTTTGGCCAACCAAGCAAGCTTGCAAAGGAAATCTGCACTACAATGTAGTCTCACTTCCCCCCGGTCAAAAGGGCCATCTGAAAAAAGTGTAAAATCCAGAAAGGCAACAGGCCATTGAGAACTGGGAGCCTTGTTATGCTGATGGGCGGGATGTAAATTGCCAACAGACACTCGGGAGAAGTGTATGGTGTTTCCTGAAACATCTAAAAAACAAAGCAACAGAACCTAGGGCACTTCCACGTATGGTCCTATAGCTTAGGGAAATTAAAATCAAAAAGACACAGCCACCCCAAAGTTTGGAACGGCTCTGTTTACAAGAACCTCGTTTACAGTACAAGTTCAACATCGCAGAAAGTGAAAAATGGATAAAGAAGTTGTGGTATATACTTACAAAGCAATATCACTCAGCAATGAAATCTGTGTCATCAGGCCCTTAGCAGCACAATGAGTGGATTCAGGTATGATGATTCTAACTGAAGTAAGTCACACAGAAAAAGAAACATCATAAGATATCAGTAATACACGGAATGTAAACTTGGCTACACAGGAACTGAATTACAGAACAGAACAGGGTCTCAAATTTAGAAAACCAACTTATGCTTGCTTAAGGGTAAAGGTGAGTTGGGGTGCTGCATAAAACCAGAGATTGAAATGAGCACAGATAAAGTTCCTTAAGTCAAATATGGAATAGACAAGAGGTACTCCTTGCTCAACGAAATGGACTCACAACCCCATATTAAACGCCTACGAATGTACCTGACTAGTAAGTATCTTAAAACCTATGGATTGCTATGTCTCCGAAAGAGAATCAAGCATGTGTACAGGGGCATAAACGCAGCAGTGATAGGATTGGAGAGGTTCGGTGAGCAAATGAAGAGCCTTTGAAGTCATATTGCATGGTACCCATTACACGGGTCTTAACTCTCCAGGTTTAAGGTATTCTTCCTTCAGCTAAAACATGCATGTGGAACCCAAGTATGATCAACCATGTGAATGGGAGACGTGTTCAAATATGTCTCAGTTTTCCTCCCCTGGTACTCGGGTGCAACATTCCAGACGCTTTACTAACACTCTCCCCACTTGGAGAGTCAGCGCCTTTAACCTCCTGTTTGGCCCAGTTTGCAATTTCTGCGGAAGATGAACAGGAATAGCGAGAACCAATGAGAGACTAGCTGGAGGTGTCTGGACGGGCAAATTTAACTCTCATTTCCCACCAGGAAGAGGAAATAACCAAAGGCTCAGCGTGCCGTGCCGGAACCAGATTAGGACCTTAAGCCATCCTGCGGTGTTGCGGCCAGGTCACAAGAAAGCAAGTTGAAGAAAGGAGCTCAGGGGCACTGTAATTCACAAACCTGCAGAGTTATAAATGACAGCTATCGTCCAAAAATAGACTGAAGTAAGGCTGCCAAGAGGACTTGAAAGCGGGGCAGAATTGCAGGAAACCGATTTCAGGAGGTAGACTGGAATTGCATTGAAAGCATAGGAAAAGAGGCAGAACGTCCACAATGATGCACTTGGCCAAAAAGGGCGTATGCGTTTTTTCCTGAATATATTCAGGAAAAAACGCATACGCCCTTTTTGGCCAACCAAGCAAGCTTGCAAAGGAAATCTGCACTACAATGAAGTCTCACTTCCCCCCGGTCAAAAGGGCCATCTGATAAAAGTGTAAAATCCAGAAAGGCAGGACAGGCCATGGAGAACTGGGAGCCTTGTTATGCTGATGGGCGGGATGTAAATTGCCAACAACCACTCGGGAGAAGTGTATGGTGTTTCCTGAAACATCTAAAAAACAAAGCAACAGAACCTAGGGCACTTCCACTTATGGTCCTATAGCTTAGGGAAATTAAAATCAAAAAGACACAGCCACCCCAAAGTTTGGAACGGCTCTGTTTACAAGAACCTCGTTTACAGTACAAGTTCAACATCGCAGAAAGTGAAAAATGGATAAAGAAGTTGTGGTATTTACTTACAAAGCAATATCACTCAGCAATGAAATCTGTGTCATCAGGCCCTTAGCAGCACAATGAGTGGATTCAGGTATGATGATTCTAACTGAAGTAAGTCACACAGAAAAAGAAACATCATAAGATATCAGTAATACACGGAATGGAAACTTGGCTACACAGGAACTGAATTACAGAACAGAACAGGGTCTCAAATTTAGAAAACCAACTTATGCTTGCTTAAGGGTAAAGGTGAGTTGGGGTGCTGCATAAAACCAGAGATTGAAATGAGCACAGATAAAGTTCCTTAAGCAAAATATGGAATAGACAAGAGCTACTCCTTGCTCAACGAAATGGACTCAACACCGCATATTAAACGCCTAAGAATGTACCTGACTAGTAAGTATCTTAAAACCTATGGATTGCTATGTCTCCGAAAGAGAATCAAGCATGTGTACAGGGGCATAAACGCAGCAGTGATAGGATTGGAGAGGTTCGGTGAGCAAATGAAGACCCTTTGAAGTCATATTGCATGGTACCCATTCCACGGGTCTTAACTCTCCAGGTTTAAGGTATTCTTCCTTCAGCTAAAACATGCATGTGGAACCCAAGTATGATCAACCATGTGAATGGGAGACGTGTTCAAATATGTCTCAGTTTTCCTCCCCTGGTACTCGGGTGCAACATTCCAGACGCTTTACTAACACTCTCCCCACTTGGAGAGTCAGCGCCTTTAACCGCCTGTTTGGCCCAGTTTGCAATTTCTGCGGAAGATGAACAGGAATAGCGAGAACCAATGAGAGACTAGCTGGAGGTGTCTGGACGGGCAAATTTAACTCTCATTTCCCACCAAGAAGAGGAAATAACCAAAGGCTCAGCGTGCCGTGCCAGAACCAGATTAGGACCTTAAGCCATCCTGCGGTGTTGCGGCCAGGTCACAAGAAAGCAAATTGAAGAAAGGAGCTCAGGGGCACTGTAATTCACAAACCTGCAGAGTTATAAATGACAGCTATCGTCCAAAAATAGACTGAAGTAAGGCTGCCAAGAGGACTTGAAAGCGGGGCAGAATTGCAGGAAACCGATTTCAGGAGGTAGACTGGAATTGCATTGAAAGCATAGGGATAGAGGCAGAACGTCCACAATGATGCACTTGGCCAAAAAGGGCGTATGGTTTTTTCCTGAATATATTCAGGAAAAAACGCATACACCCTTTTTGGCCAACCAAGCAAGCTTGCAAAGGAAATCTGCACTACAATGAAGTCTCACTTCCCCCCGGTCAAAAGGGCCATCTGAAAAAAGTGTAAAATCCAGAAAGGCAGGACAGGCCATGGAGAACTGGGAGCCTTGTTATGCTGATGGGCGGGATGTAAATTGCCAACAACCACTCGGGAGAAGTGTGTGGTGTTTCCTAAAACATCTAGAAAACAAAGCAACAGAACCTAGGGCACTTCCACTTATGGTCCTATAGCTTAGGGAAATTAAAATCAAAAAGACACAGCCACCCCAAAGTTTGGAACGGCTCTGTTTACAAGAACCCCGTTTACAGTACAAGTTCAACATCGCAGAAAGTGAAAAATGGATAAAGAAGTTGTGGTATTTACTTACAAAGCAATATCACTCAGCAATGAAATCTGTGTCATCAGGCCCTTAGCAGCACAATGAGTGGATTCAGGTATGATGATTCTAACTGAAGTAAGTCACACAGAAAAAGAAACATCATAAGATATCAGTAATACACGGAATGTAAACTTGGCTACACAGGAACTGAATTACAGAACAGAACAGGGTCTCAAATTTAGAAAACCAACTTATGCTTGCTTAAGGGTAAAGGTGAGTTGGATGCTGCATAAAACCAGAGATTGAAATGAGCACAGATAAAGTTCCTTAAGTCAAATATGGAATAGACAAGAGCTACTCCTTGCTCAACGAAATGGACTCAACACCCCATATTAAACGCCTACGAATGTACCTGACTAGTAAGTATCTTAAAACCTATGGATTGCTATGTCTCCGAAAGAGAATCAAGCATGTGTACAGGGGCATAAACGCAGCAGTGATAGGATTGGAGAGGTTCGGTGAGCAAATGAAGAGCCTTTGAAGTCATATTGCATGGTACCCATTACACGGGTCTTAACTCTCCAGGTTTAAGGTATTCTTCCTTCAGCTAAAACATGCATGTGGAACCCAAGTATGATCAACCATGTGAATGGGAGACGTGTTCAAATATGTCTCAGTTTTCCTCCCCTGGTACTCGGGTGCAACATTCCAGACGCTTTACTAACACTCTCCCCACTTGGAGAGTCAGCGCCTTTAACCTCCTGTTTGGCCCAGTTTGCAATTTCTGCGGAAGATGAACAGGAATAGCGAGAACCAATGAGAGACTAGCTGGAGGTGTCTGGACGGGCAAATTTAACTCTCATTTCCCACCAGGAAGAGGAAATAACCAAAGGCTCAGCGTGCCGTGCCGGAACCAGATTAGGACCTTAAGCCATCCTGCGGTGTTGCGGCCAGGTCACAAGAAAGCAAGTTGAAGAAAGGAGCTCAGGGACACTGTAATTCACAAACCTGCAGAGTTATAAATGACAGCTATCGTCCAAAAATAGACTGAAGTAAGGCTGCCAAGAGGACTTGAAAGCGGGGCAGAATTGCAGGAAACCGATTATAGGAGGTAGACTGGAATTGCATTGAAAGCATAGGAATAGAGGCAGAACGTCAACAATGATGCACTTGGCCAAAAAGGGCGTATGCGTTTTTTCCTGAATATATTCAGGAAAAAACGCATACACCCTTTTTGGCCAACCAAGCAAGCTTGCAAATGAAATCTGCACTACAATGAAGTCTCACTTCCCCCCAGTCAAAAGGGCCATCTGAAAAAAGTGTAAAATCCAGAAAGGCAGGACAGGCCATGGAGAACTGGGAGCCTTGTTATGCTGATGGGCGGGATGTAAATTGCCAACAACCACTCGGGAGAAGTGTATGGTGTTTCCTGAAACATCTAAAAAACAAATCAACAGAACCTAGGGCACTTCCACTTATGGTCCTATAGCTTAGGGAAATTAAAATCAAAAAGACACAGCCACCCCAAAGTTTGGAACGGCTCTGTTTACAAGAACCTCGTTTACAGTACAAGTTCAACATCGCAGAAAGTGAAAAATGGATAAAGAAGTTGTGGTATTTACTTACAAAGCAATATCACTCAGCAATGAAATCTGTGTCATCAGGCCCTTAGCAGCACAATGAGTGGATTCAGGTATGATGATTCTAACTGAAGTAAGTCACACAGAAAAAGAAACATCATAAGATATCAGTAATACACGGAATGTAACCTTGGCTACACAGGAACTGAATTACAGAACAGAACAGGGTCTCAAATTTAGAAAACCAACTTATGCTTGCTTCAGGGTAAAGGTGAGTTGGGGTGCTGCATAAAACCAGAGATTGAAATGAGCACAGATAAAGTTCCTTAAGTCAAATATGGAATAGACAAGAGCTACTCCTTGCTCAACGAAATGGACTCAACACCCCATATTAAACGCCTAAGAATGTACCTGACTAATAAGTATCTTAAAACCTATGGATTGCTATGTCTCCGAAAGAGAATCAAGCATGTGTACAGGGGCATAAACGCAGCAGTGATAGGATTGGAGAGGTTCGGTGAGCAAATGAAGACCCTTTGAATTCATATTGCATGGTACCCATTACACGGGTCTTAACTCTCCAGGTTTAAGGTATTCTTCCTTCAGCTAAAACATGCATGTGGAACCCAAGTATGATCAACCATGTGAATGGGAGACGTGTTCAAATATGTCTCAGTTTTCCTCCCCTGGTACTCGGGTGCAACATTCCAGACGCTTTACTAACACTCTCCCCACTTGGAGAGTCAGCGCCTTTAACTGCCTGTTTGGCCCAGTTTGCAATTTCTGCGGAAGATGAACAGGAATAGCGAGAACCAATGAGAGACTAGCTGGAGGTGTCTGGACGGGCAAATTTAACTCTCATTTCCCACCAGGAAGAGGAAATAACCAAAGGCTCAGCGTGCCGTGCCAGAACCAGATTAGGACCTTAAGCCATCCTGCGGTGTTGCGGCCAGGTCACAAGAAAGCAAGTTGAAGAAAGGAGCTCAGGGGCACTGTAATTCACAAACCTGCAGAGTTATAAATGACAGCTATCGTCCAAAAATAGACTGAAGTAAGGCTGCCAAGAGGACTTGAAAGCGGGGCAGAATTGCAGGAAACCGATTTCAGGAGGTAGACTGGAATTGCATTGAAAGCACAGGAAAAGAGGCAGAACGTCCACAATGATGCACTTGGCCAAAAAGGGCGTATGCGTTTTTTCCTGAATATATTCAGGAAAAAACGCATATGCCCTTTTTGGCCAACCAAGCAAGCTTGCAAAGGAAATCTGCACTACAATGAAGTCTCACTTCCCCCCGGTCAAAAGGGCCATCTGAAAAAAGTGTAAAATCCAGAAAGGCAGGACAGGCCATGGAGAACTGGGAGCCTTGTTATGCTGATGGGCGGGATGTAAATTGCCAACAACCAGTCGCGAGAAGTGTATGGTGTTTCCTGAAACATCTAAAAAACAAAGCAACAGAACCTAGGGCACTTCCACTTATGGTCCTATAGCTTAGGGAAATTAAAATCAAAAAGACACAGCCACCCCAAAGTTTGGGACGCCTCTGTTTACAAGAACCTCGTTTACAGTACAAGTTCAACATCGCAGAAAGTGAAAAATGGATAAAGAAGTTGTGGTATTCACTTACAAAGCAATATCACTCAGCAATGAAATCTATGTCATCAGGCACTTAGCAGCACAATGAGTGGATTCAGGTATGATGATTCTAACTGAAATAAGTCACACAGAAAAAGAAACATCATAAGATATCAGTAATACACGGAATGGAAACTTGGCTACACAGGAACTGAATTACATAACAGAACAGGGTCTCAAATTTATAAAAACAACTTATGCTTGCTTAAGGGTAAAGGTGAGTTGGGGTGCTGCATAAAACCAGAGATTGAAATGAGCACAGATAAAGTTCCTTAAGCCAAATATGGAATAGACAAGAGCTACTCCTTGCTCAACGAAATGGACTCAACACCGCATATTAAACGCCTAAGAATGTACCTGACTAGTAAGTATCTTAAAACCTATGGATTGCTATGTCTCCGAAAGAGAATCAAGCATGTGTACAGGGGCATAAACGCAGCAGTGATAGGATTGGAGAGGTTCGGTGAGCAAATGAAGACCCTTTGAAGTCATATTGCATGGTACCCATTCCACGGGTTTCAACTACCCAGGTTTCAGGTATTCTTCCTTCAGCTAAAACATGCATGTGGAACCTAGAGTATAATCAACCATGTGATCGGGAGACGTGTTCAAATATGTCTCAGTTTTCCTCCCCTGGTACTCGGGTGCAACATTCCAGACGCTTTACTAACACTCTCCCCACTTGGAGAGTCAGTCCCTTTAACCTCCTGTTTGGCCCAGTTTGCAATTTCTGCGGAAGATGAACAGGAATAGCGAGAACCAATGAGAGGCTAGCTGGAGGTGTCTGGACAGGCAAATTTAACTCTCATTTCCCACCAGGAAGAGGAATTAACCAAAGGCTCAGCATGCCGGGCCGGAACCAGATTAGGGCCTGAAGCCATGCTGCGGTGTTGCGGCCAGGTCACAAGAAAGCGAGTTGAAGAAAGGAGCTCAGGGGCACTGTAATTCACAAACCTGCAGAGTTATAAATGACAGCTATCGTCCAAAAATAGACTGAAGTAAGGCTGCCAAGAGGACTTGAAAGCGGGGCAGAATTGCAGGAAACCGATTTCAGGAGGTAGACTGGAATTGCACTGAAAGCATAGGAAAAGAGGCAGAACGTCCACAATGATGCACTTGGCCAAAAAGGGCGTATGCGTTTTTTCCTGAATATATTCAGGAAAAAACGCATACGCCCTTTTTGGCCAACCAAGCAAGCTTGCAAAGGAAATCTGCACTACAATGAAGTCTCACTTCCCCGAGGTCAAAAGGGCCATCTGAAAAAAGTGTAAAATCCAGAAAGGCAGGACAGGCCATGGAGAACTGGGAGCCTTGTTATGCTGATGGGCGGGATGTAAATTGCCAACAGACACTTGGGAGAAGTGTATGGTGTTTCCTGAAACATCTAAAAAACAAAGCAACAGAGCCTAGGGCACTGCCACTTATGGTCCTATAGCTTAGGGAAATTAAAATCAAAAAGACACAGCCACCCCAAAGTTTGGGACGCCTCTGTTTACAAGAACCTCGTTTACACTACAAGTTCAACATCGCAGAAAGTGAAAAATGGATAAAGAAGTTGTGGTATTTACTTACAAAGCAATATCACTCAGCAATGAAATCTATGTCATCAGGCCCTTAGCATCACAATGAGTGGATTCAGGTATGATGATTCTAACTGAAATAAGTCACACAGAAAAAGAAACATCATAAGATATCAGTAATACACGGAATGGAAACTTGGCTACACAGGAACTGAATTACAGAACAGAACAGGGTCTCAAATTTAGAAAACCAACTTATGCTTGCTTAAGGGTAAAGGTGAGTTGGGGTGCTGCATAAAACCAGAGATTGAAATGAGCACAGATAAAGTTCCTTAAGTCAAATATGGAATAGACAAGAGCTACTCCTTGCTCAACGAAATGGACTCAACACCGCATATTAAACGCCTAAGAATGTATCTGACTAGTAAGTATCTTAAAACCTATGGATTGCTATGTCTCCAAAAGAGAATCAAGCATGTGTACAGGGGCATAAACGCAGCAGTGATAGGATTGGAGAGGTTCGGTGAGCAAATGAAGACCCTTTGAAGTCATATTGCATGGTACCCATTACACGGGTCTCAACTCTCCAGGTTTAAGGTATTCTTCCTTCAGCTAAAACATGCATGTGGAACCCAAGTATGATCAACCATGTGAACGGGAGACGTGTTCAAATATGTCTCAGTTTTCGTCCCCTGGTACTCGGGTGCAACATTCCAGACGCTTTACTAACACTCTCCCCACTTGGAGAGTCAGTCCCTTTAACCTCCTGTTTGGCCCAGTTTGCAATTTCTGCGGAAGATGAACAGGAATAGCGAGAACCAATGAGAGGCTAGCTGGAGGTGTCTGGACGGGCAAATTTAACTCTCATTTCCCACCAGGAAGAGGAATTAACCAAAGGCTCAGCATGCCGTACAGGAACCAGATTAGGGCCTGAAGCCATCCTGCGGTGTTGCGGCCAGGTCACAAGAAAGCGAGTTGAAGAAAGGAGCTCAGGGGCACTGTAATTCACAAACCTGCAGAGTTATAAATGACAGCTATCGTCCAAAAATATACTGAAGTAAGGCTGCCAAGAGGACTTGAAAGCGGGGCAGAATTGCAGGAAACCGATTTCAGGAGGTAGACTGGAATTGCATTGAAAGCATAGGAAAAGAGGCAGAACGTCCACAATGATGCACTTGGCCAAAAAGGGCGTATGCGTTTTTTCCTGAATATATTCAGGAAAAAACGCATACGCACTTTTTGGCCAACCAAGCAAGCTTGCAAAGGAAATCTGCACTACAATGAAGTCTCACTTCCCCCCTGTCAAAAAGGCCATCTGAAAAAAGTGTAAAATCCAGAAAGGCAGGACAGGCCATTGAGAACTGGGAGCCTTGTTATGCTGATGGGCGGGATGTCAATTGCCAACAGACACTTGGGAGAAGTGTATGGAGTTTCCTGAAACATCTAAAAAACAAAGCAACAGAGCCTAGGGCACTTCCACTTAAGGTCCTATAGCTTAGGGAAATTAAAATCAAAAAGACACAGCCACCCCAAAGTTTGGAACGGCTCTGTTTACAAGAACCTCGTTTACAGTACGAGTTCAACATCGCAGAAAGTGAAAAATGGATAAAGAAGTTGTGGTATTGACTTACAAAGCAATATCACTCAGCAATGAAATCTACGTCATCAGGCCCTTAGCAGCACAATGAGTGGATTCAGGTATGATGATTCTAACTGAAATAAGTCACACAGAAAAAGAAACATCATAAGATATCAGTAATACACGGAATGTAAACTTGACTACACAGGAACTGAATTACAGAACAGAACAGGGTCTCAAATTTAGAAAACCAACTTATGCTTGCTTAAGGGTAAAGGTGAGTTGGGGTGCTGCATAAAACCAGAGATTGAAATGAGCACAGATAAAGTTCCTTAAGCCAAATATGGAATAGACAAGAGCTACTCCTTGCTCAACGAAATGGACTCAACACCGCATATTAAACGCCTAAGAATGTACCTGACTAGTAAGTATCTTAAAACCTATGGATTGCTATGTCTCCGAAAGAGAATCAAGCATGTGTACAGGGGCATAAACGCAGCAGTGATAGGATTGGAGAGGTTCGGTGAGCAAATGAAGACCCTTTGAAGTCATATTGCATGGTACCCATTACACGGGTCTCAACTCTCCAGGTTTAAGGTATTCTTCCTTCAGCTAAAACATGCATGTGGAACCCAGAGTATGATCAACCATGTGATCGGGAGACGTGTTCAAATATGTCTCAGTTTTCCTCCCCTGGTACACGGGTGCAACATTCCAGACGCTTTACTAACACTCTCCCCACTTGGAGAGTCAGCGCCTTTAACCTCCTGTTTGGCCCAGTTTGCAATTTCTGCGGAAGATGAACAGGAATAGCGAGAACCAATGAGAGACTAGCTGGAGGTGTCTGGACAGGCAAATTTAACTCTCATTTCCCACCAGGAAGAGGAAATAACCAGAGGCTCAGCGGGAGTTGCCGGAACCAGATTAGGGCCTGAAGCCATCCTGCGGTGTTGCGGCCAGGTCACAAGAAAGCGAGTTGAAGAAAGGAGCTCAGGGGCACTGTAATTCACAAACCTGCAGAGTTACAAATGACAGCTATCGTCCAAAAATAGACTGAAGTAAGGCTGCCAAGAGGACTTGAAAGCGGGGCAGAATTGCAGGAAACCGATTTCAGGAGGTAGACTGGGATTGCATTGAAAGCATAGGAAAAGAGGCAGAACGTCCACAATGATGCACTTGGCCAAAAAGGGCGTATGCCTTTTTTCCTGAATATATTCAGGAAAAAACGCATACGCCCTTTTTGGGCAACCAAGCAAGCTTGCAAAGGAAATCTGCACTACAATGAAGTCTCACTTCCCCCCGGTCAAAAGGGCCATCTGAAAAAAGTGTAAAATCCAGAAAGGCAGGACAGGCCATGGAGAACTGGGAGCCTTGTTATGCTGATGGGCGGGATGTAAATTGCCAACAACCACTCGGGAGAAGTGTATGGTGTTTCCTGAAACATCTAAAAAACAAAGCAACAGAACCTAGGGCACTTCCACTTATGGTCCTATAGCTTAGGGAAATTAAAATCAAAAAGACACAGCCACCCCAAAGTTTGGGACGCCTCTGTTTACAAGAACATCGTTTACCGTACAAGGTCAACATCGAAGAAAGTGAAAAATGGGTAAAGAAGTTGTGGTATTTACTTACAAAGCAATATCACTCAGCAATGAAATCTGTGTCATCAGGCCCTTAGCAGCACAATGAGTGGATTCAGGTATGATGATTCTAACTGAAATAAGTCACACAGAAAAAGAAACATCATAAGATATCAGTAATACACGGAATGTAAACTTGGCTACACAGGAACTGAATTACAGAACAGAACAAGGTCTCAAATTTAGAAAACCAACTTATTCTTGCTTAAGGGTAAAGGTGAGTTGGGGTGCTGCATAAAACCAGAGATTGAAATGAGCACAGATAAAGTTCCTTAAGCCAAATATGGATTAGACAAGAGCTACTCCTTGCTCAACGAAATGGACTCAACACCCCATATTAAACGCCTAAGAATGTACCTGACTAGTAAGTATCTTAAAACCTATGGATTGCTATGTCTCCGAAAGAGAATCAAGCATGTGTACAGGGGTATAAACGCAGCAGTGATAGGATTGGAGAGGTTCGGTGAGCAAATGAAGACCCTTTGAAGTCATATTGCATGGTACCCATTCCACGGGTTTCAACTACCCAGGTTTAAGGTATTCTTCCTTCAGCTAAAACATGCATGTGGAACCTAGAGTATGATCAACCATGTGATCGGGAGACGTGTTCAAATATGTCTCAGTTTTCGTACCCTGGTACTCGGGTGCAACATTCCAGACGCTTTACTAACACTCTCCCCACTTGGAGAGTCAGCGCCTTTAACCTCCTGTTTGGCACAGTTTGCAATTTCTGCGGAAGATGAACAGGAATAGCGAGAACCAATGAGAGGCTAGCTGGAGGTGTCTGGACGGGCAAATTTAACTCTCATTTCCCACCAGGAAGAGGAAATAACCAAAGGCTCAGCGTGCCGTACCGGAACCAGATTAGGGCCTGAAGCCATCCTGCGGTGTTGCGGCCAGCTCAAAAGAAAGCGAGTTGAAGAAAGGAGCTCAGGGGCACTGTAATTCACAAACCTGCAGAGTTATAAATGACAGCTATCGTCCAAAAATAGACTGAAGTAAGGCTGCCAAGAGGACTTGAAAGCGGGGCAGAATTGCAGGAAACCGATTTCAGGAGGTAGACTGGAATTGCATTGAAAGCATAGGAAAAGAGGCAGAACGTCCACAATGATGCACTTGGCCAAAAAGGGCGTATGCGTTTTTTCCTGAATATATTCAGGAAAAAACGCATACGCCCTTTTTGGCCAACCAAGCAAGCTTGCAAAGGAAATCTGCACTACAATGAAGTCTCACTTCCCCCCGGTCAAAAGGGCCATCTGAAAAAAGGGTAAAATCCAGAAAGGCAGGACAGGCCATGGAGAACTGGGAGCCTTGTTATGCTGATGGGCGGGATGTAAATTGCCAACAGGCACTCGGGAGAAGTGTATGGTGTTTCCTGAAACATCTAAAAAACAAAGCAACAGAGCCTAGGGCACTGCCACTTATGGTCCTATAGCTTAGGGAAATTAAAATAAAAAAGACACAGCCACCGCAAAGTTTGGGACGCCTCTGTTTACAAGAACCTCGTTTACAGTACAAGTTCAACATCGCAGAAAGTGAAAAATGGATAAAGAAGTTGTGGTATTTACTTACAAAGCAATATCACTCAGCAATGAAATCTATGTCATCAGGCCCTTAGCAGCACAATGAGTGGATTCAGGTATGATGATTCTAACTGAAATAAGTCACACAGAAAAAGAAACATCATAAGATATCAGTAATACACGGAATGTAAACTTGGCTACACAGGAACTGAATTACAGAACAGAACAGGGTCTCAAATTTAGAAAACCAACTTATGCTTGCTTAAGGGTAAAGGTGAGTTGGGGTGCTGCATAAAACCAGAGATTGAAATGAGCACAGATAAAGTTCCTTAAGTCAAATATGGAATAGACAAGAGCTACTCCTTGCTCAACGAAATGGACTCAACACCCCATATTAAACGCCTAAGAATGTACCTGACTAGTAAGTATCTTAAAACCTATGGATTGCTATGTCTCCGAAAGAGAATCAAGCATGTGCACAGGGGCATAAATGCAGCAGTGATAGGATTGGAGAGGTTCGGTGAGCAAATGAAGACCCTTTGAAGTCATATTGCATGGTACCCATTCCACGGGTTTCAAATACACAGGTTTAAGGTATTCTTCCTTCAGCTAAAACATGCATGTGGAACCCAAGTATGATCAACCATGTGAACGGGAGACGTGTTCAAATATGTCTCAGTTTTCCTCCCCTGGTACTCGGGTGCAACATTCCAGACGCTTTACTAACACTCTCCCCACTTGGAGAGTCAGCGCCTTTAACCTCCTGTTTGGCCCAGTTTGCAATTTCTGCGGAAGATGAACAGGAATAGCGAGAACCAATGAGAGGCTAGCTGGAGGTGTCTGGACGGGCAAATTTAACTCTCATTTCCCACCAGGAAGAGGAAATAACCAAAGGCTCAGCGTGCCGTACCGGAACCAGATTAGGGCCTGAAGCCATCCTGCGGTGTTGCGGCCAGCTCAAAAGAAAGCGAGTTGAAGAAAGGAACTCAGGGGCACTGTAATTCACAAACCTGCAGAGTTATAAATGACAGCTATCGTCCAAAAATATACTGAAGTAAGGCTGCCAAGAGGACTTGAAAGCGGGGCAGAATTGCAGGAAACCGATTTCAGGAGGTAGACTGCAATTGCATTGAAAGCATAGGAAAAGAGGCAGAACGTCCACAATGATGCACTTGGCCAAAAAGGGCGTATGCGTTTTTTCCTGAATATATTCAGGAAAAAACGCATACGCCCTTTTTGGCCAACCAAGCAAGCTTGCGAAGGAAATCTGCACTACAATGAAGTCTCACTTCCCCCCGGTCAAAAGGGCCATCTGAAAAAAGTGTAAAATCCAGAAAGGCAGGACAGGCCATGGAGAACTGGGAGCCTTGTTATGCTGATGGGCGGGATGTAAACTGCCAACAGACACTCGGGAGAAGTGTATGGTGTTTCCTGAAACATCTAAAAAACAAAGCAACAGAACCTAGGGCACTTCCACTTATGGTCCTATAGCTTAGGGAAATTAAAATCAAAAAGACACAGCCACCCCAAAGTTTGGAACGGCTCAGTTTACAAGAAACTCGTTTACAGTACAAGTTCAACGTCGCAGAAATTGAAAAATGGATAAAGAAGTTGTGGTATTTACTTACAAAGCAATATCACTCAGCAATGAAATCTGTGTCATCAGGCCCTTAGCAGCACAATGAGTGGATTCAGGTATGATGATTCTAACTGAAATAAGTCACACAGAAAAAGAAACATCATAAGATATCAGTAATACACGGAATGGAAACTTGGCTACACAGGAACAGAATTACAGAACAGAACAGGGTCTCAAATTTAGAAAACCAACTTATGCTTGCTTAAGGGTAAAGGTGAGTTGGGGTGCTGCATAAAACCAGAGATTGAAATGAGCACAGATAAATTTCCTTAAGCCAAATATGGAATAGACAAGAGCTACTCCTTGCTCAACGAAATGGACTCAACACCGCATATTAAACGCCTAAGAATGTACCTGACTAGTAAGTATCTTAAAACCTATGGATTGCTATGTCTCCGAAAGAGAATCAAGCATGTGTACAGGGGCATAAATGCAGTAGTGATAGGATTGGAGAGGTTCGTGAGCAAATGAAGACCCTTTGAAGTCATATTGCATGGTACCCATTCCACGGGTTTCAACTACCCAGGTGTAAGGTATTGTTCCTTCAGCTAAAACATGCATGTGGAACCTAGAGTATGATCAACCATGCGATCGGGAGACGTGTTCAAATATGTCTCAGTTTTCCTCCCCTGGTACTCGGGTGCAACATTCCAGACGCTTTACTAACACTCTCCCCACTTGGAGAGTCAGTCCCTTTTACCTCCTGTTTGGCCCAGTTTGCAATTTCTGCGGAAGATGAACAGGAATAGCGAGAACCAATGAGAGACTAGCTGGAGGTGTCTGGACGGGCAAATTTAACTCTCATTTCCCACCAGGAAGAGGAATTAACCAAAGGCTCAGCGTGCCGTGCCGGAACCAGATTAGGGCCTGAAGCCATCCTGCGGTGTTGCGGCCAGGTCACAAGAAAGCGAGTTGAAGAAAGGAGCTCAGGGGCACTGTAATTCACAAACCTGCAGAGTTATAAATGACAGCTATCGTCCAAAAATAGACTGAAGTAAGGCTGCCAAGAGGACTTGAAAGCGGGGCAGAATTGCAGGAAACCGATTTCAGGAGGTAGACTGGGATTGCATTGAAAGCATAGGAAAAGAGGCAGAACGTCCACAATGATGCACTTGGCCAAAAAGGGCGTATGCGTTTTTTCCTGAATATATTCAGGAAAAAACGCATACGCCCTTTTTGGCCAACCAAGCAAGCTTGCAAAGGAAATCTGCACTACAATGAAGTCTCACTTCCCCCCGGTCAAAAGGGCCATCTGAAAAAAGTGTAAAATCCAGAAAGGCAGGACAGGCCATGGAGAACTGGGAGCCTTGTTATGCTGATGGGCGGGATGTAAATTGCCAACAACCACTTGGGAGAAGTGTATGGTGTTTCCTGAAACATCTAAAAAACAAAGCAACAGAACCTAGGGCACTTCCACTTATGGTCCTATAGCTTAGGGAAATTAAAATCAAAAAGACACAGCCACCCCAAAGTTTGGAACGGCTCTGTTTACAAGAACCTCGTTTACAGTACAAGTTCAACATCGCAGAAAGTGAAAAATGGATAAAGAAGTTGTGGTATTTACTTACAAAGCAATATCACTCAGCAATGAAATCTGTGTCATCAGGCCCTTAGCAGCACAATGAGTGGATTCAGGTATGATGATTCTAACTGAAATAAGTCACACAGAAAAAGAAACATCATAAGATATCAGTAATACACGGAATGTAAACTTGGCTACACAGGAACTGAATTACAGAACAGAACAGGGTCTCAAATTTAGAAAACCAACTTATGCTTGCTTAAGGGTAAAGGTGAGTTGGGGTGCTGCATAAAACCAGAGATTGAAATGAGCACAGATAAAGTTCCTTAAGCCAAATATGGAATAGACAAGAGCTACTCCTTGCTCAACGAAATGGACTCAACACCGCATATTAAACGCCTAAGAATGTACCTGACTAGTAAGTATCTTAAAACCTATGGATTGCTATGTCTCCGAAAGAGAATCAAGCATGTGTACAGGGGCATAAACGCAGCAGTGATAGGATTGGAGAGGTTCGTGAGCAAAAGAAGACCCTTTGAAGTCATATTGCATGGTACCCATTCCACGGGTTTCAACTACCCAGGTTTAAGGTATTCTTCCTTCATCTAAAACATGCATGTGGAACCTAGAGTATGATCAACCATGTGATCGGGAGACGTGTTCAAATATGTCTCAGTTTTCGTACCCTGGTACTCGGGTGCAACATTCCAGACGCTTTACTAACACTCTCCCCACTTGGAGAGTCAGTCCCTTTAACTTCCTGTTTGTCGCAGTTTGCAATTTCTGTGGAAGATGAACAGGAATAGCGAGAACCAATGAAAGACTAGCTGGAGGTGTCTGGATGGGCAAATTTAACTCTCATTTCCCACCAGGAAGAGGAATTAACCAAAGGCTCAGCGTGCCGTGCCAGAACCAGATTAGGGCCTGAAGACGTCCTGCGGTGTTGCGGCCAGGTCACAAGAAAGCGAGTTGAAGAAAGGAGCTCAGGGGCACTGTAATTCACAAACCTGCAGAGTTATAAATGACAGCTATCGTCCAAAAATAGACTGAAGTAAGGCTGCCAAGAGGACTTGAAAGCGGGGCAGAATTGCAGGAAACCGATTTCAGGAGGTAGACTGGAATTGCATTGAAAGCATAGGAAAAGAGGCAGAACGTCCACAATGATGCACTTGGCCAAAAAGGGCGTATGCGTTTTTTCCTGAATATATTCAGGAAAAAACGCATACGCCCTTTTTGGGCAACCAAGCAAGCTTGCAAAGGAAATCTGCACTACAATGAAGTCTCACTTCCCCCCGGTCAAAAGGGCCATCTGAAAAAAGGGTAAAATCCAGAAAGGCAGGACAGGCCATGGAGAACTGGGAGCCTTGTTATGCTGATGTGCGGGATGTAGATTGCCAACAGACACTCCGGAGAAGTGTATGGTGTTTCCTGAAACATCTAAAAAACAAAGCAACAGAACCTAGGGCACTTCCACTTATGGTCCTATAGCTTAGGGAAATTAAAATCAAAAAGACACAGCCACCCCAAAGTTTGGAACGGCTCTGTTTACAAGAACCTCGTTTACAGTACAAGTTCAACATCGCAGAAAGTGAAAAATGGATAAAGAAGTTGTGGTATTTACTTACAAAGCAATATCACTCAGCAATGAAATCTGTGTCATCAGGCCCTTAGCATCACAATGAGTGGATTCAGGTATGATGATTCTAACTGAAATAAGTCACACAGAAAAAGAAACATCATAAGATATCAGTAATACACGGAATGTAAACTTGGCTACACAGGAACTGAATTACAGAACAGAACAGGGTCTCAAATTTAGAAAACCAACTTATGCTTGCTTAAGGGTAAAGGTGAGTTGGGGTGCTGCATAAAACCAGAGATTGAAATGAGCACAGATAAAGTTCCTTAAGCCAAATATGGATTAGACAAGAGCTACTCCTTGCTCAACGAAATGGACTCAACACCGCATATTAAACGCCTAAGAATGTACCTGACTAGTAAGTATCTTAAAACCTATGGATTGCTATGTCTCCGAAAGACAATCAAGCATGTGTACAGGGGCATAAACGCAGCAGTGATAGGATTGGAGAGGTTCGTGAGCAAATGAAGACCCTTTGAAGTCATATTGCATGGTACCCATTCCACGGGTTTCAACTACCCAGGTTTAAGGTATTCTTCCTTCATCTAAAACATGCATGTGGAACCTAGAGTATGATCAACCATGTGATCGGGAGACGTGTTCAAATATGTCTCAGTTTTCCTCCCCTGGTACTCGGGTGCAACATTCCAGACGCTTTACTAACACTCTCCCCACTTGGAGAGTCAGTCCCTTTAATTTCCTGTTTGGCCCAGTTTGCAATTTCTGTGGAACATGAACAGGAATAGCGAGAACCAATGAAAGACTAGCTGGAGGTGTCTGGACGGGCAAATTTAACTCTCATTTCCCACCAGGAAGAGGAATTAACCAAAGGCTCAGCGTGCCGTGCCAGAACCAGATTAGGGCCTGAAGACGTCCTGCGGTGTTGCGGCCAGGTCACAAGAAAGCAAGTTGAAGAAAGGAGCTCAGGGGCACTGTAATTCACAAACCTGCAGAGTTATAAATGACAGCTATCGTCCAAAAATAGACTGAAGTAAGGCTGCCAAGAGGACTTGAAAGCGGGGCAGAATTGCAGGAAACCGATTTCAGGAGGTAGACTGGAATTGCATTGAAAGCATAGGAAAAGAGGCAGAACGTCCACAATGATGCACTTGGCCAAAAAGGGCGTATGCGTTTTTTCCTGAATATATTCAGGAAAAAACGCATACGACCTTTCTGGCCAACCAAGCAAGCTTGCAAAGGAAATCTGCACTACAATGAAGTCTCACTTCCCCCCGGTCAAAAGGGCCATCTGAAAAAAGTGTAAAATCCAGAAAGGCAGGACAGGCCATGGAGAACTGGGAGCCTTGTTATGCTGATGGGCAGGATGTAATTTGCCAACAACCACTTGGGAGAAGTGTATGGTGTTTCCTGAAACATCTAAAAAACAAAGCAACAGAACCTAGGGCACTTCCACTTATGGTCCTATAGCTTAGGGAAATTAAAATCAAAAAGACACAGCCACCCCAAAGTTTGGAATGGCTCTGTTTACAAGAACCTCGTTTACAGTACAAGTTCAACATCGCAGAAAGTGAAAAATGGATAAAGAAGTTGTGGTATTTACTTACAAAGCAATATCACTCAGCAATGAAATCTGTGTCATCAGGCCCTTAGCATCACAATGAGTGGATTCAGGTATGATGATTCTAACTGAAATAAGTCACACAGAAAAAGAAACATCATAAGATATCAGTAATACACGGAATGGAAACTTGGCTACACAGGAACTGAATTACAGAACAGAACAGGGTCTCAAATTTAGAAAACCAACTTATGCTTGCTTAAGGGTAAAGGTGAGTTGGGGTGCTGCATAAAACCAGAGATTGAAATGAGCACAGATAAAGTTCCTTAAGCCAAATATGGATTAGACAAGAGCTACTCCTTGCTCAACGAAATGGACTCAACACCGCATATTAAACGCCTAAGAATGTACCTGACTAGTAAGTATCTTAAAACCTATGGATTGCTATGTCTCCGAAAGACAATCAAGCATGTGTACAGGGGCATAAACGCAGCAGTGATAGGATTGGAGAGGTTCGTGAGCAAATGAAGACCCTTTGAAGTCATATTGCATGGTACCCATTCCACGGGTTTCAACTACCCAGGTTTAAGGTATTCTTCCTTCATCTAAAACATGCATGTGGAACTTAGAGTATGATCAACCATGTGATCGGGAGACGTGTTCAAATATGTCTCAGTTTTCCTCCCCTGGTACTCGGGTGCAACATTCCAGACGCTTTACTAACACTCTCCCCACTTGGAGAGTCAGTCCCTTTAATTTCCTGTTTGGCCCAGTTTGCAATTTCTGTGGAACATGAACAGGAATAGCGAGAACCAATGAGAGCCTAGCTGGAGGTGTCTGGACGGGCAAATTTAACTCTCATTTCCCACCAGGAAGAGGAATTAACCAAAGGCTCAGCGTGCCGTGCCGGAACCAGATTAGGGCCTGAAGCCATCCTGCGGTGTTGCGGCCAGGTCACAAGAAAGCGAGTTGAAGAAAGGAGCTCAGGGGCACTGTAATTCACAAACCTGCAGAGTTATAAATGACAGCTATCGTCCAAAAATAGACTGAAGTAAGGCTGCCAAGAGGACTTGAAAGCGGGGCAGAATTGCAGGAAACCGATTTCAGGAGGTAGACTGGAATTGCACTGAAAGCCTAGGAAAAGAGGCAGAACGTCCACAATGATGCACTTGGCCGAAAAGGGCGTATGCGTTCTTTCCTGAATATATTCAGGAAAAAACGCATACGCCCTTTTTGGCCAACCAAGCAAGCTTGCAAAGGAAATCTGCACTACAATGAAGTCTCACTTCCCCCCGGTCAAAAGGGCCATCTGAAAAAAGTGTAAAATCCAGAAAGGCAGGACAGGCCATGGAGAACTGGGAGCCTTGTTATGCTGATGGGCGGGATGTAGATTGCCAACAGACACTCGGGAGAAGTGTATGGTGTTTCCTGAAACATCTAAAAAACAAAGCAACAGAACCTAGGGCACTTCCACTTATGGTCCTATAGCTTAGGGAAATTAAAATCAAAAAGACACAGCCACCCCAAAGTTTGGAACGGCTCTGTTTACAAGAAACTCGTTTACAGTACAAGTTCAACATCGCAGAAAGTGAAAAATGGATAAAGAAGTTGTGGTATTTACTTACAAAGCAATATCACTCAGCAATGAAATCTGTGTCATCAGGCCCTTAGCATCACAATGAGTGGATTCAGGTATGATGATTCTAACTGAAATAAGTCACACAGAAAAAGAAACATCATAAGATATCAGTAATACACGGAATCGAAACTTGGCTACACAGGAACTGAATTACAGAACAGAACAGGGTCTCAAATTTAGAAAACCAACTTATGCTTGCTTAAGGGTAAAGGTGAGTTGGGGTGCTGCATAAAACCAGAGATTGAAATGAGCACAGATAAAGTTCCTTAAGCCAAATATGGAATAGACAAGAGCTACTCCTTGCTCAACGAAATGGACTCAACACCGCATATTAAACGCCTAAGAATGTACCTGACTAGTAAGTATCTTAAAACCTATGGATTGCTATGTCTCCGAAAGAGAATCAAGCATGTGTACAGGGGCATAAACGCAGCAGTGATAGGATTGGAGAGGTTCGTGAGCAAATGAAGACCCTTTGAAGTCATATTGCATGGTACCCATTCCACGGGTTTCAACTACCCAGGTTTAAGGTATTCTTCCTTCATCTAAAACATGCATGTGGAACCTAGAGTATGATCAACCATGTGATCGGGAGACGTGTTCAAATATGTCTCAGTTTTCCTCCCCTGGTACTCGGGTGCAACATTCCAGACGCTTTACTAACACTCTCCCCACTTGGAGAGTCAGTCCCTTTAATTTCCTGTTTGGCCCAGTTTGCAATTTCTGTGGAAGATGAACAGGAATAGCGAGAACCAATGAAAGACTAGCTGGAGGTGTCTGGACGGGCAAATTAAATCTCATTTCCCACCAGGAAGAGGAATTAACCAAAGGCTCAGCGTGCCGTGCCAGAACCAGATTAGGGCCTGAAGACGTCCTGCAGTGTTGCGGCCAGGTCACAAGAAAGCGAGTTGAAGAAAGGAGCTCAGGGGCACTGTAATTCACAAACCTGCAGAGTTATAAATGACAGCTATCGTCCAAAAATAGACTGAAGTAAGGCTGCCAAGAGGACTTGAAAGCGGGGCAGAATTGCAGGAAACCGATTTCAGGAGGTAGACTGGAATTGCATTGAAAGCATAGGAAAAGAGGCAGAACGTCCACAATGATGCACTTGGCCAAAAAGGGCGTATGCGTTTTTTCCTGAATATATTCAGGAAAAAACGCATACGCCCTTTCTGGCCAACCAAGCAAGCTTGCAAAGGAAATCTGCACTACAATGAAGTCTCACTTCCCCCCGGTCAAAAGGGCCATCTGAAAAAAGTGTAAAATCCAGAAAGGCAGGACAGGCCATGGAGAACTGGGAGCCGTGTTATGCTGATAGGCAGGATGTAAATTGCCAACAACCACTTGGGAGAAGTGTATGGTGTTTCCTGAAACATCTAAAAAACAAAGCAACAGAACCTAGGGCACTTCCACTTATGGTCCTATAGCTTAGGGAAATTAAAATCGAAAAGACACAGCCACCCCAAAGTTTGGAACGGCTCTGTTTACAAGAACCTCGTTTACAGTACAAGTTCAACATCGCAGAAAGTGAAAAATGGATAAAGAAGTTGTGGTATTTACTTACAAAGCAATATCACTCAGCAATGAAATCTGTGTCATCAGGCCCTTAGCATCACAATGAGTGGATTCAGGTATGATGATTCTAACTGAAATAAGTCACACAGAAAAAGAAACATCATAAGATATCAGTAATACACGGAATGGAAACTTGGCTACACAGGAACTGAATTACAGAACAGAACAGGGTCTCAAATTTAGAAAACTAACTTATGCTTGCTTAAGGGGAAAGGTGAGTTGGGGTGCTGCATAAAACCAGAGATTGAAATGAGCACAGATAAAGTTCCTTAAGTCAAATATTGAATAGACAAGAGCTACTCCTTGCTCAATGAAATGGACTCAAAACCGCATATTAAACGCCTAAGAATGTACCTGACTAGTAAGTATCTTAAAACCTATGGATTGCTATGTCTCCGAAAGAGAATCAAGCATGTGTACAGGGGCATAAACGCAGCAGTGATAGGATTGGAGAGGTTCGGTGAGCAAATGAAGACCCTTTGAAGTCATATTGCATGGTACCCATTACACGGGTCTCAACTCTCCAGGTTTAAGGTATTCTTCCTTCAGCTAAAACATGCATGTGGATCCCAGAGTATGATCAACCATGTGAACGGGAGACGTGTTCAAATATGTCTCAGTTTTCCTCCCCTGGTACTCGGGTGCAACATTCCAGACGCTTTACTAACACTCTCCCGACTTGGAGAGTCAGTCCCTTTAACCTCCTGTTTGGCCCAGTTTGCAATTTCTGCGGAAGATGAACAGGAATAGCGAGAACCAATGAGAGCCTAGCTGGAGGTGTCTGGACGGGCAAATTTAACTCTCATTTCCCACCAGGAAGAGGAATTAACCAAAGGCTCAGCGTGCCGTGCCAGAACCAGATTAGGGCCTGAAGCCATCCTGCGGTGTTGCGGCCAGGTCACAAGAAAGCGAGTTGAAGAAAGGAGCTCAGGGGCACTGTAATTCACAAACCTGCAGAGTTATAAATGACAGCTATCGTCCAAAAATAGACTGAAGTAAGGCTGCCAAGAGGACTTGAAAGCGGGGCAGAATTGCAGGAAACCGATTTCAGGAGGTAGACTGGAATTGCACTGAAAGCATAGGAAAAGAGGCAGAACGTCCACAATGATGCACTTGGCCAAAAAGGGCGTATGCGTTTTTTCCTGAATATATTCAGGAAAAAACGCATACGCCCTTTTTGGCCAACCAAGCAAGCTTGCAAAGGAAATCTGCACTACAATGAAGTCTCACTTCCCCCCGGTCAAAAGGGCCATCTGAAAAAAGTGTAAAATACAGAAAGGCAGGACAGGCCATGGAAAACTGGGAGCCTTGTTATGCTGATGGGCGGGATGTAAATTGCCAACAGACACTTGGGAGAAGTGTATGGTGTTTCCTGAAACATCTAAAAAACAAAGCAACAGAACCTAGGGCACTTCCACTTATGGTCCTATAGCTTAGGGAAATTAAAATCAAAAAGACACAGCCACCCCAAAGTTTGGAACGGCTCTGTTTACAAGAACCTCGTTTACAGTACAAGTTCAACATCGCAGAAAGTGAAAAATGGATAAAGAACTTGTGGTACTTACGTACAATGCAGTATCACTCAGCAATGAAATCTATGTCATCAGGCCCTTAGCAGCACAATGAGTGGATTCAGGTATGATGATTCTAACTGAAATAAGTCACACAGAAAAAGAAACATCATAAGATATCAGTAATACACGGAATGTAAACTTGGCTACACAGGAACTGAATTACAGAACAGAACAGGGTCTCAAAATTAGAAAACCAACTTATTCTTGCTTAAGGGTAAAGGTGAGTTGGGGTGCTGCATAAAACCGGAGATTGAAATGAGCACAGATAAAGTTCCTTAAGCCAAATATGGAATAGACAAGAGCTACTCCTTGCTCAACGAAATGGACTCAACACCCCATATTAAATGCCTAAGAATGTACCTGACAAGTAAGTATCTTAAAACCTATAGATTGCTATGTCTCCGAAAGAGAATCAAGCATGTGTACAGGGGCATAAACGCAGCAGTGATAGGATTGGAGAGGTTCGGTGAGCAAATGAAGACCCTTTGAAGTCATATTGCATGGTACCCATTCCACGGGTTTCAACTACCCATGTTTAAGGTATTCTTCCTTCAGCTAAAACATGCATGTGGAACCTAGAGTATGATCAACCATGTGATCGGGAGACGTGTTCAAATATGTCTCAGTTTTCCTCCCCTGGTACTCGGGTGCAACATTCCAGACGCTTAACTAACACTCTCCCCACTTGGAGAGTCAGTCCCTTTAACCTCCTGTTTGGCCCAGTTTGCAATTTCTGCGGAAGATGAACAGGAATAGCGAGAACCAATGAGAGACTAGCTGGAGGTGTCTGGACGGGCAAATTTAACTCTCATTTCCCACCAGGAAGAGGAATTAACCAAAGGCTCAGCATGCCGGGCCGGAACCAGATTAGGGCCTGAAGCCATCCTGCGGTGTTGCGGCCAGGTCACAAGAAAGCGAGTTGAAGAAAGGAGCTCAGGGGCACTGTAATTCACAAACCTGCAGAGTTATAAATGACAGCTATCGTCCAAAAATAGACTGAAGTAAGGCTGCCAAGAGGACTTGAAAGCGGGGCAGAATTGCAGGAAACCGATTTCAGGAGGTAGACTGGAATTGCACTGAAAGCATAGGAAAAGAGGCAGAACGTCCACAATGATGCACTTGGCCAAAAAGGGCGTATGCGTTTTTTCCTGAATATATTCAGGAAAAAACGCATACGCCCTTTTTGGCCAACCAAGCAAGCTTGCAAAGGAAATCTGCACTACAATGAAGTCTCACTTCCCCCCGGTCAAAAGGGCCATCTGAAAAAAGTGTAAAATACAGAAAGGCAGGACAGGCCATGGAAAACTGGGAGCCTTGTTATGCTGATGGGCGGGATGTAAATTGCCAACAGACACTTGGGAGAAGTGTATGGTGTTTCCTGAAACATCTAAAAAACAAAGCAACAGAACCTAGGGCACTTCCACTTATGGTCCTATAGCTTAGGGAAATTAAAATCAAAAAGACACAGCCACCCCAAAGTTTGGAACGGCTCTGTTTACAAGAACCTCGTTTACAGTACAAGTTCAACATCGCAGAAAGTGAAAAATGGATAAAGAACTTGTGGTACTTACGTACAATGCAGTATCACTCAGCAATGAAATCTATGTCATCAGGCCCTTAGCAGCACAATGAGTGGATTCAGGTATGATGATTCTAACTGAAATAAGTCACACAGAAAAAGAAACATCATAAGATATCAGTAATACACGGAATGTAAACTTGGCTACACAGGAACTGAATTACAGAACAGAACAGGGTCTCAAAATTAGAAAACCAACTTATTCTTGCTTAAGGGTAAAGGTGAGTTGGGGTGCTGCATAAAACCGGAGATTGAAATGAGCACAGATAAAGTTCCTTAAGCCAAATATGGAATAGACAAGAGCTACTCCTTGCTCAACGAAATGGACTCAACACCCCATATTAAATGCCTAAGAATGTACCTGACAAGTAAGTATCTTAAAACCTATAGATTGCTATGTCTCCGAAAGAGAATCAAGCATGTGTACAGGGGCATAAACGCAGCAGTGATAGGATTGGAGAGGTTCGGTGAGCAAATGAAGACCCTTTGAAGTCATATTGCATGGTACCCATTCCACGGGTTTCAACTACCCATGTTTAAGGTATTCTTCCTTCAGCTAAAACATGCATGTGGAACCTAGAGTATGATCAACCATGTGATCGGGAGACGTGTTCAAATATGTCTCAGTTTTCCTCCCCTGGTACTCGGGTGCAACATTCCAGACGCTTAACTAACACTCTCCCCACTTGGAGAGTCAGTCCCTTTAACCTCCTGTTTGGCCCAGTTTGCAATTTCTGCGGAAGATGAACAGGAATAGCGAGAACCAATGAGAGACTAGCTGGAGGTGTCTGGACGGGCAAATTTAACTCTCATTTCCCACCAGGAAGAGGAATTAACCAAAGGCTCAGCATGCCGGGCCGGAACCAGATTAGGGCCTGAAGCCATCCTGCGGTGTTGCGGCCAGGTCACAAGAAAGCGAGTTGAAGAAAGGAGCTCAGGGGCACTGTAATTCACAAACCTGCAGAGTTATAAATGACAGCTATCGTCCAAAAATAGACTGAAGTAAGGCTGCCAAGAGGACTTGAAAGCGGGGCAGAATTGCAGGAAACCGATTTCAGGAGGTAGACTGGAATTGCACTGAAAGCATAGGAAAAGAGGCAGAACGTCCACAATGATGCACTTGGCCAAAAAGGGCGTATGCGTTTTTTCCTGAATATATTCAGGAAAAAACGCATACGCCCTTTTTGGCCAACCAAGCAAGCTTGCAAAGGAAATCTGCACTACAATGAAGTCTCACTTCCCCCCGGTCAAAAGGGCCATCTGAAAAAAGTGTAAAATACAGAAAGGCAGGACAGGCCATGGAAAACTGGGAGCCTTGTTATGCTGATGGGCGGGATGTAAATTGCCAACAGACACTTGGGAGAAGTGTATGGTGTTTCCTGAAACATCTAAAAAACAAAGCAACAGAACCTAGGGCACTTCCACTTATGGTCCTATAGCTTAGGGAAATTAAAATCAAAAAGACACAGCCACCCCAAAGTTTGGAACGGCTCTGTTTACAAGAACCTCGTTTACAGTACAAGTTCAACATCGCAGAAAGTGAAAAATGGATAAAGAACTTGTGGTACTTACGTACAATGCAGTATCACTCAGCAATGAAATCTATGTCATCAGGCCCTTAGCAGCACAATGAGTGGATTCAGGTATGATGATTCTAACTGAAATAAGTCACACAGAAAAAGAAACATCATAAGATATCAGTAATACACGGAATGTAAACTTGGCTACACAGGAACTGAATTACAGAACAGAACAGGGTCTCAAAATTAGAAAACCAACTTATTCTTGCTTAAGGGTAAAGGTGAGTTGGGGTGCTGCATAAAACCGGAGATTGAAATGAGCACAGATAAAGTTCCTTAAGCCAAATATGGAATAGACAAGAGCTACTCCTTGCTCAACGAAATGGACTCAACACCCCATATTAAATGCCTAAGAATGTACCTGACAAGTAAGTATCTTAAAACCTATAGATTGCTATGTCTCCGAAAGAGAATCAAGCATGTGTACAGGGGCATAAACGCAGCAGTGATAGGATTGGAGAGGTTCGGTGAGCAAATGAAGACCCTTTGAAGTCATATTGCATGGTACCCATTCCACGGGTTTCAACTACCCATGTTTAAGGTATTCTTCCTTCAGCTAAAACATGCATGTGGAACCTAGAGTATGATCAACCATGTGATCGGGAGACGTGTTCAAATATGTCTCAGTTTTCCTCCCCTGGTACTCGGGTGCAACATTCCAGACGCTTAACTAACACTCTCCCCACTTGGAGAGTCAGTCCCTTTAACCTCCTGTTTGGCCCAGTTTGCAATTTCTGCGGAAGATGAACAGGAATAGCGAGAACCAATGAGAGACTAGCTGGAGGTGTCTGGACGGGCAAATTTAACTCTCATTTCCCACCAGGAAGAGGAATTAACCAAAGGCTCAGCATGCCGGGCCGGAACCAGATTAGGGCCTGAAGCAATCCTGCGGTGTTGCGGCCAGGTCACAAGAAAGCGAGTTGAAGAAAGGAGCTCAGGGGCACTGTAATTCACAAACCTGCAGAGTTATAAATGACAGCTATCGTCCAAAAATAGACTGAAGTAAGGCTGCCAAGAGGACTTGAAAGCGGGGCAGAATTGCAGGAAACCGATTTCAGGAGGTAGACTGGAATTGCATTGAAAGCATAGGAAAAGGGGCAGAACGTCCACAATGATGCACTTGGCCAAAAAGGGCGTATGCGTTTTTTCCTGAATATATTCAGGAAAAAACGCATACGCCCTTTTTGGCCAACCAAGGAAGCTTGCAAAGGAAATCTGCACTACAATGAAGTTTCACTTCCCCCCGGTCAAAAGGGCCATCTGAAAAAAGTGTAAAATCCAGAAAGGCAGGACAGGCCATGGAGAACTGGGAGCCTTGTTATGCTGATGGGCGGGATGTAAATTGCCAACAGAAACTCAGGAGAAGTGTATGGTGTTTCCTGAAACATCTAAAAAACAAAGCAACAGAGCCTAGGGCACTTCCACTTATGGTCCTATAGCTTAGGGAAATTAAAATCAAAAAGACACAGCCATCCCAAAGTTTGGGACGCCTCCGTTTACAAGAACCTCGTTTACCGTACAAGTTCAATATCACAGAAAGTGAAAAATGGATAAAGAACTTGTGGTACTTACGTACAATGCAGTATCACTCAGCAATGAAATCTATGTCATCAGGCCCGTAGCAGCATAATGAGTAGATTCAGGTACTATGATTCTAACTGAAATAAGTCACACAGAAAAAGAAACATCATAAGATATCACTGATACACGGAATGTAAACTTGGCTACACAGGAACTGCATTCCAAAACAGAACAGGGTCTCAAATTTAGAAAAGCAACTTATGCTTGCTTAAGGGGAAAGGTGAGTTGGGGTGCTGCATAAAACCAGAGATTGAAATGAGCACAGATAAAGTTCCTTAAGCCAAATATGGAATAGACAAGAGCTACTCCTTGCTCAACGAAATGGACTCAACACCGCATATTAAACGCCTAAGAATGTACCTGACTAGTAAGTATCTTAAAACCTATGGATTGCTATGTCTCCGAAAGAGAATCAAGCGTGTGTACAGGGGCATAAACGCAGCAGTGATAGGATTGGAGAGGTTCGGTGAGCAAATGAAGACCCTTTGAAGTCATATTGCATGGTACCCATTACACGGGTCTCAACTCTCCAGGTTTAAGGTATTCTTCCTTCAGCTAAAACATGCATGTGTATCCCAGAGTATGATCAACCATGTGAACGGGAGACGTGTTCAAATATGTCTCAGTTTTCCTCCCCTGGTACTCGGGTGCAACATTCCAGACGCTTTACTAACACTCTCCCCACTTGGAGAGTCAGTCCCTTTAACCTCCTGTTTGGCCCAGTTTGCAATTTCTGCGGAAGATGAACAGGAATAGCGAGAACCAATGAGAGGCTAGCTGGAGGTGTCTGGACGGGCAAATTTACCTCTCATTTCCACCAGGAAGAGGAATTAACCAAAGGCTCAGCATGCCGTGCCGGAACAAGATTAGGGCCTGAAGCCATCCTGCGGTGTTGCGGCCAGCTCAAAAGAAAGCGAGTTGAAGAAAGGAGCTCAGGGACACTGTAACTCACAAACCTGCAGAGTTATAAATGACAGCTATCGTCCAAAAATAGACTGAAGTAAGGCTGCCAAGAGGACTTGAAATCGGGGCAGAATTGCAGGAAACCGATTTCAGGAGGTAGACTGGAATTGCATTGAAAGCATAGGAAAAGAGGCAGAACGTCCACAATGATGCACTTGGCCAAAAAGGGCGTATGCGTTTTTTCCTGAATATATTCAGGAAAAAACGCATACGCCCTTTTTGGCCAACCAAGCAAGCTTGCAAAGGAAATCTGCACTACAATGAAGTCTCACTTCCCCCCGGTCAAAAGGGCCATCTGAAAAAAGTGTAAAATCCAGAAAGGCAGGACAGGCCATGGAGAACTGGGAGCCTTGTTATGCTGATGGGCGGGATGTAAATTGCCAACAACCACTCGGGAGAAGTGTATGGTGTTTCCTGAAACATCTAAAAAACAAAGCAACAGAACCTAGGGCACTTCCACTTATGGTCCTATAGCTTAGGGAAATTAAAATCAAAAAGACACAGCCACCCCAAAGTTTGGAACGGCTCTGTTTACAAGAACCTCGTTTACAGTACAAGTTCAACATCGCAGAAAGTGAAAAATGGATAAAGAAGTTGTGGTATTTACTTACAAAGCAATATCACTCAGCAATGAAATCTGTGTCATCAGGCCCTTAGCAGCACAATGAGTGGATTCAGGTATGATGATTCTAACTGAAGTAAGTCACACAGAAAAAGAAACATCATAAGATATCAGTAATACACGGAATGGAAACTTGGCTACACAGGAACTGAATTACAGAACAGAACAGGGTCTCAAATTTAGAAAACCAACTTATGCTTGCTTAAGGGTAAAGGTGAGTTGGGGTGCTGCATAAAACCAGAGATTGAAATGAGCACAGATAAAGTTCCTTAAGCAAAATATGGAATAGACAAGAGCTACTCCTTGCTCAACGAAATGGACTCAACACCGCATATTAAACGCCTAAGAATGTACCTGACTAGTAAGTATCTTAAAACCTATGGATTGCTATGTCTCCGAAAGAGAATCAAGCATGTGTACAGGGGCATAAACGCAGCAGTGATAGGATTGGAGAGGTTCGGTGAGCAAATGAAGACCCTTTGAAGTCATATTGCATGGTACCCATTCCACGGGTCTTAACTCTCCAGGTTTAAGGTATTCTTCCTTCAGCTAAAACATGCATGTGGAACCCAAGTATGATCAACCATGTGAATGGGAGACGTGTTCAAATATGTCTCAGTTTTCCTCCCCTGGTACTCGGGTGCAACATTCCAGACGCTTTACTAACACTCTCCCCACTTGGAGAGTCAGCGCCTTTAACCGCCTGTTTGGCCCAGTTTGCAATTTCTGCGGAAGATGAACAGGAATAGCGAGAACCAATGAGAGACTAGCTGGAGGTGTCTGGACGGGCAAATTTAACTCTCATTTCCCACCAGGAAGAGGAAATAACCAAAGGCTCAGCGTGCCGTGCCAGAACCAGATTAGGACCTTAAGCCATCCTGCGGTGTTGTGGCCAGGTCACAAGAAAGCAAGTTGAAGAAAGGAGCTCAGGGGCACTGTAATTCACAAACCTGCAGAGTTATAAATGACAGCTATCGTCCAAAAATAGACTGAAGTAAGGCTGCCAAGAGGACTTGAAAGCGGGGCAGAATTGCAGGAAACCGATTTCAGGAGGTAGACTGGAATTGCATTGAAAGCATAGGGATAGAGGCAGAACGTCCACAATGATGCACTTGGCCAAAAAGGGCGTATGGTTTTTTCCTGAATATATTCAGGAAAAAACGCATACACCCTTTTTTGGCCAACCAAGCAAGCTTGCAAAGGAAATCTGCACTACAATGAAGTCTCACTTCCCCCCGGTCAAAAGGGCCATCTGAAAAAAGTGTAAAATCCAGAAAGGCAGGACAGGCCATGGAGAACTGGGAGCCTTGTTATGCTGATGGGCGGGATGTAAATTGCCAACAACCACTCGGGAGAAGTGTGTGGTGTTTCCTAAAACATCTAAAAAACAAAGCAACAGAACCTAGGGCACTTCCACTTATGGTCCTATAGCTTAGGGAAATTAAAATCAAAAAGACACAGCCACCCCAAAGTTTGGAACGGCTCTGTTTACAAGAACCCCGTTTACAGTACAAGTTCAACATCGCAGAAAGTGAAAAATGGATAAAGAAGTTGTGGTATTTACTTACAAAGCAATATCACTCAGCAATGAAATCTGTGTCATCAGGCCCTTAGCAGCACAATGAGTGGATTCAGGTATGATGATTCTAACTGAAGTAAGTCACACAGAAAAAGAAACATCATAAGATATCTGTAATACACGGAATGGAAACTTGGCTACACAGGAACTGAATTACAGAACAGAACAGGGTCTCAAATTTAGAAAACCAACTTATGCTTGCTTCAGGGTAAAGGTGAGTTGGGGTGCTGCATAAAACCAGAGATTGAAATGAGCACAGATAAAGTTCCTTAAGTCAAATATGGAATAGACAAGAGCTACTCCTTGCTCAACGAAATGGACTCAACACCGCATATTAAATGCCTAAGAATGTACCTGACTAGTAAGTATCTTAAAACCTATGGATTGCTATGTCTCCGAAAGAGAATCAAGCATGTGTACCGGGGCATAAACGCAGCAGTGATAGGATTGGAGAGGTTCGGTGAGCAAATGAAGACCCTTTGAAGTCATATTGCATGGTACCCATTCCACGGGTCTTAACTCTCCAGGTTTAAGGTATTCTTCCTTCAGCTGAAACATGCATGTGGAACCCAAGTATGATCAACCATGTGAATGGGAGACGTGTTCAAATATGTCTCAGTTTTCCTCCCCTGGTACTCGGGTGCAACATTCCAGACGCTTTAATAACACTCTCCCCACTTGGAGAGTCAGCGCCTTTAACCGCCTGTTTGGCCCAGTTTGCAATTTCTGCGGAAGATGAACAGGAATAGCGAGAACCAATGAGAGACTAGCTGGAGGTGTCTGGACGGGCAAATTTAACTCTCATTTCCCACCAGGAAGAGGAAATAACCAAAGGCTCAGCGTGCCGTGCCGGAACCAGATTAGGACCTTAAGCCATCCTGCGGTGTTGCGGCCAGGTCACAAGAAAGCAAGTTGAAGAAAGGAGCTCAGGGGCACTGTAATTCACAAACCTGCAGAGTTATAAATGACAGCTATCGTCCAAAAATAGACTGAAGTAAGGCTGCCAAGAGGACTTGAAAGCGGGGCAGAATTGCAGGAAACCGATTTCAGGAGGTAGACTGGAATTGCATTGAAAGCACAGGAAAAGAGGCAGAACGTCCACAATGATGCACTTGGCCAAAAAGGGCGTATGCGTTTTTTCCTGAATATATTCAGGAAAAAACACATACGCCCTTTTTGGCCAACCAAGCAAGCTTGCAAAGGAAATCTGCACTACAATGAAGTCTCACTTCCCCCCGGTCAAAAGGGCCATCTGAAAAAAGTGTAAAATCCAGAAAGGCAGGACAGGCCATGGAGAACTGGGAGCCTTGTTATGCTGATGGGCGGGATGTAAATTGCCAACAACCACTCAGGAGAAGTGTGTGGTGTTTCCTAAAACATCTAAAAAACAAAGCAACAGAACCTAGGGCACTTCCACTTATGGTCCTATAGCTTAGGGAAATTAAAATCAAAAAGACACAGCCACCCCAAAGTTTGGAACGGCTCTGTTTACAAGAACCCCGTTTACAGTACAAGTTCAACATCGCAGAAAGTGAAAAATGGATAAAGAAGTTGTGGTATTTACTTACAAAGCAATATCACTCAGCAATGAAATCTGTGTCATCAGGCCCTTAGCAGCACAATGAGTGGATTCAGGTATGATGATTCTAACTGAAGTAAGTCACACAGAAAAAGAAACATCATAAGATATCAGTAATACACGGAATGTAAACTTGGCTACACAGGAACTGAATTACAGAACAGAACAGGGTCTCAAATTTAGAAAACCAACTTATGCTTGCTTAAGGGTAAAGGTGAGTTGGATGCTGCATAAAACCAGAGATTGAAATGAGCACAGATAAAGTTCCTTAAGTCAAATATGGAATAGACAAGAGCTACTCCTTGCTCAACGAAATGGACTCAACACCCCATATTAAACGCCTACGAATGTACCTGACTAGTAAGTATCTTAAAACCTATGGATTGCTATGTCTCCGAAAGAGAATCAAGCATGTGTACAGGGGCATAAACGCAGCAGTGATAGGATTGGAGAGGTTCGGTGAGCAAATGAAGACCCTTTGAAGTCATATTGCATGGTACCCATTACACGGGTCTTAACTCTCCAGGTTTAAGGTATTCTTCCTTCAGCTAAAACATGCATGTGGAACCCAAGTATGATCAACCATGTGAATGGGAGACGTGTTCAAATATGTCTCAGTTTTCCTCCCCTGGTACTCAGGTGCAACATTCCAGACGCTTTACTAACACTCTCCCCACTTGGAGAGTCAGCGCCTTTAACCTCCTGTTTGGCCCAGTTTGCAATTTCTGCGGAAGATGAACAGGAATAGCGAGAACCAATGAGAGACTAGCTGGAGGTGTCTGGACGGGCAAATTTAACTCTCATTTCCCACCAGGAAGAGGAAATAACCAAAGGCTCAGCGTGCCGTGCCGGAACCAGATTAGGACCTTAAGCCATCCTGTGGTGTTGCGGCCAGGTCACAAGAAAGCAAGTTGAAGAAAGGAGCTCAGGGGCACTGTAATTCACAAACCTGCAGAGTTATAAATGACAGCTATCGTCCAAAAATAGACTGAAGTAAGGCTGCCAAGAGGACTTGAAAGCGGGGCAGAATTGCAGGAAACCGATTATAGGAGGTAGACTGGAATTGCATTGAAAGCATAGGAATAGAGGCAGAACGTCCACAATGATGCACTTGGCCAAAAAGGGCGTATGCGTTTTTTCCTGAATATATTCAGGAAAAAACGCATACACCCTTTTTGGCCAACCAAGCAAGCTTGCAAATGAAATCTGCACTACAATGAAGTCTCACTTCCCCCCGGTCAAAAGGGCCATCTGAAAAAAGTGTAAAATCCAGAAAGGCAGGACAGGCCATGGAGAACTGGGAGCCTTGTTATGCTGATGGGCGGGATGTAAATTGCCAACAACCACTCGGGAGAAGTGTATGGTGTTTCCTGAAACATCTAAAAAACAAAGCAACAGAACCTAGGGCACTTCCACTTATGGTCCTATAGCTTAGGGAAATTAAAATCAAAAAGACACAGCCACCCCAAAGTTTGGAACGGCTCTGTTTACAAGAACCTCGTTTACAGTACAAGTTCAACATCGCAGAAAGTGAAAAATGGATAAAGAAGTTGTGGTATTTACTTACAAAGCAATATCACTCAGCAATGAAATCTGTGTCATCAGGCCCTTAGCAGCACAATGAGTGGATTCAGGTATGATGATTCTAACTGAAGTAAGTCACACAGAAAAAGAAACATCATAAGATATCAGTAATACACGGAATGTAAACTTGGCTACACAGGAACTGAATTACAGAACAGAACAGGGTCTCAAATTTAGAAAACCAACTTATGCTTGCTTCAGGGTAAAGGTGAGTTGGGGTGCTGCATAAAACCAGAGATTGAAATGAGCACAGATAAAGTTCCTTAAGCCAAATATGGAATAGACAAGAGCTACTCCTTGCTCAATGAAATGGACTCAACACCCCATATTAAACGCCTAAGAATGTACCTGACTAGTAAGTATCTTAAAACCTATGGATTGCTATGTCTCCGAAAGAGAATCAAGCATGTGTACAGGGGCATAAACGCAGCAGTGATAGGATTGCAGAGGTTCGGTGAGCAAATGAAGACCCTTTGAAGTCATATTGCATGGTACCCATTCCACGGGTTTCAACTCTCCAGGTTTAAGGTATTCTTCCTTCAACTAAAACATGCATGTGGAACCTAGAGTATGATCAACCATGTGATCGGGAGACGTGTTCAAATATGTCTCAGTTTTCCTCCCCTGGTACTCGGGTGCAACATTCCAGACGCTTTACTAACACTCTCCCCCACTTGGAGAGTCAGTCCCTTTAACCTCCTGTTTGGCCCAGTTTGCAATTTCTGCGGAAGATGAACAGGAATAGCGAGAACCAATGAGAGGCTAGCTGGAGGTGTCTGGACGGGCAAATTTAACTCTCATTTCCCACCAGGAAGAGGAATTAACCAACGGCTCAGCATGCCGGGCCGGAACCAGATTAGGGCCTGAAGCCATCCTGCGGTGTTGCGGCCAGGTCACAAGAAAGCAAGTTGAAGAAAGGAGCTCAGGGGCACTGTAATTCACAAACCTGCAGAGTTATAAATGACAGCTATCGTCCAAAAATAGACTGAAGTAAGGCTGCCAAGAGGACTTGAAAGCGGGGCAGAATTGCAGGAAACCGATTTCAGGAGGTAGACTGGAATTGCATTGAAAGCATAGGAAAAGAGGCAGAACGTCCACAATGATGCACTTGGCCAAAAAGGGCGTATGCGTTTTTTCCTGAATATATTCAGGAAAAAACGCATACGCCCTTTTTGGCCAACCAAGCAAGCTTGCAAATGAAATCTGCACTACAATGAAGTCTCACTTCCCCCCAGTCAAAAGGGACATCTGAAAAAAGTGTAAAATCCAGAAAGGCAGGACAGGCCATGGAGAACTGGGAGCCTTGTTATGCTGATGGGCGGGATGTAAATTGCCAACAACCACTCGGGAGAAGTGTATGGTGTTTCCTGAAACATCTAAAAAACAAAGCAACAGAACCTAGGGCACTTCCACTTATGGTCCTATAGCTTAGGGAAATTAAAATCAAAAAGACACAGCCACCCCAAAGTTTGGAACGCCTCTGTTTACAAGAACCTCGTTTACAGTACAAGTTCAACATCGCAGAAAGTGAAAAATGGATAAAGAAGTTGTGGTATTTACTTACAAAGCAATATCACTCAGCAATGAAATCTGTGTCATCAGGCCCTTAGCAGCACAATGAGTGGATTCAGGTAGGATGATTCTAACTGAAGTAAGTCACACAGAAAAAGAAACATCATAAGATATCAGTAATACACGGAATGGAAACTTGGCTACACAGGAACTGAATTACAGAACAGAACAGGGTCTCAAATTTAGAAAACCAACTTATGCTTGCTTAAGGGGAAAGGTGAGTTGGGGTGCTGCATAAAACCAGAGATTGAAATGAGCACAGATAAAGTTCCTTAAGTCAAATATGGAATAGACAAGAGCTACTCCTTGCTCAACGAAATGGACTCAACACCGCATATTAAACGCCTAAGAATGTACCTGACTAATAAGTATCTTAAAACCTATGTATTGCTATGTCTCCGAAAGAGAATCAAGCATGTGTACAGGGGCATAAACGCAGCAGTGATAGGATTGGAGAGGTTCGGTGAGCAAATGAAGACCCTTTGAATTCATATTGCATGGTACCCATTACACGGGTCTTAACTCTCCAGGTTTAAGGTATTCTTCCTTCAGCTAAAACATGCATGTGGAACCCAAGTATGATCAACCATGTGAATGGGAGACGTGTTCAAATATGTCTCAGTTTTCCTCCCCTGGTACTCGGGTGCAACATTCCAGACGCTTTACTAACACTCTCCCCACTTGGAGAGTCAGCGCCTTTAACTGCCTGTTTGGCCCAGTTTGCAATTTCTGCGGAAGATGAACAGGAATAGCGAGAACCAATGAGAGACTAGCTGGAGGTGTCTGGACGGGCAAATTTAACTCGCATTTCCCACCAGGAAGAGGAAATAACCAAAGGCTCAGCGTGCCGTGCCAGAACCAGATTAGGACCTTAAGCCATCCTGCGGTGTTGCGGCCAGGTCACAAGAAAGCAAGTTGAAGAAAGGAGCTCAGGGGCACTGTAATTCACAAACCTGCAGAGTTATAAATGACAGCTATCGTCCAAAAATAGACTGAAGTAAGGCTGCCAAGAGGACTTGAAAGCGGGGCAGAATTGCAGGAAACCGATTTCAGGAGGTAGACTGGAATTGCATTGAAAGCACAGGAAAAGAGGCAGAACGTCCACAATGATGCACTTGGCCAAAAAGGGCGTATGCGTTTTTTCCTGAATATATTCAGGAAAAAACGCATACGCCCTTTTTGGCCAACCAAGCAAGCTTGCAAAGGAAATCTGCACTACAATGAAGTCTCACTTCCCCCCGGTCAAAAGGGCCATCTGAAAAAAGTGTAAAATCCAGAAAGGCAGGACAGGCCATGGAGAACTGGGAGCCTTGTTATGCTGATGGGCGGGATGTAAATTGCCAACAACCAGTCGGGAGAAGTGTATGGTGTTTCCTGAAACATCTAAAAAACAAAGCAACAGAACCTAGGGCACTTCCACTTATGGTCCTATAGCTTAGGGAAATTAAAATCAAAAAGACACAGCCACCCCAAAGTTTGGAACGGCTCTGTTTACAAGAACCTCGTTTACAGTACAAGTTCAACATCGCAGAAAGTGAAAAATGGATAAAGAAGTTGTGGTATTCACTTACAAAGCAATATCACTCAGCAATGAAATCTATGTCATCAGGCACTTAGCAGCACAATGAGTGGATTCAGGTATGATGATTCTAACTGAAATAAGTCACACAGAAAAAGAAACATCATAAGATATCAGTAATACACGGAATGGAAACTTGGCTACACAGGAACTGAATTACATAACAGAACAGGGTCTCAAATTTAGAAAAACAACTTATGCTTGCTTAAGGGTAAAGGTGAGTTGGGGTGCTGCATAAAACCAGAGATTGAAATGAGCACAGATAAAGTTCCTTAAGCCAAATATGGAATAGACAAGAGCTACTCCTTGCTCAACGAAATGGACTCAACACCGCATATTAAACGCCTAAGAATGTACCTGACTTGTAAGTATCTTAAAACCTATGGATTGCTATGTCTCCGAAAGAGAATCAAGCATGTGTACAGGGGCATAAACGCAGCAGTGATAGGATTGGAGAGGTTCGGTGAGCAAATGAAGACCCTTTGAAGTCATATTGCATGGTACCCATTCCACGGGTTTCAACTACCCAGGTTTCAGGTATTCTTCCTTCAGCTAAAACATGCATGTGGAACCTAGAGTATAATCAACCATGTGATCGGGAGACGTGTTCAAATATGTCTCAGTTTTCCTCCCCTGGTACTCGGGTGCAACATTCCAGACGCTTTACTAACACTCTCCCCACTTGTAGAGTCATTCCCTTTAACCTCCTGTTTGGCCCAGTTTGCAATTTCTGCGGAAGATGAACAGGAATAGCGAGAACCAATGAGAGGCTAGCTGGAGGTGTCTGGACAGGCAAATTTAACTCTCATTTCCCACCAGGAAGAGGAATTAACCAAAGGCTCAGCATGCCGGGCCGGAACCAGATTAGGGCCTGAAGCCATGCTGCGGTGTTGCGGCCAGGTCACAAGAAAGCGAGTTGAAGAAAGGAGCTCAGGGGCACTGTAATTCACAAACCTGCAGAGTTATAAATGACAGCTATCGTCCAAAAATAGACTGAAGTAAGGCTGCCAAGAGGACTTGAAAGCGGGGCAGAATTGCAGGAAACCGATTTCAGGAGGTAGACTGGAATTGCACTGAAAGCATAGGAAAAGAGGCAGAACGTCCACAATGATGCACTTGGCCAAAAAGGGCGTATGCGTTTTTTCCTGAATATATTCAGGAAAAAACGCATACGCCCTTTTTGGCCAACCAAGCAAGCTTGCAAAGGTAATCTGCACTACAATGAAGTCTCACTTCCCCCCGGTCAAAAGGGCCATCTGAAAAAAGTGTAAAATCCAGAAAGGCAGGACAGGCCATGGAGAACTGGGAGCCTTGTTATGCTGATGGGCGGGATGTAAATTGCCAACAGACACTTGGGAGAAGTGTATGGTGTTTCCTGAAACATCTAAAAAACAAAGCAACAGAGCCTAGGGCACTGCCACTTATGGTCCTATAGCTTAGGGAAATTAAAATCAAAAAGACACAGCCACCCCAAAGGTTGGGACGCCTCTGTTTACAAGAACCTCGTTTACACTACAAGTTCAACATCGCAGAAAGTGAAAAATGGATAAAGAAGTTGTGGTATTTACTTACAAAGCAATATCACTCAGCAATGAAATCTATGTCATCAGGCCCTTAGCATCACAATGAGTGGATTCAGGTATGATGATTCTAACTGAAATAAGTCACACAGAAAAAGAAACATCATAAGATATCAGTAATACACGGAATGGAAACTTGGCTACACAGGAACTGAATTACAGAACAGAACAGGGTCTCAAATTTAGAAAACCAACTTATGCTTGCTTAAGGGGAAAGGTGAGTTGGGGTGCTGCATAAAACCAGAGATTGAAATGAGCACAGATAAAGTTCCTTAAGCCAAATATGGAATAGACAAGAGCTACTCCTTGCTCAACGAAATGGACTCAACACCGCATATTAAACGCCTAAGAATGTACCTGACTAGTAAGTATCTTAAAACCTATGGATTGCTATGTCTCCGAAAGAGAATCAAGCGTGTGTACAGGGGCATAAACGCAGCAGTGATAGGATTGGAGAGGTTCGGTGAGCAAATGAAGACCCTTTGAAGTCATATTGCATGGTACCCATTACACGGGTCTCAACTCTCCAGGTTTAAGGTATTCTTCCTTCAGCTAAAACATGCATGTGTATCCCAGAGTATGATCAACCATGTGAACGGGAGACGTGTTCAAATATGTCTCAGTTTTCCTCCCCTGGTACTCGGGTGCAACATTCCAGACGCTTTACTAACACTCTCCCCACTTGGAGAGTCAGTCCCTTTAACCTCCTGTTTGGCCCAGTTTGCAATTTCTGCGGAAGATGAACAGGAATAGCGAGAACCAATGAGAGGCTAGCTGGAGGTGTCTGGACGGGCAAATTTAACTCTCATTTCCACCAGGAAGAGGAATTAACCAAAGGCTCAGCATGCCGTGCCGGAACAAGATTAGGGCCTGAAGCCATCCTGCGGTGTTGCGGCCAGCTCAAAAGAAAGCGAGTTGAAGAAAGGAGCTCAGGGACACTGTAACTCACAAACCTGCAGAGTTATAAATGACAGCTATCGTCCAAAAATAGACTGAAGTAAGGCTGCCAAGAGGACTTGAAATCGGGGCAGAATTGCAGGAAACCGATTTCAGGAGGTAGACTGGAATTGCATTGAAAGCATAGGAAAAGAGGCAGAACGTCCACAATGATGCACTTGGCCAAAAAGGGCGTATGCGTTTTTTCCTGAATATATTCAGGAAAAAACGCATACGCCCTTTTTGGCCAACCAAGCAAGCTTGCAAAGGAAATCTGCACTACAATGAAGTCTCACTTCCCCCCGGTCAAAAGGGCCATCTGAAAAAAGTGTAAAATCCAGAAAGGCAGGACAGGCCATGGAGAACTGGGAGCCTTGTTATGCTGATGGGCGGGATGTAAATTGCCAACAACCACTCGGGAGAAGTGTATGGTGTTTCCTGAAACATCTAAAAAACAAAGCAACAGAACCTAGGGCACTTCCACTTATGGTCCTATAGCTTAGGGAAATTAAAATCAAAAAGACACAGCCACCCCAAAGTTTGGAACGGCTCTGTTTACAAGAACCTCGTTTACAGTACAAGTTCAACATCGCAGAAAGTGAAAAATGGATAAAGAAGTTGTGGTATTTACTTACAAAGCAATATCACTCAGCAATGAAATCTGTGTCATCAGGCCCTTAGCAGCACAATGAGTGGATTCAGGTATGATGATTCTAACTGAAGTAAGTCACACAGAAAAAGAAACATCATAAGATATCAGTAATACACGGAATGGAAACTTGGCTACACAGGAACTGAATTACAGAACAGAACAGGGTCTCAAATTTAGAAAACCAACTTATGCTTGCTTAAGGGTAAAGGTGAGTTGGGGTGCTGCATAAAACCAGAGATTGAAATGAGCACAGATAAAGTTCCTTAAGCAAAATATGGAATAGACAAGAGCTACTCCTTGCTCAACGAAATGGACTCAACACCGCATATTAAACGCCTAAGAATGTACCTGACTAGTAAGTATCTTAAAACCTATGGATTGCTATGTCTCCGAAAGAGAATCAAGCATGTGTACAGGGGCATAAACGCAGCAGTGATAGGATTGGAGAGGTTCGGTGAGCAAATGAAGACCCTTTGAAGTCATATTGCATGGTACCCATTCCACGGGTCTTAACTCTCCAGGTTTAAGGTATTCTTCCTTCAGCTAAAACATGCATGTGGAACCCAAGTATGATCAACCATGTGAATGGGAGACGTGTTCAAATATGTCTCAGTTTTCCTCCCCTGGTACTCGGGTGCAACATTCCAGACGCTTTACTAACACTCTCCCCACTTGGAGAGTCAGCGCCTTTAACCGCCTGTTTGGCCCAGTTTGCAATTTCTGCGGAAGATGAACAGGAATAGCGAGAACCAATGAGAGACTAGCTGGAGGTGTCTGGACGGGCAAATTTAACTCTCATTTCCCACCAGGAAGAGGAAATAACCAAAGGCTCAGCGTGCCGTGCCAGAACCAGATTAGGACCTTAAGCCATCCTGCGGTGTTGCGGCCAGGTCACAAGAAAGCAAGTTGAAGAAAGGAGCTCAGGGGCACTGTAATTCACAAACCTACAGAGTTATAAATGACAGCTATCGTCCAAAAATAGACTGAAGTAAGGCTGCCAAGAGGACTTGAAAGCGGGGCAGAATTGCAGGAAACCGATTTCAGGAGGTAGACTGGAATTGCATTGAAAGCATAGGAAAAGAGGCAGAACGTCCACAATGATGCACTTGGCCAAAAAGGGCGTATGGTTTTTTCCTGAATATATTCAGGAAAAAACGCATACACCCTTTTTGGCCAACCAAGCAAGCTTGCAAAGGAAATCTGCACTACAATGAAGTCTCACTTCCCCCCGGTCAAAAGGGCCATCTGAAAAAAGTGTAAAATCCAGAAAGGCAGGACAGGCCATGGAGAACTGGGAGCCTTGTTATGCTGATGGGCGGGATGTAAATTGCCAACAACCACTCGGGAGAAGTGTGTGGTGTTTCCTAAAACATCTAAAAAACAAAGCAACAGAACCTAGGGCACTTCCACTTATGGTCCTATAGCTTAGGGAAATTAAAATCAAAAAGACACAGCCACCCCAAAGTTTGGAACGGCTCTGTTTACAAGAACCTCGTTTACAGTACAAGTTCAACATCGCAGAAAGTGAAAAATGGATAAAGAAGTTGTGGTATTTACTTACAAAGCAATATCACTCAGCAATGAAATCTGTGTCATCAGGCCCTTAGCAGCACAATGAGTGGATTCAGGTATGATGATTCTAACTGAAGTAAGTCACACAGAAAAAGAAACATCATAAGATATCAGTAATACACGGAATGGAAACTTGGCTACACAGGAACTGAATTACAGAACAGAACAGGGTCTCAAATTTAGAAAACCAACTTATGCTTGCTTAAGGGTAAAGGTGAGTTGGGGTGCTGCATAAAACCAGAGATTGAAATGAGCACAGATAAAGTTCCTTAAGCAAAATATGGAATAGACAAGAGCTACTCCTTGCTCAACGAAATGGACTCAACACCGCATATTAAACGCCTAAGAATGTACCTGACTAGTAAGTATCTTAAAACCTATGGATTGCTATGTCTCTGAAAGAGAATCAAGCATGTGTACAGGGGCATAAACGCAGCAGTGATAGGATTGGAGAGGTTCGGTGAGCAAATGAAGACCCTTTGAAGTCATATTGCATGGTACCCATTCCACGGGTCTTAACTCTCCAGGTTTAAGGTATTCTTCCTTCAGCTAAAACATGCATGTGGAACCCAAGTATGATCAACCATGTGAATGGGAGACGTGTTCAAATATGTCTCAGTTTTCCTCCCCTGGTACTCGGGTGCAACATTCCAGACGCTTTACTAACACTCTCCCCACTTGGAGAGTCAGCGCCTTTAACCGCCTGTTTGGCCCAGTTTGCAATTTCTGCGGAAGATGAACAGGAATAGCGAGAACCAATGAGAGACTAGCTGGAGGTGTCTGGACGGGCAAATTTAACTCTCATTTCCCACCAGGAAGAGGAAATAACCAAAGGCTCAGCGTGCCGTGCCAGAACCAGATTAGGACCTTAAGCCATCCTGCGGTGTTGCGGCCAGGTCACAAGAAAGCAAGTTGAAGAAAGGAGCTCAGGGGCACTGTAATTCACAAACCTACAGAGTTATAAATGACAGCTATCGTCCAAAAATAGACTGAAGTAAGGCTGCCAAGAGGACTTGAAAGCGGGGCAGAATTGCAGGAAACCGATTTCAGGAGGTAGACTGGAATTGCATTGAAAGCATAGGAAAAGAGGCAGAACGTCCACAATGATGCACTTGGCCAAAAAGGGCGTATGGTTTTTTCCTGAATATATTCAGGAAAAAACGCATACACCCTTTTTGGCCAACCAAGCAAGCTTGCAAAGGAAATCTGCACTACAATGAAGTCTCACTTCCCCCCGGTCAAAAGGGCCATCTGAAAAAAGTGTAAAATCCAGAAAGGCAGGACAGGCCATGGAGAACTGGGAGCCTTGTTATGCTGATGGGCGGGATGTAAATTGCCAACAACCACTCGGGAGAAGTGTGTGGTGTTTCCTAAAACATCTAAAAAACAAAGCAACAGAACCTAGGGCACTTCCACTTATGGTCCTATAGCTTAGGGAAATTAAAATCAAAAAGACACAGCCACCCCAAAGTTTGGAACGGCTCTGTTTACAAGAACCCCGTTTACAGTACAAGTTCAACATCGCAGAAAGTGAAAAATGGATAAAGAAGTTGTGGTATTTACTTACAAAGCAATATCACTCAGCAATGAAATCTGTGTCATCAGGCCCTTAGCAGCACAATGAGTGGATTCAGGTATGATGATTCTAACTGAAGTAAGTCACACAGAAAAAGAAACATCATAAGATATCAGTAATACACGGAATGGAAACTTGGCTACACAGGAACTGAATTACAGAACAGAACAGGGTCTCAAATTTAGAAAACCAACTTATGCTTGCTTCAGGGTAAAGGTGAGTTGGGGTGCTGCATAAAACCAGAGATTGAAATGAGCACAGATAAAGTTCCTTAAGTCAAATATGGAATAGACAAGAGCTACTCCTTGCTCAACGAAATGGACTCAACACCGCATATTAAATGCCTAAGAATGTACCTGACTAGTAAGTATCTTAAAACCTATGGATTGCTATGTCTCCGAAAGAGAATCAAGCATGTGTACCGGGGCATAAACGCAGCAGTGATAGGATTGGAGAGGTTCGGTGAGCAAATGAAGACCCTTTGAAGTCATATTGCATGGTACCCATTCCACGGGTCTTAACTCTCCAGGTTTAAGGTATTCTTCCTTCAGCTAAAACATGCATGTGGAACCCAAGTATGATCAACCATGTGAATGGGAGACGTGTTCAAATATGTCTCAGTTTTCCTCCCCTGGTACTCGGGTGCAACATTCCAGACGCTTTAATAACACTCTCCCCACTTGGAGAGTCAGCGCCTTTAACCGCCTGTTTGGCCCAGTTTGCAATTTCTGCGGAAGATGAACAGGAATAGCGAGAACCAATGAGAGACTAGCTGGAGGTGTCTGGACGGGCAAATTTAACTCTCATTTCCCACCAGGAAGAGGAAATAACCAAAGGCTCAGCGTGCCGTGCCGGAACCAGATTAGGACCTTAAGCCATCCTGCGGTGTTGCGGCCAGGTCACAAGAAAGCAAGTTGAAGAAAGGAGCTCAGGGGCACTGTAATTCACAAACCTGCAGAGTTATAAATGACAGCTATCGTCCAAAAATAGACTGAAGTAAGGCTGCCAAGAGGACTTGAAAGCGGGGCAGAATTGCAGGAAACCGATTTCAGGAGGTAGACTGGAATTGCATTGAAAGCACAGGAAAAGAGGCAGAACGTCCACAATGATGCACTTGGCCAAAAAGGGCGTATGCGTTTTTTCCTGAATATATTCAGGAAAAAACACATACGCCCTTTTTGGCCAACCAAGCAAGCTTGCAAAGGAAATCTGCACTACAATGAAGTCTCACTTCCCCGAGGTCAAAAGGGCCATCTGAAAAAAGTGTAAAATCCAGAAAGGCAGGACAGGCCATGGAGAACTGGGAGCCTTGTTATGCTGATGGGCGGGATGTAAATTGCCAACAACCACTCAGGAGAAGTGTGTGGTGTTTCCTAAAACATCTAAAAAACAAAGCAACAGAACCTAGGGCACTTCCACTTATGGTCCTATAGCTTAGGGAAATTAAAATCAAAAAGACACAGCCACCCCAAAGTTTGGAACGGCTCTGTTTACAAGAACCCCGTTTACAGTACAAGTTCAACATCGCAGAAAGTGAAAAATGGATAAAGAAGTTGTGGTATTTACTTACAAAGCAATATCACTCAGCAATGAAATCTGTGTCATCAGGCCCTTAGCAGCACAATGAGTGGATTCAGGTATGATGATTCTAACTGAAGTAAGTCACACAGAAAAAGAAACATCATAAGATATCAGTAATACACGGAATGTAAACTTGGCTACACAGGAACTGAATTACAGAACAGAACAGGGTCTCAAATTTAGAAAACCAACTTATGCTTGCTAAAGGGTAAAGGTGAGTTGGATGCTGCATAAAACCAGAGATTGAAATGAGCACAGATAAAGTTCCTTAAGTCAAATATGGAATAGACAAGAGCTACTCCTTGCTCAACGAAATGGACTCAACACCCCATATTAAACGCCTACGAATGTACCTGACTAGTAAGTATCTTAAAACCTATGGATTGCTATGTCTCCGAAAGAGAATCAAGCATGTGTACAGGGGCATAAACGCAGCAGTGATAGGATTGGAGAGGTTCGGTGAGCAAATGAAGAGCCTTTGAAGTCATATTGCATGGTACCCATTACACGGGTCTTAACTCTCCAGGTTTAAGGTATTCTTCCTTCAGCTAAAACATGCATGTGGAACCCAAGTATGATCAACCATGTGAATGGGAGACGTGTTCAAATATGTCTCAGTTTTCCTCCCCTGGTACTCGGGTGCAACATTCCAGACGCTTTACTAACACTCTCCCCACTTGGAGAGTCAGCGCCTTTAACCTCCTGTTTGGCCCAGTTTGCAATTTCTGCGGAAGATGAACAGGAATAGCGAGAACCAATGAGAGACTAGCTGGAGGTGTCTGGACGGGCAAATTTAACTCTCATTTCCCACCAGGAAGAGGAAATAACCAAAGGCTCAGCGTGCCGTGCCGGAACCAGATTAGGACCTTAAGCCATCCTGTGGTGTTGCGGCCAGGTCACAAGAAAGCAAGTTGAAGAAAGGAGCTCAGGGGCACTGTAATTCACAAACCTGCAGAGTTATAAATGACAGCTATCGTCCAAAAATAGACTGAAGTAAGGCTGCCAAGAGGACTTGAAAGCGGGGCAGAATTGCAGGAAACCGATTATAGGAGGTAGACTGGAATTGCATTGAAAGCACAGGAAAAGAGGCAGAACGTCCACAATGATGCACTTGGCCAAAAAGGGCGTATGCGTTTTTTCCTGAATATATTCAGGAAAAAACGCATACACCCTTTTTGGCCAACCAAGCAAGCTTGCAAAGGAAATCTGCACTACAATGAAGTCTCACTTCCCCCCGGTCAAAAGGGCCATCTGAAAAAAGTGTAAAATCCAGAAAGGCAGGACAGGCCATGGAGAACTGGGAGCCTTGTTATGCTGATGGGCGGGATGTAAATTGCCAACAACCAGTCGGGAGAAGTGTATGGTGTTTCCTGAAACATCTAAAAAACAAAGCAACAGAACCTAGGGCACTTCCACTTATGGTCCTATAGCTTAGGGAAATTAAAATCAAAAAGACACAGCCACCCCAAAGTTTGGAACGGCTCTGTTTACAAGAACCTCGTTTACAGTACAAGTTCAACATCGCAGAAAGTGAAAAATGGATAAAGAAGTTGTGGTATTTACTTACAAAGCAATATCACTCAGCAATGAAATCTGTGTCATCAGGCCCTTAGCAGCACAATGAGTGGATTCAGGTATGATGATTCTAACTGAAGTAAGTCACACAGAAAAAGAAACATCATAAGATATCAGTAATACACGGAATGTAAACTTGGCTACACAGGAACTGAATTACAGAACAGAACAGGGTCTCAAATTTAGAAAACCAACTTATGCTTGCTTCAGGGTAAAGGTGAGTTGGGGTGCTGCATAAAACCAGAGATTGAAATGAGCACAGATAAAGTTCCTTAAGCCAAATATGGAATAGACAAGAGCTACTCCTTGCTCAATGAAATGGACTCAACACCGCATATTAAACGCCTAAGAATGTACCTGACTAGTAAGTATCTTAAAACCTATGGATTGCTATGTCTCCGAAAGAGAATCAAGCATGTGTACAGGGGCATAAACGCAGCAGTGATAGGATTGCAGAGGTTCGGTGAGCAAATGAAGACCCTTTGAAGTCATATTGCATGGTACCCATTCCACGGGTTTCAACTCTCCAGGTTTAAGGTATTCTTCCTTCAACTAAAACATGCATGTGGAACCTAGAGTATGATCAACCATGTGATCGGGAGACGTGTTCAAATATGTCTCAGTTTTCCTCCCCTGGTACTCGGGTGCAACATTCCAGACGCTTTACTAACACTCTCCCCCACTTGGAGAGTCAGTCCCTTTAACCTCCTGTTTGGCCCAGTTTGCAATTTCTGCGGAAGATGAACAGGAATAGCGAGAACCAATGAGAGGCTAGCTGGAGGTGTCTGGACGGGCAAATTTAACTCTCATTTCCCACCAGGAAGAGGAATTAACCAACGGCTCAGCATGCCGGGCCGGAACCAGATTAGGGCCTGAAGCCATCCTGCGGTGTTGCGGCCAGGTCACAAGAAAGCAAGTTGAAGAAAGGAGCTCAGGGGCACTGTAATTCACAAACCTGCAGAGTTATAAATGACAGCTATCGTCCAAAAATAGACTGAAGTAAGGCTGCCAAGAGGACTTGAAAGCGGGGCAGAATTGCAGGAAACCGATTTCAGGAGGTAGACTGGAATTGCATTGAAAGCATAGGAAAAGAGGCAGAACGTCCACAATGATGCACTTGGCCAAAAAGGGCGTATGCGTTTTTTCCTGAATATATTCAGGAAAAAACGCATACGCCCTTTTTGGCCAACCAAGCAAGCTTGCAAATGAAATCTGCACTACAATGAAGTCTCACTTCCCCCCAGTCAAAAGGGACATCTGAAAAAAGTGTAAAATCCAGAAAGGCAGGACAGGCCATGGAGAACTGGGAGCCTTGTTATGCTGATGGGCGGGATGTAAATTGCCAACAACCACTCGGGAGAAGTGTATGGTGTTTCCTGAAACATCTAAAAAACAAAGCAACAGAACCTAGGGCACTTCCACTTATGGTCCTATAGCTTAGGGAAATTAAAATCAAAAAGACACAGCCACCCCAAAGTTTGGAACGCCTCTGTTTACAAGAACCTCGTTTACAGTACAAGTTCAACATCGCAGAAAGTGAAAAATGGATAAAGAAGTTGTGGTATTTACTTACAAAGCAATATCACTCAGCAATGAAATCTGTGTCATCAGGCCCTTAGCAGCACAATGAGTGGATTCAGGTAGGATGATTCTAACTGAAGTAAGTCACACAGAAAAAGAAACATCATAAGATATCAGTAATACACGGAATGGAAACTTGGCTACACAGGAACTGAATTACAGAACAGAACAGGGTCTCAAATTTAGAAAACCAACTTATGCTTGCTTAAGGGGAAAGGTGAGTTGGGGTGCTGCATAAAACCAGAGATTGAAATGAGCACAGATAAAGTTCCTTAAGTCAAATATGGAATAGACAAGAGCTACTCCTTGCTCAACGAAATGGACTCAACACCGCATATTAAACGCCTAAGAATGTACCTGACTAATAAGTATCTTAAAACCTATGGATTGCTATGTCTCCGAAAGAGAATCAAGCATGTGTACAGGGGCATAAACGCAGCAGTGATAGGATTGGAGAGGTTCGGTGAGCAAATGAAGAGCCTTTGAAGTCATATTGCATGGTACCCATTACACGGGTCTTAACTCTCCAGGTTTAAGGTATTCTTCCTTCAGCTAAAACATGCATGTGGAACCCAGAGTATGATCAACCATGTGAATGGGAGACGTGTTCAAATATGTCTCAGTTTTCCTCCCCTGGTACTCGGGTGCAACATTCCAGACGCTTTACTAACACTCTCCCCACTTGGAGAGTCAGCGCCTTTAACTGCCTGTTTGGCCCAGTTTGCAATTTCTGCGGAAGATGAACAGGAATAGCGAGAACCAATGAGAGACTAGCTGGAGGTGTCTGGACGGGCAAATTTAACTCTCATTTCCCACCAGGAAGAGGAAATAACCAAAGGCTCAGCGTGCCGTGCCAGAACCAGATTAGGACCTTAAGCCATCCTGCGGTGTTGCGGCCAGGTCACAAGAAAGCAAGTTGAAGAAAGGAGCTCAGGGGCACTGTAATTCACAAACCTGCAGAGTTATAAATGACAGCTATCGTCCAAAAATAGACTGAAGTAAGGCTGCCAAGAGGACTTGAAAGCGGGGCAGAATTGCAGGAAACCGATTTCAGGAGGTAGACTGGAATTGCATTGAAAGCACAGGAAAAGAGGCAGAACGTCCACAATGATGCACTTGGCCAAAAAGGGCGTATGCGTTTTTTCCTGAATATATTCAGGAAAAAACGCATATGCCCTTTTTGGCCAAACAAGCAAGCTTGCAAAGGAAATCTGCACTACAATGAAGTCTCACTTCCCCCCGGTCAAAAGGGCCATCTGAAAAAAGTGTAAAATCCAGAAAGGCAGGACAGGCCATGGAGAACTGGGAGCCTTGTTATGCTGATGGGCGGGATGTAAATTGCCAACAACCAGTCGGGAGAAGTGTATGGTGTTTCCTGAAACATCTAAAAAACAAAGCAACAGAACCTAGGGCACTTCCACTTATGGTCCTATAGCTTAGGGAAATTAAAATCAAAAAGACACAGCCACCCCAAAGTTTGGAACGGCTCTGTTTACAAGAACCTCGTTTACAGTACAAGTTCAACATCGCAGAAAGTGAAAAATGGATAAAGAAGTTGTGGTATTTACTTACAAAGCAATATCACTCAGCAATGAAATCTGTGTCATCAGGCCCTTAGCAGCACAATGAGTGGATTCAGGTAGGATGATTCTAACTGAAGTAAGTCACACAGAAAAAGAAACATCATAAGATATCAGTAATACACGGAATGGAAACTTGGCTACACAGGAACTGAATTACAGAACAGAACAGGGTCTCAAATTTAGAAAACCAACTTATGCTTGCTTAAGGGGAAAGGTGAGTTGGGGTGCTGCATAAAACCAGAGATTGAAATGAGCACAGATAAAGTTCCTTAAGTCAAATATGGAATAGACAAGAGCTACTCCTTGCTCAACGAAATGGACTCAACACCGCATATTAAACGCCTAAGAATGTACCTGACTAATAAGTATCTTAAAACCTATGGATTGCTATGTCTCCGAAAGAGAATCAAGCATGTGTACAGGGGCATAAACGCAGCAGTGATAGGATTGGAGAGGTTCGGTGAGCAAATGAAGACCCTTTGAATTCATATTGCATGGTACCCATTACACGGGTCTTAACTCTCCAGGTTTAAGGTATTCTTCCTTCAGCTAAAACATGCATGTGGAACCCAAGTATGATCAACCATGTGAATGGGAGACGTGTTCAAATATGTCTCAGTTTTCCTCCCCTGGTACTCGGGTGCAACATTCCAGACGCTTTACTAACACTCTCCCCACTTGGAGAGTCAGCGCCTTTAACTGCCTGTTTGGCCCAGTTTGCAATTTCTGCGGAAGATGAACAGGAATAGCGAGAACCAATGAGAGACTAGCTGGAGGTGTCTGGACGGGCAAATTTAACTCTCATTTCCCACCAGGAAGAGGAAATAACCAAAGGCTCAGCGTGCCGTGCCAGAACCAGATTAGGACCTTAAGCCATCCTGCGGTGTTGCGGCCAGGTCACAAGAAAGCAAGTTGAAGAAAGGAGCTCAGGGGCACTGTAATTCACAAACCTGCAGAGTTATAAATGACAGCTATCGTCCAAAAATAGACTGAAGTAAGGCTGCCAAGAGGACTTGAAAGCGGGGCAGAATTGCAGGAAACCGATTTCAGGAGGTAGACTGGAATTGCATTGAAAGCACAGGAAAAGAGGCAGAACGTCCACAATGATGCACTTGGCCAAAAAGGGCGTATGCGTTTTTTCCTGAATATATTCAGGAAAAAACGCATATGCCCTTTTTGGCCAAACAAGCAAGCTTGCAAAGGAAATCTGCACTACAATGAAGTCTCACTTCCCCCCGGTCAAAAGGGCCATCTGAAAAAAGTGTAAAATCCAGAAAGGCAGGACAGGCCATGGAGAACTGGGAGCCTTGTTATGCTGATGGGCGGGATGTAAATTGCCAACAACCAGTCGGGAGAAGTGTATGGTGTTTCCTGAAACATCTAAAAAACAAAGCAACAGAACCTAGGGCACTTCCACTTATGGTCCTATAGCTTAGGGAAATTAAAATCAAAAAGACACAGCCACCCCAAAGTTTGGAACGGCTCTGTTTACAAGAACCTCGTTTACAGTACAAGTTCAACATCGCAGAAAGTGAAAAATGGATAAAGAAGTTGTGGTATTTACTTACAAAGCAATATCACTCAGCAATGAAATCTGTGTCATCAGGCCCTTAGCAGCACAATGAGTGGATTCAGGTATGATGATTCTAACTGAAGTAAGTCACACAGAAAAAGAAACATCATAAGATATCAGTAATACACGGAATGTAAACTTGGCTACACAGGAACTGAATTACAGAACAGAACAGGGTCTCAAATTTAGAAAACCAACTTATGCTTGCTTCAGGGTAAAGGTGAGTTGGGGTGCTGCATAAAACCAGAGATTGAAATGAGCACAGATAAAGTTCCTTAAGCCAAATATGGAATAGACAAGAGCTACTCCTTGCTCAATGAAATGGACTCAACACCGCATATTAAACGCCTAAGAATGTACCTGACTAGTAAGTATCTTAAAACCTATGGATTGCTATGTCTCCGAAAGAGAATCAAGCATGTGTACAGGGGCATAAACGCAGCAGTGATAGGATTGCAGAGGTTCGGTGAGCAAATGAAGACCCTTTGAAGTCATATTGCATGGTACCCATTCCACGGGTTTCAACTCTCCAGGTTTAAGGTATTCTTCCTTCAACTAAAACATGCATGTGGAACCTAGAGTATGATCAACCATGTGATCGGGAGACGTGTTCAAATATGTCTCAGTTTTCCTCCCCTGGTACTCGGGTGCAACATTCCAGACGCTTTACTAACACTCTCCCCCACTTGGAGAGTCAGTCCCTTTAACCTCCTGTTTGGCCCAGTTTGCAATTTCTGCGGAAGATGAACAGGAATAGCGAGAACCAATGAGAGGCTAGCTGGAGGTGTCTGGACGGGCAAATTTAACTCTCATTTCCCACCAGGAAGAGGAATTAACCAACGGCTCAGCATGCCGGGCCGGAACCAGATTAGGGCCTGAAGCCATCCTGCGGTGTTGCGGCCAGGTCACAAGAAAGCAAGTTGAAGAAAGGAGCTCAGGGGCACTGTAATTCACAAACCTGCAGAGTTATAAATGACAGCTATCGTCCAAAAATAGACTGAAGTAAGGCTGCCAAGAGGACTTGAAAGCGGGGCAGAATTGCAGGAAACCGATTTCAGGAGGTAGACTGGAATTGCATTGAAAGCATAGGAAAAGAGGCAGAACGTCCACAATGATGCACTTGGCCAAAAAGGGCGTATGCGTTTTTTCCTGAATATATTCAGGAAAAAACGCATACGCCCTTTTTGGCCAACCAAGCAAGCTTGCAAATGAAATCTGCACTACAATGAAGTCTCACTTCCCCCCAGTCAAAAGGGACATCTGAAAAAAGTGTAAAATCCAGAAAGGCAGGACAGGCCATGGAGAACTGGGAGCCTTGTTATGCTGATGGGCGGGATGTAAATTGCCAACAACCACTCGGGAGAAGTGTATGGTGTTTCCTGAAACATCTAAAAAACAAAGCAACAGAACCTAGGGCACTTCCACTTATGGTCCTATAGCTTAGGGAAATTAAAATCAAAAAGACACAGCCACCCCAAAGTTTGGAACGCCTCTGTTTACAAGAACCTCGTTTACAGTACAAGTTCAACATCGCAGAAAGTGAAAAATGGATAAAGAAGTTGTGGTATTTACTTACAAAGCAATATCACTCAGCAATGAAATCTGTGTCATCAGGCCCTTAGCAGCACAATGAGTGGATTCAGGTAGGATGATTCTAACTGAAGTAAGTCACACAGAAAAAGAAACATCATAAGATATCAGTAATACACGGAATGGAAACTTGGCTACACAGGAACTGAATTACAGAACAGAACAGGGTCTCAAATTTAGAAAACCAACTTATGCTTGCTTAAGGGGAAAGGTGAGTTGGGGTGCTGCATAAAACCAGAGATTGAAATGAGCACAGATAAAGTTCCTTAAGTCAAATATGGAATAGACAAGAGCTACTCCTTGCTCAACGAAATGGACTCAACACCGCATATTAAACGCCTAAGAATGTACCTGACTAATAAGTATCTTAAAACCTATGGATTGCTATGTCTCCGAAAGAGAATCAAGCATGTGTACAGGGGCATAAACGCAGCAGTGATAGGATTGGAGAGGTTCGGTGAGCAAATGAAGACCCTTTGAATTCATATTGCATGGTACCCATTACACGGGTCTTAACTCTCCAGGTTTAAGGTATTCTTCCTTCAGCTAAAACATGCATGTGGAACCCAAGTATGATCAACCATGTGAATGGGAGACGTGTTCAAATATGTCTCAGTTTTCCTCCCCTGGTACTCGGGTGCAACATTCCAGACGCTTTACTAACACTCTCCCCACTTGGAGAGTCAGCGCCTTTAACTGCCTGTTTGGCCCAGTTTGCAATTTCTGCGGAAGATGAACAGGAATAGCGAGAACCAATGAGAGACTAGCTGGAGGTGTCTGGACGGGCAAATTTAACTCTCATTTCCCACCAGGAAGAGGAAATAACCAAAGGCTCAGCGTGCCGTGCCAGAACCAGATTAGGACCTTAAGCCATCCTGCGGTGTTGCGGCCAGGTCACAAGAAAGCAAGTTGAAGAAAGGAGCTCAGGGGCACTGTAATTCACAAACCTGCAGAGTTATAAATGACAGCTATCGTCCAAAAATAGACTGAAGTAAGGCTGCCAAGAGGACTTGAAAGCGGGGCAGAATTGCAGGAAACCGATTTCAGGAGGTAGACTGGAATTGCATTGAAAGCACAGGAAAAGAGGCAGAACGTCCACAATGATGCACTTGGCCAAAAAGGGCGTATGCGTTTTTTCCTGAATATATTCAGGAAAAAACGCATACGCCCTTTTTGGCCAAACAAGGAAGCTTGCAAAGGAAATCTGCACTACAATGAAGTCTCACTTCCCCCCGGTCAAAAGGGCCATCTGAAAAAAGTGTAAAATCCAGAAAGGCAGGACAGGCCATGGAGAACTGGGAGCCTTGTTATGCTGATGGGCGGGATGTAAATTGCCAACAACCAGTCGGGAGAAGTGTATGGTGTTTCCTGAAACATCTAAAAAACAAAGCAACAGAACCTAGGGCACTTCCACTTATGGTCCTATAGCTTAGGGAAATTAAAATCAAAAAGACACAGCCACCCCAAAGTTTGGAACGGCTCTGTTTACAAGAACCTCGTTTACAGTACAAGTTCAACATCGCAGAAAGTGAAAAATGGATAAAGAAGTTGTGGTATTCACTTACAAAGCAATATCACTCAGCAATGAAATCTATGTCATCAGGCACTTAGCATCACAATGAGTGGATTCAGGTATGATGATTCTAACTGAAATAAGTCACACAGAAAAAGAAACATCATAAGATATCAGTAATACACGGAATGGAAACTTGGCTACACAGGAACTGAATTACATAACAGAACAGGGTCTCAAATTTAGAAAAACAACTTATGCTTGCTTAAGGGTAAAGGTGAGTTGGGGTGCTGCATAAAACCAGAGATTGAAATGAGCACAGATAAAGTTCCTTAAGCCAAATATGGAATAGACAAGAGCTACTCCTTGCTCAACGAAATGGACTCAACACCGCATATTAAACGCCTAAGAATGTACCTGACTTGTAAGTATCTTAAAACCTATGGATTGCTATGTCTCCGAAAGAGAATCAAGCATGTGTACAGGGGCATAAACGCAGCAGTGATAGGATTGGAGAGGTTCGGTGAGCAAATGAAGACCCTTTGAAGTCATATTGCATGGTACCCATTCCACGGGTTTCAACTACCCAGGTTTCAGGTATTCTTCCTTCAGCTAAAACATGCATGTGGAACCTAGAGTATAATCAACCATGTGATCGGGAGACGTGTTCAAATATGTCTCAGTTTTCCTCCCCTGGTACTCGGGTGCAACATTCCAGACGCTTTACTAACACTCTCCCCACTTGTAGAGTCAGTCCCTTTAACCTCCTGTTTGGCCCAGTTTGCAATTTCTGCGGAAGATGAACAGGAATAGCGAGAACCAATGAGAGGCTAGCTGGAGGTGTCTGGACAGGCAAATTTAACTCTCATTTCCCACCAGGAAGAGGAATTTACCAAAGGCTCAGCATGCCGGGCCGGAACCAGATTAGGGCCTGAAGCCATGCTGCGGTGTTGCGGCCAGGTCACAAGAAAGCGAGTTGAAGAAAGGAGCTCAGGGGCACTGTAATTCACAAACCTGCAGAGTTATAAATGACAGCTATCGTCCAAAAATAGACTGAAGTAAGGCTGCCAAGAGGACTTGAAAGCGGGGCAGAATTGCAGGAAACCGATTTCAGGAGGTAGACTGGAATTGCACTGAAAGCATAGGAAAAGAGGCAGAACGTCCACAATGATGCACTTGGCCAAAAAGGGCGTATGCGTTTTTTCCTGAATATATTCAGGAAAAAACGCATACGCCCTTTTTGGCCAACCAAGCAAGCTTGCAAAGGAAATCTGCACTACAATGAAGTCTCACTTCCCCCCGGTCAAAAGGGCCATCTGAAAAAAGTGTAAAATCCAGAAAGGCAGGACAGGCCATGGAGAACTGGGAGCCTTGTTATGCTGATGGGCGGGATGTAAATTGCCAACAGACACTTGGGAGAAGTGTATGGTGTTTCCTGAAACATCTAAAAAACAAAGCAACAGAGCCTAGGGCACTGCCACTTATGGTCCTATAGCTTAGGGAAATTAAAATCAAAAAGACACAGCCACCCCAAAGTTTGGGACGCCTCTGTTTACAAGAACCTCGTTTACACTACAAGTTCAACATCGCAGAAAGTGAAAAATGGATAAAGAAGTTGTGGTATTTACTTACAAAGCAATATCACTCAGCAATGAAATCTATGTCATCAGGCCCTTAGCATCACAATGAGTGGATTCAGGTATGATGATTCTAACTAAAATAAGTCACACAGAAAAAGAAACATCATAAGATATCAGTAATACACGGAATGGAAACTTGGCTACATAGGAACTGAATTACAGAACAGAACAGGGTCTCAAATTTAGAAAACCAACTTATGCTTGCTTAAGGGTAAAGGTGAGTTGGGGTGCTGCATAAAACCAGAGATTGAAATGAGCACAGATAAAGTTCCTTAAGTCAAATATGGAATAGACAAGAGCTACTCCTTGCTCAACGAAATGGACTCAACACCGCATATTAAACGCCTAAGAATGTATCTGACTAGTAAGTATCTTAAAACCTATGGATTGCTATGTCTCCAAAAGAGAATCAAGCATGTGTACAGGGGCATAAACGCAGCAGTGATAGGATTGGAGAGGTTCGGTGAGCAAATGAAGACCCTTTGAAGTCATATTGCATGGTACCCATTACACGGGTCTCAACTCTCCAGGTTTAAGGTATTCTTCCTTCAGCTAAAACATGCATGTGGAACCCAAGTATGATCAACCATGTGAACGGGAGACGTGTTCAAATATGTCTCAGTTTTCGTCCCCTGGTACTCGGGTGCAACATTCCAGACGCTTTACTAACACTCTCCCCACTTGGAGAGTCAGTCCCTTTAACCTCCTGTTTGGCCCAGTTTGCAATTTCTGCGGAAGATGAACAGGAATAGCGAGAACCAATGAGAGGCTAGCTGGAGGTGTCTGGACGGGCAAATTTAACTCTCATTTCCCACCAGGAAGAGGAAATAACAAAAGGCTCAGCGTGCCGTACCGGAACCAGATTAGGGCCTGAAGCCATCCTGCGGTGTTGCGGCCAGCTCAAAAGAAAGTGAGTTGAAGAAAGGAGCTCAGGGGCACTGTAATTCACAAACCTACAGAGTTATAAATGACAGCTATCGTCCAAAAATAGACTGAAGTAAGGCTGCCAAGAGGACTTGAAAGCGGGGCAGAATTGCAGGAAACCGATTTCAGGAGGTAGACTGGAATTGCATTGAAAGCATAGGAAAAGAGGCAGAACGTCCACAATGATGCACTTGGCCAAAAAGGGCGTATGTGTTTTTTCCTGAATATATTCAGGAAAAAACGCATACGCCCTTTTTGGCCAACCAAGCAAGCTTGCAAAGGAAATCTGCACTACAATGAAGTCTCACTTCCCCCCACCCCGGTCAAAAGGGCCATCTGAAAAAAGGGTAAAATCCAGAAAGGCAGGACAGGCCATGGAGAACTGGGAGCCTTGTTATGCTGATGGGCGGGATGTAAATTGCCAACAACCACTCGGGAGAAGTGTATGGTGTTTCCTGAAACATCTAAAAAACAAAGCAACAGAACCTAGGGCACTTCCACTTATGGTCCTATAGCTTAGAGAAATTAAAATCAAAAAGACACAGCCACCCCAAAGTTTGGAACGGCTCTGTTTACAAGAACTTCATTTACCGTACAAGTTCAACGTCGCAGAAAGTGAAAAATGGATAAAGAAGTTGTGGTATTTACTTACAAAGCAATATCACTCAGCAATGAAATCTGTGTCATCAGGCCCTTAGCAGCACAATGAGTGGATTCAGGTATGATGATTCTAACTGAAATAAGTCACACAGAAAAAGAAACATCATAAGATATCAGTAATACACGGAATAGAAACTTGGCTACACAGGAACTGAATTACAGAACAGAACAGGGTCTCAAATTTAGAAAACCAACTTATTCTTGCTTAAGGGTAAAGGTGAGTTGGGGTGCTGCATAAAACCAGAGATTGAAATGAGCACAGATAAAGTTCCTTAAGCCAAATATGGAATAGACAAGAGCTACTCCTTGCTCAACGAAATGGACTCAACACCCCATATTAAACGCCTAAGAATGTACCTGACTAGTAAGTATCTTAAAACCTATGGATTGCTATGTCTCCGAAAGAGAATCAAGCATGTGTACAGGGGCATAAACGCAGCAGTGATAGGATTGGAGAGGTTCGGTGAGCAAATGAAGACCCTTTGAAGTCATATTGCATGGTACCCATTCCACGGCTTTCAACTACCCAAGTTTAAGGTATTCTTCCTTCCGCTAAAACATGCATGTGGAACCTAGAGTATGATCAACCATGTGATCGGGAGATGTGTTCAAATATGTCTCAGTTTTCGTCCCCTGGTACTCGGGTGCAACATTCCAGACGCTTTACTAACACTCTCCCCACTTGGAGAGTCAGTCCCTTTAACCTCCTGTTTGGCCCAGTTTGCAATTTCTGCGGAAGATGAACAGGAATAGCGAGAACCAATGAGAGGCTAGCTGGAGGTGTCTGGACGGGCAAATTTAACTCTCATTTCCCACCAGGAAGAGGAATTAACCAAAGGCTCAGCGTGCCGTACAGGAACCAGATTAGGGCCTGAAGCCATCCTGCGGTGTTGCGGCCAGGTCACAAGAAAGCGAGTTGAAGAAAGGAGCTCAGGGGCACTGTAATTCACAAACCTGCAGAGTTATAAATGACAGCTATCGTCCAAAAATATACTGAAGTAAGGCTGCCAAGAGGACTTGAAAGCGGGGCAGAATTGCAGGAAACCGATTTCAGGAGGTAGACTGGAATTGCATTGAAAGCATAGGAAAAGAGGCAGAACGTCCACAATGATGCACTTGGCCAAAAAGGGCGTATGCGTTTTTTCCTGAATATATTCAGGAAAAAACGCATACGCCCTTTTTGGCCAACCAAGCAAGCTTGCAAAGGAAATCTGCACTACAATGAAGTCTCACTTCCCCCTTGTCAAAAAGGCCATCTGAAAAAAGTGTAAAATCCAGAAAGGCAGGACAGGCCATTGAGAACTGGGAGCCTTGTTATGCTGATGGGCGGGATGTAAATTGCCAACAGACACTTGGGAGAAGTGTATGGAGTTTCCTGAAACATCTAAAAAACAAAGCAACAGAGCCTAGGGCACTTCCACTTAAGGTCCTATAGCTTAGGGAAATTAAAATCAAAAAGACACAGCCACCCCAAAGTTTGGAACGGCTCTGTTTACAAGAACCTCGTTTACAGTACAAGTTCAACATCGCAGAAAGTGAAAAATGGATAAAGAAGTTGTGGTATTGACTTACAAAGCAATATCACTCAGCAATGAAATCTATGTCATCAGGCCCTTAGCAGCACAATGAGTGGATTCAGGTATGATGATTCTAACTGAAATAAGTCACACAGAAAAAGAAACATCATAAGATATCAGTAATACACGGAATGTAAACTTGGCTACACAGGAACTGAATTACAGAACAGAACAGGGTCTCAAATTTAGAAAACCAACTTATGCTTGCTTAAGGGTAAAGGTGAGTTGGGGTGCTGCATAAAACCAGAGATTGAAATGAGCACAGATAAAGTTCCTTAAGCCAAATATGGAATAGACAAGAGCTACTCCTTGCTCAACGAAATGGACTCAACACCGCATATTAAACGCCTAAGAATGTACCTGACTAGTAAGTATCTTAAAACCTATGGATTGCTATGTCTCCGAAAGAGAATCAAGCATGTGTACAGGGGCATAAACGCAGCAGTGATAGGATTGGAGAGGTTCGGTGAGCAAATGAAGAACCTTTGAAGTCATATTGCATGGTACCCATTACACGGGTCTCAACTCTCCAGGTTTAAGGTATTCTTCCTTCAGCTAAAACATGCATGTGGAACCCAGAGTATGATCAACCATGTGATCGGGAGACGTGTTCAAATATGTCTCAGTTTTCCTCCCCTGGTACACGGGTGCAACATTCCAGACGCTTTACTAACACTCTCCCCACTTGGAGAGTCAGCGCCTTTAACCTCCTGTTTGGCCCAGTTTGCAATTTCTGCGGAAGATGAACAGGAATAGCGAGAACCAATGAGAGAGTAGCTGGAGGTGTCTGGACAGGCAAATTTAACTCTCATTTCCCACCAGGAAGAGGAAATAACCAGAGGCTCAGCGGGCCGTGCCGGAACCAGATTAGGGCCTGAAGCCATCCTGCGGTGTTGCGGCCAGGTCACAAGAAAGCGAGTTGAAGAAAGGAGCTCAGGGGCACTGTAATTCACAAACCTGCAGAGTTACAAATGACAGCTATCGTCCAAAAATAGACTGAAGTAAGGCTGCCAAGAGGACTTGAAAGCGGGGCAGAATTGCAGGAAACCGATTTCAGGAGGTAGACTGGGATTGCATTGAAAGCATAGGAAAAGAGGCAGAACGTCCACAATGATGCACTTGGCCAAAAAGGGCGTATGCCTTTTTTCCTGAATATATTCAGGAAAAAACGCATACGCCCTTTTTGGCCAACCAAGCAAGCTTGCAAAGGAAATCTGCACTACAATGAAGTCTCACTTCCCCCCGGTCAAAAGGGCCATCTGAAAAAAGTGTAAAATCCAGAAAGGCAGGACAGGCCATGGAGAACTGGGAGCCTTGTTATGCTGATGGGCGGGATGTAAATTGCCAACAACCACTCGGGAGAAGTGTATGGTGTTTCCTGAAACATCTAAAAAACAAAGCAACAGAACCTAGGGCACTTCCACTTATGGTCCTATAGCTTAGGGAAATTAAAATCAAAAAGACACAGCCACCCCAAAGTTTGGGACGCCTCTGTTTACAAGAACATCGTTTACCGTACAAGTTCAACATCGAAGAAAGTGAAAAATGGGTAAAGAAGTTGTGGTATTTACTTACAAAGCAATATCACTCAGCAATGAAATCTGTGTCATCAGGCCCTTAGCAGCACAATGAGTGGATTCAGGTATGATGATTCTAACTGAAATAAGTCACACAGAAAAAGAAACATCATAAGATATCAGTAATACACGGAATGTAAACTTGGCTACACAGGAACTGAATTACAGAACAGAACAAGGTCTCAAATTTAGAAAACCAACTTATTCTTGCTTAAGGGTAAAGGTGAGTTGGGGTGCTGCATAAAACCAGAGATTGAAATGAGCACAGATAAAGTTCCTTAAGCCAAATATGGATTAGACAAGAGCTACTCCTTGCTCAACGAAATGGACTCAACACCCCATATTAAACGCCTAAGAATGTACCTGACTAGTAAGTATCTTAAAACCTATGGATTGCTATGTCTCCGAAAGAGAATCAAGCATGTGTACAGGGGCATAAACGCAGCAGTGATAGGATTGGAGAGGTTCGGTGAGCAAATGAAGACCCTTTGAAGTCATATTGCATGGTACCCATTCCACGGGTTTCAACTACCCAGGTTTAAGGTATTCTTCCTTCAGCTAAAACATGCATGTGGAACCTAGAGTATGATCAACCATGTGATCGGGAGACGTGTTCAAATATGTCTCAGTTTTCGTACCCTGGTACTCGGGTGCAACATTCCAGACGCTTTACTAACACTCTCCCCACTTGGAGAGTCAGCGCCTTTAACCTCCTGTTTGGCTCAGTTTGCAATTTCTGCGGAAGATGAACAGGAATAGCGAGAACCAATGAGAGGCTAGCTGGAGGTGTCTGGACGGGCAAATTTAACTCTCATTTCCCACCAGGAAGAGGAAATAACCAAAGGCTCAGCGTGCCGTACCGGAACCAGATTAGGGCCTGAAGCCATCCTGCGGTGTTGCGGCCAGCTCAAAAGAAAGCGAGTTGAAGAAAGGAGCTCAGGGGCACTGTAATTCACAAACCTGCAGAGTTATAAATGACAGCTATCGTCCAAAAATAGACTGAAGTAAGGCTGCCAAGAGGACTTGAAAGCGGGGCAGAATTGCAGGAAACCGATTTCAGGAGGTAGACTGGAATTGCTTTGAAAGCATAGGAAAAGAGGCAGAACGTCCACAATGATGCACTTGGCCAAAAAGGGCGTATGCGTTTTTTCCTGAATATATTCAGGAAAAAACGCATACGCCCTTTTTGGCCAACCAAGCAAGCTTGCAAAGGAAATCTGCACTACAATGAAGTCTCACTTCCCCCCGGTCAAAAGGGCCATCTGAAAAAAGTGTAAAATCCAGAAAGGCAGGACAGGCCATGGAGAACTGGGAGCCTTGTTATGCTGATGGGCGGGATGTAAATTGCCAACAGGCACTCGGGAGAAGTGTATGGTGTTTCCTGAAACATCTAAAAAACAAAGCAACAGAGCCTAGGGCACTGCCACTTATGGTCCTATAGCTTAGGGAAATTAAAATCAAAAAGACACAGCCACCCCAAAGTTTGGGACGCCTCTGTTTACAAGAACCTCGTTTACAGTACAAGTTCAACATCGCAGAAAGTGAAAAATGGATAAAGAAGTTGTGGTATTTACTTACAAAGCAATATCACTCAGCAATGAAATCTATGTCATCAGGCCCTTAGCAGCACAATGAGTGGATTCAGGTATGATGATTCTAACTGAAATAAGTCACACAGAAAAAGAAACATCATAAGATATCAGTAATACACGGAATGTAAACTTGGCTACACAGGAACTGAATTACAGAACAGAACAGGGTCTCAAATTTAGAAAACCAACTTATGCTTGCTTAAGGGTAAAGGTGAGTTGGGGTGCTGCATAAAACCAGAGATTGAAATGAGCACAGATAAAGTTCCTTAAGTCAAATATGGAATAGACAAGAGCTACTCCTTGCTCAACGAAATGGACTCAACACCCCATATTAAACGCCTAAGAATGTACCTGACTAGTAAGTATCTTAAAACCTATGGATTGCTATGTCTCCGAAAGAGAATCAAGCATGTGTACAGGGGCATAAACGCAGCAGTGATAGGATTGGAGAGGTTCGGTGAGCAAATGAAGACCCTTTGAAGTCATATTGCATGGTACCCATTCCACGGGTTTCAACTACCCAGGTTTAAGGTATTCTTCCTTCATCTAAAACATGCATGTGGAACCTAGAGTATGATCAACCATGTGATCGGGAGACGTGTTCAAATATGTCTCAGTTTTCCTCCCCTGGTACTCGGGTGCAACATTCCAGACGCTTTACTAACACTCTCCCCACTTGGAGAGTCAGTCCCTTTAACTTCCTGTTTGGCCCAGTTTGCAATTTCTGTGGAAGATGAACAGGAATAGCGAGAACCAATGAAAGACTAGCTGGAGGTGTCTGGATGGGCAAATTTAACTCTCATTTCCCACCAGGAAGAGGAATTAACCAAAGGCTCAGCGTGCCGTGCCAGAACCAGATTAGGGCCTGAAGACGTCCTGCGGTGTTGCGGCCAGGTCACAAGAAAGCGAGTTGAAGAAAGGAGCTCAGGGGCACTGTAATTCACAAACCTGCAGAGTTATAAATGACAGCTATCGTCCAAAAATAGACTGAAGTAAGGCTGCCAAGAGGACTTGAAAGCGGGGCAGAATTGCAGGAAACCGATTTCAGGAGGTAGACTGGAATTGCATTGAAAGCATAGGAAAAGAGGCAGAACGTCCACAATGATGCACTTGGCCAAAAAGGGCGTATGCGTTTTTTCCTGAATATATTCAGGAAAAAACGCATACGCCCGTTTTGGGCAACCAAGCAAGCTTGCAAAGGAAATCTGCACTACAATGAAGTCTCACTTCCCCCCAGTCAAAAGGGCCATCTGAAAAAAGTGTAAAATCCAGAAAGGCAGGACAGGCCATGGAGAACTGGGAGCCTTGTTATGCTGATGTGCGGGATGTAGATTGCCAACAGACACTCGGGAGAAGTGTATGGTGTTTCCTGAAACATCTAAAAAACAAAGCAACAGAACCTAGGGCACTTCCACTTATGGTCCTATAGCTTAGGGAAATTAAAATCAAAAAGACACAGCCACCCCAAAGTTTGGAACGGCTCTGTTTACAAGAACCTCGTTTACAGTACAAGTTCAACATCGCAGAAAGTGAAAAATGGATAAAGAAGTTGTGGTATTTACTTACAAAGCAATATCACTCAGCAATGAAATCTGTGTCATCAGGCCCTTAGCAGCACAATGAGTGGATTCAGGTATGATGATTCTAACTGAAATAAGTCACACAGAAAAAGAAACATCATAAGATATCAGTAATACACGGAATGTAAACTTGGCTACACAGGAACTGAATTACAGAACAGAACAGGGTCTCAAATTTAGAAAACCAACTTATGCTTGCTTAAGGGTAAAGGTGAGTTGGGGTGCTGCATAAAACCAGAGATTGAAATGAGCACAGATAAAGTTCCTTAAGCCAAATATGGAATAGACAAGAGCTACTCCTTGCTCAACGAAATGGACTCAACACCGCATATTAAACGCCTAAGAATGTACCTGACTAGTAAGTATCTTAAAACCTATGGATTGCTATGTCTCCGAAAGACAATCAAGCATGTGTACAGGGGCATAAACGCAGCAGTGATAGGATTGGAGAGGTTCGTGAGCAAAAGAAGACCCTTTGAAGTCATATTGCATGGTACCCATTCCACGGGTTTCAACTACCCAGGTTTAAGGTATTCTTCCTTCATCTAAAACATGCATGTGGAACCTAGAGTATGATCAACCATGTGATCGGGAGACGTGTTCAAATATGTCTCAGTTTTCGTACCCTGGTACTCGGGTGCAACATTCCAGACGCTTTACTAACACTCTCCCCACTTGGAGAGTCAGTCCCTTTAACTTCCTGTTTGTCGCAGTTTGCAATTTCTGTGGAAGATGAACAGGAATAGCGAGAACCAATGAAAGACTAGCTGGAGGTGTCTGGATGGGCAAATTTAACTCTCATTTCCCACCAGGAAGAGGAATTAACCAAAGGCTCAGCGTGCCGTGCCAGAACCAGATTAGGGCCTGAAGACGTCCTGCGGTGTTGCGGCCAGGTCACAAGAAAGCGAGTTGAAGAAAGGAGCTCAGGGGCACTGTAATTCACAAACCTGCAGAGTTATAAATGACAGCTATCGTCCAAAAATAGACTGAAGTAAGGCTGCCAAGAGGACTTGAAAGCGGGGCAGAATTGCAGGAAACCGATTTCAGGAGGTAGACTGGAATTGCATTGAAAGCATAGGAAAAGAGGCAGAACGTCCACAATGATGCACTTGGCCAAAAAGGGCGTATGCGTTTTTTCCTGAATATATTCAGGAAAAAACGCATACGCCCGTTTTGGGCAACCAAGCAAGCTTGCAAAGGAAATCTGCACTACAATGAAGTCTCACTTCCCCCCGGTCAAAAGGGCCATCTGAAAAAAGTGTAAAATCCAGAAAGGCAGGACAGGCCATGGAGAACTGGGAGCCTTGTTATGCTGATGTGCGGGATGTAGATTGCCAACAGACACTCGGGAGAAGTGTATGGTGTTTCCTGAAACATCTAAAAAACAAAGCAACAGAACCTAGGGCACTTCCACTTATGGTCCTATAGCTTAGGGAAATTAAAATCAAAAAGACACAGCCACCCCAAAGTTTGGAACGGCTCTGTTTACAAGAACCTCGTTTACAGTACAAGTTCAACATCGCAGAAAGTGAAAAATGGATAAAGAAGTTGTGGTATTTACTTACAAAGCAATATCACTCAGCAATGAAATCTGTGTCATCAGGCCCTTAGCATCACAATGAGTGGATTCAGGTATGATGATTCTAACTGAAATAAGTCACACAGAAAAAGAAACATCATAAGATATCAGTAATACACGGAATGTAAACTTGGCTACACAGGAACTGAATTACAGAACAGAACAGGGTCTCAAATTTAGAAAACCAACTTATGCTTGCTTAAGGGTAAAGGTGAGTTGGGGTGCTGCATAAAACCAGAGATTGAAATGAGCACAGATAAAGTTCCTTAAGCCAAATATGGATTAGACAAGAGCTACTCCTTGCTCAACGAAATGGACTCAACACCGCATATTAAACGCCTAAGAATGTACCTGACTAGTAAGTATCTTAAAACCTATGGATTGCTATGTCTCCGAAAGACAATCAAGCATGTGTACAGGGGCATAAACGCAGCAGTGATAGGATTGGAGAGGTTCGTGAGCAAATGAAGACCCTTTGAAGTCATATTGCATGGTACCCATTCCACGGGTTTCAACTACCCAGGTTTAAGGTATTCTTCCTTCATCTAAAACATGCATGTGGAACCTAGAGTATGATCAACCATGTGATCGGGAGACGTGTTCAAATATGTCTCAGTTTTCCTCCCCTGGTACTCGGGTGCAACATTCCAGACGCTTTACTAACACTCTCCCCACTTGGAGAGTCAGTCCCTTTAATTTCCTGTTTGGCCCAGTTTGCAATTTCTGTGGAACATGAACAGGAATAGCGAGAACCAATGAAAGACTAGCTGGAGGTGTCTGGACGGGCAAATTTAACTCTCATTTCCCACCAGGAAGAGGAATTAACCAAAGGCTCAGCGTGCCGTGCCAGAACCAGATTAGGGCCTGAAGACGTCCTGCGGTGTTGCGGCCAGGTCACAAGAAAGCAAGTTGAAGAAAGGAGCTCAGGGGCACTGTAATTCACAAACCTGCAGAGTTATAAATGACAGCTATCGTCCAAAAATAGACTGAAGTAAGGCTGCCAAGAGGACTTGAAAGCGGGGCAGAATTGCAGGAAACCGATTTCAGGAGGTAGACTGGAATTGCATTGAAAGCATAGGAAAAGAGGCAGAACGTCCACAATGATGCACTTGGCCAAAAAGGGCGTATGCGTTTTTTCCTGAATATATTCAGGAAAAAACGCATACGCCCTTTCTGGCCAACCAAGCAAGCTTGCAAAGGAAATCTGCACTACAATGAAGTCTCACTTCCCCCCGGTCAAAAGGGCCATCTGAAAAAAGTGTAAAATCCAGAAAGGCAGGACAGGCCATGGAGAACTGGGAGCCTTGTTATGCTGATGGGCAGGATGTAATTTGCCAACAACCACTTGGGAGAAGTGTATGGTGTTTCCTGAAACATCTAAAAAACAAAGCAACAGAACCTAGGGCACTTCCACTTATGGTCCTATAGCTTAGGGAAATTAAAATCAAAAAGACACAGCCACCCCAAAGTTTGGAACGGCTCTGTTTACAAGAACCTCGTTTACAGTACAAGTTCAACATCGCAGAAAGTGAAAAATGGATAAAGAAGTTGTGGTATTTACTTACAAAGCAATATCACTCAGCAATGAAATCTGTGTCATCAGGCCCTTAGCATCACAATGAGTGGATTCAGGTATGATGATTCTAACTGAAATAAGTCACACAGAAAAAGAAATATCATAAGATATCAGTAATACACGGAATGGAAACTTGGCTACACAGGAACTGAATTACAGAACAGAACAGGGTCTCAAATTTAGAAAACTAACTTATGCTTGCTTAAGGGGAAAGGTGAGTTGGGGTGCTGCATAAAACCAGAGATTGAAATGAGCACAGATAAAGTTCCTTAAGTCAAATATTGAATAGACAAGAGCTACTCCTTGCTCAATGAAATGGACTCAACACCGCATATTAAACGCCTAAGAATGTACCTGACTAGTAAGTATCTTAAAACCTATGGATTGCTATGTCTCCGAAAGAGAATCAAGCATGTTTACAGGGGCATAAACGCAGCAGTGATAGGATTGGAGAGGTTCGGTGAGCAAATGAAGACCCTTTGAAGTCATATTGCATGGTACCCATTACACGGGTCTCAACTCTCCAGGTTTAAGGTATTCTTCCTTCAGCTAAAACATGCATGTGGATCCCAGAGTATGATCAACCATGTGAACGGGAGACGTGTTCAAATATGTCTCAGTTTTCCTCCCCTGGTACTCGGGTGCAACATTCCAGACGCTTTACTAACACTCTCCCGACTTGGAGAGTCAGTCCCTTTAACCTCCTGTTTGGCCCAGTTTGCAATTTCTGCGGAAGATGAACAGGAATAGCGAGAACCAATGAGAGCCTAGCTGGAGGTGTCTGGACGGGCAAATTTAACTCTCATTTCCCACCAGGAAGAGGAATTAACCAAAGGCTCAGCGTGCCGTGCCGGAACCAGATTAGGGCCTGAAGCCATCCTGCGGTGTTGCGGCCAGGTCACAAGAAAGCGAGTTGAAGAAAGGAGCTCAGGGGCACTGTAATTCACAAACCTGCAGAGTTATAAATGACAGCTATCGTCCAAAAATAGACTGAAGTAAGGCTGCCAAGAGGACTTGAAAGCGGGGCAGAATTGCAGGAAACCGATTTCAGGAGGTAGACTGGAATTGCACTGAAAGCATAGGAAAAGAGGCAGAACGTCCACAATGATGCACTTGGCCGAAAAGGGCGTATGCGTTCTTTCCTGAATATATTCAGGAAAAAACGCATACGCCCTTTTTGGGCAACCAAGCAAGCTTGCAAAGGAAATCTGCACTACAATGAAGTCTCACTTCCCCCCGGTCAAAAGGGCCATCTGAAAAAAGTGTAAAATCCAGAAAGGCAGGACAGGCCATGGAGAACTGGGAGCCTTGTTATGCTGATGTGCGGGATGTAGATTGCCAACAGACACTCGGGAGAAGTGTATGGTGTTTCCTGAAACATCTAAAAAACAAAGCAACAGAACCTAGGGCACTTCCACTTATGGTCCTATAGCTTAGGGAAATTAAAATCAAAAAGACACAGCCACCCCAAAGTTTGGAACGGCTCTGTTTACAAGAAACTCGTTTACAGTACAAGTTCAACATCGCAGAAAGTGAAAAATGGATAAAGAAGTTGTGGTATTTACTTACAAAGCAATATCACTCAGCAATGAAATCTGTGTCATCAGGCCCTTAGCATCACAATGAGTGGATTCAGGTATGATGATTCTAACTGAAATAAGTCACACAGAAAAAGAAACATCATAAGATATCAGTAATACACGGAATGTAAACTTGGCTACACAGGAACTGAATTACAGAACAGAACAGGGTCTCAAATTTAGAAAACCAACTTATGCTTGCTTAAGGGTAAAGGTGAGTTGGGGTGCTGCATAAAACCAGAGATTGAAATGAGCACAGATAAAGTTCCTTAAGCCAAATATGGAATAGACAAGAGCTACTCCTTGCTCAACGAAATGGACTCAACACCGCATATTAAACGCCTAAGAATGTACCTGACTAGTAAGTATCTTAAAACCTATGGATTGCTATGTCTCCGAAAGAGAATCAAGCATGTGTACAGGGGCATAAACGCAGCAGTGATAGGATTGGAGAGGTTCGTGAGCAAATGAAGACCCTTTGAAGTCATATTGCATGGTACCCATTCCACGGGTTTCAACTACCCAGGTTTAAGGTATTCTTCCTTCATCTAAAACATGCATGTGGAACCTAGAGTATGATCAACCATGTGATCGGGAGACGTGTTCAAATATGTCTCAGTTTTCCTCCCCTGGTACTCGGGTGCAACATTCCAGACGCTTTACTAACACTCTCCCCACTTGGAGAGTCAGTCCCTTTAATTTCCTGTTTGGCCCAGTTTGCAATTTCTGTGGAAGATGAACAGGAATAGCGAGAACCAATGAAAGACTAGCTGGAGGTGTCTGGACGGGCAAATTAAATCTCATTTCCCACCAGGAAGAGGAATTAACCAAAGGCTCAGCGTGCCGTGCCAGAACCAGATTAGGGCCTGAAGACGTCCTGCAGTGTTGCGGCCAGGTCACAAGAAAGCGAGTTGAAGAAAGGAGCTCAGGGGCACTGTAATTCACAAACCTGCAGAGTTATAAATGACAGCTATCGTCCAAAAATAGACTGAAGTAAGGCTGCCAAGAGGACTTGAAAGCGGGGCAGAATTGCAGGAAACCGATTTCAGGAGGTAGACTGGAATTGCATTGAAAGCATAGGAAAAGAGGCAGAACGTCCACAATGATGCACTTGGCCAAAAAGGGCGTATGCGTTTTTTCCTGAATATATTCAGGAAAAAACGCATACGCCCTTTCTGGCCAACCAAGCAAGCTTGCAAAGGAAATCTGCACTACAATGAAGTCTCACTTCCCCCCGGTCAAAAGGGCCATCTGAAAAAAGTGTAAAATCCAGAAAGGCAGGACAGGCCATGGAGAACTGGGAGCCGTGTTATGCTGATAGGCAGGATGTAAATTGCCAACAACCACTTGGCAGAAGTGTATGGTGTTTCCTGAAACATCTAAAAAACAAAGCAACAGAACCTAGGGCACTTCCACTTATGGTCCTATAGCTTAGGGAAATTAAAATCAAAAAGACACAGCCACCCCAAAGTTTGCAACGGCTCTGTTTACAAGAACCTCGTTTACAGTACAAGTTCAACATCGCAGAAAGTGAAAAATGGATAAAGAAGTTGTGGTATTTACTTACAAAGCAATATCACTCAGCAATGAAATCTGTGTCATCAGGCCCTTAGCATCACAATGAGTGGATTCAGGTATGATGATTCTAACTGAAATAAGTCACACAGAAAAAGAAACATCATAAGATATCAGTAATACACGGAATGGAAACTTGGCTACACAGGAACTGAATTACAGAACAGAACAGGGTCTCAAATTTAGAAAACTAACTTATGCTTGCTTAAGGGGAAAGGTGAGTTGGGGTGCTGCATAAAACCAGAGATTGAAATGAGCACAGATAAAGTTCCTTAAGTCAAATATTGAATAGACAAGAGCTACTCCTTGCTCAATGAAATGGACTCAACACCGCATATTAAACGCCTAAGAATGTACCTGACTAGTAAGTATCTTAAAACCTATGGATTGCTATGTCTCCGAAAGAGAATCAAGCATGTGTACAGGGGCATAAACGCAGCAGTGATAGGATTGGAGAGGTTCGGTGAGCAAATGAAGACCCTTTGAAGTCATATTGCATGGTACCCATTACACGGGTCTCAACTCTCCAGGTTTAAGGTATTCTTCCTTCAGCTAAAACATGCATGTGGATCCCAGAGTATGATCAACCATGTGAACGGGAGACGTGTTCAAATATGTCTCAGTTTTCCTCCCCTGGTACTCGGGTGCAACATTCCAGACGCTTTACTAACACTCTCCCGACTTGGAGAGTCAGTCCCTTTAACCTCCTGTTTAGCCCAGTTTGCAATTTCTGCGGAAGATGAACAGGAATAGCGAGAACCAATGAGAGCCTAGCTGGAGGTGTCTGGACGGGCAAATTTAACTCTCATTTCCCACCAGGAAGAGGAATTAACCAAAGGCTCAGCGTGCCGTGCCAGAACCAGATTAGGGCCTGAAGCCATCCTGCGGTGTTGCGGCCAGGTCACAAGAAAGCGAGTTGAAGAAAGGAGCTCAGGGGCACTGTAATTCACAAACCTGCAGAGTTATAAATGACAGCTATCGTCCAAAAATAGACTGAAGTAAGGCTGCCAAGAGGACTTGAAAGCGGGGCAGAATTGCAGGAAACCGATTTCAGGAGGTAGACTGGAATTGCACTGAAAGCATAGGAAAAGAGGCAGAACGTCCACAATGATGCACTTGGCCAAAAAGGGCGTATGCGTTTTTTCCTGAATATATTCAGGAAAAAACGCATACGCCCTTTTTGGCCAACCAAGCAAGCTTGCAAAGGAAATCTGCACTACAATGAAGTCTCACTTCCCCCCGGTCAAAAGGGCCATCTGAAAAAAGTGTAAAATACAGAAAGGCAGGACAGGCCATGGAAAACTGGGAGCCTTGTTATGCTGATGGGCGGGATGTAAATTGCCAACAGACACTTGGGAGAAGTGTATGGTGTTTCCTGAAACATCTAAAAAACAAAGCAACAGAACCTAGGGCACTTCCACTTATGGTCCTATAGCTTAGGGAAATTAAAATCAAAAAGACACAGCCACCCCAAAGTTTGGAACGGCTCTGTTTACAAGAACCTCGTTTACAGTACAAGTTCAACATCGCAGAAAGTGAAAAATGGATAAAGAACTTGTGGTACTTACGTACAATGCAGTATCACTCAGCAATGAAATCTATGTCATCAGGCCCTTAGCAGCACAATGAGTGGATTCAGGTATGATGATTCTAACTGAAATAAGTCACACAGAAAAAGAAACATCATAAGATATCAGTAATACACGGAATGTAAACTTGGCTACACAGGAACTGAATTACAGAACAGAACAGGGTCTCAAAATTAGAAAACCAACTTATTCTTGCTTAAGGGTAAAGGTGAGTTGGGGTGCTGCATAAAACCAGAGATTGAAATGAGCACAGATAAAGTTCCTTAAGCCAAATATGGAATAGACAAGAGCTACTCCTTGCTCAACGAAATGGACTCAACACCCCATATTAAATGCCTAAGAATGTACCTGACTAGTAAGTATCTTAAAACCTATAGATTGCTATGTCTCCGAAAGAGAATCAAGCATTTGTACAGGGGCATAAACGCAGCAGTGATAGGATTGGAGAGGTTCGGTGAGCAAATGAAGACCCTTTGAAGTCATATTGCATGGTACCCATTCCACGGGTTTCAACTACCCATGTTTAAGGTATTCTTCCTTCAGCTAAAACATGCATGTGGAACCTAGAGTATGATCAACCATGTGATCGGGAGACGTGTTCAAATATGTCTCAGTTTTCCTCCCCTGGTACTCGGGTGCAACATTCCAGACGCTTTACTAACACTCTCCCCACTTGGAGAGTCAGTCCCTTTAACCTCCTGTTTGGCCCAGTTTGCAATTTCTGCGGAAGATGAACAGGAATAGCGAGAACCAATGAGAGACTAGCTGGAGGTGTCTGGACGGGCAAATTTAACTCTCATTTCCCACCAGGAAGAGGAATTAACCAAAGGCTCAGCATGCCGGGCCGGAACCAGATTAGGGCCTGAAGCCATCCTGCGGTGTTGCGGCCAGCTCAAAAGAAAGCGAGTTGAAGAAAGGAGCTCAGGGGCACTGTAATTCACAAACCTGCAGAGTTATAAATGACAGCTATCGTCCAAAAATAGACTGAAGTAAGGCTGCCAAGAGGACTTGAAAGCGGGGCAGAGTTGCAGGAAACCGATTTCAGGAGGTAGACTGGAATTGCATTGAAAGCATAGGAAAAGAGGCCGAACGTCCACAATGATGCACTTGGCCAAAAAGGGCGTATGCGTTTTTTCCTGAATATATTCAGGAAAAAACGCATACGCCCTTTTTGGCCAACCAAGGAAGCTTGCAAAGGAAATCTGCACTACAATGAAGTTTCACTTCCCCCCGGTCAAAAGGGCCATCTGAAAAAAGTGTAAAATCCAGAAAGGCAGGACAGGCCATGGAGAACTGGGAGCCTTGTTATGCTGATGGGTGGGATGTAAATTGCCAACAGAAACTCAGGAGAAGTGTATGGTGTTTCCTGAAACATCTAAAAAACAAAGCAACAGAGCCTAGGGCACTTCCACTTATGGTCCTATAGCTTAGGGAAATTAAAATCAAAAAGACACAGCCATCCCAAAGTTTGGGACGCCTCCGTTTACAAGAACCTCGTTTACCGTACAAGTTCAATATCACAGAAAGTGAAAAATGGATAAAGAACTTGTGGTACTTACGTACAATGCAGTATCACTCAGCAATGAAATCTATGTCATCAGGCCCGTAGCAGCATAATGAGTAGATTCAGGTACTATGATTCTAACTGAAATAAGTCACACAGAAAAAGAAACATCATAAGATATCACTGATACACGGAATGTAAACTTGGCTACACAGGAACTGCATTCCAAAACAGAACAGGGTCTCAAATTTAGAAAAGCAACTTATGCTTGCTTAAGGGGAAAGGTGAGTTGGGGTGCTGCATAAAACCAGAGATTGAAATGAGCACAGATAAAGTTCCTTAAGCCAAATATGGAATAGACAAGAGCTACTCCTTGCTCAACGAAATGGACTCAACACCGCATATTAAACGCCTAAGAATGTACCTGACTAGTAAGTATCTTAAAACCTATGGATTGCTATGTCTCCGAAAGAGAATCAAGCGTGTGTACAGGGGCATAAACGCAGCAGTGATAGGATTGGAGAGGTTTGGTGAGCAAATGAAGACCCTTTGAAGTCATATTGCATGGTACCCATTACACGGGTCTCAACTCTCCAGGTTTAAGGTATTCTTCCTTCAGCTAAAACATGCATGTGTATCCCAGAGTATGATCAACCATGTGAACGGGAGACGTGTTCAAATATGTCTCAGTTTTCCTCCCCTGGTACTCGGGTGCAACATTCCAGACGCTTTACTAACACTCTCCCCACTTGGAGAGTCAGTCCCTTTAACCTCCTGTTTGGCCCAGTTTGCAATTTCTGCGGAAGATGAACAGGAATAGCGAGAACCAATGAGAGGCTAGCTGGAGGTGTCTGGACGGGCAAATTTAACTCTCATTTCCACCAGGAAGAGGAATTAACCAAAGGCTCAGCATGCCGTGCCGGAACAAGATTAGGGCCTGAAGCCATCCTGCGGTGTTGCGGCCAGCTCAAAAGAAAGCGAGTTGAAGAAAGGAGCTCAGGGACACTGTAACTCACAAACCTGCAGAGTTATAAATGACAGCTATCGTCCAAAAATAGACTGAAGTAAGGCTGCCAAGAGGACTTGAAATCGGGGCAGAATTGCAGGAAACCGATTTCAGGAGGTAGACTGGAATAGCATTGAAAGCATAGGAAAAGAGGCAGAACGTCCACAATGATGCACTTGGCCAAAAAGGGCGTATGCGTTTTTTCCTGAATATATTCAGGAAAAAACGCATACGCCCTTTTTGGCCAACCAAGCAAGCTTGCAAAGGAAATCTGCACTACAATGAAGTCTCACTTTCCCCCGGTCAAAAGGGCCATCTGAAAAAAGTGTAAAATCCAGAAAGGCAGGACAGGCCATGGAGAACTGGGAGCCTTGTTATGCTGATGGGCGGGATGTAAATTGCCAACAACCACTCGGGAGAAGTGTATGGTGTTTCCTGAAACATCTAAAAAACAAAGCAACAGAGCCTAGGGCACTTCCACTTATGGTCCTATAGCTTAGGGAAATTAAAATCAAAAAGACACAGCCACCCCAAAGTTTGGAACGGCTCTGTTTACAAGAACCTCGTTTACAGTACAAGTTCAACATCGCAGAAAGTGAAAAATGGATAAAGAAGTTGTGGTATTTACTTACAAAGCAATATCACTCAGCAATGAAATCTGTGTCATCAGGCCCTTAGCAGCACAATGAGTGGATTCAGGTATGATGATTCTAACTGAAATAAGTCACACAGAAAAAGAAACATCATAAGATATCAGTAATACACGGAATGTAAACTTGGCTATACAGGAACTGAATTACAGAACAGAACAGGGTCTCAAATTTAGAAAACCAACTTATGCTTGCTTAAGGGGAAAGGTGAGTTGGGGTGCTGCATAAAACCAGAGATTGAAATGAGCACAGATAAAGTTCCTTAAGCCAAATATGGAATAGACAAGAGCTACTCCTTGCTCAACGAAATGGACTCAACACCGCATATTAAACGCCTAAGAATGTACCTGACTAGTAAGTATCTTAAAACCTATAGATTGCTATGTCTCCGAAGCAGAATCAAGCATGTGTACAGGGGCATAAACGCAGCAGTGATAGGATTGGAGAGGTTCGGTGAGCAAATGAAGACCCTTTGAAGTCATATTGCATGGTACCCATTACACGGGTTTCAACTACCCAGGTTTTAGGTATTCTTCCTTCAGCTAAAACATGCATGTGGAACCCAGAGTATGATCAACCATGTGATCGGGAGACGTGTTCAAATATGTCTCAGTTTTCCTCCCCTGGTACTCGGGTGCAACATTCCAGACGCTTTACTAACACTCTCCCCACTTGGAGAGTCAGCGCCTTTAACCTCCTGTTTGGCACAGTTTGCAATTTCTGCGGAAGATGAACAGGAATAGCGAGAACCAATGAGAGGCTAGCTGGAGGTGTCTGGACGGGCAAATTTAACTCTCATTTCCCACCAGGAGGAGGAAATAACCAAAGGTTCAGCGTGCCGTGCCAGAACCAGATTAGGGCCTGAAGCCATCCTACGGTGTTGCGGCCAGGTCACAAGAAAGCGAGTTGAAGAAAGGAGCTCAGGGGCGCTGTAATTCACAAACCTGCAGAGTTATAAATGACAGCTATCGTCCAAAAATAGACTGAAGTAAGGCTGCCAAGAGGACTTGAAAGCGGGACAGAATTGCAGGAAACCGATTTCAGGAGGTAGACTGGAATTGCATTGAAAGCATAGGAAAAGAGGCAGAACGTCCACAATGATGCACTTGGCCAAAAAGGGCGTATGCGTTTTTTCCTGAATATATTCAGGAAAAAACGCATACGCCCTTTTTGGCCAACCAAGCAAGCTTGCAAAGGAAATCTGCACTACAATGAAGTCTCACTTCCCCCCGGTCAAAAGGGCCATCTGAAAAAAGTGTAAAATCCAGAAAGGCCACAGGCCATTGAGAACTGGGAGCCTTGTTATGCTGATGGGCGGGATGTAAATTGCCAACAGACACTTGGGAGAAGTGTATGGTGTTTCCTGAAACATCTAAAAAACAAAGCAACAGAGCCTAGGGCACTTCCACTTATGGTCCTATAGCTTAGGGAAATTAAAATCAAAAAGACACAGCCACCCCAAAGTTTGGAACGGCTCTGTTTACAAGAACCTCGTTTACAGTACAAGTTCAACATCGCAGAAAGTGAAAAATGGATAAAGAACTTGTGGTACTTACGTACAATGCAGTATCACTCAGCAATGAAATCTATGTCATCAGGCCCGTAGCAGCATAATGAGTAGATTCAGGTACGATGATTCTAACTGAAATAAGTCACACAGAAAAAGAAACATCATAAGATATCACTAATACACGGAATGTAAACTTGGCTACACAGGAACTGAATTCCAAAACAGAACAGGTTCTCAAATTTAGAAAACCAACTTATGCTTGCTTAAGGGGAAAGGTGAGTTGGGTTGCTGCATAAAACCAGAGATCGAAATGAGCACAGATAAAGTTCCTTAAGCCAAATATGGAATAGACAAGAGCTACTCCTTGCTCAACGAAATGGACTCAACACCGCATATTAAACGCCTAAGAATGTACCTGACTAGTAAGTATCTTAAAACCTATGGATTGCTATGTCTCCGAAAGAGAATCAAGCATGTGTACAGGGGCATAAACGCAGCAGTGATAGGATTGGAGAGGTTCGGTGAGCAAATGAAGACCCTTTGAAGTCATATTGCATGGTACCCATTCCACGGGTTTCAACTACCCAGGTTTTAGGTATTCTTCCTTCAGCTAAAACATGCATGTGGAACCCAGAGTATGATCAACCATGTGATCGGGAGACGTGTTCAAATATGTCTCAGTTTTCCTCCCCTGGTACTCGGGTGCAACATTCCAGACGCTTTACTAACACTCTCCCCACTTGGAAGGTCAGCACCTTTAACCTCCTGTTTGGCACACTTTGCAATTTCTGCGGAAGATGAACAGGAATAGCGAGAACCAATGGAGACTAGCTGGAGGTGTCTGGACGGGCAAATTTAACTCTCATTTCCCACCAGGAAGAGGAAATAACCAAAGGCTCAGTGTGCCGTGCCGGAACCAGATTAGGGCCTGAAGCCATCCTGCGGTGTTGCGGCCAGGTCAAAAGAAAGCGAGTTGAAGAAAGGAGCTCAGGGGCACTGTAATTCACAAACCTGCAGAGTTATAAATGACAGCTATCGTCCAAAAATAGACTGAAGTAAGGCTGCCAAGAGGACTTGAAAGTGGGGCAGAATTGCAGGAAACCGATTTCAGGAGGTAGACTGGAATTGCATTGAAAGCATAGGAAAAGAGGCAGAACGTCCACAATGATGCACTTGGCCAAAAAGGGCGTATGCGTTTTTTCCTGAATATATTCAGGAAAAAACGCATACGCCCGTTTTGGCCAACCAAGCAAGCTTGCAAAGGAAATCTGCACTACAATGAAGTCTCACTTCCCCCCGGTCAAAAGGGCCATCTGAAAAAAGTGTAAAATCCAGAAAGGCAGGACAGGCCATGGAGAACTGGGAGCCTTGTTATGCTGATGGGCGGGATGTAAATTGCCAACAACCACTCGGGAGAAGTGTATGGTGTTTCCTGAAACATCTAAAAAACAAAGCAACAGAACCTAGGGCACTTCCACGTATGGTCCTATAGCTTAGGAAAATTAAAATTAAAAAGACACAGCCACCCCAAAGTTTGGGACGCCTCTGTTTACAAGAACCTCATTTACCGTACAAGTTCAATATCACAGAAAGTGAAAAATGGATAAAGAACTTGTGGTACTTACGTACAATGCAGTATCACTCAGCAATGAAATCTATGTCATCAGGCCCGTAGCAGCATAATGAGTGGATTCAGGTACGATGATTCTAACTGAAATAAGTCACACAGAAAAAGAAACATCATAAGGTATCACTAATACACAGAATGTAAACTTGGCTACACAGGAACTGAATTCCAAAACACAACAGGGTCTCAAATTTAGAAAAGCAACTTATGCTTGCTTAAGGGGAAAGGTGAGTTGGAGTGCTGCATAAAACCAGAGATTGAAATGAGCACAGATAAAGTTCCTTAAGCCAAATATGGAATAGACAAGAGCTACTCCTTGCTCAACGAAATGGACTCAACACCGCATATTAAACACCTAAGAATGTACCTGACTAGTAAGTATCTTAAAACCTATGGATTGCTATGTCTCCGAAAGAGAATCAAGCATGTGTACAGGGGCATAAACGCAGCAGTGATAGGATTGGAGAGGTTCGGTGAGCAAATGAAGACCCTTTGAAGTCATATTGCATGGTACCCATTCCACGGGTTTCAACAACCCAGGTTTAAGGTATTCTTCCTTCAGCTAAAACATGCATGTAGAACCTAGAGTATGATCAACCATGTGATCAGGAGACGTGTTCAAATATGTCTCAGTTTTCGTACCCTGGTACTCGGGTGCAACATTCCAGACCCTTTACTAACACTCTCCCCACTTGGAGAGTCATCGCCTTTAACCTACTGTTTGGCCCAGTTTGCAATTTCTGCGCAAGATGAACAGGAATAGGGAGAACCAATGAGAGACTAGCTGGAGGTGTCTGGACGGGCAAATTTAACTCTCATTTCCCACCAGGAAGAGGAAATAACCAAAGGCTCAGCGTGCCGTGCCGGAAGCAGATTAGGGCCTGATGCCATCCTGCGGTGTTGCGGCCAGCTCAAAAGAAAGCGAGTTGAAGAAAGGAGCTCAGGGGCACTGTAATTCACAAACCTGCAGAGTTATAAATGACAGCTATCGTCCAAAAATATACTGAAGTAAGGCTGCCAAGAGGACTGGAAAGCGGGGCAGAATTGCAGGAAACCGATTTCAGGAGGTAGACTGGAATTGCATTGAAAGCATAGGAAAAGAGGCAGAACGTCCACAATGATGCACTTGGCCAAAAAGGGCGTATGCGTTTTTTCCTGAATATATTCAGGAAAAAACGCATACGCCCTTTTTGGCCAACCAAGCAAGCTTGCAAAGGAAATCTGCACTACAATGAAGTCTCACTTCCCCCCGGTCAAAAGGGCCATCTGAAAAAAGTGTAAAATCCAGAAAGGCAGGACAGGCCATGGAGAACTGGGAGCCTTGTTATGCTGATGGGCGGGATGTAAATTGCCAACAACCACTAGGGGAAGTGTATGGTGTTTCCTGAAACATCTAAAAAACAAAGCAACAGAGCCTAGGGCACTTCCACTTATGGTCCTATAGCTTAGGGAAATTAAAATCAAAAAGACACAGCCACCCCAAAGTTTGGGACGCCTCTGTTTACAAGAACCTCGTTTACAGTACAAGTTCAACATCGCAGAAAGTGAAAAATGGATAAAGAAGTTGTGGTATTTACTTACAAAGCAATATCACTCAGCAATGAAATCTATGTCATCAGGCCCTTAGCAGCACAATGAGTGGATTCAGGTATGATGATTCTAACTGAAATAAGTCACACAGAAAAAGAAACATCATAAGATATCAGTAATACACGGAATGTAAACTTGGCTACACAGGAACTGAATTACAGAACAGAACAGGGTCTCAAATTTAGAAAACCAACTTATGCTTGCTTAAGGGGAAAGGTGAGTTGGGGTGCTGCATAAAACCAGAGATTGAAATGAGCACAGATAAAGTTCCTTAAGCCAAATATGGAATAGACAAGAGCTACTCCTTGCTCAACGAAATGGACTCAACACCGCATATTAAACGCCTAAGAATGTACCTGACTAGTAAGTATCTTAAAACCTATGGATTGCTATGTGTCCAAAAGAGAATCAAGCATGTGTACAGGGGCACAAACGCAGCAGTGATAGGATTGGAGAGGTTCACTGAGCAAATGAAGACTCTTTGAAGTCATATTGCATGGTACCCATTACACGGGTCTCAACTCTCCAGGTTTAAGGTATTCTTCCTTCAGCTAAAACATGCATGTGGAACCCAAGTATGATCAACCATGTGAACGGGAGACGTGTTCAAATATGTCTCAGTTTTCCTCCCCTGGTACTCGGGTGCAACATTCCAGACGCTTTACTAACACTCTCCCCACTTGGAGAGTCAGCGCCTTTAACCTCCTGTTTGGCCCAGTTTGCAATTTCTGCGGAAGATGAACAGGAATAGCGAGAACCAATGAGAGACTAGCTGGAGGTGTCTGGACGGGCAAATTTAACTCTCATTTCCCACCAGGAAGAGGAAATAACCAAAGGCTCAGCGTGCCGTGCCGGAACCAGATTAGGGCCTGAAGCCATCCTGCGGTGTTGCGGCCAGGTCACAAGAAAGCAAGTTGAAGAAAGGAGCTCAGGGGCACTGTAATTCACAAACCTGCAGAGTTATAAATGATAGCTATCGTCCAAAAATATACTGAAGTAAGGCTGCCAAGAGGACTTGAAAGCGGGGCAGAATTGCAGGAAACCGATTTCAGGAGGTAGACTGGAATTGCATTGAAATCATAGGAAAAGAGGCAGAACGTCCACAATGATGCACTTGGCCAAAAAGGGCGTATGCGTTTTTTCCTGAATATATTCAGGAAAAAACGCATACGCCCTTTTTGGCCAACCAAGCAAGCTTGCAAAGGAAATCTGCACTACAATGAAGTTTCACTTCCCCCCGGTCAAAAGGGCCATCTGAAAAAAGTGTAAAATCCAGAAAGGCAGGACAGGCCATGGAGAACTGGGAGCCTTGTTATGCTGATGGGCGGGATGTAAATTGCCAACAGAAACTCAGGAGAAGTGTATGGTGTTTCCTGAAACATCTAAAAAACAAAGCAACAGAGCCTAGGGCACTTCCACTTATGGTCCTATAGCTTAGGGAAATTAAAATCAAAAAGACACAGCCATCCCAAAGTTTGGGACGCCTCCGTTTACAAGAACCTCGTTTACCGTACAAGTTCAATATCACAGAAAGTGAAAAATGGATAAAGAACTTGTGGTACTTACGTACAATGCAGTATCACTCAGCAATGAAATCTATGTCATCAGGCCCGTAGCAGCATAATGAGTAGATTCAGGTACTATGATTCTAACTGAAATAAGTCACACAGAAAAAGAAACATCATAAGATATCACTGATACACGGAATGTAAACTTGGCTACACAGGAACTGCATTCCAAAACAGAACAGGGTCTCAAATTTAGAAAAGCAACTTATGCTTGCTTAAGGGGAAAGGTGAGTTGGGGTGCTGCATAAAACCAGAGATTGAAATGAGCACAGATAAAGTTCCTTAAGCCAAATATGGAATAGACAAGAGCTACTCCTTGCTCAACGAAATGGACTCAACACCGCATATTAAACGCCTAAGAATGTACCTGACTAGTAAGTATCTTTAAACCTATGGATTGCTATGTCTCCGAAAGAGAATCAAGCGTGTGTACAGGGGCATAAATGCAGCAGTGATAGGATTGGAGAGGTTCGGTGAGCAAATGAAGACCCTTTGAAGTCATATTGCATGGTACCCATTACACGGGTCTCAACTCTCCAGGTTTAAGGTATTCTTCCTTCAGCTAAAACATGCATGTGTATCCCAGAGTATGATCAACCATGTGAACGGGAGACGTGTTCAAATATGTCTCAGTTTTCCTCCCCTGGTACTCGGGTGCAACATTCCAGACGCTTTACTAACACTCTCCCCACTTGGAGAGTCAGTCCCTTTAACCTCCTGTTTGGCCCAGTTTGCAATTTCTGCGGAAGATGAACAGGAATAGTGAGAACCAATGAGAGACTAGCTGGAGGTGTCTGAACGGGCAAATTTAACTCTCATTTCCCACCAGGAAGAGGAATTAACCAAAGGCTCAGCATGCCGTGCCGGAACAAGATTAGGGCCTGAAGCCATCCTGCGGTGTTGCGGCCAGCTGAAAAGAAAGCGAGTTGAAGAAAGGAGCTCAGGGACACTGTAACTCACAAACCTGCAGAGTTATAAATGACAGCTATCGTCCAAAAATAGACTGAAGTAAGGCTGCCAAGAGGACTTGAAATCGGGGCAGAATTGCAGGAAACCGATTTCAGGAGGTAGACTGGAATTGCATTGAAAGCATAGGAAAAGAGGCAGAACGTCCACAATGATGCACTTGGCCAAAAAGGGCGTATGCGTTTTTTCCTGAATATATTCAGGAAAAAACGCATACGCCCTTTTTGGCCAACCAAGCAAGCTTGCAAAGGAAATCTGCCCTACAATGAAGTCTCACTTTCCCCCGGTCAAAAGGGCCATCTGAAAAAAGTGTAAAATCCAGAAAGGCAGGACAGGCCATGGAGAACTGGGAGCCTTGTTATGCTGATGGGCGGGATGTAAATTGCAAACAACCACTCGGGAGAAGTGTATGGTGTTTCCTGAAACATCTAAAAAACAAAGCAACAGAGCCTAGGGCACTTCCACTTATGGTCCTATAGCTTAGGGAAATTAAAATCAAAAAGACACAGCCACCCCAAAGTTTGGGACGCCTCTGTTTACAAGAACCTCGTTTACAGTACAAGTTCAACATCGCAGAAAGTGAAAAATGGATAAAGAAGTTGTGGTATTTACTTACAAAGCAATATCACTCAGCAATGAAATCTGTGTCATCAGGCCCTTAGCAGCACAATGAGTGGATTCAGGTATGATGATTCTAACTGAAATAAGTCACACAGAAAAAGAAACATCATAAGATATCAGTAATACACGGAATGTAAACTTGGCTATACAGGAACTGAATTACAGAACAGAACAGGGTCTCAAATTTAGAAAACCAACTTATGCTTGCTTAAGGGGAAAGGTGAGTTGGGGTGCTGCATAAAACCAGAGATTGAAATGAGCACAGATAAAGTTCCTTAAGCCAAATATGGAATAGACAAGAGCTACTCCTTGCTCAACGAAATGGACTCAACACCGCATATTAAACGCCTAAGAATGTACCTGACTAGTAAGTATCTTAAAACCTATAGATTGCTATGTCTCCGAAGCAGAATCAAGCATGTGTACAGGGGCATAAACGCAGCAGTGATAGGATTGGAGAGGTTCGGTGAGCAAATGAAGACCCTTTGAAGTCATATTGCATGGTACCCATTACACGGGTTTCAACTACCCAGGTTTTAGGTATTCTTCCTTCAGCTAAAACATGCATGTGGAACCCAGAGTATGATCAACCATGTGATCGGGAGACGTGTTCAAATATGTCTCAGTTTTCCTCCCCTGGTACTCGGGTGCAACATTCCAGACGCTTTACTAACACTCTCCCCACTTGGAGAGTCAGCGCCTTTAACCTCCTGTTTGGCACAGTTTGCAATTTCTGCGGAAGATGAACAGGAATAGCGAGAACCAATGAGAGGCTAGCTGGAGGTGTCTGGACGGGCAAATTTAACTCTCATTTCCCACCAGGAGGAGGAAATAACCAAAGGTTCAGCGTGCCGTGCCAGAACCAGATTAGGGCCTGAAGCCATCCTACGGTGTTGCGGCCAGGTCACAAGAAAGCGAGTTGAAGAAAGGAGCTCAGGGGCACTGTAATTCACAAACCTGCAGAGTTATAAATGACAGCTATCGTCCAAAAATAGACTGAAGTAAGGCTGCCAAGAGGACTTGAAAGCGGGGCAGAATTGCAGGAAACCGATTTCAGGAGGTAGACTGGAATTGCATTGAAAGCATAGGAAAAGAGGCAGAACGTCCACAATGATGCACTTGGCCAAAAAGGGCGTATGCGTTTTTTCCTGAATATATTCAGGAAAAAACGCATACGCCCTTTTTGGCCAACCAAGCAAGCTTGCAAAGGAAATCTGCACTACAATGAAGTCTCACTTCCCCCCGGTCAAAAGGGCCATCTGAAAAAAGTGTAAAATCCAGAAGGGCCACAGGCCATTGAGAACTGGGAGCCTTGTTATGCTGATGGGCGGGATGTAAATTGCCAACAGACACTTGGGAGAAGTGTATGGTGTTTCCTGAAACATCTAAAAAACAAAGCAACAGAGCCTAGGGCACTTCCACTTATGGTCCTATAGCTTAGGGAAATTAAAATCAAAAAGACACAGCCACCCCAAAGTTTGGAACGGCTCTGTTTACAAGAACCTCGTTTACAGTACAAGTTCAACATCGCAGAAAGTGAAAAATGGATAAAGAACTTGTGGTACTTACGTACAATGCAGTATCACTCAGCAATGAAATCTATGTCATCAGGCCCGTAGCAGCATAATGAGTAGATTCAGGTACGATGATTCTAACTGAAATAAGTCACACAGAAAAAGAAACATCATAAGATATCACTAATACACGGAATGTAAACTTGGCTACACAGGAACTGAATTCCAAAACAGAACAGGTTCTCAAATTTAGAAAACCAACTTATGCTTGCTTAAGGGGAAAGGTGAGTTGGGTTGCTGCATAAAACCAGAGATTGAAATGAGCACAGATAAAGTTCCTTAAGCCAAATATGGAATAGACAAGAGCTACTCCTTGCTCAACGAAATGGACTCAACACCGCATATTAAACGCCTAAGAATGTACCTGACTAGTAAGTATCTTAAAACCTATGGATTGCTATGTCTCCGAAAGAGAATCAAGCATGTGTACAGGGGCATAAACGCAGCAGTGATAGGATTGGAGAGGTTCGGAGAGCAAATGAAGACCCTTTGAAGTCATATTGCATGGTACCCATTCCACGGGTTTCAACTACCAAGGTTTTAGGTATTCTTCCTTCAGCTAAAACATGCATGTGGAACCCAGAGTATGATCAACCATGTGATCGGGAGACGTGTTCAAATATGTCTCAGTTTTCCTCCCCTGGTACTCGGGTGCAACATTCCAGACGCTTTACTAACACTCTCCCCACTTGGAAGGTCAGCACCTTTAACCTCCTGTTTGGCACACTTTGCAATTTCTGCGGAAGATGAACAGGAATAGCGAGAACCAATGGAGACTAGCTGGAGGTGTCTGGACGGGCAAATTTAACTCTCATTTCCCACCAGGAAGAGGAAATAACCAAAGGCTCAGTGTGCCGTGCCAGAACCAGATTAGGGCCTGAAGCCATCCTGCGGTGTTGCGGCCAGGTCAAAAGAAAGCGAGTTGAAGAAAGGAGCTCAGGGGCACTGTAATTCACAAACCTGCAGAGTTATAAATGACAGCTATCATCCAAAAATAGACTGAAGTAAGGCTGCCAAGAGGACTTGAAAGTGGGGCAGAATTGCAGGAAACCGATTTCAGGAGGTAGACTGGAATTGCATTGAAAGCATAGGAAAAGAGGCAGAACGTCCACAATGATGCACTTGGCCAAAAAGGGCGTATGCGTTTTTTCCTGAATATATTCAGGAAAAAACGCATACGCCCGTTTTGGCCAACCAAGCAAGCTTGCAAAGGAAATCTGCACTACAATGAAGTCTCACTTCCCCCCGGTCAAAAGGGCCATCTGAAAAAAGTGTAAAATCCAGAAAGGCAGGACAGGCCATGGAGAACTGGGAGCCTTGTTATGCTGATGGGCGGGATGTAAATTGCCAACAACCACTCGGGAGAAGTGTATGGTGTTTCCTGAAACATCTAAAAAACAAAGCAACAGAACCTAGGGCACTTCCACGTATGGTCCTATAGCTTAGGAAAATTAAAATTAAAAAGACACAGCCACCCCAAAGTTTGGGACGCCTCTGTTTACAAGAACCTCATTTACCGTACAAGTTCAATATCACAGAAAGTGAAAAATGGATAAAGAACTTGTGGTACTTACGTACAATGCAGTATCACTCAGCAATGAAATCTATGTCATCAGGCCCGTAGCAGCATAATGAGTGGATTCAGGTACGATGATTCTAACTGAAATAAGTCACACAGAAAAAGAAACATCATAAGGTATCACTAATACACAGAATGTAAACTTGGCTACACAGGAACTGAATTCCAAAACACAACAGGGTCTCAAATTTAGAAAAGCAACTTATGCTTGCTTAAGGGGAAAGGTGAGTTGCAGTGCTGCATAAAACCAGAGATTGAAATGAGCACAGATAAAGTTCCTTAAGCCAAATATGGAATAGACAAGAGCTACTCCTTGCTCAACGAAATGGACTCAACACCGCATATTAAACACCTAAGAATGTACCTGACTAGTAAGTATCTTAAAACCTATGGATTGCTATGTCTCCGAAAGAGAATCAAGCATGTGTACAGGGGCATAAACGCAGCAGTGATAGGATTGGAGAGGTTCGGTGAGCAAATGAAGACCCTTTGAAGTCATATTGCATGGTACCCATTCCACGGGTTTCAACAACCCAGGTTTAAGGTATTCTTCCTTCAGCTAAAACATGCATGTAGAACCTAGAGTATGATCAACCATGTGATCAGGAGACGTGTTCAAATATGTCTCAGTTTTCGTACCCTGGTACTCGGGTGCAACATTCCAGACCCTTTACTAACACTCTCCCCACTTGGAGAGTCATCGCCTTTAACCTACTGTTTGGCCCAGTTTGCAATTTCTGCGCAAGATGAACAGGAATAGGGAGAACCAATGAGAGACTAGCTGGAGGTGTCTGGACGGGCAAATTTAACTCTCATTTCCCACCAGGAAGAGGAAATAACCAAAGGCTCAGCGTGCCGTGCAGGAAGCAGATTAGGGCCTGAAGCCATCCTGCGGTGTTGCGGCCAGCTCACAAGAAAGCGAGTTGAAGAAAGGAGCTCAGGGGCACTGTAATTCACAAACCTGCAGAGTTATAAATGACAGCTATCGTCCAAAAATAGACTGAAGTAAGGCTGCCAAGAGGACTGGAAAGCGGGGCAGAATTGCAGGAAACCGATTTCAGGAGGTAGACTGGAATTGCATTGAAAGCATAGGAAAAGAGGCAGAACGTCCACAATGATGCACTTGGCCAAAAAGGGCGTATGCGTTTTTTCCTGAATATATTCAGGAAAAAACGCATACGCCCTTTTTGGCCAACCAAGCAAGCTTGCAAAGGAAATCTGCACTACAATGAAGTCTCACTTCCCCCCGGTCAAAAGGGCCATCTGAAAAAAGTGTAAAATCCAGAAAGGCAGGACAGGCCATGGAGAACTGGGAGCCTTGTTATGCTGATGGGCGGGATGTAAATTGCCAACAACCACTAGGGGAAGTGTATGGTGTTTCCTGAAACATCTAAAAAACAAAGCAACAGAGCCTAGGGCACTTCCACTTATGGTCCTATAGCTTAGGGAAATTAAAATCAAAAAGACACAGCCACCCCAAAGTTTGGGACGCCTCTGTTTACAAGAACCTCGTTTACAGTACAAGTTCAACATCGCAGAAAGTGAAAAATGGATAAAGAAGTTGTGGTATTTACTTACAAAGCAATATCACTCAGCAATGAAATCTATGTCATCAGGCCCTTAGCAGCACAATGAGTGGATTCAGGTATGATGATTCTAACTGAAATAAGTCACACAGAAAAAGAAACATCATAAGATATCAGTAATACACGGAATGGAAACTTGGCTACACAGGAACTGAATTACAGAACAGAACAGGGTCTCAAATTTAGAAAACCAACTTATGCTTGCTTAAGGGGAAAGGTGAGTTGGGGTGCTGCATAAAACCAGAGATTGAAATGAGCACAGATAAAGTTCCTTAAGCCAAATATGGAATAGACAAGAGCTACTCCTTGCTCAACGAAATGGACTCAACACCGCATATTAAACGCCTAAGAATGTACCTGACTAGTAAGTATCTTAAAACCTATGGATTGCTATGTCTCCAAAAGAGAATCAAGCATGTGTACAGGGGCACAAACGCAGCAGTGATAGGATTGGAGAGGTTCACTGAGCAAATGAAGACTCTTTGAAGTCATATTGCATGGTACCCATTACACGGGTCTCAACTCTCCAGGTTTAAGGTATTCTTCCTTCAGCTAAAACATGCATGTGGAACCCAAGTATGATCAACCATGTGAACGGGAGACGTGTTCAAATATGTCTCAGTTTTCCTCCCCTGGTACTCGGGTGTAACATTCCAGACGCTTTACTAACACTCTCCCCACTTGGAGAGTCAGCGCCTTTAACCTCCTGTTTGGCCCAGTTTGCAATTTCTGCGGAAGATGAACAGGAATAGCGAGAACCAATGAGAGACTAGCTGGAGGTGTCTGGACGGGCAAATTTAACTCTCATTTCCCACCAGGAAGAGGAAATAACCAAAGGCTCAGCGTGCCGTGCCGGAACCAGATTAGGGCCTGAAGCCATCCTGCGGTGTTGCGGCCAGGTCACAAGAAAGCAAGTTGAAGAAAGGAGCTCAGGGGCACTGTAATTCACAAACCTGCAGAGTTATAAATGATAGCTATCGTCCAAAAATATACTGAAGTAAGGCTGCCAAGAGGACTTGAAAGCGGGGCAGAATTGCAGGAAACCGATTTCAGGAGGTAGACTGGAATTGCATTGAAAGCATAGGAAAAGAGGCAGAACGTCCACAATGATGCACTTGGCCAAAAAGGGCGTATGCGTTTTTTCCTGAATATATTCAGGAAAAAACGCATACGCCCTTTTTGGCCAACCAAGCAAGCTTGCAAAGGAAATCTGCACTACAATGAAGTCTCACTTTCCCCCGGTCAAAAGGGCCATCTGAAAAAAGTGTAAAATCCAGAAAGGCAGGACAGGCCATGGAGAACTGGGAGCCTTGTTATGCTGATGGGCGGGATGTAAATTGCCAACAACCACTTGGGAGAAGTGTATGGTGTTTCCTGAAACATCTAAAAAACAAAGCAACAGAACCTAGGGCACTTCCACTTATGGTCCTATAGCTTAGGGAAATTAAAATCAAAAAGACACAGCCACCCCAAAGTTTGGGACGCCTCTGTTTACAAGAACCTCGTTTACCATAGAAGTTCAATATCACAGAAAGTGAAAAATGGATAAAGAACTTGTGGTACTTACGTACAATGCAGTATCACTCAGCAATGAAATCAATGTCATCAGGCCCGTAGCAGCATAATGAGTGGATTCAGGTACGATGATTCTAACTGAAATAAGTCACACAGAAAAAGAAACATCATAAGATATCACTAATACACAGAATGTAAACTTGGCTACACAGGAACTGAATTCCAAAACAGAACAGGGTCTCAAATTTAGAAAACCAACTTATGCTTGCTTAAGGGGAAAGGTGAGTTGGGGTGCTGCATAAAACCATAGATTGAAATGAGCACAGATAAAGTTCCTTAAGCCAAATATGGTATAGACAAGAGCTACTCCTTGCTCAACAAAATGGACTCAACACCCCATATTAAACGCCTAAGAATGTACCTGACTAGTAAGTATCTTAAAACCTATGGATTGCTATGTCTCCAAAAGAGAATCAAGCGTGTGTACAGAGGCATAAACGCAGCAGTGATATGATTGGAGAGGTTCGGTGAGCAAATGAAGACCCTTTGAAGTCATATTGCATGGTACCCATTCCACGGGTTTCAACTACCCAGGTTTAAGGTATTCTTCCTTCAGCTAAAACATGCATGTAGAACCTAGAGTATGATCAACCATGTGATCAGGAGACGTGTTCAAATATGTCTCAGTTTTCGTACCCTGGTACTCGGGTGCAACATTCCAGACGCTTTACTAACACTCTCCCCACTTGGAGAGTCAGCGCCTTTAACCTCCTGTTTGGCCCAGTTTGCAATTTCTGCGCAAGATGAACAGGAATAGGGAGAACCAATGAGAGACTAGCTGGAGGTGTCTGGACGGGCAAATTTAACTCTCATTTCCCACCAGGAAGAGAAAATAACCAAAGGCTCAGCGTGCCGTGCCAGAACCAGATTAGTGCCTGAAGACATCCTGCGGTGTTGCGGCCAGGTCACAAGAAAGCGAGTTGAAGAAAGGAGCTCAGGGGCACTGTAATTCACAAACCTGCAGAGTTATAAATGACAGCTATCGTCCAAAAATAGACTGAAGTAAGGCTGCCAAGAGGACTTGAAAGCGAGGCAGAATTGCAGGAAACCGATTTCAGGAGGTAGACTGGAATTGCATTGAAAGCATAGGAAAAGAGGCAGAACGTCCACAATGATGCACTTGGCCAAAAAGGGCGTATGCGTTTTTTTCCTGAATATATTCAGGAAAAAACGCATACGCCCTTTTTGGCCAACCAAGCAAACTGGCAAAGGAAATCTGCACTACAATGAAGTCTCACTTCTCCCCGGTCAAAAGGGCCATCTGAAAAAAGTGTAAAATCCAGAAAGGCAGGACAGGCCATGGAGAACTAGGAGCCTTGTTATGCTGATGGGCGGGATGTAAATTGCCAACAGACACTCAGGAGAAGTGTATGGTGTTTCCTGAAACATCTAAAAAACAAAGCAACAGAGCCTAGGGCACTTCCACTTATGGTCCTATAGCTTAGGGAAATTAAAATCAAAAAGACACAGCCACCCCAAAGTTTGGGACGCCTCCGTTTACAAGAACCTCGTTTACCGTACAAGTTCAATATCACAGAAAGTGAAAAATGGATAAAGAACTTGTGGTACTTACGTACAATGCAGTATCACTCAGCAATGAAATCTATGTCATCAGGCCCGTAGCAGCATAATGAGTGGATTCAGGTACGATGATTCTAACTGAAATAAGTCACACAGAAAAAGAAACATCATAAGATATCACTAATACACGGAATGTAAACTTGGCTACACAGGAACTGCATTCCAAAACAGAACAGGGTCTCAAATTTAGAAAACCAACTTATGCTTGCTTAAGGGGAAAGGTGAGTTGGGGTGCTGCATAAAACCAGAGATTGAAATGAGCACAGATAAAGTTCCTTAAGCCAAATATGGAATAGACAAGAGCTACTCCTTGCTCAACGAAATGGACTCAACACCGCATATTAAACGGCTAAGAATGTACCTGACTAGTAAGTATCTTAAAACCTATGGATTGCTATGTCTCCGAAAGAGAATCAAGCATGTGTACAGGGGCATAAACGCAGCAGTGATAGGATTGGAGAGGTTCGGTGAGCAAATGAAGACCCTTTGAAGTCATATTGCATGGTACCCATTACACGGGTTTCAACTACCCAGGTTTTAGGTATTCTTCCTTCAGCTAAAACATGCATGTGGAACCCAGAGTATGATCAACCATGTGATCGGGAGACGTGTTCAAATATGTCTCAGTTTTCCTCCCCTGGTACTCGGGTGCAACATTCCAGACGCTTTACTAACACTCTCCCCACTTGGAAGGTCAGCACCTTTAACCTCCTGTTTGGCACACTTTGCAATTTCTGCGGAAGATGAACAGGAATAGCGAGAACCAATGGAGACTAGCTGGAGGTGTCTGGACGGGCAAATTTAACTCTCATTTCCCACCAGGAAGAGGAAATAACCAAAGGCTCAGCGTGCCGTGCCGGAACCAGATTAGGGCCTGAAGCCATCCTGCGGTGTTGCGGCCAGGTCAAAAGAAAGCGAGTTGAAGAAAGGAGCTCAGGGGCACTGTAATTCACAAACCTGCAGAGTTATAAATGACAGCTATCGTCCAAAAATAGACTGAAGTAAGGCTGCCAAGAGGACTTGAAAGTGGGGCAGAATTGCAGGAAACCGATTTCAGGAGATAGACTGGAATTGCATTGAAAGCATAGGAAAAGAGTCCGAACGTCCACAATGATGCACTTGGCCAAAAAGGGCGTATGCGTTTTTTCCTGAATATATTCAGGAAAAAACGCATACGCCCTTTTTGGCCAACCAAGCAAGCTTGCAAAGGAAATCTGCACTACAATGAAGTCTCACTTCCCCCCGGTCAAAAGGGCCATCTGAAAAAAGTGTAAAATCCAGAAAGGCAGGACAGGCCATGGAGAACTGGGAGCCTTGTTATGCTGATGGGCGGGATGTAAATTGCCAACAACCACTCGGGAGAAGTGTATGGTGTTTCCTGAAACATCTAAAAAACAAAGCAACAGAACCTAGGGCACTTCCACTTATGGTCCTATAGCTTAGGGAAATTAAAATCAAAAAGACACAGCCACCCCAAAGTTTGGAACGGCTCTGTTTACAAGAACCTCTTTTACAGTACAAGTTCAACATCGCAGAAAGTGAAAAATGGATAAAGAAGTTGTGGTATTTACTTACAAAGCAATATCACTCAGCAATGAAATCTGTGTCATCAGGCCCTTAGCAGCACAATGAGTGGATTCAGGTATGATGATTCTAACTGAAATAAGTCACACAGAAAAAGAAACATCATAAGATATCAGTAATACACGGAATGTAAACTTGGCTACACAGGAACTGAATTACAGAACAGAACAGGGTCTCAAATTTAGAAAATCAACTTATGCTTGCTTAAGGGGAAAGGTGAGTTGGGGTGCTGCATAAAACCAGAGATTGAAATGAGCACAGATAAAGTTCCTTAAGCCATATATGGAATAGACAAGAGCTACTCCTTGCTCAACGAAATGGACTCAACACCGCATATTAAACGGCTAAGAATGTACCTGACTAGTAAGTATCTTAAAACCTATGGATTGCTATGTCTCCGAAAGAGAATCAAGCATGTGTACAGGGGCATAAACGCAGCAGTGATAGGATTGGAGAGGTTCGGTGAGCAAATGAAGACCCTTTGAAGACATATTGCATGGTACCCATTCCACGGGTTTCAAATACCCAGGTTTAAGGTATTCTTCCTTCAGCTAAAACATGCATGTGGAACCCAAGTACGATCAACCATGTGAACGGGAGACGTGTTCAAATATGTCTCAGTTTTCCTCCCCTGGTACTCGGGTGCAACATCCCAGACGCTTTACTAACACTCTCCCCACTTGGAGAGTCAGCGCCTTTAACCTCCTGTTTGGCCCAGTTTGCAATTTCTGCGGAAGATGAACAGGAATAGCGAGAACCAATGAGAGACTAGCTGGAGGTGTCTGGACGGGCAAATTTAACTCTCATTTCCCACCAGGAAGAGGAAATAACCAAAGGCTCAGCGTGCCGTGCCGGAACCAGATTAGGGCCTGAAGCCATCCTGCGGTGTTGCGGCCAGGTCACAAGAAAGCGAGTTGAAGAAAGGAGCTCAGGGACACTGTAATTCACAAACCTGCAGAGTTATAAATGACAGCTATTGTCCAAAAATAGACTGAAGTAAGGCTGCCAAGAGGACTTGAAAGCGGGGCAGAATTTCAGGAAACCGATTTCAGGAGGTAGACTGGAATTGCATTGAAAGCATAGGAAAAGAGGCAGAACGTCCACAATGATGCACTTGGCCAAAAAGGGCGTATGCGTTTTTTCCTGAATATATTCAGGAAAAAACGCATACGCCCTTTTTGGCCAACCAAGCAAGCTTGCAAAGGAAATCTGCACTACAATGAAGTCTCACTTCCCCCCGGTCAAAAGGGCCATCTGAAAAAAGTGTAAAATCCAGAAAGGCAACATACCATTGAGAACTGGGAGCCTTGTTATGCTGATGGGCGGGATGTAAATTGCCAACAACCACTCGGGAGAAGTGTATGGTGTTTCCTGAAACATCTAAAAAACAAAGCAACAGAACCTAGGGCACTTCCACTTATGGTCCTATAGCTTAGGGAAATTAAAATCAAAAAGACACAGCCACCCCAAAGTTTGGAACGGCTCTGTTTACAAGAAACTCGTTTACAGTACAAGTTCAGCATCGCAGATAGTGAAAAATGGATAAAGAAGTTGTGGTATTTACTTACAAAGCAATATCACTCAGCAATGAAATCTGTGTCATCAGGCCCTTAGCAGCACAATGAGTGGATTCAGGTATGATGATTCTAACTGAAATAAGTCACACAGAAAAAGAAACATCATAAGATATCAGTAATATACGGAATGTAAACTTGGCTACACAGGAACTGAATTACAGAACAGAACAGGGTCTCAAATTTAGAAAACCAACTTATGCTTGCTTAAGGGGAAAGGTGAGTTGGGGTGCTGCATAAAACCAGAGATTGAAATGAGCACAGATAAAGTTCCTTAAGCCAAATATGGAATAGACAAGAGCTACTCCTTGCTCAACGAAATGGACTCAACACCGCATATTAAACGCCTAAGAATGTACCTGACTAGTAAGTATCTTAAAACCTATGGATTGCTATGTCTCCGAAAGAGAATCAAGCATGTGTACAGGGGCATAAACGCAGCAGTGATAGGATTGGAGAGGTTCGTGAGCAAATGAAGACCCTTTGAAGTCATATTGCATGGTACCCATTCCACGGGTTTCAACTACCCAGGTGTAAGGTATTGTTCCTTCAGCTAAAACATGCATGTGGAACCTAGAGTATGATCAACCATGTGATCGGGAGACGTGTTCAAATATGTCTCAGTTTTCGTACCCTGGTACTCGGGTGCAACATTCCAGACGCTTTACTAACACTCTCCCGACTTGGAGAGTCAGTCCGTTTAACCTCCTGTTTGGCCCAGTTTGCAATTTCTGCGGAAGATGAACAGGAATAGCGAGAACCAATGAAAGAATAGCTGGAGGTGTCTGGATGGGCAAATTTAACTCTCATTTCCCACCAGGAAGAGGAATTAACCAAAGGCTCAGCGTGCCGTGCCAGAACCAGATTAGGGCCTGAAGACATCCTGCGGTGTTGCGGCCAGCTCACAAGAAAGCGAGTTGAAGAAAGGAGCTCAGGGGCACTGTAATTCACAAACCTGCAGAGTTATAAATGACAGCTATCGTCCAAAAATATACTGAAGTAAGGCTGCCAAGAGGACTTGAAAGCGGGGCAGAATTGCAGGAAACCGATTTCAGGAGGTAGACTGGAATTGCATTGAAAGCATAGGAAAAGAGACAGAACGTCCACAATGATGCACTTGGCCAAAAAGGGCGTATGCGTTTCTTCCTGAATATATTCAGGAAAAAACGCATACGCCCTTTTTGGCCAACCAAGCAAACTTGCAAAGGAAATCTGCACTACAATGAAGTCTCACTTCTCCCCGGTCAAAAGGGCCATCTGAAAAAAGTGTAAACTCCAGAAAGGCAGGACAGGCCATGGAGAACTGGGAGCCTTGTTATGCTGATGGGCGGGATGTAAATTGCCAACAGACACTCAGGAGAAGTGTATGGGGTTTCCTGAAACATCTAAGAAACAAAGCATCAGAGCCTAGGGCACTTCCACTTATGGTCCTATAGCTTAGGGAAATTAAAATCAAAAAGACACAGCCACCCCAAAGTTTGGGACGCCTCCGTTTACAAGAACCTCATTTACCGTACAAGTTCAATATCACAGAAAGTGAAAAATGGATAAAGAACTTGTGGTACTTACGTACAATGCAGTATCACTCAGCAATGAAATCTATGTCATCAGGCCCGTAGCAGCATAATGAGTGGATTCAGGTACGATGATTCTAACTGAAATAAGTGACACAGAAAAAGAAACATCATAAGATATCAGTAATACATGGAATGTAAACTTGGCTACACAGGAACTGCATTCCAAAACAGAACAGGGTCTCAAATTTAGAAAACCAACTTATGCTTGCTTAAGGGGAAAGGTGAGTTGGGGTGCTGCATAAAACCAGAGATTGAAATGAGCACAGATAAAGTTCCTTAAGCCAAATATGGAATAGACAAGAGCTACTCCTTGCTCAACGAAATGGACTCAAAACCCCATATTAAACGCCTAAGAATGTACCTGACTAGTAAGTATCTTAAAACCTATGGATTGCTATGTCTCCAAAAGAGAATCAAGCATGTGTACAGGGGCATAAACGCAGCAGTGATAGGATTGGAGAGGTTCGTGAGCAAATGAAGACCCTTTGAAGTCATATTGCATGGTACCCATTACACGGGTCTTAACTCTCCAGGTTTAAGGTATTCTTCCTTCAGCTAAAACATGCATGTGGAACCCAAGTATGATCAACCATGTGAACGGGAGACGTGTTCAAATATGTCTCAGTTTTCCTCCCCTGGTACTCGGGTGCAACATTCCAGACGCTTTACTAACACTCTCCCCACTTGGAGAGTCAGCGCCTTTAACCTCCTGTTTGGCCCAGTTTGCAATTTCTGCGGAAGATGAACAGGAATAGCGAGAACCAATGAGAGGCTAGCTGGAGGTGTCTGGACGGGCAAATTTAACTCTCATTTCCCACCAGGAAGACTAAATAACCAAAGGCTCAGCGTGACGTGCCGGAACCAGATTAGGGCCTGAAGCCATCCTGCGGTGTTGCGGCCAGCTCAAAAGAAAGCGAGTTGAAGAAAGGAGCTCAGGGGCACTGTAATTCACAAACCTGCAGAGTTATAAATGACAGCTATCGTCCAAAAATAGACTGAAGTAAGGCTGCCAAGAGGACTTGAAAGCGGGGCAGAATTGCAGGAAACCGATTTCAGGAGGTAGACTGGAATTGCATTGAAAGCATAGGAAAAGAGGCAGAACGTGCACAATGATGCACTTGGCCAAAAAGGGCGTATGCGTTTTTTCCTGAATATATTCAGGAAAAAACGCATACGCCCTTTTTGGCCAACCAAGCAAGCTTGCAAAGGAAATCTGCACTACAATGAAGTCTCACTTCCCCCCGGTCAAAAGGGCCATCTGAAAAAAGTGTAAAATCCAGAAAGGCAGGACAGGCCATGGAGAACTGGGAGCCTTGTTATGCTGATGGGCGGGATGTAAATTGCCAACAACCACTCGGGAGAAGTGTATGGTGTTTCCTGAAACATCTAAAAAACAAAGCAACAGAGCCTAGGGCACTTCCACTTATGGTCCTATAGCTTAGGGAAATTAAAATCAAAAAGACACAGCCACCCCAAAGTTTGGAACGGCTCTGTTTACAAGAACCTCGTTTACAGTACAAGTAAAACATCGCAGAAAGTGAAAAATGGATAAAGAACTTGTGGTACTTACGTACAATGCAGTATCACTCAGCAATGAAATCTATGTCATCAGGCCCGTAGCAGCATAATGAGTAGATTCAGGTACGATGATTCTAACTGAAATAAGTCACACAGAAAAAGAAACATCATAAGATATCACTAATACACGGAATGTAAACTTGGCTACACAGGAACTGAATTACAGAACAGAACAGGGTCTCAAATTTAGAAAACCAACTTATGCTTGCTTAAGGGGAAAGGTGAGTTGGGGTGCTGCATAAAACCAGAGATTGAAATGAGCACAGATAAAGTTCCTTAAGCCAAATATGGAATAGACAAGAGCTACTCCTTGCTCAACGAAATGGACTCAACACCGCATATTAAACGCCTAAGAATGTACCTGACTAGTAAGTATCGTAAAACCTATGGATTGCTATGTCTCCAAAAGAGAATCAAGCGTGTGTACAGGGGCATAAACGCAGCAGTGATAGCATTGGAGAGGTTCGGTGAGCAAATGAAGACCCTTTGAAGTCATATTGCATGGTACCCATTCCACGGGTTTCAACTACCCAGGTTTAAGGTATTCTTCCTTCAGCTAAAACATGCATGTGGAACCTAGAGTATGATCAACCATGTGATCGGGAGACGTGTTCAAATATGTCTCAGTTTTCCTCCCCTGGTACTCGGGTGCAACATTCCACACGCTTTACTAACACTCTCCCCACTTGGAGAGTCAGTCCCTTTAACTTCCTGTTTGGCACAGTTTGCAATTTCTGCGGAAGATGAACAGGAATAGCGAGAACCAATGAGAGGCTAGTTGGAGGTGTCTGGACGGTCAAATTTAACTCTCATTTCCCACCAGGAAGAGGAAATAACCAAAGGCTCAGCGTGCCGTACTGGAACCAGATTAGGGCCTGAAGCCATCCTGCGGTGTTGCGGCCAGCTCAAAAGAAAGCGAGTTGAAGAAAGGAGCTCAGGGGCACTGTAATTCACAAACCTGCAGAGTTATAAATGACAGCTATCGTCCAAAAATATACTGAAGTAAGGCTGCCAAGAGGACTTGAAAGCGGGGCAGAATTGCAGGAAACCGATTTCAGGAGGTAGACTGGAATTGCATTGAAAGCATAGGAAAAGAGGCAGAACGTGCACAATGATGCACTTGGCCAAAAAGGGCGTATGCGTTTTTTCCTGAATATATTCAGGAAAAAACGCATACGCCCTTTTTGGCCAACCAAGCAAGCTTGCAAAGGAAATCTGCACTACAATGAAGTCTCACTTCCCCCCGGTCAAAAGGGCCATCTGAAAAAAGTGTAAAATCCAGAAAGGCAGGACAGGCCATGGAGAACTGGGAGCCTTGTTATGCTGATGGGCGGGATGTAAATTGCCAACAACCACTCGGGAGAAGTGTATGGTGTTTCCTGAAACATCTAAAAAACAAAGCAACAGAGCCTAGGGCACTTCCACTTATGGTCCTATAGCTTAGGGAAATTAAAATCAAAAAGACACAGCCACCCCAAAGTTTGGGACGCCTCTGTTTACAAGAACCTCGTTTACAGTACAAGTTCAACATCGCAGAAAGTGAAAAATGGATAAAGAAGTTGTGGTATTTACTTACAAAGCAATATCACTCAGCAATGAAATCTGTGTCATCAGGCCCTTAGCAGCACAATGAGTGGATTCAGGTATGATGATTCTAACTGAAGTAAGTCAAACAGAAAAAGAAACATCATAAGATATCAGTAATACACGGAATGTAAACTTGGCTACACAGGAACTGAATTACAGAACAGAACAGGGACTCAAATTTAGAAAACCAACTTATGCTTGCTTAAGGGTAAAGGTGAGTTGGGGTGCTGCATAAAACCAGAGATTGAAATGAGCACAGATAAAGTTCCTTAAGCCAAATATGGATTAGACAAGAGCTACTCCTTGCTCAACGAAATGGACTCAACACCGCATATTAAACGCCTAAGAATGTACCTGACTAGTAAGTATCTTAAAACCTATGGATTGCTATGTCTCCGAAAGACAATCAAGCATGTGTACAGGGGCATAAACGCAGCAGTGATAGGATTGGAGAGGTTCGGTGAGCAAATGAAGACCCTTTGAAGTCATATTGCATGGTACCCATTCCACGGGTTTCAACTACCCAGGTTTAAGGTATTCTTCCTTCAGCTAAAACATGCATGTGGAACCTAGAGTATGATCAACCATGTGATCGGGAGACGTGTTCAAATATGTCTCAGTTTTCATACCCTGGTACTCGGGTGCAACATTCCAGACGCTTTACTAACACTCTCCCCACTTGGAGAGTAAGTCCCTTTAACCTCCTGTTTGGCCCAGTTTGCAATTTCTGCGGAAGATGAACAGGAATAGCGAGAACCAATGAGAGGCTAGCTGGAGGTGTCTGGACGGGCAAATTTAACTCTCATTTCCCACCAGGAAGAGGAATTAACCAAAGGCTCAGCATGCCGGGCCGGAACCAGATTAGGGCCTGAAGCCATCCTGCGGTGTTGCGGCCAGCTCAAAAGAAAGCGAGTTGAAGAAAGGAGCTCAGGGGCACTGTAATTCACAAACCTGCAGAGTTATAAATGACAGCTATCGTCCAAAAATATACTGAAGTAAGGCTGCCAAGAGGACTTGAAAGCGGGGCAGAATTGCAGGAAACCGATTTCAGGAGGTAGACTGGAATTGCATTGAAAGCATAGGAAAAGAGGCAGAACGTCCACAATGATGCACTTGGCCAAAAAGGGCGTATGCGTTTTTTCCTGAATATATTCAGGAAAAAACGCATACGCCCTTTTTGGCCAACCAAGCAAGCTTGCAAAGGAAATCTGCACTACAATGAAGTCTCACTTCCCCCCGGTCAAAAGGGCCATCTGAAAAAAGTGTAAAATCCAGAAAGGCAGGACAGGCCATGGAGAACTGGGAGCCTTGTTATGCTGATGGGCGGGATGTAAATTGCCAACAGACACTCGGGAGAAGTGTATGGTGTTTCCTGAAACATCTAAAAAACAAAGCAACAGAGCCTAGGGCACTTCCACTTATGGTCCTATAGCTTAGGGAAATTAAAATCAAAAAGACACAGCCACCCCAAAGTTTGGGACGCCTCTGTTTACAAGAACCTCGTTTACAGTACAAGTTCAACATCGCAGAAAGTGAAAAATGGATAAAGAAGTTGTGGTATTTACTTACAAAGCAATATCACTCAGCAATGAAATCTGTGTCATCAGGCCCTTAGCAGCACAATGAGTGGATTCAGGTATGATGATTCTAACTGAAGTAAGTCACACAGAAAAAGAAACATCATAAGATATCAGTAATACACGGAATGTAAACTTGGCTACACAGGAACTGAATTACAGAACAGAACAGGGACTCAAATTTAGAAAACCAACTTATGCTTGCTTAAGGGTAAAGGTGAGTTGGGGTGCTGCATAAAACCAGAGATTGAAATGAGCACAGATAAAGTTCCTTAAGCCAAATATGGAATAGACAAGAGCTACTCCTTGCTCAACGAAATGGACTCAACATCGCATATTAAACGCCTAAGAATGTACCTGACTAGTAAGTATCTTAAAACCTATGGATTGCTATGTCTCCGAAAGATAATCAAGCATGTGTACAGGGGCATAAACGCAGCAGTGATAGGATTGGAGAGGTTCGGTGAGCAAATGAAGACCCTTTGAAGTCATATTGCATGGTACCCATTACACGGGTCTCAACTCTCCAGGTTTAAGGTATTCTTCCTTCAGCTAAAACATGCATGTGGAACCCAAGTATGATCAACCATGTGAACGGGAGACGTGTTCAAATATGTCTCAGTTTTCCTCCCCTGGTACTCGGGTGCAACATTCCAGACGCTTTACTAACATTCTCCCCACTTGGAGAGTCAGCGCCTTTAACCTCCTGTTTAGCACAGTTTGCAATTTCTGCGGAAGATGAACAGGAATAGCGAGAACCAATGAGAGACTAGCTGGAGGTGTCTGGACGGGCAAATTTAACTCTCATTTCCCACCAGGAAGAGGAATTAACCAAAGGCTCAGCATGCCGTGCCGGAACCAGATTAGGGCCTGAAGCCATCCTGCGGTGTTGCGGCCAGGTCACAAGAAAGCGAGTTGAAGAAAGGAGCTCAGGGGCACTGTAATTCACAAACCTGCAGAGTTATAAATGACAGCTATCGTCCAAAAATAGACTGAAGTAAGGCTGCCAAGAGGACTTGAAAGCGGGGCAGAATTGCAGGAAACCGATTTCAGGAGGTAGACTGGAATTGCATTGAAAGTATAGGAAAAGAGGCAGAACGTCCACAATGATGCACTTGGCCAAAAAGGGCGTATGCGTTTTTTCCTGAATATATTCAGGAAAAAACGCATACGCCCTTTTTGGCCAACCAAGCAAGCTTGCAAAGGAAATCTGCACTACAATGAAGTCTCACTTCCCCCCGGTCAAAAGGGCCATCTGAAAAAAGTGTAAAATCCAGAAAGGCAACAGGCCATTGAGAACTGGGAGCCTTGTTATGCTGATGGGCGGGATGTAAATTGCCAACGGACACTCGGGAGAAGTGTATGGTGTTTCCTGAAACATCTAAAAAACAAAGCAACAGAGCCTAGGGCACTTCCACTTATGGTCCTATAGCTTAGGGAAATTAAAATCAAAAAGACACAGCCACCCCAAAGTTTGGAACGGCTCTGTTTACAAGAACCTCGTTTACAGTACAAGTTCAACATCGCAGAAAGTGAAAAATGGATAAAGAAGTTGTGGTATTCACTTACAAAGCAATATCACTCAGCAATGAAATCTATGTCATCAGGCCCTTAGCAGCACAATGAGTGGATTCAGGTATGATGATTCTAACTGAAATAAGTCACACAGAAAAAGAAAGATCATAAAATATCAGTAATACATGGAATGTAAACTTGGCTACACAGGAACTGAATTACAGAACAGAACAGGGTCTCAAATTTAGAAAACCAACTTATGCTTGCTTAAGGGTAAAGGTGAGTTGGGGTGCTGCATAAAACCAGAGATTGAAATGAGCACAGATAAAGTTCCTTAAGTCAAATATGGAATAGACAAGAGCTACTCCTTGCTCAACGAAATGGACTCAACACCGCATATTAAACGCCTAAGAATGTACCTGACTAGTAAGTATCTTATAACCTATGGATTGCTATGTCTCCAAAAGAGAATCAAGCATGTGTACAGGGGCATAAACGCAGCAGTGATAGGATTGGAGAGGTTCGGTGAGCAAATGAAGACCCTTTGAAGTCATATTGCATGGTACCCATTACACGGGTCTTAACTCTCCAGGTTTAAGGTATTCTTCCTTCAGCTAAAACATGCATGTGGAACCCAAGTATGATCAACCATGTGAACGGGAGACGTGTTCAAATATGTCTCAGTTTTCCTCCCCTGGTACTCGGGTGCAACATTCCAGACGCTTTACTAACACTCTCCCCACTTGGAGAGTCAGCGCCTTTAACCTCCTGTTTGGCACAGTTTGCAATTTCTGCGGAAGATGAACAGGAATAGCGAGAACCAATGAGAGACTAGCTGGAGGTGTCTGGACGGGCAAATTTAACTCTCATTTCCCACCAGGAAGAGGAATTAACCAAAGGCTCATCGTGCCGTGCCGGAACCAGATTAGGGCCTGAAGCCATCCTGCGGTGTTGTGGCCAGGTCACAAGAAAGCGAGTTGAAGAAAGGAGCTCAGGGGCACTGTAATTCACAAACCTGCAGAGTTATAAATGACAGCTATCGTCCAAAAATATACTGAAGTAAGGCTGCCAAGAGGACTTGAAAGCGGGGCAGAATTGCAGGAAACCGATTTCAGGAGGTAGACTGGAATTTTATTGAAAGCATAGGAAAAGCGGCAGAACGTGCACAATGATGCACTTGGCCAAAAAGGGCGTATGCGTTTTTTCCTGAATATATTCAGGAAAAAACGCATACGCCCTTTTTGGCCAACCAAGCAAGCTTGCAAAGGAAATCTGCACTACAATGAAGTCTCACTTCCCCCCGGTCAAAAGGGTCATCTGAAAAAAGTGTAAAATCCAGAAAGGCAGGACAGGCCATGGAGAACTGGGAGCCTTGTTATGCTGATGGGCGGGATGTAAATTGCCAACAACCACTCGGGAGAAGTGTATGGTGTTTCCTGAAACATCTAAAAAACAAAGCAACAGAGCCTAGGGCACTTCCACTTATGGTCCTATAGCTTAGGGAAATTAAAATCAAAAAGACACAGCCACCCCAAAGTTTGGAACGCCTCCGTTTACAAGAACCTCGTTTACCGTACAAGTTCAATATCACAGAAAGTGAAAAATGGATAAAGAACTTGTGGTACTTACGTACAATGCAGTATCACTCAGCAATGAAATCTATGTCATCAGGCCCGTAGCAGCATAATGAGTGGATTCAGGTACGATGATTCTAACTGAAATAAGTCACACAGAAAAAGAAACATCATAAGGTATCACTAATACACGGAATATAAACTTGGCTACACAGGAACTGCATTCCAAAACAGAACAGGGTCTCAAATTTAGAAAACCAACTTATGCTTGCTTAAGGGGAAAGGTGAGTTGGGGTGCTGCAAAAAACAAGAGATTGAAATGAGCACAGGTAAAGTTCCTTAAGCCAAATATGGAATAGACAAGAGCTACTCCTTCCTCAACGAAATGGACTCAACACCCCATATTAAACGCCTAAGAATGTACCTGACTAGTAAGTATCTTAAAACCTATGGATTGCTATGTCTCCAAAAGAGAATCAAGCGTGTGTACAGGGGCATAAACGCAGCAGTGATAGGATTGGAGAGGTTCGGTGAGCAAATGAAGACCCTTTGAAGTCATATTGCATGGTACCCATTCCACGGGTCTCAACTCTCCAGGTTTAAGGTATTCTTCCTTCAGCTAAAACATGCATGTGGAACCCAGAGTATGATCAACCATGTGAACGGGAGACGTGTTCAAATATGTCTCAGTTTTCCTCCCCTGGTACTCGGGTGCAACATTCCAGACGCTTTACTAACACTCTCCCCACTTGGAGAGTCAGTCCCTTTAACCTCCTGTTTGGCCCAGTTTGCAATTTCTGCGGAAGATGAACAGGAATAGCGAGAACCAATGAGAGGCTAGCTGGAGGTGTCTGGACGGGCAAATTTAACTCTCATTTCCCACCAGGAAGAGGAATTAACCAAAGGCTCAGCATGCCGGGCCGGAACCAGATTAGGGCCTGAAGCCATCCTGCGGTGTTGCGGCCAGGTCACAAGAAAGCGAGTTGAAGAAAGGAGCTCAGGGGCACTGTAATTCACAAACCTGCAGAGTTATAAATGACAGCTATCGTCCAAAAATAGACTGAAGTAAGGCTGCCAAGAGGACTTGAAAGCGGGGCAGAATTGCAGGAAACCGATTTCAGGAGGTAGACTGGAATTGCATTGAAAGCATAGGAAAAGAGGCAGAACGTCCACAATGATGCACTTGGCCAAAAAGGGCGTATGCGTTTTTTCCTGAATATATTCAGGAAAAAACGCATACGCCCTTTTTGGCCAACCAAGCAAGCTTGCAAAGGAAATCTGCACTACAATGAAGTCTCACTTCCCCCCGGTCAAAAGGGCCATCTGAAAAAAGTGGAAAATCCAGAAAGGCAGGACAGGCCATGGAGAACTGGGAGCCTTGTTATGCTGATGGGCGGGATGTAAATTGCCAACAGACACTCCGGAGAAGTGTATGGTGTTTCCTGAAACATCTAAAAAACAAAGCAACAGAGCCTAGGGCACTGCCACTTATGGTCCTATAGCTTAGGGAAATTAAAATCAAAAAGACACAGCCACCCCAAAGTTTGGGACGCCTCTGTTTACAAGAACCTCGTTTACAGTACAAGTTCAACATCGCAGAAAGTGAAAAATGGATAAAGAAGCTGTGGTATTTACTTACAAAGCAATATCACTCAGCAATGAAATCTATGTCATCAGGCCCTTAGCATCACAATGAGTGGATTCAGGTATGATGATTCTAACTGAAGTAAGTCACACAGAAAAAGAAACATCGTAAGATATCAGTAATACACGGAATGTAAACTTGGCTACACAGGAACTGAATTACAGAACAGAACAGGGTCTCAAATTTAGAAAACCAACTTATGCTTGCTTAAGGGGAAAGGTGAGTTGGGGTGCTGCATAAAACCAGAGATTGAAATGAGCACAGATAAAGTTCCTTAAGTCAAATATGGAATAGACAAGGGCTACACCTTGCTCAACGAAATGGACTCAACACCGCATATTAAACGCCTAAGAATGTACCTGACTAGTAAGTATCGTAAAACCTATGGATTGCTATGTCTCCAAAAGAGAATCAAGCATGTGTACAGGGGCATAAACGCAGCAGTGATAGGATTGGAGAGGTTTGGTGAGCAAATGAAGACCCTTTGAAGTCATATTGCATGGTACCCATTACACGGGTCTCAACTCTCCAGGTTTAAGGTATTCTTCCTTCAGCTAAAACATGCATGTGGAACCCAAGTATGATCAACCATGTGAACGCGAGACGTGTTCAAATATGTCTCAGTTTTCCTCCCCTGGTACTCGGGTGCAACATTCCAGACGCTTTACTAACACTCTCCCCACTTGGAGAGTCACCGCCTTTAACCTCCTGTTTGGCCCAGTTTGCAATTTCTGCGGAAGATGAACAGGAATAGCGAGAACCAATGAGAGACTAGCTGGAGGTGTCTGGATGGGCAAATTTAACTCGCATTTCCCACCAGGAAGAGGAAATAACCAAAGGCTCAGCGTGCCATACCGGAACCAGATTAGGGCCTGAAGCCATCCTGCGGTGTTGCGGCCAGCTCAAAAGAAAGCGAGTTGAAGAAAGGAGCTCAGGGGCACTGTAATTCACAAACCTGCAGAGTTATAAATGACAGCTATCGTCCAAAAATAGACTGAAGTAAGGCTGCCAAGAGGACTTGAAAGCGGGGCAGAATTGCAGGAAACCGATTTCAGGAGGTAGACTGGAATTGCATTGAAAGCATAGGAAAAGAGGCAGAACGTCCACAATGATGCACTTGGCCAAAAAGGGCGTATGCGTTTTTTCCTGAATATATTCAGGAAAAAACGCATACGCCCTTTTTGGCCAACCAAGCAAGCTTGCAAAGGAAATCTACACTACAATGAAGTCTCACTTCCCCCCGGTCAAAAGGGCCATCTGAAAAAAGTGTAAAATCCAGAAAGGCAGGACAGGCCATGGAGAACTGGGAGCCTTGTTATGCTGATGGGCGGGATGTAAATTGCCAACAACCACTGGGGAGAAGTGTATGGTGTTTCCTGAAACATCTAAAAAACAAAGCAACAGAGCCTAGGGCACTTCCACTTATGGTCCTATAGCTTAGGGAAATTAAATTGAAAAAGACACAGCCACCCCAAAGTTTGGAACGGCTCTGTTTACAAGAACCTCGTTTACAGTACAAGTTCAACATCGCAGAAAGTGAAAAATGGATAAAGAAGTTGTGGTATTTACTTACAAAGCAATATCACTCAGCAATGAAATCTGTGTCATCAGACCATTAGCAGCACAATGAGTGGATTCAGGTATGATGATTCTAACTGAAGTAAGTCACACAGAAAAAGAAACATCATAAGATATCAGTAATACACGGAATGTAAACTTGGCTACACAGGAACTGAATTACAGAACAGAACAGGGTCTCAAATTTAGAAAACCAACTTATGCTTGCTTAAGGGTAAAGGTGAGTTGGGGTGCTGCATAAAACCAGAGATTGAAATGAGCACAGATAAAGTTCCTTAAGTCAAATATGGAATAGACAAGAGCTACTCCTTGCTCAACGAAATGGACTCAACATCGCATATTAAACGCCTAAGAATGTACCTGACTAGTAAGTATCTTAAAACCTATGGATTGCTATGTCTCCGAAAGAGAAACAAGCATGTGTACAGGGGCATAAACGCAGCAGTGATAGGATTGGAGAGGTTCGGTGAGCAAATGAAGACCCTTTGAAGTCATATTGCATGGTACCCATTACACGGGTCTTAACTCTCCAGGTTTAAGGTATTCTTCCTTCAGCTAAAACATGCATGTGGAACCCAAGTATGATCAACCATGTGAACGGGAGACGTGTTCAAATATGTCTCAGTTTTCCTCCCCTGGTACTCGGGTGCAACATTCCAGACGCTTTACTAACACTCTCCCCACTTGGAGAGTCAGCGCCTTTAACCTCCTGTTTGGCACAGTTTGCAATTTCTGCGGAAGATGAACAAGAATAGCGAGAACCAATGAGAGACTAGCTGGAGGTGTCTGGACGGGCAAATTTAACTCTCATTTCCCACCAGGAAGAGGAATTAACCAAAGGCTCAGCGTGCCGTGCCGGAACCAGATTAGGGCCTGAAGCCATCCTGCGGTGTTGCGGCCAGGTCACAAGAAAGCGAGTTGAAGAAAGGAGCTCAGGGGCACTGTAATTCACAAACCTGCAGAGTTATAAATGACAGCTATCGTCCAAAAATATACTGAAGTAAGGCTGCCAAGAGGACTTGAAAGCGGGGCAGAATTGCAGGAAACCGATTTCAGGAGGTAGACTGGAATTGCATTGAAAGTATAGGAAAAGAGGCAGAACGTCCACAATGATGCACTTGGCCAAAAAGGGCGTATGCGTTTTTTCCTGAATATATTCAGGAAAAAACGCATACGCCCTTTTTGGCCAACCAAGCAAGCTTGCAAAGGAAATCTGCACTACAATGAAGTCTCACTTCCCCCCGGTCAAAAGGGCCATCTGAAAAAAGTGTAAAATCCAGAAAGGCAACAGGCCATTGAGAACTGGGAGCCTTGTTATGCTGATGGGCGGGATGTAAATTGCCAACAACCACTCGGGAGAAGTGTATGGTGTTTCCTGAAACATCTAAAAAACAAAGCAACAGAGCCTAGGGCACTTCCACTTATGGTCCTATAGCTTAGGGAAATTAAAATAAAAAAGACACAGCCACCCCAAAGTTTGGAACGCCTCCGTTTACAAGAACCTCGTTTACCGTACAAGTTCAATATCACAGAAAGTGAAAAATGGATAAAGAACTTGTGGTACTTACGTAGAATGCAGTATCACTCAGCAATGAAATCTATGTCATCAGGCCCGTAGCAGCATAATGAGTAGATTCAGGTACGATGATTCTAACTGAAATAAGTCACACAGAAAAAGAAACATCATAAGTTATCACTAATACACGGAATGTAAACTTGGCTACACAGGAACTGAATTCCAAAACAGAACAGGTTCTCAAATTTAGAAAACCAACTTATGCTTGCTTAAGGGGAAAGGTGAGTTGGTTTGCTGCATAAAACCAGAGATTGAAATGAGCACAGATAAAGTTCCTAAAGCCAAATATGGAATAGACAAGTGCTACTCCTTGCTCAACGAAATGGACTCAACACCGCATATTAAACGCCTAAGAATGTACCTGACTAGTAAGTATCTTAAAACCTATGGATGGCTATGTCTCCGAAAGAGAATCAAGCATGTGTACAGGGGCATAAACGCAGCAGTGATAGGATTGGAGAGGTTCGGTGAGCAAATGAAGACCCTTTGAAGTCATATTGCATGGTACCCATTCCACGGGTTTCAAATACCCAGGTTTTAGGTATTCTTCCTTCAGCTAAAACATGCATGTGGAACCCAGAGTATGATCAACCATGTGATCGGGAGACGTGTTCAAATATGTCTCAGTTTTCCTCCCCTGGTACTCGGGTGCAACATTCCAGACGCTTTACTAACACTCTCCCCACTTGGAGAGTCAGTCCCTTTAACCTCCTGTTTGGCACAGTTTGCAATTTCTGCGGAAGATGAACAGGAATAGCGAGAACCAATGAGAGACTAGCTGGAGGTGTCTGGACGGGCAAATTTAACTCTCATTTCCCACCAGGAAGAGGAAATAACCAAAGGCTCAGCGTGCCGTACCGGAACCAGATTAGGGCCTGAAGCCATCCTGCGGTGTTGCGGCCAGGTCACAAGAAAGCGAGTTGAAGAAAGGAGCTCAGGGGCACTGTAATTCACAAACCTGCAGAGTTATAAATGACAGCTATCGTCCAAAAATAAACTGAAGTAAGGCTGCCAAGAGGACTTGAAAGCGGGGCAGAATTGCAGGAAACCGATTTCAGGAGGTAGACTGGAATTGCATTGAAAGCATAGGAAAAGAGGCAGAACGTCCACAATGATGCACTTGGCCAAAAAGGGCGTATGTGTTTTTTCCTGAATATATTCAGGAAAAAACGCATACGCCCTTTTTGGCCAACCAAGCAAGCTTGCAAAGGAAATCTGCACTACAATGAAGTCTCACTTCCCCCCGGTCAAAAGGGCCATCTGAAAAAAGTGTAAAATCCAGAAAGGCAGGACAGGCCATGGAGAACTGGGAGCCTTGTTATGCTGATGGGCGGGATGTAAATTGCCAACAACCACTCGGGAGAAGTGTATGGTGTTTCCTGAAACATCTAAAAAACAAAGCAACAGAGCCTAGGGCACTTCCACTTATGGTCCTATAGCTTAGGGAAATTAAAATCAAAAAGACACAGCCACCCCAAAGTTTGGGACGCCTCTGTTTACAAGAACCTCGTTTACCGTACAAGTTCAATATCACAGAAAGTGAAAAATGGATAAAGAACTTGTGGTACTTACGTACAATGCAGTATCACTCAGCAATGAAATCTGTGTCATCAGGCCCTTAGCAGCACAATGAGTGGATTCAGGTATGATGATTCTAACTGAAATAAGTCACACAGAAAAAGAAACATCATAAGATATCACTAATACACGGAATGTAAACTTGGCTACACAGGAACTGAATTCCAAAACAGAACAGGTTCTCAAATTTAGAAAACCAACTTATGCTTGCTTAAGGGGAAAGGTGAGTTGGGTTGCTGCATAAAACCAGAGATTGAAATGAGCACAGATAAAGTTCCTTAAGTCAAATATGGAATAGACAAGAGCTACTCCTTGCTCAATGAAATGGACTCAACATCGCATATTAAACGCCTAAGAATGTACCTGACTAGTAAGTATCTTAAAACCTATGGATTGCTATGTCTCCGAAAGAGAATCAAGCATGTGTACAGGGGCATAAACGCAGCAGTGATAGGATTGGAGAGGTTCGGTGAGCAAATGAAGACCCTTTGAAGTCATATTGCATGGTACCCATTACACGGGTCTTAACTCTCCAGGTTTAAGGTATTCTTCCTTCAGCTAAAACATGCATGTGGAACCCAAGTATGATCAACCATGTGAACGGGAGACGTGTTCAAATATGTCTCAGTTTTCCTCCCCTGGTACTCGGGTGCAACATTCCAGACGCTTTACTAACACTCTCCCCACTTGGAGAGTCAGCGCCTTTAACCTCCTCTTTGGCACAGTTTGCAATTTCTGCGGAAGATGAACAGGAATAGCGAGAACCAATGAGAGGCTAGCTGGAGGTGTCTGGACGGGCAAATTTAACTCTCATTTCCCACCAGGAAGAGGAAATAACCAAAGGCTCAGCGTGCCGTACCGGAACCAGATTAGGGCCTGAAGCCATCCTGCGGTGTTGCGGCCAGCTCAAAAGAAAGCGAGTTGAAGAAAGGAGCTCAGGGGCACTGTAATTCACAAACCTGCAGAGTTATAAATGACAGATATCGTCCAAAAATAAACTGAAGTAAGGCTGCCAAGAGGACTTGAAAGCGGGACAGAATTGCAGGAAAACCGATTTCAGGAGGTAGACTGGAATTGCATTGAAAGCATAGGAAAAGAGGCAGAACGTCCACAATGATGCACTTGGCCAAAAAGTGCGTATGTGTTTTTTCCTGAATATATTCAGGAAAAAATGCATACGCCCTTTTTGGCCAACCAAGCAAGCTTGCAAAGGAAATCTGCACTACAATGAAGTCTCACTTCCCCCCGGTCAAAAGGGCCATCTGAAAAAAGTGTAAAATCCAGAAAGGCAGGACAGGCCATGGAGAACTGGGAGCCTTGTTATGCTGATGGGCGGGATGTAAATTGCCAACAACCACTCGGGAGAAGTGTATGGTGTTTCCTGAAACATCTAAAAAACAAAGCAACAGAGCCTAGGGCACTTCCACTTATGGTCCTATAGCTTAGGGAAATTAAAATCAAAAAGACACAGCCACCCCAAAGTTTGGGACGCCTCCGTTTACAAGAACCTCGTTTACCGTACAAGTTCAATATCACAGAAAGTGAAAAATGGATAAAGAACTTGTGGTACTTACGTACAATGCAGTATCACTCAGCAATGAAATCTGTGTCATCAGGCCCTTAGCAGCACAATGAGTGGATTCAGGTATGATGATTCTAACTGAAATAAGTCACACAGAAAAAGAAACATCATAAGATATCAGTAATACACGGAATGGAAACTTGGCTACACAGGAACTGAATTACAGAACAGAACAGGGTCTCAAATTTAGAAAACCAACTTATGCTTGCTTAAGGGGAAAGGTGAGTTGGGGTGCTGCATAAAACCAGAGATTGAAATGAGCACAGATAAAGTTCCTTAGGCCAAATATGGAATAGACAAGAGCTACTCCTTGCTCAACGAAATGGACTCAACACCGCATATTAAACGCCTAAGAATGTACCTGACTAGTAAGTATCGTAAAACCTATGGATGGCTATGTCTCCGAAAGAGAATCAAGCATGTGTACAGGGGCATAAACGCAGCAGTGATAGGATTGGAGAGGTTCGGTGAGCAAATGAAGACCCTTTGAAGTCATATTGCATGGTACCCATTACACGGGTCTCAACTCTCCAGGTTTAAGGTATTCTTCCTTCAGCTGAAACATGCATGTGGAACCCAAGTATGATCAACCATGTGAACGGGAGATGTGTTCAAATATGTCTCAGTTTTCCTCCCCTGGTACTCGGGTGCAACATTCCAGACGCTTTACTAACACTCTCCCCACTTGGAGAGTCAGCGCCTTTAACCTCCTGTTTGGCCCAGTTTGCAATTTCTGCGGAAGATGAACAGGAATAGCGAGAACCAATGAGAGGCTAGCTGGAGGTGTCTGGACGGGCAAATTTAACTCTCATTTCCCACCAGGAAGAGGAAATAACCAAAGGCTCAGCGTGCCGTGTCGGAACCAGATTAGGGCCTGAAGCCATCCTGCGGTGTTGCGGCCAGGTCACAAGAAAGCGAGTTGAAGAAAGGAGCTCAGGGGCACTGTAATTCACAAACCTGCAGAGTTATAAATGACAGCTATCGTCCACAAATAGAATGAAGTAAGGCTGCCAAGAGGACTTGAAAGCGGGGCAGAATTGCAGGAAACCGATTTCAGGAGGTAGACTGGAATTGCATTGAAAGCATAGGAAAAGAGGCAGAACGTCCACAATGATGCACTTGGCCAAAAAGGGCGTATGCGTTTTTTCCTGAATATATTCAGGAAAAAACGCATACGCCCTTTTTGGCCAACCAAGCAAGCTTGCAAAGGAAATCTGCACTACAATGAAGTCTCACTTCCCCCCGGTCAAAAGGGCCATCTGAAAAAAGTGTAAAATCCAGAAAGGCAGGACAGGCCATGGAGAACTGGGAGCCTTGTTATGCTGATGGGTGGGATGTAAATTGCCAACAGACACTCGGGAGAAGTGTATGGTGTTTCCTGAAACATCTAAAAAACAAAGCAACAGAGCCTAGGGCACTGCCACTTATGGTCCTATAGATTAGGGAAATTAAAATCAAAAAGACACAGCCACCCCAAAGTTTGGGACGCCTCTGTTTACAAGAACCTCGTTTACAGTACAAGTTCAACATCGCAGAAAGTGAAAAATGGATAAAGAAGTTGTGGTATTTACTTACAAAGCAATATCACTCAGCAATGAAATCTGTGTCATCAGGCCCTTAGCAGCACAATGAGTGGATTCAGGTATGATGATTCTAACTGAAATAAGTCACACAGAAAAAGAAACATCATAAGATATCAGTAATACACGGAATGTAAACTTGGCTACACAGGAACTGAATTACAAAACAGAACAGGGTCTCAAATTTAGAAAACCAACTTATACTTGCTTAAGGGTAAAGGTGAGTTGGGGTGCTGCATAAAACCAGAGATTGAAATGAGCACAGATAAAGTTCCTTAAGTCAAATATGGAATAGACAAGAGCTACTCCTTGCTCAACGAAATGGACTCAACACCGCATATTAAACGCCTAAGAATGTACCTGACTAGTAAGTATCTTAAAACCTATGGATTGCTATGTCTCCGAAAGAGAATCAAGCATGTGTACAGGGGCATAAACGCAGCAGTGATAGGATTGGAGAGGTTCGGTGAGCAAATGAAGACCCTTTGAAGTCATATTGCATGGTACCCATTACATGGGTCTTAACTCTCCAGGTTTAAGGTATTCTTCCTTCAGCTAAAACATGCATGTGGAACCCAAGTATGATCAACCATGTGAACGGGAGACGTGTTCAAATATGTCTCAGTTTTCCTCCCCTGGTACTCGGGTGCAACATTCCAGACGCTTTACTAACACTCTCCCCACTTGGAGAGTCAGCGCCTTTAACCTCCTGTTTGGCCCAGTTTGCAATTTCTGCAGAAGATGAACAGGAATAGCGAGAACCAATGAGAGACTAGCAGGAGGTGTGTGGACGGGCAAATTTAACTCTCATTTCCCACCAGGAAGAGGAAATAACCAAAGGCTCAGCATGCCGTGCCGGAACCAGATTAGGGCCTGAAGCCATCCTGCGGTGTTGCGGCCAGGTCACAAGAAAGCAAGTTGAAGAAAGGAGCTCAGGGGCACTGTAATTCACAAACCTGCAGAGTTATAAATGACAGCTATCGTCCAAAAATAGACTGAAGTAAGGCTGCCAAGAGGACTTGAAAGCGGGGCAGAATTGCAGGAAACCGATTTCAGGAGGTAGACTGGAATTGCATTGAAAGCATAGGAAAAGAGGCCGAACGTCCACAATGATGCACTTGGCCAAAAAGGGCGTATGCGTTTTTTCCTGAATATATTCAGGAAAAAACGCATACGCCCTTTTTGGCCAACCAAGCAAGCTTGCAAAGGAAATCTGCACTACAATGAAGTCTCACTTCCCCCCGGTCAAAAGGGCCATCTGAAAAAAGTGTAAAATCCAGAAAGGCAGGACAGGCCATGGAGAACTGGGAGCCTTGTTATGCTGATGGGCGGGATGTAAATTGCCAACAACCACTCGGGAGAAGTGCATGGTGTTTCCTGAAACATCTAAAAAACAAAGCAACAGAACCTAGGGCACTTCCTCTTATGGTCCTATAGCTTAGGGAAATTAAAATCAAAAAGACACAGCCACCCCAAAGTTTGGAACGGCTCTGTTTACAAGAACCTCGTTTACAGTACAAGTTCAACATCGCAGAAAGTGATAAATGGATAAAGAAGTTGTGGTATTTACTTACAAAGCAATATCACTCAGCAATGAAATCTGTGTCATCAGGCCCTTAGGAGCACAATGAGTGGATTCAGGTATGATGATTCTAACTGAAATAAGTCACACAGAAAAAGAAACATCATAAGATATCAGTAATACACGGAATGTAAACTTGGCTACACAGGAACTGAATTACAGAACAGAACAGGGTCTCAAATTTAGAAAACCAACTTATTCTTGCTTAAGGGTAAAGGTGAGTTGGGGTGCTGCATAAAACCAGAGATTGAAATGAGCACAGATAAAGTTCCTTAAGCCAAATATGGAATAGACAAGAGCTACTCCTTGCTCAACGAAATGGACTCAACACCCCATATTAAACGCCTAAGAATGTACCTGACTAGTAAGTATCTTAAAACCTATGGATTGCTATGTCTCCAAAAGAGAATCAAGCATGTGTACAGGGGCATAAACGCAGCAGTGATAGGATTGGAGAGGTTCGGTGAGCAAATGAAGACCCTTTGAAGTCATATTGCATGGTACCCATTACAGGGGTCTTAACTCTCCAGGTTTAAGGTATTCTTCCTTCAGCTAAAACATGCATGTGGAACCCAAGTATGATCAACCATGTGAACAGGAGACGTGTTCAAATATGTCTCAGTTTTCGTCCCCTGGTACTCGGGTGCAACATTCCAGACGCTTTACTAACACTCTCCCCACTTGGAGAGTCAGCGCCTTTAACCTCCTGTTTGGCCCAGTTTGCAATTTCTGCAGAAGATGAACAGGAATAGTGAGAACCAATGAGAGACTAGCTGGAGGTGTGTGGACGGGCAAATTTAACTCTCATTTCCCAACAGGAAGAGGAAATAACCAAAGGCTCAGCGTGCCGTGCCGGAACCAGATTAGGGCCTCAAGCCATCCTGCGGTGTTGCGGCCAGGTCACAAGAAAGCGAGTTGAAGAAAGGAGCTCAGGGGCACTGTAATTCACAAACCTGCAGAGTTATAAATGACAGCTATCATCCAAAAATAGACTGAAGTAAGGCTGCCAAGAGGACTTGAAAGCGGGGCAGAATTGCAGGAAACCGATTTCAGGAGGTAGACTGGAATTGCATTGAAAGCATAGGAAAAGAGGCCGAACGTCCACAATGATGCACTTGGCCAAAAAGGGCGTATGTGTTTTTTCCTGAATATATTCAGGAAAAAACGCATACGCACTTTTTCGCCAACCAAGCAAGCTTGCAAAGGAAATCTGCACTACAATGAAGTCTCACTTCCCCCCAGGCAAAAGGGCCATCTGAAAAAAGTGTAAAATCCAGAAAGGCAGGACAGGCCATGGAGAACTGGGAGCCTTGTTATGCTGATGGGCGGGATGTAAATTGCCAACAACCACTCGGGAGAAGTGTATGGTGTTTCCTGAAACATCTAAAAAACAAAGCAACAGAACCTAGGGCACTTCCACTTATGGTCCTATAGCTTAGGGAAATTAAAATCAAAAAGACACAGCCACCCCAAAGTTTGGAACGGCTCTGTTTACAAGAACCTCGTTTACAGTACAAGTTCAACATCGCAGAAAGTGAAAAATGGATAAAGAAGTTGTGGTATTTACTTACAAAGCAATATCACTCAGCAATGAAATCTGTGTCATCAGGCCCTTAGCAGCACAATGAGTGGATTCAGGTATGATGATTCTAACTGAAATAAGTCACACAGAAAAAGAAACATCATAAGATATCAGTAATACACGGAATGTAAACTTGGCTACACAGGAACTGAATTACAGAACAGAACAGGGTCTCAAATGTAGAAAACCAACTTATGCTTGCTTAAGGGGAAAGGTGAGTTGGGGTGCTGCATAAAACCAGAGATTGAAATGAGCACAGGTAAAGTTCCTTAAGCCAAATACGGAATAGACAAGAGTTACTCCTTGCTCAACGAAATGGACTCAACACCCCATATTAAACACCTAAGAATGTACCTGACTAGTAAGTATCTTAAAACCTATGGATTGCTATGTCTCCAAAAGAGAATCAAGCATGTGTACAGGGGCATAAACGCAGCAGTGATAGGATTGGAGAGGTTCGGTGAGCAAATGAAGACCCTTTGAAGTCATATTGCATGGTACCCATTCCACGGGTCTCAACTCTCCAGGTTTAAGGTATTATTCCTTCAGCTAAAACATGCATGTGGAACCCAGAGTATGATCAACCATGTGAACGGGAGACGTGTTCAAATATGTCTCAGTTTTCCTCCCCTGGTACTCGGGTGCAACATTCCAGACGCTTTACTAACACTCTCCCCACTTGGAGAGTCAGTCCCTTTAACCTCCTGTTTGGCCCAGTTTGCAATTTCTGCGGAAGATGAACAGGAATAGCGAGAACCAATGAGAGGCTAGCTGGAGGTGTCTGGACGGGCAAATTTAACTCTCATTTCCCAACAGGAAGAGGAAATAACCAAAGGCTCAGCGTGCCGTGCCGGAACCAGATTAGGGCCTGAAGCCATCCTGCGGTGTTGCGGCCAGCTCAAAAGAAAGCGAGTTGAAGAAAGGAGCTCAGGGGCACTGTAATTCACAAACCTGCAGAGTTATAAATGACAGCTATCGTCCAAAAATAGACTGAAGTAAGGCTGCCAAGAGGACTTGAAAGCGGGGCAGAATTGCAGGAAACCGATTTCAGGAGGTAGACTGGAATTGCATTGAAAGCATAGGAAAAGAGGCAGAACGTCCACAATGATGCACTTGGCCAAAAAGGGCGTATGCGTTTTTTCCTGAATATATTCAGGAAAAAACGCATACGCCCTTTTTGGCCAACCAAGCAAGCTTGCAAAGGAAATCTGCACTACAATGAAGTCTCACTTCCCCCCGGTCAAAAGGGCCATCTGAGAAAAGTGTAAAATCCAGAAAGGCAGGACAGGCCATGGAGAACTGGGAGCCTTGTTATGCTGATGGGCGGGATGTAAATTGCCAACAACCACTCGGGAGAAGTGTATGGTGTTTCCTGAAACATCTAAAAAACAAAGCAACAGAGCCTAGGGCACTTCCACTTATGGTCCTATAGCTTAGGGAAATTAAAATCAAAAAGACACAGCCACCCCAAAGTTTGGAACGGCTCTGTATACAAGAACCTCGTTTACAGTACAAGTTCAATATCACAGAAAGTGAAAAATGGATAAAGTACTTGTGGTACTTACATACAATGCAGTATCACTCAGCAATGAAATCTATGTCATCAGGCCCGTAGCAGCATAATGAGTGGATTCAGGTACGATGATTCTAACTGAAATAAGTCACACAGAAAAAGAAACATCATAAGATATCACTAATACACGGAATGTAAACTTGGCTACACAGGAACTGAATTACAGAACAGAACAGGGTCTCAAATTTAGAAAACCAACTTATGCTTGCTTAAGGGGAAAGGTGAGTTGGGGTGCTGCATAAAACCAGAGATTGAAATGAGCACAGGTAAAGTTCCTTAAGCCAAATATGGAATAGACAAGAGCTACTCCTTGCTCAACGAAATGGACTCAACACCCCATATTAAACGCCTAAGAATGTACCTGACTAGTAAGTATCTTAAAACCTATGGATTGCTATGTCTCCAAAAGAGAATCTAGCATGTGTACAGGGGCATAAACGCAGCAGTGATAGGATTGGAGAGGTTCGGTGAGCAAATGAAGACCCTTTGAAGTCATATTGCATGGTACCCATTCCACGGGTCTCAATTCTCCAGGTTTAAGGTATTCTTCCTTCAGCTAAAACATGCATGTGGAACCCAGAGTATGATCAACCATGTGAACGGGAGACGTGTTCAAATATGTCTCAGTTTTCCTCCCCTGGTACTCGGGTGCAACATTCCAGACGCTTTACTAACACTCTCCCCACTTGGAGAGTCAGTCCCTTTAACCTCCTGTTTGGCCCAGTTTGCAATTTCTGCGGAAGATGAACAGGAATAGCGAGAACCAATGAGAGACTAGCTGGAGGTGTCTGAACGGGCAAATTTAACTCTCATTTCCCACCAGGAAGAGGAATTAACCAAAGGCTCAGCATGCCGGGCCGGAACCAGATTAGGGCCTGAAGCCATCCTGCGGTGTTGCGGCCAGGTCACAAGAAAGCGAGTTGAAGAAAGGAGCTCAGGGGCACTGTAATTCACAAACCTGCAGAGTTATAAATGACAGCTATCGTCCAAAAATAGACTGAAGTAAGGCTGCCAAGAGGACTTGAAAGCGGGGCAGAATTGCAAGAAACCGATTTCAGGAGGTAGACTGGAATTGCATTGAAAGCATAGGAAAAGAGGCAGAACGTCCACAATGATGCACTTGGCTAAAAAGGGCGTATGCGTTTTTTCCTGAATATATTCAGGAAAAAACGCATACGCCCTTTTTGGCCAACCAAGCAAGCTTGCAAAGGAAATCTGCACTACAATGAAGTCTCACTTCCCCCCGGTCAAAAGGGCCGTCTGAAAAAAGTGTAAAATCCAGAAAGGCAGGACAGGCCATGGAGAACTGGGAGCCTTGTTATGCTGATGGGCGGGATGTAAATTGCTAACAACCACTCGGGAGAAGTGTATGGTGTTTCCTGAAACATCTAAAAAACAAAGCAACAGAGCCTAGGGCACTTCCACTTATGGTCCTATAGCTTAGGGAAATTAAAATCAAAAAGACACAGCCACCCCAAAGTTTGGAACGGCTCTGTATACAAGAACCTCGTTTACAGTACAAGTTAAATATCACAGAAAGTGAAAAATGGATAAAGAACTTGTGGTACTTACATACAATGCAGTATCACTCAGCAATGAAATCTATGTCATCAGGCCCGTAGCAGCATAATGAGTGGATTCAGGTACGATGATTCTAACTGAAATAAGTCACACAGAAAAAGAAACATCATAAGATATCACTAATACACGGAATGTAAACTTGGCTACACAGGAACTGAATTACAGAACAGAACAGGGTCTCAAATTTAGAAAACCAACTTATGCTTGCTTAAGGGGAAAGGTGAGTTGGGGTGCTGCATAAAACCAGAGATTGAAATGAGCACAGGTAAAGTTCCTTAAGCCAAATATGGAATAGACAAGAGCTACTCCTTGCTCAACGAAATGGACTCAACACCCCATATTAAACGCCTAAGAATGTACCTGACTAGTAAGTATCTTAAAACCTATGGATTGCTATGTCTCCAAAAGAGAATCAAGCATGTGTACAGGGGCATAAACGCAGCAGTGATAGGATTGGAGAGGTTCGGTGAGCAAATGAAGACCCTTTGAAGTCATGTTGCATGGTACCCATTCCACGGGTCTCAATTCTCCAGGTTTAAGGTATTCTTCCTTCAGCTAAAACATGCATGTGGAACCCAGAGTATGATCAACCATGTGAACGGGAGACGTGTTCAAATATGTCTCAGTTTTCCTCCCCTGGTACTCGGGTGCAACATTCCAGACGCTTTACTAACACTCTCCAGACTTGGAGAGTCAGTCCCTTTAACCTCCTGTTTGGCCCAGTTTGCAATTTCTGCGGAAGATGAACAGGAATAGCGAGAACCAATGAGAGACTAGCTGGAGGTGTCTGAACGGGCAAATTTAACTCTCATTTCCCACCAGGAAGAGGAATTAACCAAAGGCTCAGCATGCCGTGCCGGAACAAGATTAGGGCCTGAAGCCATCGTGCGGTGTTGCGGCCAGGTCACAAGAAAGCGAGTTGAAGAAAGGAGCTCAGGGGCACTGTAATTCACAAACCTGCAGAGTTATAAATGACAGCTATCGTCCAAAAATAGACTGAAGTAAGGCTGCCAAGAGGACTTGAAAGCGGGGCAGAATTGCAGGAAACCGATTTCAGGAGGTAGACTGGAATTGCATTGAAAGCATAGGAAAAGAGGCAGAACGTCCACAATGATGCACTTGGCCAAAAAGGGCGTATGCGTTTTTTCCTGAATATATTCAGGAAAAAACGCATACGCCCTTTTTGGCCAACCAAGCAAGCTTGCAAAGGAAATCTGCACTACAATGAAGTCTCACTTCCCCCCGGTCAAAAGGGCCATCTGAAAAAAGTGTAAAATCCAGAAAGGCAAAAGGCCATTGAGAACTGGGAGCCTTGTTATGCTGATGGGCGGGATGTAAATTGCCAACAGACACTCGGGAGAAGTGTATGGTGTTTCCTGAAACATCTAAAAAACAAAGCAACAGAGCCTAGGGCACTTCCACTTATGGTCCTATAGCTTAGGGAAATTAAAATCAAAAAGACACAGCCACCCCAAAGTTTGGAACGGCTCTGTTTACGAGAACCTCGTTTACAGTACAAGTTCAACATCGCAGAAAGTGAAAAATGGATAAAGAACTTGTGGTACTTACGTACAATGCAGTATCACTCAGCAATGAAATCTATGTCATCAGGCCCGTAGCAGAATAATCAGTGGATTCAGGTACGATGATTCTAACTGAAATAAGTCACACAGAAAAAGAAACATCATAAGATATCACTAATACACGGAATGTAAACTTGGCTACACAGGAACTGAATTACAGAACAGAACAGGGTCTCAAATTTAGAAAACCAACTTATGCTTGCTTAAGGGGAAAGGTGAGTTGGGGTGCTGCATAAAACCAGAGATTGAAATGAGCACAGGTAAAGTTCCTTAAGCCAAATATGGAATAGACAAGAGCTACTCCTTGCTCAACGAAATGGACTCAACACCCCATATTAAACGCCTAAGAATGTACCTGACTAGTAAGTATCTTAAAACCTATGGATTGCTATGTCTCCAAAAGAGAATCAAGCATGTGTACAGGGGCATAAACGCAGCAGTGATAGGATTGGAGAGGTTCGGTGAGCAAATGAAGACCCTTTGAAGTCATGTTGCATGGTACCCATTCCACGGGTCTCAATTCTCCAGGTTTAAGGTATTCTTCCTTCAGCTAAAACATGCATGTGGAACCCAGAGTATGATCAACCATGTGAACGGGAGACGTGTTCAAATATGTCTCAGTTTTCCTCCCCTGGTACTCGGGTGCAACATTCCAGACGCTTTACTAACACTCTCCAGACTTGGAGAGTCAGTCCCTTTAACCTCCTGTTTGGCCCAGTTTGCAATTTCTGCGGAAGATGAACAGGAATAGCGAGAACCAATGAGAGACTAGCTGGAGGTGTCTGAACGGGCAAATTTAACTCTCATTTCCCACCAGGAAGAGGAATTAACCAAAGGCTCAGCATGCCGTGCCGGAACAAGATTAGGGCCTGAAGCCATCGTGCGGTGTTGCGGCCAGGTCACAAGAAAGCGAGTTGAAGAAAGGAGCTCAGGGGCACTGTAATTCACAAACCTGCAGAGTTATAAATGACAGCTATCGTCCACAAATAGACTGAAGTAAGGCTGCCAAGAGGACTTGAAAGCGGGGCAGAATTGCAGGAAACCGATTTCAGGAGGTAGACTGGAATTGCATTGAAAGCATAGGAAAAGAGGCAGAACGTCCACAATGATGCACTTGGCCAAAAAGGGCGTATGCGTTTTTTCCTGAATATATTCAGGAAAAAACGCATACGCCCTTTTTGGCCAACCAAGCAAGCTTGCAAAGGAAATCTGCACTACAATGAAGTCTCACTTCCCCCCGGTCAAAAGGGCCATCTGAAAAAAGTGTAAAATCCAGAAAGGCAAAAGGCCATTGAGAACTGGGAGCCTTGTTATGCTGATGGGCGGGATGTAAATTGCCAACAGACACTCGGGAGAAGTGTATGGTGTTTCCTGAAACATCTAAAAAACAAAGCAACAGAGCCTAGGGCACTTCCACTTATGGTCCTATAGCTTAGGGAAATTAAAATCAAAAAGACACAGCCACCCCAAAGTTTGGAACGGCTCTGTTTACGAGAACCTCGTTTGCAGTACAAGTTCAACATCGCAGAAAGTGAAAAATGGATAAAGAACTTGTGGTACTTACGTACAATGCAGTATCACTCAGCAATGAAATCTATGTCATCAGGCCCGTAGCAGAATAATCAGTGGATTCAGGTACGATGATTCTAACTGAAATAAGTCACACAGAAAAAGAAACATCATAAGATATCACTAATACACGGAATGTAAACTTGGCTACACAGGAACTGAATTACAGAACAGAACAGGGTCTCAAATTTAGAAAACCAACTTATGCTTGCTTAAGGGGAAAGGTGAGTTGGGGTGCTGCATAAAACCAGAGATTGAAATGAGCACAGGTAAAGTTCCTTAAGCCAAATATGGAATAGACAAGAGCTACTCCTTGCTCAACGAAATGGACTCAACACCCCATATTAAACGCCTAAGAATGTACCTGACTAGTAAGTATCTTAAAACCTATGGATTGCTATGTCTCCAAAAGAGAATCAAGCATGTGTACAGGGGCATAAACGCAGCAGTGATAGGATTGGAGAGGTTCGGTGAGCAAATGAAGACCCTTTGAAGTCATGTTGCATGGTACCCATTCCACGGGTCTCAATTCTCCAGGTTTAAGGTATTCTTCCTTCAGCTAAAACATGCATGTGGAACCCAGAGTATGATCAACCATGTGAACGGGAGACGTGTTCAAATATGTCTCAGTTTTCCTCCCCTGGTACTCGGGTGCAACATTCCAGACGCTTTACTAACACTCTCCCGACTTGGAGAGTCAGTCCCTTTAACCTCCTGTTTGGCCCAGTTTGCAATTTCTGCGGAAGATGAACAGGAATAGCGAGAACCAATGAGAGACTAGCTGGAGGTGTCTGAACGGGCAAATTTAACTCTCATTTCCCACCAGGAAGAGGAATTAACCAAAGGCTCAGCATGCCGTGCCGGAACCAGATTAGGGCCTGAAGCCATCCTGCGGTGTTGCGGCCAGGTCACAAGAAAGCGAGTTGAAGAAAGGAGCTCAGGGGCACTGTAATTCACAAACCTGCAGAGTTATAAATGACAGCTATCGTCCAAAAATAGACTGAAGTAAGGCTGCCAAGAGGACTTGAAAGCGGGGCAGAATTGCAGGAAACCGATTTCAGGAGGTAGACTGGAATTGCATTGAAAGCATAGGAAAAGAGGCAGAACGTCCTCAATGATGCACTTGGCCAAAAAGGGCATATGCGTTTTTTCCTGAATATATTCAGGAAAAAACGCATATGCCCTTTTTGGCCAACCAAGCAAGCTTGCAAAGGTAATCTGCACTACAATGAAGTCTCACTTCCCCCCCGGTCAAAAGGGCCATCTGAAAAAAGTGTAAAATCCAGAAAGGCAAAAGGCCATTGAGAACTGGGAGCCTTGTTATGCTGATGGGCGGGATGTAAATTGCCAACAGACACTCGGGAGAAGTGTATGGTGTTTCCTGAAACATCTAAAAAACAAAGCAACAGAGCCTAGGGCACTTCCACTTATGGTCCTATAGCTTAGGGAAATTAAAATCAAAAAGACACAGCCACCCCAAAGTTTGGAACGGCTCTGTTTACGAGAACCTCGTTTACAGTACAAGTTCAACATCGCAGAAAGTGAAAAATGGATAAAGAACTTGTGGTACTTTACGTACAATGCAGTATCACTCAGCAATGAAATCTATGTCATCAGGCCCGTAGCAGCATAATCAGTGGATTCAGGTACGATGATTCTAACTGAAATAAGTCACACAGAAAAAGAAACATCATAAGATATCACTAATACACGGAATGTAAACTTGGCTACACAGGAACTGAATTACAGAACAGAACAGGGTCTCAAATTTAGAAAACCAACTTATGCTTGCTTAAGGGTAAAGGTGAGTTGGGGTGCTGCATAAAACCAGAGATTGAAATGAGCACAGATAAAGTTCCTTAAGTCAAATATGGAATAGACAAGAGCTACTCCTTGCTCAACGAAATGGACTCAACACCGCATATTAAACGCCTAAGAATGTACCTGACTAGTAAGTATCTTAAAACCTATGGATTGCTATGTCTCTGAAAGAGAATCAAGCATGTGTACAGGGGCATAAACGCAGCAGTGATAGGATTGGAGAGGTTCGGTGAGCAAATGAAGACCCTTTGAAGTCAAATTGCATGGTACCCATTCCACGGGTTTCAACTACCCAGGTTTTAGGTATTCTTCCTTCAGCTAAAACATGCATGTGGAACCTAGAGTATGATCAACCATGTGATCGGGAGACGTGTTCAAATATGTCTCAGTTTTCCTCTCCTGGTACTCGGGTGCAACATTCCAGACGCTTTACTAACACTCTCCCCACTTAGAGAGTCAGCGCCTTTAACCTCCTGTTTGGCACAGTTTGCAATTTCTGCGGAAGATGAACAGGAATAGCGAGAACCAATGAGAGGCAAGCTGGAGGTGTCTGGACGGGCAAATTTAACTCTCATTTCCCAACAGGAAGAGGAAATAACCAAAGGCTCAGCGTGCCGTGCCGGAACCAGATTAGGGCCTGAAGCCACCCTGCGGTGTTGCGGCCAGCTCAAAAGAAAGCGAGTTGAAGAAAGGAGCTCAGGGGCACTGTAATTCACAAACCTGCAGAGTTATAAATGACAGCTATCGTCCAAAAATAGACTGAAGTAAGGCTGCCAAGAGGACTTGAAAGCGGGGCAGAATTGCAGGAAACCGATTTCAGGAGGTAGACTGGAATTGCATTGAAAGCATAGGAAAAGAGGCAGAACGTCCACAATGATGCACTTGGCCAAAAAGGGCGTATGCGTTTTTTCCTGAATATATTCAGGAAAAAACGCATACGCCCTTTTTGGCCAACCAAGCAAGCTTGCAAAGGAAATCTGCACTACAATGAAGTCTCACTTCCCCCCGGTCAAAAGGGCCATCTGAAAAAAGTGTAAAATCCAGAAAGGCAGGACAGGCCATGGAGAACTGGGAGCCTTGTTATGCTGATGGGCGGGATGTAAATTGCCAACAGACACTCGGGAGAAGTGTATGGTGTTTCCTGAAACATCTAAAAAACAAAGCAACAGAGCCTAGGGCACTGCCACTTATGGTCCTATAGCTTAGGGAAATTAAAATCAAAAAGACACAGCCACCCCAAAGTTTGGGACGCCTCTGTTTACAAGAACCTCGTTTACAGTACAAGTTCAACATCGCAGAAAGTGAAAAATGGATAAAGAAGTTGTGGTATTTACTTACAAAGCAATATCACTCAGCAATGAAATCTATGTCATTAGGCCCTTAGCATCACAATGAGTGGATTCAGGTATGATGATTCTAACTGAAATAAGTCACACAGAAAAAGAAACATCGTAAGATATCAGTAATACACGGAATGTAAACTTGGCTACACAGGAACTGAATTACAGAACAGAACAGGGTCTCAAATTTAGAAAACCAACTTATGCTTGCTTAAGGGTAAAGGTGAGTTGGGGTGCTGCATAAAACCAGAGATTGAAATGAGCACAGATAAAGTTCCTTCAGTCAAATATGGAATAAACAAGAGCTACTCCTTGCTCAACGAAATGGACTCAACACCGCATATTAAACGCCTAAGAATGTACCTGACTAGTAAGTATCTTAAAACCTATGGATTGCTATGTCTCCGAAAGAGAATCAAGCATGTGTACAGGGGCATAAACGCAGCAGTGATAGGATTGGAGAGGTTCGGTGAGCAAATGAAGACCCTTTGAAGTCATATTGCATGGTACCCATTACACGGGTCTCAACTCTCCAGGTTTAAGGTATTCTTCCTTCAGCTAAAACATGCATGTGGAACCCAAGTATGATCAACCATGTGAATGGGAGACGTGTTCAAATGTGTCTCAGTTTTCCTCCCCTGGTACCCGGGTGCAACATTCCAGACGCTTTACTAACACTCTCCCCACTTGGAGAGTCAACGTCTTTAACCTCCTGTTTGGCCCAGTTTGCAATTTCTGCAGAAGATGAACAGGAATAGCGAGAACCAATGAGAGGCTAGCTGGAGGTGTCTGGACGGGCAAATTTAACTCTCATTTCCCACCAGGAAGAGTAAATAACCAAAGTCTCAGCGCGCCGTACCGGAACCAGATTAGGGCCTGAAGCCATCCTGCGGTGTTGCGGCCAGCTCAAAAGAAAGCGAGTTGAAGAAAGGAGCTCAGGGGCACTGTAATTCACAAACCTGCAGAGTTATAAATGACAGCTATCGTCCAAAAATAGACTGAAGTAAGGCTGCCAAGAGGACTTGAAAGCGGGGAAGAATTGCAGGAAACCGATTTCAGGAGGTAGACTGGAATTGCATTGAAAGCATAGGAAAAGAGGCAGAACGTCCACAATGATGCACTTGGCCAAAAAGGGCGTATGCGTTTTTTCCTGAATATATTCAGGAAAAAACGCATACGCACTTTTTGGCCAACCAAGCAAGCTTGCAAAGGAAATCTGCACTACAATGAAGTCTCACTTCCGGCCGGTCAAAAGGGCCATCTGAAAAAAGTGTAAAATCCAGAAAGGCAGGACAGGCCATGGAGAACTGGGAGCCTTGTTATGCTGATGGGCGGGATGTAAATTGCCAACAGACACTTGGGAGAAGTGTATGGTGTTTCCTGAAACATCTAAAAAACAAAGCAACAGAGCCTAGGGCACTGCCACTTATGGTCCTATAGCTTAGGGAAATTAAAATCAAAAAGACACAGCCACCCCAATGTTTGGGACGCCTCTGTTTACAAGAACCTCGTTTACCGTACAAGTTCAATATCACAGAAAGTGAAAAATGGATAAAGAACTTGTGGTACTTACGTACAATGCAGTATCACTCAGCAATGGAATCTATGTCATTAGGCCCTTAGCAGCACAATGAGTGGATTCAGGTATGATGATTCTAACTGAAATAAGTCACACAGAAAAAGAAACATCATAAGATATCAGTAATACACGGAATGTAAACTTGGCTACACAGGAACTGAATTACAGAACAGAACAGGGTCTCAAATTTAGAAAACCAACTTATGCTTGCTTAAGGGGAAAGGTGAGTTGGGGTGCTGCATAAAACCAGAGATTGAAATGAGCACAGATAAACTTCCTTAAGCCAAATATGGAATAGACAAGAGCTACTCCTTGCTCAACGAAATGGACTCAACACCCCATATTAAACGCCTAAGAATGTACCTGACTAGTAAGTATCTTAAAACCTATGGATTGCTATGTCTCCGAAAGAGAATCAAGCATGTGTACAGGGGCATAAACGCAGCAGTGATAGGATTGGAGAGGTTCGGTGAGCAAATGAAGACCCTTTGAAGTCATATTGCATGGTACCCATTACACGGGTCTCAACTCTCCAGGTTTAAGGTATTCTTCCTTCAGCTAAAACATGCATGTGGAACCCAAGTATGATCAACCATGTGAACGGGAGACGTGTTCAAATATGTCTCAGTTTTCCTCCCCTGGTACTCGGGTGCAACATTCCAGACGCTTTACTAACACTCTCCCCACTTGGAGAGTCAGCGCCTTTAACCTCCTGTTTGGCCCAGTTTGCAATTTCTGCGGAAGATGAACAGGAATAGCGAGAACCAATGAGAGGCTAGCTGGAGGTGTCTGGACGGGCAAATTTAACTCTCATTTCCCACCAGGAATAGGAATTAACCAAAGGCTCAGCGTGCCGTGCCGGAACCAGATTAGGGCCTGAAGCCATCCTGCGGTGTTGCGGCCAGGTCACAAGAAAGCGAGTTGAAGAAAGGAGCTCAGGGGCACTGTAATTCACAAACCTGCAGAGTTATAAATGACAGCTATCGTCCAAAAATAGACTGAAGTAAGGCTGCCAAGAGGACTTGAAAGCGGGGCAGAATTGCAGGAAACCGATTTCAGGAGGTAGACTGGAATTGCATTGAAAGCATAGGAAAAGAGGCAGAACGTCCACAATGATGCACTTGGCCAAAAAGGGCGTATGCGTTTTTTCCTGAATATATTCAGGAAAAAACGCATACGCCCTTTTTGGCCAACCAAGCAAGCTTGCAAAGGAAATCTGCACTACAATGAAGTCTCACTTCCCCCCGGTCAAAAGGGCCATCTGAAAAAAGTGGAAAATCCAGAAAGGCAGGACAGGCCATGGAGAACTGGGAGCCTTGTTATGCTGATGGGCGGGATGTAAATTGCCAACAGACACTCGGGAGAAGTGTATGGTGTTTCCTGAAACATCTAAAAAACAAAGCAACAGAGCCTAGGGCACTGCCACCTATGGTCCTATAGCTTAGGGAAATTAAAATCAAAAAGACACAGCCACCCCAAAGTTTGGGACGCCTCTGTTTACAAGAACCTCGTTTACAGTACAAGTTCAACATCGCAGAAAGTGAAAAATGGATAAAGAAGTTGTGGTATTTACTTACAAAGCAATATCACTCAGCAATGAAATCTATGTCATCAGGCCCTTAGCATCACAATGAGTGGATTCAGGTATGATGATTCTAACTGAAATAAGTCACACAGAAAAAGAAACATCGTAAGATATCAGTAATACACGGAATGTAAACTTGGCTACACAGGAACTGAATTACAGAACAGAACAGGGTCTCAAATTTAGAAAACCAACTTATGCTTGCTTAAGGGTAAAGGTGAGTTGGGGTGCTGCATAAAACCAGAGATTGAAATGAGCACAGATAAAGTTCCTTAAGTCAAATATGGAATAGACAAGAGCTACTTCTTGCTCAACGAAATGGACTCAACACCGCATATTAAACGCCTAAGAATGTACCTGACTAGTAAGTATCGTAAAACCTATGGATTGCTATGTCTCCGAAAGAGAATCAAGCATGTGTACAGGGGCATAAACGCAGCAGTGATAGGATTGGAGAGGTTCGGTGAGCAAATGAAGACCCTTTGAAGTCATATTGCATGGTACCCATTACACGGGTCTCAACTCTCCAGGTTTAAGGTATTCTTCCTTCAGCTAAAACATGCATGTGGAACCCAAGTATGATCAACCATGTGAACGGGAGACGTGTTCAAATATGTCTCAGTTTTCCTCCCCTGGTACTCGGGTGCAACATTCCAGACGCTTTACTAACACTCTCCCCACTTGGAGAGTCAGCGCCTTTAACCTCCTGTTTGGCCCAGTTTGCAATTTCTGCGGAAGATGAACAGGAATAGCGAGAACCAATGAGAGGCTAGCTGGAGGTGTCTGGACGGGCAAATTTAACTCTCATTTCCCACCAGGAAGAGGAATTAACCAAAGGCTCAGCATGCCGGGCCGGAACCAGATTAGGGCCTGAAGACATCCTGCGGTGTTGCGGCCAGGTCACAAGAAAGCGAGTTGAAGAAAGGAGCTCAGGGGCACTGTAATTCACAAACCTGCAGAGTTATAAATGACAGCTATCGTCCAAAAATAGACTGAAGTAAGGCTGCCAAGAGGACTTGAAAGCGGGGCAGAATTGCAGGAAACCGATTTCAGGAGGTAGACTGGAATTGCATTGAAAGCATAGGAAAAGAGGCAGAACGTCCACAATGATGCACTTGGCCAAAAAGGGCCTATGCGTTTTTTCCTGAATATATTCAGGAAAAAACGCATACGCCCTTTTTGGCCAACCAAGCAAGCTTGCAAAGGAAATCTGCACTACAATGAAGTCTCACTTCCCCCCGGTCAAAAGGGCCATCTGAAAAAAGTGTAAAATCCAGAAAGGCAGGACAGGCCATGGAGAACTGGGAGCCTTGTTATGCTGATGGGCAGGATGTAAATTGCCAACAGACACTCGGGAGAAGTGTATGGTGTTTCCTGAAACATCTAAAAAACAAAGCAACAGAGCCTAGGGCACTGCCACTTATGGTCCTATAGCTTAGGGAAATTAAAATCAAAAAGACACAGCCACCCCAAAGTTTGGGACGCCTCTGTTTACAAGAACCTCGTTTACAGTACAAGTTCAACATCGCAGAAAGTGAAAAATGGATAAAGAAGTTGTGGTATTTACTTACAAAGCAATATCACTCAGCAATGAAATCTGTGTCATCAGGCCCTTAGCAGCACAATGAGTGGATTCAGGTATGATGATTCTAACTGAAGTAAGTCACACAGAAAAAGAAACATCATAAGATATCAGTAATACACGGAATGTAAACTTGGCTACACAGGAACTGAATTACAGAACAGAACAGGGTCTCAAATTTAGAAAACCAACTTATGCTTGCTTAAGGGTAAAGGTGAGTTGGGGTGCTGCATAAAACCAGAGATTGAAATGAGCACAGATAAAGTTCCTTAAGTCAAATATGGAATAGACAAGAGCTACTCCTTGCTCAACGAAATGGACTCAACACCGCATATTAAACGCCTAAGAATGTACCTGACTAGTAAGTATCTTAAAACCTATGGATTGCTATGTCTCCGAAATAGAATCAAGCATGTGTACAGGGGCATAAACGCAGCAGTGATAGGATTGGAGAGGTTCGGTGAGCAAATGAAGACCCTTTGAAGTCATATTGCATGGTACCCATTACACGGGTCTCAACTCTCCAGGTTTAAGGTATTCTTCCTTCAGTTAAAACATGCATGTGGAACCCAAGTATGATCAACCAAGTGAACGGGAGACGTGTTCAAATATGTCTCAGTTTTCCTCCCCTGGTACTCGGGTGCAACATTCCAGACGCTTTACTAACACTCTCCCCACTTGGAGAGTCAGCGCCTTTAACCTCCTGTTTGGCCCAGTTTGCAATTTCTGCGGAAGATGAACAGGAATAGCGAGAACCAATGAGAGGCTAGCTGGAGGTGTCTGGACGGGCAAATTTAACTCTCATTTCCCACCAGGAAGAGGAAATAACCAAAGTCTCAGCGTGCCGTACCGGAACCAGATTAGGGCCTGAAGCCATCCTGCGGTGTTGCGGCCAGCTCAAAAGAAAGCGAGTTGAAGAAAGGAGCTCAGGGGCACTGTAATTCACAAACCTGCAGAGTTATAAATGACAGCTATCGTCCAAAAATAGACTGAAGTAAGGCTGCCAAGAGGACTTGAAAGCGGGGCAGAATTGCAGGAAACCGATTTCAGGAGGTAGACTGGAATTGCATTGAAAGCATAGGAAAAGAGGCAGAACGTCCACAATGATGCACTTGGCCAAAAAGGGCGTATGCGTTTTTTCCTGAATATATTCAGGAAAAAACGCATACGCCCTTTTTGGCCAACCAAGCAAGCTTGCAAAGGAAATCTGCACTACAATGAAGTCTCACTTCCCCCCGGTCAAAAGGGCCATCTGAAAAAAGTGTAAAATCCAGAAAGGCAGGCCAGGCCATGGAGAACTGGGAGCCTTGTTATGCTGATGGGCGGGATGTAAATTGCCAACAGACACTTGGGAGAAGTGTATGGTGTTTCCTGAAACATCTAAAAAACAAAGCAACAGAGCCTAGGGCACTGCCACTTATGGTCCTATAGCTTAGGGAAATTAAAATCAAAAAGACACAGCCACCCCAAAGTTTGGGACGCCTCTGTTTACAAGAACCTCGTTTACAGTACAAGTTCAACATCGCAGAAAGTGAAAAATGGATAAAGAAATTGTGGTATTTACTTACAAAGCAATATCACTCAGCAATGAAATCTGTGTCATCAGGCCCTTAGCAGCACAATGAGTGGATTCAGGTATGATGATTCTAACTGAAATAAGTCACACAGAAAAAGAAACATCATAAGATATCACTAATACACGGAATGTAAACTTGGCTACACAGGAACTGCATTCCAAAACAGAACAGGGTCTCAAATTTAGAAAACCAACTTATGCTTGCTTAAGGGGAAAGGTGAGTTGGGTTGTTGCATAAAACCAGAGATTGAAATGAGCACAGGTAAAGTTCCTTAAGCCAAATATGGAATAGACAAGAGCTACTCCTTGCTCAACGAAATGGACTCAACACCGCATATTAAACACTTAAGACTGTACCTGACTAGTAAGTATCTTAAAACCTATGGATTGCTATGTCTCCAAAAGAGAATCAAGCGTGTGTACAGGGGCATAAACGCAGCAGTGATAGGATTGGAGTGGTTCGGTGAGCAAATGAAGACCCTTTGAAGTCATATTGCATGGTACCCATTCCACGGGTCTCAAGTCTCCAGGTTTAAGGTATTCTTCCTTCAGCTAAAACATGCATGTGGAACCCAGAGTATGATTAACCATGTGAACGGGAGACGTGTTCAAATATGTCTCAGTTTTCCTCCCCTGGTACTCGGGTGCAACATTCCAGACGCTTTACTAACACTCTCCCGACTTGGAGAGTCAGTCCCTTTAACCTCCTGTTTGGTCCAGTTTGCAATTTCTGCGGAAGATAAACAGGAATAGCGAGAACCAATGAGAGACTAGCTGGAGGTGTCTGAACGGGCAAATTTAACTCTCATTTCCCATCAGGAAGAGGAATTAACCAAAGGCTCAGCATGCCGGGCCGGAACCAGATTAGGGCCTGAAGCCATCCTGCGGTGTTGCGGCCAGGTCACAAGAAAGCGAGTTGAAGAAAGGAGCTCAGGGGCACTGTAATTCACAAACCTGCAGAGTTATAAATGACAGCTATCGTCCAAAAATAGACTGAAGTAAGGCTGCCAAGAGGACTTGAAAGCGGGGCAGAATTGCAGGAAACCGATTTCAGGAGGTAGACTGGAATTGCATTGAAAGCATAGGAAAAGAGGCCGAACGTCCACAATGATGCACTTGGCCAAAAAGGGCGTATGCGTTTTTTCCTGAATATATTCAGGAAAAAACGCATACGCCCTTTTTGGCCAACCAAGCAAGCTTGCAAAGGAAATCTGCACTACAATGAAGTCTCACTTCCCCCCGGTCAAAAGGGCCATCTGAAAAAAGTGTAAAATCCAGAAAGGCAGGACAGGCCATGGAGAACTGGGAGCCTTGTTATGCTGATGGGCGGGATGTAAATTGCCAACAACCACTCGGGAGAAGTGTATGGTGTTTCCTGAAACATCTAAAAAACAAAGCAACAGAACCTAGGGCACTTCCACTTATGGTCCTAGAGCTTAGGGAAATTAAAATCAAAAAGACACAGCCACCCCAAAGTTTGGAACGGCTCTGTTTACAAGAACCTCGTTTACAGTACAAGTTCAACATCGTAGAAAGTGAAAAATGGATAAAGAACTTGTGGTATTTACTTACAACGCAGTATCACTCAGCAATGAAATCTATGTCATCAGGCCCGTAGCAGCATAATGAGTGGATTCAGGTACGATGATTCTAACTGAAATAAGTCACACAGAAAAAGAAACATCATAAGATATCACTAATACACGGAATGTAAACTTGGCTACACAGGAACTGCATTCCAAAACAGAACAGGGTCTCAAATTCAGAAAACCAACTTATGCTTGCTTAAGGGTAAAGGTGAGTTGGGGTGCTGCATAAAACCAGAGATTGAAATGAGCACAGATAAAGTTCCTTAAGTCAAATATGGAATAGACAAGAGCTACTCCTTGCTCAACGAAATGGACTCAACACCGCATATTAAGCGCCTAAGAATGTACCTCACTAGTAAGTATCTTAAAACCTATGGATTGCTATGTCTCCAAAAGAGAATCAAGCGTGTGTACAGGGGCATAAACGCAGCAGTGATAGGATTGGAGAGGTTCGGTGAGCAAATGAAGACCCTTTGAAGTCATATTGCATGGTACCCATTACACGGGTCTCAACTCTCCAGGTTTAAGGTATTCTTCCTTCAGCTAAAACATGCATGTGGAACCCAAGTATGATCAACCATGAGAACGCGAGACGTGTTCAAATATGTCTCAGTTTTGCTCCCCTGGTACTCGGGTGCAACATTCCAGACGCTTTACTAACACTCTCCCCACTTGGAGAGTCAGCGCCTTTAACCTCCTGTTTGGCTCAGTTTGCAATTTCTGCGGAAGATGAACAGGAATAGCGAGAACCAATGAGAGGCTAGCTGGAGGTGTCTGGACGGGCAAATTTAACTCTCATTTCCCACCAGGAAGAGGAAATAACCAAAGGCTCAGTGTGCCGGGCCGGAACCAGATTAGGGCCTGAAGCCATCCTGCGGTGTTGCGGCCAGCTCAAAAGAAAGCGAGTTGAAGAAAGGAGCTCAGGGGCACTGTAATTCACAAACCTGCAGAGTTATAAATGACAGCTATCGTCCAAAAATAGACTGAAGTAAGGCTGCCAAGAGGACTTGAAAGCGGGGCAGAATTGCAGGAAACCGATTTCAGGAGGTAGACTGGAATTGCATTGAAAGCATAGGAAAAGAGGCCGAACGTCCACAATGATGCACTTGGCCAAAAAGGGCGTATGCGTTTTTTCCTGAATATATTCAGGAAAAAACGCATACGCCCTTTTTGGCCAACCAAGCAAGCTTGCAAAGGAAATCTGCACTACAATGAAGATTCACTTCCCCCCGGTCAAAAGGGCCATCTGAAAAAAGTGTAAAATCCAGAAAGGCAGGACAGGCCATGGAGAACTGGGAGCCTTGTTATGCTGATGGGCGGGATGTAAATTGCCAACAACCACTCGGGAGAAGTGTATGGTGTTTCCTGAAACATCTAAAAAACAAAGCAACAGAGCCTAGGGCACTTCCACTTATGGTCCTATAGCTTAGGGAAATTAAAATCAAAAAGACACAGCCACCCCAAAGTTTGGAACGGCTCTGTTTACAAGAACCTCGTTTACAGTACAAGTTCAACATCGCAGAAAGTGAAAAATGGATAAAGAACTTGTGGTACTTACGTACAATGCAGTATCACTCAGCAATGAAATCTATGTCATCAGGCCCGTAGCAGCATAATGAGTAGATTCAGGTATGATGATTCTAACTGAAATACGTCACACAGAAAAAGAAACATCATAAGATATCACTAGTACACGGAATGTAAACTTGGCTACACAGGAACTGAATTCCAAAACAGAACAGGGTCTCAAATTTAGAAAAGCAACTTATGCTTGCTTAAGGGGAAAGGTGAGTTGGGGTGCTGCATAAAACCAGAGATTGAAATGAGCACAGATAAAGTTCCTTAAGCCAAATATGGAATAGACAAGAGCTACTCCTTGCTCAACGAAATGGACTCAACACCCCATATTAAACGCCTAAGAATGTACCTGACTAGTAAGTATCTTAAAACCTATGGATTGCTATGTCTCCAAAAGAGAATCAAGCGTGTGTACAGGGGCATAAACGCAGCAGTGATAGGATTGGAGAGGTTCGGTGAGCAAATGAAGACCCTTTGAAGTCATATTGCATGGGACCCATTCCACGGGTCTCAACTCTGCAGGTTTAAAGTATTCTTCCTTCAGCTAAAACATGCATGTGGAACCCAGAGTATGATCAACCATGTGAACGGGAGACGTGTTCAAGTATGTCTCAGTTTTCCTCCCCTGGTACTCGGGTGCAACATTCCAGACGCTTTACTAACACTCTCCCCACTTGGAGAGTCAGTGCCTTTAACCTCCTGTTTGGTCCAGTTTGTAATTTCTGCGGAAGATGAACAGGAATAGCGAGAACCAATGAGAGACTAGCTGGAGGTGTCTGGACGGGCAAATTTAACTCTCATTTCCCACCAGGATGAGGAAATAACCAATGGCTCAGCATGCCGTACCGGAACCAGATTAGGGCCTGAAGCCATCCTGCGGTGTTGCGGTCAGCTCAAAAGAAACCGAGTTGAAGAAAGGAGCTCAGGGGCACTGTAATTCACAAACCTGCAGAGTTATAAATGACAGCTATCGTCCAAAAATAGACTGAAGTAAGGCTGCCAAGAGGACTTGAAAGCGGGGCAGAATTGCAGGAAACCGATTTCAGGAGGTAGACTGGAATTGCATTGAAAGCATAGGAAAAGAGGCAGAACGTCCACAATGATGCACTTGGCCAAAAAGGGCGTATGCGTTTTTTCCTGAATATATTCAGGAAAAAACGCATACGCCCTTTTTGGCCAACCAAGCAAGCTTGCAAAGGAAATCTGCACTACAATGAAGTCTCACTTCCCCCCGGTCAAAAGGGCCATCTGAAAAAAGTGTAAACTCCAGAAAGGCAGGACAGGCCATGGAGAACTGGGAGCCTTGTTATGCTGATGGGCGGGATGTAAATTGCCAACAACCACTCGGGAGAAGTGTATGGTGTTTCCTGAAACATCTAAAAAACAAAGCAACAGAGCCTAGGGCACTTCCACTTATGGTCCTATAGCTTAGGGAAATTAAAATCAAAAAGACACAGCCACCCCAAAGTTTGGAACGGCTCTGTTTACAAGAACCTCGTTTACAGTACAAGTTCAACATCGTAGAAAGTGAAAAATGGATAAAGAACTTGTGGTATTTACTTACTATGCAGTATCACTCAGCAATGAAATCTGTGTCATCAGGCCCTTAGCAGCACAATGAGTGGATTCAGGTACGATGATTCTAACTGAAATAAGTCACACAGAAAAAGAAACATCATAAGATATCACTAATACACGGAATGTAAACTTGGCTACACAGGAACTGCATTCCAAAACAGAACAGGGTCTCAAATTCAGAAAACCAACTTATGCTTGCTTAAGGGGAAAGGTGAGTTGGGTTGTTGCATAAAACCAGAGATTGAAATGAGCACAGGTAAAGTTCCTTAAGCCAAATATGGAATAGACAAGAGCTACTCCTTGCTCAACGAAATGGACTCAACACCGCATATTAAACACTTAAGACTGTACCTCACTAGTAAGTATCGTAAAACCTATGGATTGCTATGTCTCCAAAAGAGAATCAAGCGTGTGTACAGGGGCATAAACGCAGCAGTGATAGGATTGGAGTGGTTCGGTGAGCAAATGAAGACCCTTTGAAGTCATATTGCATGGTACCCATTCCACGGGTCTCAAGTCTCCAGGTTTAAGGTATTCTTCCTTCAGCTAAAACATGCATGTGGAACCCAAGTATGATCAACCATGTGAACGCGAGACGTGTTCAAATATGTCTCAGTTTTCCTCCCCTGGTACTCGGGTGCAACATTCCAGACGCTTTACTAACACTCTCCCCACTTGGAGAGTCAGCGCCTTTAACCTCCTGTTTGGCTCAGTTTGCAATTTCTGCGGAAGATGAACAGGAATAGCGAGAACCAATGAGAGACTAGCTGGAGGTGTCTGAACGGGCAAATTTAACTCTCATTTCCCATCAGGAAGAGGAATTAACCAAAGGCTCAGCATGCCGGGCCGGAACCAGATTAGGGCCTGAAGCCATCCTGCGGTGTTGCGGCCAGGTCACAAGAAAGCGAGTTGAAGAAAGGAGCTCAGGGGCACTGTAATTCACAAACCTGCAGAGTTATAAATGACAGCTATCGTCCAAAAATAGACTGAAGTAAGGCTGCCAAGAGGACTTGAAAGCGGGGCAGAATTGCAGGAAACCGATTTCAGGAGGTAGACTGGAATTGCATTGAAAGCATAGGAAAAGAGGCCGAACGTCCACAATGATGCACTTGGCCAAAAAGGGCGTATGCGTTTTTTCCTGAATATATTCAGGAAAAAACGCATACGCCCTTTTTGGCCAACCAAGCAAGCTTGCAAAGGAAATCTGCACTACAATGAAGTCTCACTTCCCCCCGGTCAAAAGGGCCATCTGAAAAAAGTGTAAAATCCAGAAAGGCAGGAGAGGCCATGGAGAACTGGGAGCCTTGTTATGCTGATGGGCGGGATGTAAATTGCCAACAACCACTCGGGAGAAGTGTATGGTGTTTCCTGAAACATCTAAAAAACAAAGCAACAGAGCCTAGGGCACTTCCACTTATGGTCCTAGAGCTTAGGGAAATTAAAATCAAAAAGACACAGCCACCCCAAAGTTTGGAACGGCTCTGTTTACAAGAACCTCGTTTACAGTACAAGTTCAACATCGCAGAAAGTGAAAAATGGATAAAGAACTTGTGGTACTTACGTACAATGCAGTATCACTCAGCAATGAAATCTATGTCATCAGGCCCGTAGCAGCATAATGAGTGGATTCAGGTACGATGATTCTAACTGAAATAAGTCACACAGAAAAAGAAAGATCATAAGATATCACTAATACACGGAATGTAAACTTGGCTACACAGGAACTGCATTCCAAAACAGAACAGGGTCTCAAATTCAGAAAACCAACTTATGCTTGCTTAAGGGTAAAGGTGAGTTGGGGTGCTGCATAAAACCAGAGATTGAAATGAGCACAGATAAAGTTCCTTAAGCCAAATATGGAATAGACAAGAGCTACTCCTTGCTCAACGAAATGGACTCAACACCCCATATTAAACGCCTAAGAATGTACCTGACTAGTAAGTATCTTAAAACCTATGGATTGCTATGTCTCCAAAAGAGAATGAAGCGTGTGTACAGGGGCATAAACGCAGCAGTGATAGGATTGGAGAGGTTCGGTGAGCAAATGAAGACCCTTTGAAGTCATATTGCATGGGACCCATTCCACGGGTCTCAACTCTGCAGGTTTAAAGTATTCTTCCTTCAGCTAAAACATGCATGTGGAACCCAGAGTATGATCAACCATGTGAACGGGAGACGTGTTCAAGTATGTCTCAGTTTTCCTCCCCTGGTACTCGGGTGCAACATTCCAGACGCTTTACTAACACTCTCCCCACTTGGAGAGTCAGTGCCTTTAACCTCCTGTTTGGCCCAGTTTGTAATTTCTGCGGAAGATGAACAGGAATAGCGAGAACCAATGAGAGACTAGCTGGAGGTGTCTGGACGGGCAAATTTAACTCTCATTTCCCACCAGGATGAGGAAATAACCAAAGGCTCAGCATGCCGTACCGGAACCAGATTAGGGCCTGAAGCCATCCTGCGGTGTTGCGGTCAGCTCAAAAGAAACCGAGTTGAAGAAAGGAGCTCAGGGGCACTGTAATTCACAAACCTGCAGAGTTATAAATGACAGCTATCGTCCAAAAATAGACTGAAGTAAGGCTGCCAAGAGGACTTGAAAGCGGGGCAGAATTGCAGGAAACCGATTTCAGGAGGTAGACTGGAATTGCATTGAAAGCATAGGAAAAGAGGCAGAACGTCCACAATGATGCACTTGGCCAAAAAGGGCGTATGCGTTTTTTCCTGAATATATTCAGGAAAAAACGCATACGCCCTTTTTGGCCAACCAAGCAAGCTTGCAAAGGAAATCTGCACTACAATGAAGTCTCACTTCCCCCCGGTCAAAAGGGCCATCTGAAAAAAGTGTAAAATCCAGAAAGGCAGGACAGGCCATGGAGAACTGGGAGCCTTGTTATGCTGATGGGCGGGATGTAAATTGCCAACAACCACTCGGGAGAAGTGTATGGTGTTTCCTGAAACATCTAAAAAACAAAGCAACAGAGCCTAGGGCACTTCCACTTATGGTCCTATAGCTTAGGGAAATTAAAATCAAAAAGACACAGCCACCCCAAAGTTTGGGAGGCCTCTGTTTACAAGAACCTCGTTTACAGTACAAGTTCAACATCACAGAAAGTGAAAAATGGATAAAGAACTTGTGGTATTTACTTACAACGCAGTATCACTCAGCAATGAAATCTATGTCATCAGGCCCGTAGCAGCACAACGAGTGGATTCAGGTACGATGATTCTAACTGAAATAAGTCACACAGAAAAAGAAACATCATAAGATATCACTAATACACGGAATGAAAACTTGGCTACACAGGAACTGCATTCCAAAACAGAACAGGGTCTCAAATTTAGAAAACCAACTTATGCTTGCTTAAGGGTAAAGGGGAGTTGGGGTGCTGCATAAAACCAGAGATTGAAATGAGCACAGATAAAGTTCCTTAAGCCAAATATGGAATAGACAAGAGCTACTCCTTGCTCAACGAAATGGACTCAACACCGCATATTAAACACCTAAGAATGTACCTGACTTGTAAGTATCTTAAAACCTATGGATTGCTATGTCTCCGAAAGAGAATCAAGCATTTGTACAGGGGCATATACGCAGCAGTGATAGGATTGGAGAGGTTCAGTGAGTAAATGAAGACCCTTTGAAGTCATATTGCATGTACCCATTACACGGGTCTCAACTCTCCTGGTTTAAGGTATTCTTCCTTCAGCTAAAACATGCATGTGGAACCCAAGTATGATCAACCATGTGAACGCGAGATGTGTTCAAATATGTCTCAGTTTTCCTCCCCTGGTACTCGGGTGCAACATTCCAGATGCTTTACTAACACTCTCCCCACTTGGAGAGTCAGCGCCTTTAACCTCCTGTTTGGCTCAGTTTGCAATTTCTGCGGAAGATGAACAGGAATAGCGAGAACCAATGAGAGTCTAGCTGGAGGTTTCTGGACGGGCAAATTTAACTCTCATTTCCCACCAGGAAGAGGAAATAACCAAAGGCTCAGCGTGCCGTGCCGGAACCAGATTAGGGCCTGAAGCCATCCTGCGGTGTTGCGGCCAGCTCAAAAGAAAGCGAGTTGAAGAAAGGAGCTCAGGGGCACTGTAATTCACAAACCTGCAAAGTTATAAATGACAGCTATCGTCCAAAAATAGACTGAAGTAAGGCTGCCAAGAGGACTTGAAAGCGGGGCAGAATTGCAGGAAACCGATTTCAGGAGGTAGACTGGAATTGCATTGAAAGCATAGGAAAAGAGGCCGAACGTCCACAATGATGCACTTGGCCAAAAAGGGCGTATGCGTTTTTTCCTGAATATATTCAGGAAAAAACGCATACGCCCTTTTTGGCCAACCAAGCAAGCTTGCAAAGGAAATCTGCACTACAATGAAGTCTCACTTCCCCCCGGTCAAAAGGGCCATCTGAAAAAAGTGGAAAATCCAGAAAGGCAGGACAGGCCATGGAGAACTGGGAGCCTTGTTATGCTGATGGGCGGGATGTAACTTGCCAACAACCACTCGGGAGAAGTGTATGGTGTTTCCTGAAACATCTAAAAAACAAAGCAACAGAGCCTAGGGCACTTCCACTTATGGTCCTATAGCTTAGGGAATTTAAAATCAAAAATACACAGCCACCCCAAATTTTCGAACGGCTCTGTTTACAAGAACCTCGTTTACAGTACAAGTTCAACATCGCAGAAAGTGAAAAATGGATAAAGAAGTTGTGGTATTTACTTACAAACAATATCACTCAGCAATGAAATCTGTGTCATCAGGCCCTTAGCAGCACAATGAGTGGATTCAGGTATGATGATTCTAACTGAAATAAGTCACACAGAAAAAGAAACATCATAAGATATCACTAATACACGGAATGAAAACTTGGCTACACAGGAACTGCATTCCAAAACAGAACAGGGTCTCAAATTTAGAAAAGCAACTTATGCTTGCTTAAGGGGAAAGGTGAGTTGGGGTGCTGCATAAAACCAGAGATTGAAATGAGCACAGATAAAGTTCCTTAAGCCAAATATGGAATAGACAAGAGCTACTCCTTGCTCAACGAAATGGACTCAACACCGCATATTAAACGCCTAAGAATGTACCTGACTTGTAAGTATCTTAAAACCTATGGATTGCTATGTCTCCGAAAGAGAATCAAGCATTTGTACAGGGGCATAAACGCAGCAGTGATAGGATTGGAGAGGTTCAGTGAGCAAATGAAGACCCTTTGAAGTCATATTGCATGGTACCCATTCCACGGGTTTCAACTACCCAGGTTTAAGGTATTCTTCCTTCAGCTAAAACATGCATGTGGAACCTAGAGTATGATCAACCATGTGATCGGGAGACGTGTTCAAATATGTCTCAGTTTTCGTACCCTGGTACTCGGGTCCAACATTCCAGACGCTTTACTAACACTCTCCCTACTTGGAGAGTCAGTGCCTTTAACCTCCTGTTTGCCCCAGTTTGCAATTTCTGCGGAAGATGAACAGGAATAGCGAGAACCAATGAGAGACTAGCTGGAGGTGTCTGGACGGGCAAATTTAACTCTCATTTCCCACCAGGAAGAGGAATTAACCAAAGGCTCAGCGTGCCGTGCCGGAACCAGATTAGGGCCTGAAGCCATCCTGCGGTGTTGCGGCCAGCTCACAAGAAAGCGAGTTGAAGAAAGGAGCTCAGGGGCACTGTAATTCACAAACATGCAGAGTTATAAATGACAGCTATCGTCCAAAAATAGACTGAAGTAAGGCTGCCAAGAGGACTTGAAAGCGGGGCAGAATTGCAGGAAACCGATTTCAGGAGGTAGACTGGAATTGCATTGAAAGCATAGGAAAAGAGGCAGAACGTCCACAATGATGCACTTGGCCAAAAAGGGCGTATGCGTTTTTTCCTGAATATATTCAGGAAAAAACGCATACGCCCTTTTTGGCCAACCAAGCAAGCTTGCAAAGGAAATCTGCACTACAATGAAATCTCACTTCCCCCCGGTCAAAAGGGCCATCTGAAAAAAGTGTAAAATCCAGAAAGGCAGGACAGGCCATGGAGAACTGGGAGCCTTGTTATGCTGATGGGCGGGATGTAGATTGCCAACAACCACTCGGGAGAAGTGTATGGTGTTTCCTGAATATTCTAAAAAACAAAGCAACAGAGCCTAGGGCACTTCCACTTATGGTCCTATAGCTTAGGGAAATTAAAATCAAAAAGACACAGCCACCTCAATGTTTGGGACTCCTCTGTTTACAAGAACCTCGTTTACAGTACAAGTTCAACATCGCAGAAAGTGAAAAATGGATAAAGAACTTGTGGTATTTACTTACAACGCAGTATCACTCAGCAATGAAATCTATGTCATCAGGCCCGTAGCAGCACAATGAGTGGATTCAGGTACGATGATTCTAACTGAAATAAGTCACACAGAAAAAGAAACATCATAAGATATCACTAGTACACGGAATGAAAACTTGGCTACACAGGAACTGCATTCCAAAACAGAACAGGGTCTCAAATTTAGAAAACCAACTTATGCTTGCTTAAGGGGAAAGGTGAGTTGAGGTGCTGCATAAAACTAGCGATTGAAATGAGCACAGATAAAGTTCCTTAAGCCAAATATGGAATAGACAAGAGCTACTCCTTGCTCAACGAAATGGACTCAACACCGCATATTAAACGCCTAAGAATGTACCTGACTAGTAAGTATCTTAAAACCTATGGATTGCTATGTCTCCAAAAGAGAATCAAGCATGTGTACAGGGGCATAAACGCAGCAGTGATAGGATTGGAGAGGTTCGGTGAGCAAATGAAGACCCTTTGAAGTCATATTGCATGGTACCCATTCCACGGGTTTCAACTACCCAGGTTTTAGGTATTCTTCCTTCAGCTAAAACATGCATGTGGAACCCAGAGTATGATCAACCATGTGAACGGGAGACGTGTTCAAATATGTCTCAGTTTTCCTCCCCTGGTACTCGGGTGCAACATTCCAGACGCTTTACTAACACTCTCCCGACTTGGAGAGTCAGTCCCTTTAACCTCCTGTTTGGCCCAGTTTGCAATTTCTGCGGAAGATGAACAGGAATAGCGAGAACCAATGAGAGACTAGCTGGAGGTGTCTGGACGGGCAAATTTAACTCTCATTTCCCACCAGGAAGAGGAATTAACCAAAGGCTCAGCGTGCCGTGCCGGAACCAGATTAGGGCCTGAAGCCATCCTGCGGTGTTGCGGCCAGCTCACAAGAAAGCGAGTTGAAGAAAGGAGCTCAGGGTCACTGTAATTCACAAACCTGCAGAGTTATAAATGACAGCTATCGTCCAAAAATAGACTGAAGTAAGGCTGCCAAGAGGACTTGAAAGCGGGGCAGAATTGCAGGAAACCGATTTCAGGAGGTAGACTGGAATTGCATTGAATGCATAGGAAAAGAGGCAGAACGTCCACAATGATGCACTTGGCCAAAAAGGGCGTATGCGTTTTTTCCTGAATATATTCAGGAAAAAACGCATACGCCCTTTTTGGCCAACCAAGCAAGCTTGCAAAGGAAATCTGCACTACAATGAAGTCTCACTTCCCCCCGGTTAAAAGGGCCATCTGAAAAAAGTGTAAAATCCAGAAAGGCAGGACAGGCCATGGAGAACTGGGAGCCTTGTTATGCTGATGGGCGGGATGTAAATTGCCAACAACCACTTGGGAGAAGTGTATGGTGTTTCCTGAAACATCTAAAAAACAAAGCAACAGAGCCTAGGGCACTTCCACTTATGGTCCTATAGCTTAGGGAATTTAAAATCAAAAAGACACAGCCACCACAAAGTTTGGAACGGCTCTGTTTACAAGAACCTCGTTTACAGTACAAGTTCAACATCGCAGAAAGTGAAAAATGGATAAAGAAGTTGTGGTATTTACTTACAAAGCAATATCACTCAGCAATGAAATCTGTGTCATCAGGCCCTTAGCAGCACAATGAGTGGATTCAGGTATGATGATTCTAACTGAAATAAGTCACACAGAAAAAGAAACATCATAAGATATCAGTAATACACGGAATGTAAACTTGGCTACACAGGAACTGAATTACAGAACAGAACAGGGTCTCAAATTTCGAAAACCAACTTATGCTTGCTTAAGGGGAAAGGTGAGTTGGGGTGCTGCATAAAACCAGAGATTGAAATGAGCACAGATAAAGTTCCTTAAGCCAAATATGGAATAGACAAGAGCTACTCCTTGCTCAACGAAATGGACTCAACACCGCATATTAAACGCCTAAGAATGTACCTGACTAGTAAGTATCGTAAAACCTATGGATTGCTATGTCTCCAAAAGAGAATCAAGCATGTGTACAGGGTCATAAACGCAGCAGTGATAGGATTGGAGAGGTTCGGTGAGCAAATGAAGACCCTTTGAAATCATATTGCATGGTACCCATTCCACGGGTTTCAACTACCCAGGTTTTAGGTATTCTTCCTTCAGCTAAAACATGCATGTGGAACCCAGAGTATGATCAACCATGTGAACGGGAGACGTGTTCAAATATATCTCAGTTTTCCTCCCCTGGTACTCGGGTGCAACATTCCAGACGCTTTACTAACACTCTCCCGACTTGGAGAGTCAGTCCCTTTAACCTCCTGTTTGGCCCACTTTGCAATTTCTGCGGAAGATGAACAGGAATAGCGAGAACCAATGAGAGACTAGCTGGAGGTGTCTGGACGGGCAAATTTAACTCTCATTTCCCACCAGGAAGAGGAATTAACCAAAGGCTCAGCGTGCCGTGCCGGAACCAGATTAGGGCCTGAAGCCATCCTGCGGTGTTGCGGCCAGCTCACAAGAAAGCGAGTTGAAGAAAGGAGCTCAGGGACACTGTAATTCACAAACCTGCAGAGTTATAAATGACAGCTATCGTCCAAAAATAGACTGAAGTAAGGCTGCCAAGAGGACTTGAAAGCGGGGCAGAATTGCAGGAAACCGATTTCAGGAGGTAGACTGGAATTGCATTGAATGCATAGGAAAAGAGGCAGAACGTCCACAATGATGCACTTGGCCAAAAAGGGCGTATGCGTTTTTTCCTGAATATATTCAGGAAAAAACGCATACGCCCTTTTTGGCCAACCAAGCAAGCTTGCAAAGGAAATCTGCACTACAATGAAGTCTCACTTCCCCCCGGTCAAAAGGGCCATCTGAAAAAAGTGTAAAATCCAGAAAGGCAGGACAGGCCATGGAGAACTGGGAGCCTTGTTATGCTGATGGGCGGGATGTAAATTGCCAACAACCACTCGGGAGAAGTGTATGGTGTTTCCTGAAACATCTAAAAAACAAAGCAACAGAGCCTAGGGCACTTCCACTTATGGTCCTATAGTTTAGGGAAATTAAAATCAAAAAGACACAGCCACCCCAAAGTTTGGGACGCCTCTGTTTACAAGAACCTCGTTTACAGTACAAGTTCAACATCGCAGAAAGTGAAAAATGGATAAAGAAGTTGTGGTATTTACTTACAAAGCAATATCACTCAGCAATGAAATCTGTGTCATCAGGCCCTTAGCAGCACAATGAGTGGATTCATGTATGATGATTCTAACTGAAATAAGTCACACAGAAAAAGAAACATCATAAGATATCAGTAATACACGGAATGTAAACTTGGCTACACAGGAACTGAATTACAGAACAGAACAGGGTCTCAAATTTCGAAAACCAACTTATGCTTGCTTAAGGGGAAAGGTGAGTTGGGGTGCTGCATAAAACCAGAGATTGAAATGAGCACAGATAAAGTTCCTTAAGCCAAATATGGAATAGACAAGAGCTACTCCTTGCTCAACGAAATGGACTCAACACCGCATATTAAACGCCTAAGAATGTACCTGACTAGTAAGTATCGTAAAACCTATGGATTGCTATGTCTCCAAAAGAGAATCAAGCATGTGTACAGGGTCATAAACGCAGCAGTGATAGGATTGGAGAGGTTCGGTGAGCAAATGAAGACCCTTTGAAATCATATTGCATGGTACCCATTCCACGGGTTTCAACTACCCAGGTTTTAGGTATTCTTCCTTCAGCTAAAACATGCATGTGGAACCCAGAGTATGATCAACCATGTGAACGGGAGACGTGTTCAAATATATCTCAGTTTTCCTCCCCTGGTACTCGGGTGCAACATTCCAGACGCTTTACTAACACTCTCCCGACTTGGAGAGTCAGTCCCTTTAACCTCCTGTTTGGCCCACTTTGCAATTTCTGCGGAAGATGAACAGGAATAGCGAGAACCAATGAGAGACTAGCTGGAGGTGTCTGGACGGGCAAATTTAACTCTCATTTCCCACCAGGAAGAGGAATTAACCAAAGGCTCAGCGTGCCGTGCCGGAACCAGATTAGGGCCTGAAGCCATCCTGCGGTGTTGCGGCCAGCTCACAAGAAAGCGAGTTGAAGAAAGGAGCTCAGGGACACTGTAATTCACAAACCTGCAGAGTTATAAATGACAGCTATCGTCCAAAAATAGACTGAAGTAAGGCTGCCAAGAGGACTTGAAAGCGGGGCAGAATTGCAGGAAACCGATTTCAGGAGGTAGACTGGAATTGCATTGAATGCATAGGAAAAGAGGCAGAACGTCCACAATGATGCACTTGGCCAAAAAGGGCGTATGCGTTTTTTCCTGAATATATTCAGGAAAAAACGCATACGCCCTTTTTGGCCAACCAAGCAAGCTTGCAAAGGAAATCTGCACTACAATGAAGTCTCACTTCCCCCCGGTCAAAAGGGCCATCTGAAAAAAGTGTAAAATCCAGAAAGGCAGGACAGGCCATGGAGAACTGGGAGCCTTGTTATGCTGATGGGCGGGATGTAAATTGCCAACAACCACTCGGGAGAAGTGTATGGTGTTTCCTGAAACATCTAAAAAACAAAGCAACAGAGCCTAGGGCACTTCCACTTATGGTCCTATAGTTTAGGGAAATTAAAATCAAAAAGACACAGCCACCCCAAAGTTTGGGACGCCTCTGTTTACAAGAACCTCGTTTACAGTACAAGTTCAACATCGCAGAAAGTGAAAAATGGATAAAGAAGTTGTGGTATTTACTTACAAAGCAATATCACTCAGCAATGAAATCTGTGTCATCAGGCCCTTAGCAGCACAATGAGTGGATTCATGTATGATGATTCTAACTGAAATAAGTCACACAGAAAAAGAAACATCATAAGATATCAGTAATACACGGAATGGAAACTTGGCTACACAGGAACTGAATTACAGAACAGAACAGGGTCTCAAATTTCGGAAACCAACTTATGCTTGCTTAAGGGGAAAGGTGAGTTGGGGTGCTGCATAAAACCAGAGATTGAAATGAGCACAGATAAAGTTCCTTAAGCCAAATATGGAATAGAGAAGAGCTACTCCTTGCTCAACGAAATGGACTCAACACCGCATATTAAACGCCTAAGAATGTACCTGACTAGTAAGTATCGTAAAACCTATGGATTGCTATGTCTCCAAAAGAGAATCAAGCATGTGTACAGGGTCATAAACGCAGCAGTGATAGGATTGGAGAGGTTCGGTGAGCAAATGAAGACCCTTTGAAGTCATATTGCATGGTACCCATTCCACGGGTTTCAACTACCCAGGTTTTAGGTATTCTTCCTTCAGCTAAAACATGCATGTGGAACCCAGAGTATGATCAACCATGTGAACGGGAGACGTGTTCAAATATGTCTCAGTTTTCCTCCCCTGGTACTCGGGTGCAACATTCCAGACGCTTTACTAACACTCTCCCCACTTGGAAGGTCAGCACCTTTAACCTCCTGTTTGGCCCAGTTTGCAATTTCTGTGGAAGATGAACAGGAATAGCGAGAACCAATGAGAGACTAGCTGGAGGTTTCTGGATGGGCAAATTTAACTCTCATTTCCCACCAGGAAGAAGAATTAACCAAAGGCTCAGCGTGCCGTGCCTGAACCAGATTAGGGCCTGAAGCCATCCTGCGGTGTTGTGGCTAGGTCACAAGAAAGCGAGTTGAAGAAAGGAGCTCAGGGGCACTGCAATTCACAAACCTGCAGAGTTATAAATGACAGCTATCGTCCAAAAATAGACTGAAGTTAGGCTGCCAAGAGGACTTGAAAGCGGGGCAGAATTGCAGGAAACCGATTTCAGGAGGTAGACTGGAATTGCATTGAAAGCATAGGAAAAGAGGCAGAACGTCCACAATGATGCACTTGGCCAAAAAGGGCGTATGCGTTTTTTCCTGAATATATTCAGGAAAAAACGCATACGCCCTTTTTGGCCAACCAAGCAAGCTTGCAAAGGAAATCTGCACTACAATGAAGTCTCACTTCTCCCCGGTCAAAAGGGCCATCTGAAAAAAGTGTAAAATCCAGAAAGGCAGGACAGGCCATGGAGAACTGGGAGCCTTGTTATGCTGATGGGCGGGATGTAAATTGCCAACAGACACTCAGGAGAAGTGTATGGTGTTTCCTGAAACATCTAAAAAACAAAGCAACAGAGCCTAGGGCACTGCCACTTATGGTCCTATAGCTTAGGGAAATTAAAATCAAAAAGACACAGCCACCCCAAAGTTTGGGACGCCTCCTTTTATAAGAACCTCGTTTACCGTACAAGTTCAATATCACAGAAAGTGTAAAATGGATAAAGAACTTGTGGTACTTACGTACAATGCAGTATCACTCAGCAATGAAATCTATGTCATCAGGCCCGTAGCAGCATAATGAGTGGATTCAGGTACGATGATTCTAACTGAAATAAGTCACACAGAAAAAGAAATATCATAAGATATCACTAATACACGGAATGTAAACTTGGCTACACAGGAACTGCATTCCAAAACAGAACAGGGTCTCAAATTTAGAAAACCAACTTATGCTTGCCTAGGGTGAAAGGTGAGTTGGGGTGCTGCATAAAACCAGAGATTGAAATGAGCACAGATAAAGTTCCTTAAGCCAAATATGGAATAGACAAGAGCTACTCCTTGCTCAACGAAATGGACACAAAACCCCATATTAAACGCCTAAGAATGCACCTACTAGTAAGTATCTTAAAACCTATGGATTGCTATGTCTCCGAAAGAGAATCAAGCATGTGTACAGGGGCATAAACGCAGCAGTGATAGGATTGGAGAGGTTCGGTGAGCAAATGAAGACCCTTTGAAGTCATATTGCATGGTACCCATTCCACGGGTTTCAACTATCCAGGTTTAATGTATTCTTCCTTCATCTAAAACATGCATGTGGAACCTAGAGTATGATCAACCATGTGAACGGGAGACGTGTTCAAATATGTCTCAGTTTTCCTCCCCTGGTACTCGGGTGCAACATTCCAGACGCTTTACTAACACTCTCCCCACTTGGAGAGTCAGTCCCTTTAACCTCCTGTTTGGCCCAGTTTGCAATTTCTGTGGAAGATGAACAGGAATAGCGAGAACCAATGAGAGACTACCTGGAGGTGTCTGGACGGGCAAATTTAACTCTCATTTCCCACCAGGAAGAGGAATTAACCAAAGGCTCAGCATGCCGGGCCGGAACCAGATTAGGGCCTGAAGCCATCCTGCGGTGTTGCGGCCAGCTCACAAGAAAGCGAGTTGAAGAAAGGAGCTCAGGGGCACTGTAATTCACAAACCTGCAGAGTTATAAATGACAGCTATCGTCCAAAAATAGACTGAAGTAAGGCTGCCAAGAGGACTTGAAAGCGGGGCAGAATTGCAGGAAACCGATTTCAGGAGGTAGACTGGAATTGCATTGAAAGCATAGGAAAAGAGGCAGAACGTCCACAATGATGCACTTGGCCAAAAAGGGCGTATGCGTTTTTTCCTGAATATATTCAGGAAAAAACGCATACGCCCTTTTTGGCCAACCAAGCAAGCTTGCAAAGGAAATCTGCACTACAATGAAGTCTCACTTCCCCCCGGTCAAAAGGGCCATCTGAAAAAAGTGTAAACTCCAGAAAGGCAGGACAGGCCATGGAGAACTGGGAGCCTTGTTATGCTGATGGGCGGGATGTACATTGCCAACAGACACTCAGGAGAAGTGTATGGTGTTTCCTGAAACATCTAAAAAACAAAGCATCAGAGCCTAGGGCACTTCCACTTATGGTCCTATAGCTTAGGGAAATTAAAATGAAAAAGACACAGCCACCCCAAAGTTTGGGACGCCTCCATTTACAAGAACCTCGTTTACCGTACAAGTTCAATATCACAGAATGTGAAAAATGGATAAAGAACTTGTGGTACTTACGTACAATGCAGTATCACTCAGCAATGAAATCTATGTCACCAGGCCCGTAGCAGCATAATGAGTGGATTCAGGTACGATGATTCTAACTGAAATAAGTCACACAGAAAAAGAAACATCATAAGATATCAGTAATACATGGAATGTAAACTTGGCTACACAGGAACTGAATTACAGAACAGAACAGGGTCTCAAATTTAGAAAACCAACTTATGCTTGCTTAAGGGTAAAGGTGAGTTGGGGTGCTGCATAAAACCAGAGATTGAAATGAGCACAGATAAAGTTCCTTAAGCCAAATATGGAATAGACAAGAGCTACTCCTTGCTCAACGAAATGGACTCAAAACCCCATATTAAACGCCTAAGAATGTACCTGACTAGTAAGTATCTTAAAACCTATGGATTGCTATGTCTCCAAAAGAGAATCAAGCATGTGTACAGGGGCATAAACGCAGCAGTGATAGGATTGGAGAGGTTCGGTGAGCTAATGAAGACCCTTTGAAGTCATATTGCATGGTACCCATTACACGGGTCTTAGCTCTCCAGGTTTAAGGTACTCTTCCTTCAGCTAAAACATGCATGTGGAACCCAGAGTATGATCAACCATGTGAACGGGAGACGTGTTCAAATATGTCTCAGTTTTGGTACCCTGGTACTCGGGTGCAACATTCCAGACGCTTTACTAACACTCTCCCCACTTGGAGAGTCAGTCCCTTTAACCTCCTGTTTGGCCCAGTTTGCAATTTCTGCGGAAGATGAACAGGAATAGCGAGAACCAATGAGAGACTAGCTGGAGGTGTCTGGACGGGCAAATTTAACTCTCATTTCCCACCAGGAAGAGGAAATAACCAAAGGCTCAGCGTGCCGTGCCGGAACCAGATTAGGGCCTGAAGCCATCCTGCGGTGTTGCGGCCAGGTCACAAGAAAGCGAGTTGAAGAAAGGAGCTCAGGGGCACTGTAATTCACAAACCTGCAGAGTTATAAATGACAGCTATCGTCCAAAAATAGACTGAAGTAAGGCTGCCAAGAGGACTTGAAAGCGGGGCAGAATTGCAGGAAACCGATTTCAGGAGGTAGACTGGAATTGCATTGAAAGCATAGGAAAAGAGGCAGAACGTCCACAATGATGCACTTGGCCAAAAAGGGCGTATGCGTTTTTTCCTGAATATATTCAGGAAAAAACGCATACGCCCTTTTTGGCCAACCAAGCAAGCTTGCAAAGGAAATCTGCACTACAATGAAGTCTCACTTCCCCCCGGTCAAAAGGGCCATCTGAAAAAAGTGTAAACTCCAGAAAGGCAGGACAGGCCATGGAGAACTGGGAGCCTTGTTATGCTGATGGGCGGGATGTACATTGCCAACAGACACTCAGGAGAAGTGTATGGTGTTTCCTGAAACATCTAAAAAACAAAGCATCAGAGCCTAGGGCACTTCCACTTATGGTCCTATAGCTTAGGGAAATTAAAATGAAAAAGACACAGCCACCCCAAAGTTTGGGACGCCTCCATTTACAAGAACCTCGTTTACCGTACAAGTTCAATATCACAGAATGTGAAAAATGGATAAAGAACTTGTGGTACTTACGTACAATGCAGTATCACTCAGCAATGAAATCTATGTCACCAGGCCCGTAGCAGCATAATGAGTGGATTCAGGTACGATGATTCTAACTGAAATAAGTCACACAGAAAAAGAAACATCATAAGATATCAGTAATACATGGAATGTAAACTTGGCTACACAGGAACTGAATTACAGAACAGAACAGGGTCTCAAATTTAGAAAACCAACTTATGCTTGCTTAAGGGTAAAGGTGAGTTGGGGTGCTGCATAAAACCAGAGATTGAAATGAGCACAGATAAAGTTCCTTAAGCCAAATATGGAATAGACAAGAGCTACTCCTTGCTCAACGAAATGGACTCAAAACCCCATATTAAACGCCTAAGAATGTACCTGACTAGTAAGTATCTTAAAACCTATGGATTGCTATGTCTCCAAAAGAGAATCAAGCATGTGTACAGGGGCATAAACGCAGCAGTGATAGGATTGGAGAGGTTCGGTGAGCTAATGAAGACCCTTTGAAGTCATATTGCATGGTACCCATTACACGGGTCTTAGCTCTCCAGGTTTAAGGTACTCTTCCTTCAGCTAAAACATGCATGTGGAACCCAGAGTATGATCAACCATGTGAACGGGAGACGTGTTCAAATATGTCTCAGTTTTGGTACCCTGGTACTCGGGTGCAACATTCCAGACGCTTTACTAACACTCTCCCCACTTGGAGAGTCAGTCCCTTTAACCTCCTGTTTGGCCCAGTTTGCAATTTCTGCGGAAGATGAACAGGAATAGCGAGAACCAATGAGAGACTAGCTGGAGGTGTCTGGACGGGCAAATTTAACTCTCATTTCCCACCAGGAAGAGGAAATAACCAAAGGCTCAGCGTGCCGTGCCGGAACCAGATTAGGGCCTGAAGCCATCCTGCGGTGTTGCGGCCAGGTCACAAGAAAGCGAGTTGAAGAAAGGAGCTCAGGGGCACTGTAATTCACAAACCTGCAGAGTTATAAATGACAGCTATCGTCCAAAAATAGACTGAAGTAAGGCTGCCAAGAGGACTTGAAAGCGGGGCAGAATTGCAGGAAACCGATTTCAGGAGGTAGACTGGAATTGCATTGAAAGCATAGGAAAAGAGGCAGAACGTCCACAATGATGCACTTGGCCAAAAAGGGCGTATGCGTTTTTTCCTGAATATATTCAGGAAAAAACGCATACGCCCTTTTTGGCCAACCAAGCAAGCTTGCAAAGGAAATCTGCACTACAATGAAGTCTCACTTCCCCCCGGTCAAAAGGGCCATCTGAAAAAAGTGTAAAATCCAGAAAGGCAGGACAGGCCATGGAGAACTGGGAGCCTTGTTATGCTGATGGGCGGGATGTAAATTGCCAACAACCACTCGGGAGAAGTGTATGGTGTTTCCTGAAACATCTAAAAAACAAAGCAACAGAACCTAGGGCACTTCCACTTATGGTCCTATAGCTTTGGGAAATTAAAGTCAAAAAGACACAGCCACCCCAAAGTTTGGAATGGCTCTGTTTACAAGAACCTCATTTACAGTACAAGTTCAACATCGCAGAAAGTGAAAAATGGATAAAGAAGTTGTGGTATTTACTTACAAAGCAATATCACTCAGCAATGAAATCTGTGTCATCAGGCCCTTAGCAGCACAATGAGTGGATTCAGGTATGATGATTCTAACTGAAATAAGTCACACAGAAAAAGAAACATCATAAGATATCACTAATACACGGAATGTAAACTTGGCTACACAGGAACTGCATTCCAAAACAGAACAGGGTCTCAAATTTAGAAAACCAACTTATGCTTGCTTAAGGGGAAAGGTGAGTTGGGGTGCTGCATAAAACCAGAGATTGAAATGAGCACAGATAAAGTTCCTTAAGCCAAATATGGAATAGACAAGAGCTACTCCTTGCTCAACGAAATGGACTCAAAACCACATATTAAACGCCTAAGAATGTACCTGACTAGTAAGTATCTTAAAACCTATGGATTTCTATGTCTCCAAAAGAGAATCAAGCGTGTGTACAGGGGCATAAACGCAGCAGTGATAGGATTGGAGAGGTTCGGTGAGCAAATGAAGACCCTTTGAAGTCATATTGCATGGTACCCATTACACGGGTCTCAACTCTCCAGTTTTAAGGTATTCTTCCTTCAGCTAAAATATGCATGTGGAACCCAGAGTATGATCAACCATGTGAATGGGAGACGTGTTCAAATATGTCTCAGTTTTCTTCCCCTGGTACTCGGGTGCAACATTCCAGACGCTTTACTAACACTCTCCCGACTTGGAGAGTCAGTCCCTTTAACCTCCTGTTTGGCCCAGTTTGCAATTTCTGCAGAAGATGAACAGGAATAGCGAGAACCAATGAGAGGCTAGCTGGAGGTGTCTGGACGGGCAAATTTAACTCTCATTTCCCACCAGGAAGAGGAATTAACCAAAGGCTCAGCATGCCGGGCCGGAACCAGATTAGGGCCTGAAGCCATCCTGCGGTGTTTTGGCCAGGTCACAAGAAAGCGAGTTGAAGAAAGGAGCTCAGGGGCACTGTAATTCACAAACCTGCAGAGTTATAAATGACAGCTATCGTCCAAAAATATACTGAAGTAAGGCTGCCAAGAGGACTTGAAAGCGGGGCAGAATTGCAGGAAACCGATTTCAGGAGGTAGACTGGATTGCATTGAAAGCATAGGAAAAGAGGCAGAACGTCCACAATGATGCACGTGGACAAAAAGGGCGTATGCGTTTTTTCCTGAATATATTCAGGAAAAAACGCATACGCCCTTTTTGGCCAACCAAGCAAGCTTGCAAAGGAAATCTGCACTACAATGAAGTCTCACTTCCCCCCGGTCAAAAGGGCCGTCTGAAAAAAGTGTAAAATCCAGAAAGGCAGGACAGGCCATGGAGAACTGGGAGCCTTGTTATGCTGATGGGCGGGATGTAAATTGCCAACAACCACTCGGGAGAAGTGTATGGTGTTTCCTGAAACATCTAAAAAACAAAGCAACAGAACCTAGGGCACTTCCACTTATGGTCCTATAGCTTAGGGAAATTAAAATCAAAAAGACACAGCCACCCCAAAGTTTGGAACGGCTCTGTTTACAAGAACCTCGTTTACAGTACAAGTTCAACATCGCAGAAAGTGAAAAATGGATAAAGAAGTTGTGGTATTTACTTACAAAGCAATATCACTCAGCAATGAAATCTGTGTCATCAGGCCCTTAGCAGCACAATGAGTGGATTCAGGTATGATGATTCTAACTGAAATAAGTCACACAGAAAAAGAAACATCATAAGATATCACTAATACACGGAATGTAAACTTGGCTACACAGGAACTGCATTCCAAAACAGAACAGGGTCTCAAATGTAGAAAACCAACTTATGCTTGCTTAAGGGGAAAGGTGAGTTGGGGTGCTGCATAAAACCAGAGATTGAAATGAGCACAGATAAAGTTCCTTAAGCCAAATATGGAATAGACAAGAGCTACTCCTTGCTCAACGAAATGGACTCAAAACCCCATATTAAACGCCTAAGAATGTACCTGACTAGTAAGTATCTTAAAACCTATGGATTGCTAGGTCTCCAAAAGAGCATCAAGCGTGTGTACAGGGGCATAAACGCAGCAGTGATAGGAATGGAGAGGTTCGGTGAGCAAATGAAGACCCTTTGAAGTCATATTGCATGGTACCCATTACACGGGTCTCAACTCTCCAGGTTTAAGGTATTCTTCCTTCAGCTAAAACATGCATGTGGAACCCAGAGTATGATCAACCATGTGAACGGGAGACGTGTTCAAATATGTCTCAGTTTTCCTCCCCTGGTACTCGGGTGCAACATTCCAGACGCTTTACTAACACTCTCCCCACTTGGAGAGTCAGTCCCTTTAACCTCCTGTTTGGCCCAGTTTGCAATTTCTGCAGAAGATGAACAGGAATAGCGAGAACCAATGAGAGGCTAGCTGGAGGTGTCTGGACGGGCAAATTTAACTCTCATTTCCCACCAGGAAGAGGAATTAACCAAAGGCTCAGCATGCCGGGCCGGAACCAGATTAGGGCCTGAAGCCATCCTGCGGTGTTGCGGCCAGGTCACAAGAAAGCGAGTTGAAGAAAGGAGCTCAGGGGCACTGTAATTCACAAACCTGCAGAGTTATAAATGACAGCTATCGTCCAAAAATAGACTGAAGTAAGGCTGCCAAGAGGATTTGAAAGCGGGGCAGAATTGCAGGAAACCGATTTCAGGAGGTAGACTGGAATTGCATTGAAAGCATAGGAAAAGAGGCCGAACGTCCACAATGATGCACTTGGCCAAAAAGGGCGTATGCGTTTTTTCCTGAATATATTCAGGAAAAAACGCATACGCCCTTTTTGGCCAACCAAGCAAGCTTGCAAAGGAAATCTGCACTACAATGAAGTCTCACTTCCCCCCGGTCAAAAGGGCCGTCTGAAAAAAGTGTAAAATCCAGAAAGGCAGGACAGGCCATGGAGAACTGGGAGCCTTGTTATGCTGATGGGCGGGATGTAAATTGCCAACAACCACTCGGGAGAAGTGTATGGTGTTTCCTGAAACATCTAAAAAACAAAGCAACAGAACCTAGGGCACTTCCACTTATGGTCCTATAGCTTAGGGAAATTAAAATCAAAAAGACACAGCCACCCCAAAGTTTGGAACGGCTCTGTTTACAAGAACCTCGTTTACAGTACAAGTTCAACATCGCAGAAAGTGAAAAATGGATAAAGAAGTTGTGGTATTTACTTACAAAGCAATATCACTCAGCAATGAAATCTGTGTCATCAGGCCCTTAGCAGCACAATGAGTGGATTCAGGTATGATGATTCTAACTGAAATAAGTCACACAGAAAAAGAAACATCATAAGATATCACTAATACACGGAATGTAAACTTGGCTACACAGGAACTGCATTCCAAAACAGAACAGGGTCTCAAATGTAGAAAACCAACTTATGCTTGCTTAAGGGGAAAGGTGAGTTGGGGTGCTGCATAAAACCAGAGATTGAAATGAGCACAGATAAAGTTCCTTAAGCCAAATATGGAATAGACAAGAGCTACTCCTTGCTCAACGAAATGGACTCAAAACCACATATTAAACGCCTAAGAATGTACCTGACTAGTAAGTATCTTAAAACCTATGGATTTCTATGTCTCCAAAAGAGAATCAAGCGTGTGTACAGGGGCATAAACGCAGCAGTGATAGGATTGGAGAGGTTCGGTGAGCAAATGAAGACCCTTTGAAGTCATATTGCATGGTACCCATTCCACGGGTTTCAACTACCCAGGTTTTAGGTATTCTTCCTTCAGCTAAAACATGCATGTGGAACCCAAGTATGATCAACCATGTGAACGCGAGACGTGTTCAAATATGTCTCAGTTTTCCTCCCCTGGTACTCGGGTGCAACATTCCAGACGCTTTACTAACACTCTCCCCACTTGGAGAGTCAGTCCCTTTAACCTCCTGTTTGGCCCAGTTTGCAGTTTCTGTGGAAGATGAACAGGAATAGCGAGAACCAATGAGAGACTAGCTGGAGGTGTCTGGATGGGCAAATTTAACTCTCATTTCCCACCAGGAAGAGGAATTAACCAAAGGCTCAGCGTGCCGTGCCAGAACCAGATTAGGGCCTGAAGACATCCTGCGGTGTTGTGGCCAGGTCACAAGAAAGCGAGTTGAAGAAAGGAGCTCAGGGGCACTGCAATTCACAAACCTGCAGAGTTATAAATGACAGCTATCGTCCAAAAATAGACTGAAGTAAGGCTGCCAAGAGGACTTGAAAGCGGGGCAGAATTGCAGGAAACCGATTTCAGGAGGTAGACTGGAATTGCATTGAAAGCATAGGAAAAGAGGCAGAACGTCCACAATGATGCACTTGGCCAAAAAGGGCGTATGCGTTTTTTCCTGAATATATTCAGGAAAAAACGCATACGCCCTTTTTGGCCAACCAAGCAAGCTTGCAAAGGAAATCTGCACTACAATGAAGTCTCACTTCCCCCCGGTCAAAAGGGCCATCTGAAAAAAGTGTAAAATCCAGAAAGGCAGGACAGGCCATGGAGAACTGGGAGCCTTGTTATGCTGATGGGCAGGATGTAAATTGCCAACAGACACTCAGGAGAAGTGTATGGTGTTTCCTGAAACATCTAAAAAACAAAGCAACAGAGCCTAGGGCACTGCCACTTATGGTCCTATAGCTTAGGGAAATTAAAATCAAAAAGACACAGCCACCCCAAAGTTTGGGACGCCTCCGTTTACAAGAACCTCGTTTACTGTACAAGTTCAATATCACAGAAAGTGAAAAATGGATAAAGAACCTGTGGTACTTACGTACAATGCAGTATCACTCAGCAATGAAATCTATGTCATCAGGCCCGTAGCAGCATAATGAGTGGATTCAGGTACGATGATTCTAACTGAAATAAGTCACACAGAAAAAGAAACATCAAAAGATATCACTAATACAAGGAATGTAAACTTGGCTACACAGGAACTGCATTCCAAAACAGAACAGGGTCTCAAATTTAGAAAACCAACTTATGCTTGCTTAAGGGTAAAGGTGAGTTGGGGTGCTGCATAAAACCAGAGATTGAAATGAGCACAGATAAAGTTCCTTAAGCCAAATATGGAATAGACAAGAGCTACTCCTTGCTCAACGAAATGGACTCAAAACCCCATATTAAACGCGTAAGAATGTACCTGACTAGTAAGTATCTTAAAACCTATGGATTGCTAGGTCTCCAAAAGAGAATCAAGCGTGTGTACAGGGGCATAAACGCAGCAGTGATAGGAATGGAGAGGTTCGGTGAGCAAATGAAGACCCTTTGAAGTCATATTGCATGGTACCCATTACACGGGTCTCAACTCTCCAGGTTTAAGGTATTCTTCCTTCAGCTAAAACATGCATGTGGAACCCAGAGTATGATCAACCATGTGAACGGGAGACGTGTTCAAATATGTCTCAGTTTTCCTCCCCTGGTACTCGGGTGCAACATTCCAGAAGCTTTACTAACACTCTCCCCACTTGGAGAGTCAGTCCCTTTAACCTCCTGTTTGGCCCAGTTTGCAATTTCTGCGGAAGATGAACAGGAATAGTGAGAACCAATGAGAGGCTAGCTGGAGGTGTCTGGACGGGCAAATTTAACTCTCATTTCCCACCAGGAAGAGGAATTAACCAAAGGCTCAGCATGCCGGGCCGGAACCAGATTAGGGCCTGAAGCCATCCTGCGGTGTTGCGGCCAGGTCACAAGAAAGCGAGTTGAAGAAAGGAGCTCAGGGGCACTGTAATTCACAAACCTGCAGAGTTATAAATGACAGCTATCGTCCAAAAATAGACTGAAGTAAGGCTGCCAAGAGGACTTGAAAGCGGGGCAGAATTGCAGGAAACCGATTTCAGGAGGTAGACTGGAATTGCACTGAAAGCATAGGAAAAGAGGCCGAACGTCCACAATGATGCACTTGGCCAAAAAGGGCGTATGCGTTTTTTCCTGAATATATTCAGGAAAAAACGCATACGCCCTTTTTGGCCAACCAAGCAAGCTTGCAAAGGAAATCTGCACTACAATGAAGTCTCACTTCCCCCCGGTCAAAAGGGCCATCTGAAAAAAGTGTAAAATCCAGAAAGGCAGGACAGGCCATGGAGAACTGGGAGCCTTGTTATGCTGATGGGCGGGATGTAAATTGCCAACCACTACTCCGGAGAAGTGTATGGTGTTTCCTGAAACATCTAAAAAACAAAGCAACAGAACCTAGGGCACTTCCACTTATGGTCCTATAGCTTAGGGAAATTAAAATCAAAAAGACACAGCCACCCCAAAGTTTGGAACGGCTCTGTTTACAAGAACCTCGTTTACAGTACAAGTTCAACATCGCAGAAAGTGAAAAATGGATAAAGAAGTTGTGGTATTTACTTACAAAGCAATATCACTCAGCAATGAAATCTGTGTCATCAGGCCCTTAGCAGCACAATGAGTGGATTCAGGTATGATGATTCTAACTGAAATAAGTCACACAGAAAAAGAAACATCATAAGATATCACTAATACACGGAATGTAAACTTGGCTACACAGGAACTGCATTCCAAAACAGAACAGGGTCTCAAATGTAGAAAACCAACTTATGCTTGCTTAAGGGGAAAGGTGAGTTGGGGTGCTGCATAAAACCAGAGATTGAAATGAGCACAGATAAAGTTCCTTAAGCCAAATATGGAATAGACAAGAGCTACTCCTTGCTCAATGAAATGGACTCAAAACCCCATATTAAACGCCTAAGAATGTACCTGACTAGTAAGTATCTTAAAACCTATGGATTGCTAGGTCTCCAAAAGAGCATCAAGCGTGTGTACAGGGGCATAAACGCAGCATTGATAGGAATGGAGAGGTTCGGTGAGCAAATGAAGACCCTTTGAAGTCATATTGCATGGTACCCATTACACGGGTCTCAACTCTCCAGGTTTAAGGTATTCTTCCTTCAGCAAAAACATGCATGTGGAACCCAGAGTATGATCAACCATGTGAACGGGAGACGTGTTCAAATATGTCTCAGTTTTCCTCCCCTGGTACTCGGGTGCAACATTCCAGACGCTTTACTAACACTCTCCCCACTTGGAGAGTCAGTCCCTTTAACCTCCTGTTTGGCCCAGTTTGCAATTTCTGCGGAAGATGAACAGGAATAGCGAGAACCAATGAGAGGCTAGCTGGAGGTGTCTGGACGGGCAAATTTAACTCTCATTTCCCACCAGGAAGAGGAATTAACCAAAGGCTCAGCATGCCGGGCCGGAACCAGATTAGGGCCTGAAGCCATCCTGCGGTGTTGCGGCCAGGTCACAAGAAAGCGAGTTGAAGAAAGGAGCTCAGGGGCACTGTAAATCACAAACCTGCAGAGTTATAAATGACAGCTATCGTCCAAAAATAGACTGAAGTAAGGCTGCCAAGAGGACTTGAAAGCGGGGCAGAATTGCAGGAAACCGATTTCAGGAGGTAGACTGGAATTGCATTGAAAGCATAGGAAAAGAGGCCGAACGTCCACAATGATGCACTTGGCCAAAAAGGGCGTATGCGTTTTTTCCTGAATATATTCAGGAAAAAACGCATACGCACTTTTTGGCCAACCAAGCAAACTTGCAAAGGAAATCTGCACTACAATGAAGTCTCACTTCCGGCCGGGCAAAAGGGCCATCTGAAAAAAGTGTAAAATCCAGAAAGGCAGGACAGGCCATGGAGAACTGGGAGCCTTGTTATGCTGATGGGCGGGATGTAAATTGCCAACAACCACTCGGGAGAAGTGTATGGTGTTTCCTGAAACATCTAAAAAACAAAGCAACAGAGGCTAGGGCACTTCCACTTATGGTCCTATAGCTTAGGGAAATTAAAATCAAAAAGACACAGCCACCCCAAAGTTTGGGACGCCTCTGTTTACAAGAACCTCGTTTACAGTACAAGTTCAACATTGCAGAAAGTGAAAAATGGATAAAGAAGTTGTGGTATTTACTTACAAAGCAATATCACTCAGCAATGAAATCTGTGTCATCAGGCCCTTAGCAGCACAATGAGTGGATTCAGGTATGATGATTCTAACTAAAATAAGTCACACAGAAAAAGAAACATCATAAGATATCAGTAATACACGGAATGTAAACTTGGCTACACAGGAACTGAATTACAGAACAGAACAGGGTCTCAAATTTAGAAAACCAACTTATGCTTGCTTAAGGGGAAAGGTGAGTTGGGGTGCTGCATAAAACCAGAGATTGAAATGAGCACAGATAAAGTTCCTTAAGTCAAATATGGAATAGACAAGAGCTATTCCTTGCTCAACGAAATGGACTCAACACCGCATATTAAACGCCTAAGAATGTACCTGACTAGTAAGTATCTTAAAACCTATAGATTGCTATGTCTCCGAAAGAGAATCAAGCATGTGTACAGGGGCATAAACGCAGCAGTGATAGGATTGGAGAGGTTCAGTGAGCAAATGAAGACCCTTTGAAGTCATATTGCATGGTACCCATTCCACGGGTTTCAACTACGCAGATTTTAGGTATTCTTCCTTCAGCTAAAACATGCATGTGGAACCCAGAGTATGATCAACCATGAGATCGGGAGACGTGTTCAAATATGTCTCAGTTTTCCTCCCCTGGTACTCGGGTGCAACATTCCAGACGCTTTACTAACACTCTCCCCACTTGGAGAGTCAGCGCCTTTAACCTCCTGTTTGGCCCAGTTTGCAATTTCTGCGGAAGATGAACAGGAATAGCGAGAACCAATGAGAGACTAGCTGGAGGTGTCTGGACGGGCAAATTTAACTCTCATTTCCCACCAGGAAGAGGAAATAACCAAAGGCTCAGCATGCCGTACCGGAATCAGATTAGGGCCTGAAGCCATCCTGCGGTGTTGCGGCCAGCTCAAAAGAAAGCGAGTTGAAGAAAGGAGTTCAGGGGCACTGTAATTCACAAACCTGCAGAGTTATAAATGACAGCTATCGTCCAAAAATAGACTGAAGTAAGGCTGCCAAGAGGACTTGAAAGTGGGGCAGAATTGCAGGAAAACGATTTCAGGAGGTAGACTGGAATTGCATTGAAAGCATAGGAAAAGAGGCAGAACGTCCACAATGATGCACTTGGCCAAAAAGGACGTATGCGTTTTTTCCTGAATATATTCAGGAAAAAACGCATACGCCCTTTTTGGCCAACCAAGCAAGCTTGCAAAGAAATCTGCACTACAATGAAGTCTCACTTCCCCCCGGTCAAAAGGGCCATCTGAAAAAAGTGTAAAATCCAGAAAGGCAGGACAGGACATGGAGAACTTGGAGCCTTGTTATGCTGATGGGCGGGATGTAAATTGCCAACAGCCACTCGGGAGAAGTGTATGGTGTTTCCTGAAACATCTAAAAAACAAAGCAACAGAGCCTAGGGCACTTCCACTTATGGTCCTATAGCTTAGGGAAATTAAAATCAAAAAGACACAGCCACCCCAAAGTTTGGGACGCCTCTGTTTACAAGAACCTCATTTACCGTACAAGTTCAATATCACAGAAAGTGAAAAATGGATAAAGAAGTTGTGGTACTCATGTACAAAGCAATATCACTCAGCAATGAAATCTATGTCACCAGGCCCGTAGCAGCATAATGAGTGGATTTGGGTATGGTGATTCTAACTGAAATAAGTCACACAGAAAAAGAAACATCAAAAAATATCACTAATACATGGAATTTAAACTTTGCTACAGAGGAACTGAATTACAAAACAGAACAGGGTCTCAAATTTAGAAAACCAACTTATGCTTGCTTAAGGGGAAAGGTGAGTTGGGGTGCTGCATAAAACCAGAGATTGAAATGAGCACAGATAAAGTTCCTTAAACCAAATATGGAATAGACAAGAGCTACTCCTTGCTCAACGAAATGGACTCAAAACCCCATATTAAACGCCTAAGAATGTACCTGACTAGTAAGTATCTTAAAACCTATGGATTGCTATGCCTCCAAAAGAGAATCAAGCATGTGTACAGGGGCATAAACGCAGCAGTGATAGGATTGGAGAGGTTCGGTGAGCAAATGAAGACCCTTTGAAGTCATATTGCATGGTACCCATTCCACGGGTCTCAATTCTCCAGGTTTAAGGTATTCTTCCTTCAGCTAAAACATGCATGTGGAACCCAGAGTATGATCAACCATGTGAACGGGAGACGTGTTCAAATATGTCTCAGTTTTCCTCCCCTGGTACTCGGGTGCAACATTCCAGACGCTTTACTAACACTCTCCCCACTTGGAGAGTCAGTCCCTTTAACCTCCTGTTTGGCCCAGTTTGCAATTTCTGCGGAAGATGAACAGGAATAGCGAGAACCAATGAGAGGCTAGCTGGAGGTGTCTGGACGGGCAAATTTAACTCTCATTTCCCACCAGGAAGAGGAATTAACCAAAGGCTCAGCATGCCGGGCCGGAACCAGATTAGGGCCTGAAGCCATCCTGCGGTGTTGCGGCCAGGTCACAAGAATGCGAGTTGAAGAAAGGAGCTCAGGGGCACTGTAATTCACAAACCTGCAGAGTTATAAATGACAGCTATCGTCCAAAAATAGACTGAAGTAAGGCTGCCAAGAGGACTTGAAAGCGGGGCAGAATTGCAGGAAACCGATTTCAGGAGGTAGACTGGAATTGCATTGAAAGCATAGGAAAAGAGGCCGAACGTCCACAATGATGCACTTGGCCAAAAAGGGCGTATGCGTTTTTTCCTGAATATATTCAGGAAGAAACGCATACGCACTTTTTGGCCAACCAAGCAAACTTGCAAAGGAAATCTGCACTACAATGAAGTCTCACTTCCCCCCGGTCAAAAGGGCCATCTGAAAAAAGTGTAAAATCCAGAAAGGCAGGACAGGCCATGGAGAACTGGGAGCCTTGTTATGCTGATGGGCGGGATGTAAATTGCCAACAACCACTCGGGAGAAGTGTATGGTGTTTCCTGAAACATCTAAAAAACAAAGCAACAGAACCTAGGGCACTTCCACTTATGGTCCTATAGCTTAGGGAAATTAAAATCAAAAAGACACAGCCACCCCAAAGTTTGGAACGGCTCTGTTTACAAGAACCTCGTTTACCGTACAAGTTCAACATCGCAGAAAGTGAAAAATGGATAAAGAAGTTGTGGTATTTACTTACAAAGCAATATCACTCAGCAATGAAATCTGTGTCACAAGGTCCTTAGCAGCACAATGAGTGGATTCAGGTATGATGATTCTAACTGAAATAAGTCACACAGAAAAAGAAACATCATAAGATATCAGTAATACACGGAATGTAAACTTGGCTACACAGGAACTGAATTACAGAACAGAACAGGGTCTCAAATTTAGAAAACCAACTTATGCTTGCTTAAGGGTAAAGGTGAGTTGGGGTGCTGCATAAAACCAGAGATTGAAATGAGCACAGATAAAGTTCCTTAAGCCATATATGGAATAGACAAGAGCTACTCCTTGCTCAATGAAATGGACTCAACACCGCATATTAAACGCCTAAGAATGTACCTGACTAGTAAGTATCTTAAAACCTATAGATTGCTATGTCTCCGAAAGAGAATCAAGCATGTGTACAGGGGCATAAACGCAGCAGTGATAGGATTGGAGAGGTTCGGTGAGCAAATGAAGACCCTTTGAAGTCATATTGCATGGTACCCATTCCACGGGTTTCAACTACCCAGGTTTTAGGTATTCTTCCTTCAGCTAAAACATGCATGTGGAACCCAGAGTATGATCAACCATGTGATCGGGAGACGTGTTCAAATATGTCTCAGTTTTGGTACCCTGGTACTCGGGTGCAACATTCCAGACGCTTTACTAACACTCTCCCCACTTGGAGAGTCAGTCCCTTTAACCTCCTGTTTGGCCCAGTTTGCAATTTCTGTGGAAGATGAACAGGAATAGCGAGAACCAATGAGAGACTAGCTGGAGGTGTCTGGATGGGCAAATTTAACTCTCATTTCCCACCAGGAAGAGGAAATAACCAAAGGCTCAGCATGCCGTGCCAGAACCAGATTAGGGCCTGAAGACATCCTGCGGTGTTGCGGCCAGCTCAAAAGAAAGCGAGTTGAAGAAAGGAGCTCAGGGGCACTGTAATTCACAAACCTGCAGAGTTATAAATGACAGCTATCGTCCAAAAATAGACTGAAGTAAGGCTGCCAAGAGGACTTGAAAGCGGGGCAGAATTGCAGGAAACCGATTTCAGGAGGTAGACTGGAATTGCATTGAAAGCATAGGAAAAGAGGCAGAACGTCCACAATGATGCACTTGGCCAAAAAGGGCGTATGCGTTTTTTCCTGAATATATTCAGGAAAAAACGCATACGCCCTTTTTGGCCAACCAAGCAAGCTTGCAAAGGAAATCTGCACTACAATGAAGTCTCACTTCCCCCCGGTCAAAAGGGCCATCTGAAAACAGTGTAAAATCCAGAAAGGCAGGACAGGCCATGGAGAACTGGGAGCCTTGTTATGCTGATGGGCGGGATGTAAATTGCCAACAGACACTTGGGAGAAGTGTATGGTGTTTCCTGAAACATCTAAAAAACAAAGCAACAGAACCTAGGGCACTTCCACTTATGGTCCTATAGCTTAGGGAAATTAAAATCAAAAAGACACAGCCACCCCAAAGTTTGGAACGGCTCTGTTTACAAGAACCTCGTTTACAGTACAAGTTCAACATCGCAGAAAGTGAAAAATGGATAAAGAAGTTGTGGTATTTACTTACAAAGCAATATCACTCAGCAATGAAATCTGTGTCATCAGGCCCTTAGCAGCACAATGAGTGGATTCAGGTATGATGATTCTAACTGAAATAAGTCACACAGAAAAAGAAACATCATAAGATATCAGTAATACACGGAATGTAAACTTGGCTACACAGGAACTGAATTACAGAACAGAACAGGGTCTCAAATTTAGAAAACCAACTTATGCTTGCTTAAGGGGAAAGGTGAGTTGGGGTGCTGCATAAAACCAGAGATTGAAATGAGCACAGATAAAGTTCCTTAAGTCAAATATGGAATAGACAAGAGCTATTCCATGCTCAACGAAATGGACTCAACACCGCATATTAAACGCCTAAGAATGTACCTCACTAGTAAGTATCTTAAAACCTATAGATTGCTATGTCTCCGAAAGAGAATCAAGCATGTGTACAGGGGCATAAACGCAGCAGTGATAGGATTCGAGAGGTTCAGTGAGCAAATGAAGACCCTTTGAAGTCATATTGCATGGTACCCATTCCACGGGTTTCAACTACGCAGATTTTAGGTATTCTTCCTTCAGCTAAAACATGCATGTGGAACCCAGAGTATGATCAACCATGAGATCGGGAGACGTGTTCAAATATGTCTCAGTTTTCCTCCCCTGGTACTCGGGTGCAACATTCCAGACGCTTTACTAACACTCTCCCCACTTGGAGAGTCAGTCCCTTTAACCTCCTGTTTGGCCCAGTTTGCAATTTCTGCGGAAGATGAACAGGAATAGCGAGAACCAATGAGAGGCTAGCTGGAGGTGTCTGGACGGGCAAATTTAACTCTCATTTCCCACCAGGAAGAGGAAATAACCAAAGGCTCAGCGTGCCGTACCGGAACCAGATTAGGGCCTGAAGCCATCCTGCGGTGTTGCGGCCAGCTCAAAAGAAAGCGAGTTGAAGAAAGGAGCTCAGGGGCACTGTAATTCACAAACCTGCAGAGTTATAAATGACAGCTATCGTCCAAAAATAGACTGAAGTAAGGCTGCCAAGAGGACTTGAAAGTGGGGCAGAATTGCAGGAAAACGATTTCAGGAGGTAGACTGGAATTGCATTGAAAGCATAGGAAAAGAGGCAGAACGTCCACAATGATGCACTTGGCCAAAAAGGACGTATGCGTTTTTTCCTGAATATATTCAGGAAAAAACGCATACGCCCTTTTTGGCCAACCAAGCAAGCTTGCAAAGAAATCTGCACTACAATGAAGTCTCACTTCCCCCCGGTCAAAAGGGCCATCTGAAAACAGTGTAAAATCCAGAAAGGCAGGACAGGACATGGAGAACTTGGAGCCTTGTTATGCTGATGGGCGGGATGTAAATTGCCAACAGCCACTCCGGAGAAGTGTATGGTGTTTCCTTAAACATCTAAAAAACAAAGCAACAGAGCCTAGGGCACTTCCACTTATGGTCCTATAGCTTAGGGAAATTAAAATGAAAAAGACACAGCCACCCCAAAGTTTGGGACGCCTCTGTTTACAAGAACCTCGTTTACCGTACAAGTTCAATATCACAGAAAGTGAAAAATCGATAAAGAAGTTGTGGTACTCATGTACAAAGCAATATCACTCAGCAATGAAATCTATGTCACCAGGCCCGTAGCAGCATAATGAGTGGATTCGGGTATGGTGATTCTAACTGAAATAAGTCACACAGAAAAAGAAACATCAAAAAATATCACTAATACATGGATTTTAAACTTTGCTACAGAGGAACTGAATTACAAAACAGAACAGGGTCTCAAATTTAGAAAACAAACTTATGCTTTCTTAAGGGGAAAGGTGAGTTGGGGTGCTGCATAAAACCAGAGATTGAAATGAGCACAGATAAAGTTCCTTAAGCCAAATATGGAATAGACAAGAGCTACTCCTTGCTCAACGAAATGGACTCAAAACCCCATATTAAACGCCTAAGAATGTACCTGACTAGTAAGTATCTTAAAACCTATGGATTGCTATGCCTCCAAAAGAGAATCAAGCATGTGTACAGGGGCATAAACGCAGCAGTGATAGGATTGGAGAGGTTCGGTGAGCAAATGAAGACCCTTTGAAGTCATATTGCATGGTACCCATTACACGGGTCTCAACTCTCCAGGTTTAAGGTATTCTTCCTTCAGCTAAAACATGCATGTGGAACCCAGAGTATGATCAACCATGTGAACGGGAGACGTGTTCAAATATGTCTCAGTTTTCCTCCCCTGGTACTCGGGTGCAACATTCCAGATGCTTTACTAACACTCTCCCGACTTGGAGAGTAAGTCCCTTTAACCTCCTGTTTGGCCCAGTTTGCAATTTCTGCGGAAGATGAACAGGAATAGCGAGAACCAATGAGAGACTAGCTGGAGGTGTCTGGACGGGCAAATTTAACTCTCATTTCCCACCAGGAAGAGGAATTAACCAAAGGCTCAGCGTGCCGTGCCAGAACCAGATTAGGGCCTGAAGCCATCCTGCGGTGTTGCGGTCAGCTCAGAAGAAACCGAGTTGAAGAAAGGAGCTCAGGGGCACTGTAATTCACAAACCTGCAGAGTTATAAATGACAGCTATCGTCCAAAAATAGACTGAAGTAAGGCTGCCAAGAGGACTTGAAAGCGGGGCAGAATTGCAGGAAACCGATTTCAGGAGGTAGACTGGAATTGCATTGAAAGCATAGGAAAAGAGGCAGAACGTCCACAATGATGCACCTGGCCAAAAAGGGCGTATGCGTCTTTTCCTGAATATATTCACGAAAAAACGCATACGCCCTTTTTGGCCAACCAAGCAAACTTGCAAAGGAAATCTGCACTACAATGAAGTCTCACTTCCCCCCGGTCAAAAGGGCCATCTGAAAAAAGTGTAAACTCCAGAAAGGCAGGACAGGCCATGGAGAACTGGGAGCCTTGTTATGCTGATGGGCGGGATGTAAATTGCCAACAGACACTCAGGAGAAGTGTATGGTGTTTCCTGAAACATCTAAAAAACAAAGCATCAGAGCCTAGGGCACTTCCACTTATGGTCCTATAGCTTAGGGAAATTAAAATGAAAAAGACACAGCCACCCCAATGTTTGGAACGGCTCTGTTTACAAGAACCTCGTTTACAGTACAAGTTCAACATCGCAGAAAGTGAAAAATGGATAAAGAAGTTGTGGTATTTACTTACAAGGCAATATCACTCAGCAATGAAATCTGTGTCATCAGGCCCTTAGCAACACAATGAGTGGATTCAGGTATGATGATTCTAACTGAAATAAGTCACACAGAAAAAGAAACATCATAAGATATCAGTAATACACGGAATGTAAACTTGGCTACACAGGAACTGAATTACAGAACAGAACAGGGTCTCAAATTTAGAAAACTAACTTATGCTTGCTTAAGGGGAAAGGTGAGTTGGGGTGCTGCATAAAACCAGAGATTGAAATGAGCACAGATAAAGTTCCTTAAGCCAAATATGGAATAGACAAGAGCTACTCCTTGCTCAACGAAATGGACTCAACACCGCATATTAAACGCCTACGAATGTACCTGACTTGTAAGTATCTTAAAACCTATGGATTGCTATGTCTCCGAAAGAGAATCAAGCATGTGTACAGGGGCATAAATGCAGCAGTGATAGGATTGGAGAGGTTCGGTGAGCAAATGAACACCCTTTGAAGTCATATTGCATGGTACCCATTACACGGGTCTCAACTCTCCAGGTTTAAGGTATTCTTCCTTCAGCTAAAACATGCATGTGGAACCCAGAGTATGATCAACCATGTGGACGGGAGACGTGTTCAAATATGTCTCAGTTTTCCTCCCCTGGTACTCGGGTGCAACATTCCAGACGCTTTACTAACACTCTCCCCACTTGGAGAGTCAGTCCCTTTAACCTCCTGTTTGGCCCAGTTTGCAATTTCTGCAGAAGATGAACAGGAATAGCGAGAACCAATGAGAGGCTAGCTGGAGGTGTCTGGACGGGCAAATTTAACTCTCATTTCCCACCAGGAAGAGGAATTAACCAAAGGCTCAGCATGCCGGGCCGGAACCAGATTAGGGCCTGAAGCCATCCTGCGGTGTTGCGGCCAGGTCACAAGAAAGCGAGTTGAAGAAAGGAGCTCAGGGGCACTGTAATTCACAAACCTGCAGAGTTATAAATGACAGCTATCGTCCAAAAATAGACTGAAGTAAGGCTGCCAAGAGGACTTGAAAGCGGGGCAGAATTGCAGGAAACCGATTTCAGGAGGTAGACTGGAATTGCATTGAAAGCATAGGAAAAGAGGCAGAACGTCCACAATGATGCACTTGGCCAAAAAGGGCGTATGCGTTTTTTCCTGAATATATTCAGGAAAAAACGCATACGCCCTTTTTGGCCAACCAAGCAAGCTTGCAAAGGAAATCTGCACTACAATGAAGTCTCACTTCCCCCCGGTCAAAAGGGCCATCTGAAAAAAGTGTAAAATCCAGAAAGGCAGGACAGGCCATGGAGAACTGGGAGCCTTGTTATGCTGATGGGCGGGATGTAAATTGCTAACAACCACTCGGGAGAAGTGTATGGTGTTTCCTGAAACATCTAAAAAACAAAGCAACAGAACCTAGGGCACTTCCACTTATGGTCCTATAGCTTAGGGAAATTAAAATCAAAAAGACACAGCCACCCCAAAGTTTGGAACGGCTCTGTTTACAAGAACCTCGTTTACAGTACAAGTTCAACATCGCAGAAAGTGAAAAATGGATAAAGAACTTGTGGTATTTACTTACAAAGCAATATCACTCAGCAATGAAATCTGTGTCACAAGGCCCTTAGCAGCACAATGAGTGGATTCAGGTATGATGATTCTAACTGAAATAAGTCACACAGAAAAAGAAACATCATAAGATATCAGTAATACACGGAATGTAAACTTGGCTACACAGGAACTGAATTACAGAACAGAACAGGGTCTCAAATTTAGAAAACCAACTTATGCTTGCTTAAGGGTAAAGGTGAGTTGGGGTGCTGCATAAAACCAGAGATTGAAATGAGCACAGATAAAGTTCCTTAAGCCATATATGGAATAGACAAGAGCTACTCCTTGCTCAACGAAATGGACTCAACACCGCATATTAAACGCCTAAGAATGTACCTGACTAGTAAGTATCTTAAAACCTATAGATTGCTATGTCTCCGAAAGAGAATCAAGCATGTGTACAGGGGCATAAACGCAGCAGTGATAGGATTGGAGAGGTTCGGTGAGCAAATGAAGACCCTTTGAAGTCATATTGCATGGTACCCATTCCACGGGTTTCAACTACCCAGGTTTTAGGTATTCTTCCTTCAGCTAAAACATGCATGTGGAACCCAAGTATGATCAACCATGTGAACGGGAGACGTGTTCAAATATGTCTCAGTTTTCCTCCTCTGGTACTCGGGTGCAACATTCCAGACGCTTTACTAACACTCTCCCCACTTGGAAAGTCAGCGCCTTTAACCTCCTGTTTGGCCCAGTTTGCAATTTCTGCGGAAGATGAACAGGAATAGCGAGAACCAATGAGAGGCTAGCTGGAGGTGTCTGGACGGGCAAATTTAACTCTCATTTCCCAAAAGGAAGAGGAATTAACCAAAGGCTCAGCATGCCGGGCCGGAACCAGATTAGGGCCTGAAGCCATCCTGCGGTGTTGCGGCCAGCTCAAAAGAAAGCGAGTTGAAGAAAGGAGCTCAGGGGCACTGTAATTCACAAACCTGCAGAGTTATAAATGACAGCTATCGTCCAAAAATAGACTGAAGTAAGGCTGCCAAGAGGACTTGAAAGCGGGGCAGAATTGCAGGAAACCGATTTCAGGAGGTAGACTGGAATTGCATTGAAAGCATAGGAAAAGAGGCCGAACGTCCACAATGATGCACTTGGCCAAAAAGGGCGTATGCGTTTTTTCCTGAATATATTCAGGAAAAAACGCATACGCCCTTTTTGGCCAACCAAGCAAGCTTGCAAAGGAAATCTGCACTACAATGAAGTCTCACTTCCCCCCGGTCAAAAGGGCCATCTGAAAAAAGTGTAAAATCCAGAAAGGCAACAGGCCATTGAGAACTGGGAGCCTTGTTATGCTGATGGGCGGGATGTAAATTGCCAACAGACATTCAGGAGAAGTGTATGGTGTTTCCTGAAACATCTAAAAAACAAAGCAACAGAACCTAGGGCACTTCCACTTATAGTCCTATAGCTTAGGGAATTTAAAATCAAAAAGACACAGCCACCCCAAAGTTTGGAACAGCTCTGTTTACAAGAACCTCGTTTACAGTACAAGTTCAACATCGCAGAAAGTGAAAAATGGATAAAGAAGTTGTGGTATTTACTTACAAAGCAATATCACTCAGCAATGAAATCTATGTCACCAGGCCCGTAGCAGCATAATGAGTGGATTCGGGTATGGTGATTCTAACTGAAATAAGTCACACAGAAAAAGAAACATCAAAAAATATCACTAATACATGGAATTTAAACTTGGCTACAGAGGAACTGAATTACAAAACAGAACAGGGTCTCAAATTTAGAAAACCAACTTATGCTTGCTTAAGGGGAAAGGTGAGTTGGGGTGCTGCATAAAACCAGAGATTGAAATGAGCACAGATAAAGTTCCTTAAGCCAAATATGGAATAGACAAGAGCTACTCCTTGCTCAACGAAATGGACTCAACACCGCATATTAAACGACTAAGAATGTACCTGACTAGTAAGTATCTTAAAACCTATGGATTGCTATGTCTCCGAAAGAGAATCAAGCATGTGTACAGGGGCATAAACGCAGCAGTGATAGGATTGGAGAGGTTCGTGAGCAAATGAAGACCCTTTGAAGTCATATTGCATGGTACCCATTCCACGGGTTTCAACTACCCAGGTTTAAGGTATTCTTCCTTCAGCTAAAACATGCATGTGGAACCTAGAGTATGATCAACCATGTGATCGGGAGACGTGTTCAAATATGTCTCAGTTTTCGTACCCTGGTACTCGGGTGCAACATTCCAGATGCTTTACTAACACTCTCCCCACTTGGAGAGTCAGTCCCTTTAACCTCCTGTTTGGCCCAGTTTGCAATTTCTGTGGAAGATGAACAGGAATAGCAAGAACCAATGAGAGGCTAACTGGAGGTGTCTGGATGGGCAAATTTAACTCTCATTTCCCACCAGGAAGAGGAATTAACCAAAGGCTCAGCGTGCCGTGCCAGAACCAGATTAGGGCCTGAAGCCATCCTGCGGTGTTGCGGCCAGGTCACAAGAAAGCGAGTTGAAGAAAGGAGCTCAGGGGCGCTGTAATTCACAAACCTGCAGAGTTATAAATGACAGCTATCGTCCAAAAATAGACTGAAGTAAGGCTGCCAAGAGGACTTGAAAGCGGGGCAGAATTGCAGGAAACCGATTTCAGGAGGTAGACTGGAATTGCATTGAAAGCATAGGAAAAGAGGCAGAACGTCCACAATGATGCACTTGGCCAAAAAGGGCGTATGCGTTTTTTCCTGAATATATTCAGGAAAAAACGCATACGCCCTTTTTGGCCAACCAAGCAAGCTTGCAAAGGAAATCTGCACTACAATGAAGTCTCACTTCCCCCCGGTCAAAAGGGCCATCTGAAAAAAGTGTAAAATCCAGAAAGGCAGGACAGGCCATGGAGAACTGGGAGCCTTGTTATGCTGATGGGCGGGATGTAAATTGCCAACAACCACTCGGGAGAAGTGTATGGTGTTTCCTGAAACATCTAAAAAACAAAGCAACAGAACCTAGGGCACTTCCACTTATGGTCCTATAGCTTAGGGAAATTAAAATCAAAAAGACACAGCCACCCCAAAGTTTGGAACGGCTCTGTTTACAAGAACCTCGTTTACAGTACAAGTTCAACATCGCAGAAAGTGAAAAATGGATAAAGAACTTGTGGTATTTACTTACAAAGCAATATCACTCAGCAATGAAATCTGTGTCACAAGGCCCTTAGCAGCACAATGAGTGGATTCAGGTATGATGATTCTAACTGAAATAAGTCACACAGAAAAAGAAACATCATAAGATATCAGTAATACACGGAATGTAAACTTGGCTACACAGGAACTGAATTACAGAACAGAACAGGGTCTCAAATTTAGAAAACCAACTTATGCTTGCTTAAGGGTAAAGGTGAGTTGGGGTGCTGCATAAAACCAGAGATTGAAATGAGCACAGATAAAGTTCCTTAAGCCATATATGGAATAGACAAGAGCTACTCCTTGCTCAACGAAATGGACTCAACACCGCATATTAAACGCCTAAGAATGTACCTGACTAGTAAGTATCTTAAAACCTATAGATTGCTATGTCTCCGAAAGAGAATCAAGCATGTGTACAGGGGCATAAACGCAGCAGTGATAGGACTGGAGAGGTTCGGTGAGCAAATGAAGACCCTTTGAAGTCATATTGCATGGTACCCATTCCACGGGTTTCAACTACCCAGGTTTTAGGTTTTCTTCCTTCAGCTAAAACATGCATGTGGAACCCAAGTATGATCAACCATGTGAACGGGAGACGTGTTCAAATATGTCTCAGTTTTCCTCCTCTGGTACTCGGGTGCAACATTCCAGACGCTTTACTAACACTCTCCCCACTTGGAAAGTCAGCGCCTTTAACCTCCTGTTTGGCCCAGTTTGCAATTTCTGCGGAAGATGAACAGGAATAGCGAGAACCAATGAGAGGCTAGCTGGAGGTGTCTGGACGGGCAAATTTAACTCTCATTTCCCAAAAGGAAGAGGAATTAACCAAAGGCTCAGCATGCCGTGCCGGAACCAGATTAGGGCCTGAAGCCATCCTGCGGTGTTGCGGCCAGCTCAAAAGAAAGCGAGTTGAAGAAAGGAGCTCAGGGGCACTGTAATTCACAAACCTGCAGAGTTATAAATGACAGCTATCGTCCAAAAATAGACTGAAGTAAGGCTGCCAAGAGGACTTGAAAGCGGGGCAGAATTGCAGGAAACCGATTTCAGGAGGTAGACTGGAATTGCATTGAAAGCATAGGAAAAGAGGCCGAACGTCCACAATGATGCACTTGGCCAAAAAGGGCGTATGCGTTTTTTCCTGAATATATTCAGGAAAAAACGCATACGCCCTTTTTGGCCAACCAAGCAAGCTTGCAAAGGAAATCTGCACTACAATGAAGTCTCACTTCCCCCCGGTCAAAAGGGCCATCTGAAAAAAGTGTAAAATCCAGAAAGGCAACAGGCCATTGAGAACTGGGAGCCTTGTTATGCTGATGGGCGGGATGTAAATTGCCAACAGACATTCAGGAGAAGTGTATGGTGTTTCCTGAAACATCTAAAAAACAAAGCAACAGAACCTAGGGCACTTCCACTTATAGTCCTATAGCTTAGGGAATTTAAAATCAAAAAGACACAGCCACCCCAAAGTTTGGAACGGCTCTGTTTACAAGAACCTCGTTTACAGTACAAGTTCAACATCGCAGAAAGTGAAAAATGGATAAAGAAGTTGTGGTATTTACTTACAAAGCAATATCACTCAGCAATGAAATCTATGTCACCAGGCCCGTAGCAGCATAATGAGTGGATTCGGGTATGGTGATTCTAACTGAAATAAGTCACACAGAAAAAGAAACATCAAAAAATATCACTAATACATGGAATTTAAACTTGGCTACAGAGGAACTGAATTACAAAACAGAACAGGGTCTCAAATTTAGAAAACCAACTTATGCTTGCTTAAGGGGAAAGGTGAGTTGGGGTGCTGCATAAAACCAGAGATTGAAATGAGCACAGATAAAGTTCCTTAAGCCAAATATGGAATAGACAAGAGCTACTCCTTGCTCAACGAAATGGACTCAACACCGCATATTAAACGACTAAGAATGTACCTGACTAGTAAGTATCTTAAAACCTATGGATTGCTATGTCTCCGAAAGAGAATCAAGCATGTGTACAGGGGCATAAACGCAGCAGTGATAGGATTGGAGAGGTTCGTGAGCAAATGAAGACCCTTTGAAGTCATATTGCATGGTACCCATTCCACGGGTTTCAACTACCCAGGTTTAAGGTATTCTTCCTTCAGCTAAAACATGCATGTGGAACCTAGAGTATGATCAACCATGTGATCGGGAGACGTGTTCAAATATGTCTCAGTTTTCGTACCCTGGTACTCGGGTGCAACATTCCAGACGCTTTACTAACACTCTCCCCACTTGGAGAGTCAGTCCCTTTAACCTCCTGTTTGGCCCAGTTTGCAATTTCTGTGGAAGATGAACAGGAATAGCAAGAACCAATGAGAGGCTAGCTGGAGGTGTCTGGATGGGCAAATTTAACTCTCATTTCCCACCAGGAAGAGGAATTAACCAAAGGCTCAGCGTGCCGTGCCAGAACCAGATTAGGGCCTGAAGCCATCCTGCGGTGTTGCGGCCAGGTCACAAGAAAGCGAGTTGAAGAAAGGAGCTCAGGGGCGCTGTAATTCACAAACCTGCAGAGTTATAAATGACAGCTATCGTCCAAAAATAGACTGAAGTAAGGCTGCCAAGAGGACTTGAAAGCGGGGCAGAATTGCAGGAAACCGATTTCAGGAGGTAGACTGGAATTGCATTGAAAGCATAGGAAAAGAGGCAGAACGTCCACAATGATGCACTTGGCCAAAAAGGGCGTATGCGTTTTTTCCTGAATATATTCAGGAAAAAACGCATACGCCCTTTTTGGCCAACCAAGCAAGCTTGCAAAGGAAATCTGCACTACAATGAAGTCTCACTTCCCCCCGGTCAAAAGGGCCATCTGAAAAAAGTGTAAAATCCAGAAAGGCAGGACAGGCCATGGAGAACTGGGAGCCTTGTTATGCTGATGGGCGGGATGTAAATTGCCAACAACCACTCGGGAGAAGTGTATGGTGTTTCCTGAAACATCTAAAAAACAAAGCAACAGAACCTAGGGCACTTCCACTTATGGTCCTATAGCTTAGGGAAATTAAAATCAAAAAGACACAGCCACCCCAAAGTTTGGAACGGCTCTGTTTACAAGAACCTCGTTTACAGTACAAGTTCAACATCGCAGAAAGTGAAAAATGGATAAAGAACTTGTGGTATTTACTTACAAAGCAATATCACTCAGCAATGAAATCTGTGTCACAAGGCCCTTAGCAGCACAATGAGTGGATTCAGGTATGATGATTCTAACTGAAATAAGTCACACAGAAAAAGAAACATCATAAGATATCAGTAATACACGGAATGTAAACTTGGCTACACAGGAACTGAATTACAGAACAGAACAGGGTCTCAAATTTAGAAAAACAACTTATGCTTGCTTAAGGGTAAAGGTGAGTTGGGGTGCTGCATAAAACCAGAGATTGAAATGAGCACAGATAAAGTTCCTTAAGCCATATATGGAATAGACAAGAGCTACTCCTTGCTCAACGAAATGGACTCAACACCGCATATTAAACGCCTAAGAATGTACCTGACTAGTAAGTATCTTAAAACCTATAGATTGCTATGTCTCCGAAAGAGAATCAAGCATGTGTACAGGGGCATAAACGCAGCAGTGATAGGATTGGAGAGGTTCGGTGAGCAAATGAAGACCCTTTGAAGTCATATTGCATGGTACCCATTCCACGGGTTTCAACTACCCAGGTTTTAGGTATTCTTCCTTCAGCTAAAACATGCATGTGGAACCCAAGTATGATCAACCATGTGAACGGGAGACGTGTTCAAATATGTCTCAGTTTTCCTCCTCTGGTACTCGGGTGCAACATTCCAGACGCTTTACTAACACTCTCCCCACTTGGAAAGTCAGCGCCTTTAACCTCCTGTTTGGCCCAGTTTGCAATTTCTGCGGAAGATGAACAGGAATAGCGAGAACCAATGAGAGGCTAGCTGGAGGTGTCTGGACGGGCAAATTTAACTCTCATTTCCCAAAAGGAAGAGGAATTAACCAAAGGCTCAGCATGCCGTGCCGGAACCAGATTAGGGCCTGAAGCCATCCTGCGGTGTTGCGGCCAGCTCAAAAGAAAGCGAGTTGAAGAAAGGAGCTCAGGGGCACTGTAATTCACAAACCTGCAGAGTTATAAATGACAGCTATCGTCCAAAAATAGACTGAAGTAAGGCTGCCAAGAGGACTTGAAAGCGGGGCAGAATTGCAGGAAACCGATTTCAGGAGGTAGACTGGAATTGCATTGAAAGCATAGGAAAAGAGGCCGAACGTCCACAATGATGCACTTGGCCAAAAAGGGCGTATGCGTTTTTTCCTGAATATATTCAGGAAAAAACGCATACGCCCTTTTTGGCCAACCAAGCAAGCTTGCAAAGGAAATCTGCACTACAATGAAGTCTCACTTCCCCCCGGTCAAAAGGGCCATCTGAAAAAAGTGTAAAATCCAGAAAGGCAACAGGCCATTGAGAACTGGGAGCCTTGTTATGCTGATGGGCGGGATGTAAATTGCCAACAGACATTCAGGAGAAGTGTATGGTGTTTCCTGAAACATCTAAAAAACAAAGCAACAGAACCTAGGGCACTTCCACTTATAGTCCTATAGCTTAGGGAATTTAAAATCAAAAAGACACAGCCACCCCAAAGTTTGGAACGGCTCTGTTTACAAGAACCTCGTTTACAGTACAAGTTCAACATCGCAGAAAGTGAAAAATGGATAAAGAAGTTGTGGTATTTACTTACAAAGCAATATCACTCAGCAATGAAATCTATGTCACCAGGCCCGTAGCAGCATAATGAGTGGATTCGGGTATGGTGATTCTAACTGAAATAAGTCACACAGAAAAAGAAACATCAAAAAATATCACTAATACATGGAATTTAAACTTGGCTACAGAGGAACTGAATTACAAAACAGAACAGGGTCTCAAATTTAGAAAACCAACTTATGCTTGCTTAAGGGGAAAGGTGAGTTGGGGTGCTGCATAAAACCAGAGATTGAAATGAGCACAGATAAAGTTCCTTAAGCCAAATATGGAATAGACAAGAGCTACTCCTTGCTCAACGAAATGGACTCAACACCGCATATTAAACGACTAAGAATGTACCTGACTAGTAAGTATCTTAAAACCTATGGATTGCTATGTCTCCGAAAGAGAATCAAGCATGTGTACAGGGGCATAAACGCAGCAGTGATAGGATTGGAGAGGTTCGTGAGCAAATGAAGACCCTTTGAAGTCATATTGCATGGTACCCATTCCACGGGTTTCAACTACCCAGGTTTAAGGTATTCTTCCTTCAGCTAAAACATGCATGTGGAACCTAGAGTATGATCAACCATGTGATCGGGAGACGTGTTCAAATATGTCTCAGTTTTCGTACCCTGGTACTCGGGTGCAACATTCCAGACGCTTTACTAACACTCTCCCCACTTGGAGAGTCAGTCCCTTTAACCTCCTGTTTGGCCCAGTTTGCAATTTCTGTGGAAGATGAACAGGAATAGCAAGAACCAATGAGAGGCTAGCTGGAGGTGTCTGGATGGGCAAATTTAACTCTCATTTCCCACCAGGAAGAGGAATTAACCAAAGGCTCAGCGTGCCGTGCCAGAACCAGATTAGGGCCTGAAGCCATCCTGCGGTGTTGCGGCCAGGTCACAAGAAAGCGAGTTGAAGAAAGGAGCTCAGGGGCGCTGTAATTCACAAACCTGCAGAGTTATAAATGACAGCTATCGTCCAAAAATAGACTGAAGTAAGGCTGCCAAGAGGACTTGAAAGCGGGGCAGAATTGCAGGAAACCGATTTCAGGAGGTAGACTGGAATTGCATTGAAAGCATAGGAAAAGAGGCAGAACGTCCACAATGATGCACTTGGCCAAAAAGGGCGTATGCGTTTTTTCCTGAATATATTCAGGAAAAAACGCATACGCCCTTTTTGGCCAACCAAGCAAGCTTGCAAAGGAAATCTGCACTACAATGAAGTCTCACTTCCCCCCGGTCAAAAGGGCCATCTGAAAAAAGTGTAAAATCCAGAAAGGCAGGACAGGCCATGGAGAACTGGGAGCCTTGTTATGCTGATGGGCGGGATGTAAATTGCCAACAACCACTCGGGAGAAGTGTATGGTGTTTCCTGAAACATCTAAAAAACAAAGCAACAGAACCTAGGGCACTTCCACTTATGGTCCTATAGCTTAGGGAAATTAAAATCAAAAAGACACAGCCACCCCAAAGTTTGGAACGGCTCTGTTTACAAGAACCTCGTTTACAGTACAAGTTCAACATCGCAGAAAGTGAAAAATGGATAAAGAACTTGTGGTATTTACTTACAAAGCAATATCACTCAGCAATGAAATCTGTGTCACAAGGCCCTTAGCAGCACAATGAGTGGATTCAGGTATGATGATTCTAACTGAAATAAGTCACACAGAAAAAGAAACATCATAAGATATCAGTAATACACGGAATGTAAACTTGGCTACACAGGAACTGAATTACAGAACAGAACAGGGTCTCAAATTTAGAAAAACAACTTATGCTTGCTTAAGGGTAAAGGTGAGTTGGGGTGCTGCATAAAACCAGAGATTGAAATGAGCACAGATAAAGTTCCTTAAGCCATATATGGAATAGACAAGAGCTACTCCTTGCTCAACGAAATGGACTCAACACCGCATATTAAACGCCTAAGAATGTACCTGACTAGTAAGTATCTTAAAACCTATAGATTGCTATGTCTCCGAAAGAGAATCAAGCATGTGTACAGGGGCATAAACGCAGCAGTGATAGGATTGGAGAGGTTCGGTGAGCAAATGAAGACCCTTTGAAGTCATATTGCATGGTACCCATTCCACGGGTTTCAACTACCCAGGTTTTAGGTATTCTTCCTTCAGCTAAAACATGCATGTGGAACCCAAGTATGATCAACCATGTGAACGGGAGACGTGTTCAAATATGTCTCAGTTTTCCTCCTCTGGTACTCGGGTGCAACATTCCAGACGCTTTACTAACACTCTCCCCACTTGGAAAGTCAGCGCCTTTAACCTCCTGTTTGGCCCAGTTTGCAATTTCTGCGGAAGATGAACAGGAATAGCGAGAACCAATGAGAGGCTAGCTGGAGGTGTCTGGACGGGCAAATTTAACTCTCATTTCCCAAAAGGAAGAGGAATTAACCAAAGGCTCAGCATGCCGGGCCGGAACCAGATTAGGGCCTGAAGCCATCCTGCGGTGTTGCGGCCAGCTCAAAAGAAAGCGAGTTGAAGAAAGGAGCTCAGGGGCACTGTAATTCACAAACCTGCAGAGTTATAAATGACAGCTATCGTCCAAAAATAGACTGAAGTAAGGCTGCCAAGAGGACTTGAAAGCGGGGCAGAATTGCAGGAAACCGATTTCAGGAGGTAGACTGGAATTGCATTGAAAGCATAGGAAAAGAGGCCGAACGTCCACAATGATGCACTTGGCCAAAAAGGGCGTATGCGTTTTTTCCTGAATATATTCAGGAAAAAACGCATACGCCCTTTTTGGCCAACCAAGCAAGCTTGCAAAGGAAATCTGCACTACAATGAAGTCTCACTTCCCCCCGGTCAAAAGGGCCATCTGAAAAAAGTGTAAAATCCAGAAAGGCAACAGGCCATTGAGAACTGGGAGCCTTGTTATGCTGATGGGCGGGATGTAAATTGCCAACAGACATTCAGGAGAAGTGTATGGTGTTTCCTGAAACATCTAAAAAACAAAGCAACAGAACCTAGGGCACTTCCACTTATAGTCCTATAGCTTAGGGAATTTAAAATCAAAAAGACACAGCCACCCCAAAGTTTGGAACGGCTCTGTTTACAAGAACCTCGTTTACAGTACAAGTTCAACATCGCAGAAAGTGAAAAATGGATAAAGAAGTTGTGGTATTTACTTACAAAGCAATATCACTCAGCAATGAAATCTATGTCACCAGGCCCGTAGCAGCATAATGAGTGGATTCGGGTATGGTGATTCTAACTGAAATAAGTCACACAGAAAAAGAAACATCAAAAAATATCACTAATACATGGAATTTAAACTTGGCTACAGAGGAACTGAATTACAAAACAGAACAGGGTCTCAAATTTAGAAAACCAACTTATGCTTGCTTAAGGGGAAAGGTGAGTTGGGGTGCTGCATAAAACCAGAGATTGAAATGAGCACAGATAAAGTTCCTTAAGCCAAATATGGAATAGACAAGAGCTACTCCTTGCTCAACGAAATGGACTCAACACCGCATATTAAACGACTAAGAATGTACCTGACTAGTAAGTATCTTAAAACCTATGGATTGCTATGTCTCCGAAAGAGAATCAAGCATGTGTACAGGGGCATAAACGCAGCAGTGATAGGATTGGAGAGGTTCGTGAGCAAATGAAGACCCTTTGAAGTCATATTGCATGGTACCCATTCCACGGGTTTCAACTACCCAGGTTTAAGGTATTCTTCCTTCAGCTAAAACATGCATGTGGAACCTAGAGTATGATCAACCATGTGATCGGGAGACGTGTTCAAATATGTCTCAGTTTTCGTACCCTGGTACTCGGGTGCAACATTCCAGACGCTTTACTAACACTCTCCCCACTTGGAGAGTCAGTCCCTTTAACCTCCTGTTTGGCCCAGTTTGCAATTTCTGTGGAAGATGAACAGGAATAGCAAGAACCAATGAGAGGCTAGCTGGAGGTGTCTGGATGGGCAAATTTAACTCTCATTTCCCACCAGGAAGAGGAATTAACCAAAGGCTCAGCGTGCCGTGCCAGAACCAGATTAGGGCCTGAAGCCATCCTGCGGTGTTGCGGCCAGGTCACAAGAAAGCGAGTTGAAGAAAGGAGCTCAGGGGCGCTGTAATTCACAAACCTGCAGAGTTATAAATGACAGCTATCGTCCAAAAATAGACTGAAGTAAGGCTGCCAAGAGGACTTGAAAGCGGGGCAGAATTGCAGGAAACCGATTTCAGGAGGTAGACTGGAATTGCATTGAAAGCATAGGAAAAGAGGCAGAACGTCCACAATGATGCACTTGGCCAAAAAGGGCGTATGCGTTTTTTCCTGAATATATTCAGGAAAAAACGCATACGCCCTTTTTGGCCAACCAAGCAAGCTTGCAAAGGAAATCTGCACTACAATGAAGTCTCACTTCCCCCCGGTCAAAAGGGCCATCTGAAAAAAGTGTAAAATCCAGAAAGGCAGGACAGGCCATGGAGAACTGGGAGCCTTGTTATGCTGATGGGCGGGATGTAAATTGCCAACAACCACTCGGGAGAAGTGTATGGTGTTTCCTGAAACATCTAAAAAACAAAGCAACAGAACCTAGGGCACTTCCACTTATGGTCCTATAGCTTAGGGAAATTAAAATCAAAAAGACACAGCCACCCCAAAGTTTGGAACGGCTCTGTTTACAAGAACCTCGTTTACAGTACAAGTTCAACATCGCAGAAAGTGAAAAATGGATAAAGAACTTGTGGTATTTACTTACAAAGCAATATCACTCAGCAATGAAATCTGTGTCACAAGGCCCTTAGCAGCACAATGAGTGGATTTAGGTATGATGATTCTAACTGAAATAAGTCACACAGAAAAAGAAACATCATAAGATATCAGTAATACACGGAATGTAAACTTGGCTACACAGGAACTGAATTACAGAACAGAACAGGGTCTCAAATTTAGAAAAACAACTTATGCTTGCTTAAGGGTAAAGGTGAGTTGGGGTGCTGCATAAAACCAGAGATTGAAATGAGCACAGATAAAGTTCCTTAAGCCATATATGGAATAGACAAGAGCTACTCCTTGCTCAACGAAATGGACTCAACACCGCATATTAAACGCCTAAGAATGTACCTGACTAGTAAGTATCTTAAAACCTATAGATTGCTATGTCTCCGAAAGAGAATCAAGCATGTGTACAGGGGCATAAACGCAGCAGTGATAGGATTGGAGAGGTTCGGTGAGCAAATGAAGACCCTTTGAAGTCATATTGCATGGTACCCATTCCACGGGTTTCAACTACCCAGGTTTTAGGTATTCTTCCTTCAGCTAAAACATGCATGTGGAACCCAAGTATGATCAACCATGTGAACGGGAGACGTGTTCAAATATGTCTCAGTTTTCCTCCTCTGGTACTCGGGTGCAACATTCCAGACGCTTTACTAACACTCTCCCCACTTGGAAAGTCAGCGCCTTTAACCTCCTGTTTGGCCCAGTTTGCAATTTCTGCGGAAGATGAACAGGAATAGCGAGAACCAATGAGAGGCTAGCTGGAGGTGTCTGAACGGGCAAATTTAACTCTCATTTCCCAAAAGGAAGAGGAATTAACCAAAGGCTCAGCATGCCGGGCCGGAACCAGATTAGGGCCTGAAGCCATCCTGCGGTGTTGCGGCCAGCTCAAAAGAAAGCGAGTTGAAGAAAGGAGCTCAGGGGCACTGTAATTCACAAACCTGCAGAGTTATAAATGACAGCTATCGTCCAAAAATAGACTGAAGTAAGGCTGCCAAGAGGACTTGAAAGCGGGGCAGAATTGCAGGAAACCGATTTCAGGAGGTAGACTGGAATTGCATTGAAAGCATAGGAAAAGAGGCCGAACGTCCACAATGATGCACTTGGCCAAAAAGGGCGTATGCGTTTTTTCCTGAATATATTCAGGAAAAAACGCATACGCCCTTTTTGGCCAACCAAGCAAGCTTGCAAAGGAAATCTGCACTACAATGAAGTCTCACTTCCCCCCGGTCAAAAGGGCCATCTGAAAAAAGTGTAAAATCCAGAAAGGCAACAGGCCATGGAGAACTGGGAGCCTTGTTATGCTGATGGGCGGGATGTAAATTGCCAACAGACATTCAGGAGAAGTGTATGGTGTTTCCTGAAACATCTAAAAAACAAAGCAACAGAACCTAGGGCACTTCCACTTATAGTCCTATAGCTTAGGGAATTTAAAATCAAAAAGACACAGCCACCCCAAAGTTTGGAACGGCTCTGTTTACAAGAACCTCGTTTACAGTACAAGTTCAACATCGCAGAAAGTGAAAAATGGATAAAGAAGTTGTGGTATTTACTTACAAAGCAATATCACTCAGCAATGAAATCTATGTCACCAGGCCCGTAGCAGCATAATGAGTGGATTCGGGTATGGTGATTCTAACTGAAATAAGTCACACAGAAAAAGAAACATCAAAAAATATCACTAATACATGGAATTTAAACTTGGCTACAGAGGAACTGAATTACAAAACAGAACAGGGTCTCAAATTTAGAAAACCAACTTATGCTTGCTTAAGGGGAAAGGTGAGTTGGGGTGCTGCATAAAACCAGAGATTGAAATGAGCACAGATAAAGTTCCTTAAGCCAAATATGGAATAGACAAGAGCTACTCCTTGCTCAACGAAATGGACTCAACACCGCATATTAAACGACTAAGAATGTACCTGACTAGTAAGTATCTTAAAACCTATGGATTGCTATGTCTCCGAAAGAGAATCAAGCATGTGTACAGGGGCATAAACGCAGCAGTGATAGGATTGGAGAGGTTCGTGAGCAAATGAAGACCCTTTGAAGTCATATTGCATGGTACCCATTCCACGGGTTTCAACTACCCAGGTTTAAGGTATTCTTCCTTCAGCTAAAACATGCATGTGGAACCTAGAGTATGATCAACCATGTGATCGGGAGACGTGTTCAAATATATCTCAGTTTTCGTACCCTGGTACTCGGGTGCAACATTCCAGACGCTTTACTAACACTCTCCCCACTTGGAGAGTCAGTCCCTTTAACCTCCTGTTTGGCCCAGTTTGCAATTTCTGTGGAAGATGAACAGGAATAGCAAGAACCAATGAGAGGCTAGCTGGAGGTGTCTGGATGGGCAAATTTAACTCTCATTTCCCACCAGGAAGAGGAATTAACCAAAGGCTCAGCGTGCCGTGCCAGAACCAGATTAGGGCCTGAAGCCATCCTGCGGTGTTGCGGCCAGGTCACAAGAAAGCGAGTTGAAGAAAGGAGCTCAGGGGCGCTGTAATTCACAAACCTGCAGAGTTATAAATGACAGCTATCGTCCAAAAATAGACTGAAGTAAGGCTGCCAAGAGGACTTGAAAGCGGGGCAGAATTGCAGGAAACCGATTTCAGGAGGTAGACTGGAATTGCATTGAAAGCATAGGAAAAGAGGCAGAACGTCCACAATGATGCACTTGGCCAAAAAGGGCGTATGCGTTTTTTCCTGAATATATTCAGGAAAAAACGCATACGCCCTTTTTGGCCAACCAAGCAAGCTTGCAAAGGAAATCTGCACTACAATGAAGTCTCACTTCCCCCCGGTCAAAAGGGCCATCTGAAAAAAGTGTAAAATCCAGAAAGGCAGGACAGGCCATGGAGAACTGGGAGCCTTGTTATGCTGATGGGCGGGATGTAAATTGCCAACAACCACTCGGGAGAAGTGTATGGTGTTTCCTGAAACATCTAAAAAACAAAGCAATAGAACCTAGGGCACTTCCACTTATGGTCCTATAGCTTAGGGAAATTAAAATCAAAAAGACACAGACACCCCAAAGTTTGGAACGGCTCTGTTTACAAGAACCTCGTTTACGGTACAAGTTCAACATCGCAGAAAGTGAAAAATGGATAAAGAAGTTGTGGTATTTACTTACAAAGCAATATCACTCAGCAATGAAATCTGTGTCATCAGGCCCTTAGCAGCACAATGAGTGGATTCAGGTACGATGATTCTAACTGAAATAAGTCACACAGAAAAAGAAACATCATAAGATATCAGTAATACACGGAATGGAAACTTGGCTACACAGGAACTGAATTACAGAACAGAACAGGGTCTCAAATTTAGAAAACCAACTTATGCTTGCTTAAGGGGAAAGGTGAGTTGGGGTGCTGCATAAAACCAGAGATTGAAATGAGCACAGATAAAGTTCCTTAAGCCAAATATGGAATAGACAAGAGCTACTCCTTGCTCAACGAAATTTACTCAACACCCCATATTAAAAGCCTAAGACTGTAACGGACTAGTAAGTATCTTAAAACCTATGGATTGCTATGTCTCCGAAAGAGAATCAAGCATGTGTACAGGGGCATAAACGCAGCAGTGATAGGATTGGAGAGGTTCGTGAGCAAATGAAGACCTTTGAAGTCATATTGCATGGTACCCATTCCACGGGTTTCAACTACCCAGGTTTAAGGTATTCTTCCTTCATCTAAAACATGCATGTGGAACCTAGAGTATGATCAACCATGTGATCGGGCGACGTGTTCAAATATGTCTCAGTTTTCCTCCCCTGGTACTCGGGTGCAACATTCCAGATGCTTTACTAACACTCTCCCCACTTGGAGAGTCAGTCCCTTTAACCTCCTGTTTGGCCCGCTTTGCAATTTCTGTGGAAGATGAACAGGAATAGCGAGAACCAATGAAAGACTAGCTGGAGGTGTCTGGATGGGCAAATTTAACTCTCATTTCCCACCAGGAAGAGGAATTAACCAAAGGCTCAGTTCCGTGCCGGAACCACATTAGGGCCTGAAGACATCCTGCGGTGTTGCGGCCAGCTCACAAGAAAGCGAGTTGAAGAAAGGAGCTCAGGGGCACTGTAATTCACAAACCTGCAGAGTTATAAATGACAGCTATCGTCCAAAAATAGACTGAAGTAAGGCTGCCAAGAGGACTTGAAAGCGGGGCAGAATTGCAGGAAACCGATTTCAGGAGGTAGACTGGAATTGCATTTCAAGCATAGGAAAAGAGGCAGAACGTCCACAGTGATGCACTTGGCCAAAAAGGGCGTATGCGTTTTTTCCTGAATATATTCAGGAAAAAACGCATACGCCCTTTTTGGCCAACCAAGCAAGCTTGCAAAGGAAATCTGCACTACAATGAAGTCTCACTTCCCCCCGGTCAAAAGGGCCATCTGAAAAAAGTGTAAAATCCAGAAAGGCAGGACAGGACATGGAGAACTGGGAGCCTTGTTATGCTGATGGGCGGGATGTAAATTGCCAACAGCCACTCCGGAGAAGTGTATGGTGTTTCCTGAAACATCTAAAAAACAAAGCAACAGAGCCTAGTGCACTTCCACTTATGGTCCTATAGCTTAGGGAAATTAAAATCAAAAAGACACAGCCACCCCAAAGTTTGGGACGCCTCTGTTTACAAGAACCTCGTTTACCGTACAAGTTCAATATCACAGAAAGTGAAAAATGGATAAAGAAGTTCTGGTACTCATGTACAAAGCAATATCACTCAGCAATGAAATCTATGTCACCAGGCCCGTAGCAGCATAATGAGTGGATTCGGGTATGGTGATTCTAACTGAAATAAGTCACACAGAAAAAGAAACATCAAAAAATATCACTAATACATGGAATTTAAACTTGGCTACAGAGGAACTGAATTACAAAACAGAACAGGGTCTCAAATTTAGAAAACCAACTTATGCTTGCTTAAGGGGAAAGGTGAGTTGGGGTGCTGCATAAAACCAGAGATTGAAATGAGCACAGATAAAGTTCCTTAAGCCAAATATGGAATAGACAAGAGCTACTCCTTGCTCAACGAAATGGACTCAACACCCCATATTAAACGCCTAAGAATGTACCTGACTAGTAAGTATCTTAAAACCTAGGGATTGCTATGTCTCCGAAAGACAATCAAGCGTGCTTACTGGGGCATAAATGCAGCAGTGATAGGATTGGAGAGGTTCGGTGAGCAAATGAAGACCCTTTGAAGTCATATTGCATGGTACCCATTCCACGGGTATCAACTCTCCAGGTTTAAGGTATTCTTCCTTCAGCTAAAACATGCATGTGGAACCCAGAGTATGATCAACCGTGTGATCGGGAGACGTGTTCAAATATGTCTCAGTTTTCCTCCCCTGGTACTCGGGTGCAACATTCCAGACGCTTTACTAACACTCTCCTGACTTGGACAGTCAGTGCCTTTAACCTCCTGTTTGGCCCAGTTTGCAATTTCTGCGGAAGATGAAGAGGAATAGGGAGAACCAATGAGAGACTAGCTGGAGGTGTCTGGACGGGCAAATTTAACTCTCATTTCCCACTAGGAAGAGGAATTAACCAAAGGCTCAGCGTGCCGTGGCAGAAACAGATTAGGGCCTGAAGCCATCCTGCGGTGTTGCGGCCAGCTCACAAGAAAGTGAGTTGAAGAAAGGAGTTCAGGGGCTCTGTAATTCACAAACCTGCAGAGTTATAAATGACAGCTATCGTCGAAAAATATACTGAAGTAAGGCTGCCAAGAGGACTTGAAAGCGGGGTAGAATTGCAGGATACCGATTTCAGGAGGTAGACTGGAATTGCATTGAAAGCGTAGGAAAAGAGGCAGAACGTCCACAATGATGCACTTGGCCAAAAGGGCATATGCGTTTTTTCCTGAATATATTCAGGAAAAAACGCATACGCCCTTTTTGGCCAACCAAGCAAGCTTGCAAAGGAAATCTGCACTACAATGAAGTCTCACTTCCCCCCGGTCAAAAGGGCCATCTGAAAAAAGTGTAAAATCCAGAAAGGCAGGACAGGCCATGGAGAACTGGGAGCCTTGTTATGCTGATGGGCGGGATGTAAATTGCCAACAACCACTCGGGAGAAGTGTATGGTGTTTCCTGAAACATCTAAAAAACAAAGCAACAGAGCCTAGGGCACTTCCACTTATGGTCCTATAGCTTAGGGAAATTAAAATCAAAAAGACACAGCCACCCCAAAGTTTGGAACGGCTCTGTTTACAAGAACCTCGTTTACAGTACAAGTTCAACATCGCAGAAAGTGAAAAATGGATAAAGAAGTTGTGGTATTTACTTACAAAGCAATATCACTCAGCAATGAAATCTGTGTCATCAGGCCCTTAGCAGCACAATGAGTGGATTCAGGTATGATGATTCTAACTGAAATAAGTCACACAGAAAAAGAAACATCATAAGATATCACTAATACACGGAATGTAAACTTGGCTACGCAGGAACTGCATTCCAAAACAGAACAGGGTCTCAAATTTAGAAAACCAACTTATGCTTGCTTAAGGGGAAAGGTGAGTTGGGGTGCTGCATAAAACCAGAGATTGAAATGAGCACAGATAAAGTTCCTTAAGCCAAATATGGAATAGACAAGAGCTACTCCTTGCTCAACGAAATGGACTCAAAACCCCATATTAAACGCCTAAGAATGTACCTGACTAGTAAGTATCTTAAAACCTATGGATTTCTATGTCTCCAAAAGAGAATCAAGCGTGTGTACAGGGGCATAAACGCAGCAGTGATAGGATTGGAGTGGTTCGGTGAGCAAATGAAGACCCTTTGAAGTCATATTGCATGGTACCCATTACACGGGTCTCAACTCTCCAGGTTTAAGGTATTCTTCCTTCAGCTAAAACATGCATGTGGAACCCAGAGTATGATCAACCATGTGAACGGGAGACGTGTTCAAATATGTCTCAGTTTTCCTCCCCTGGTACTCGGGTGCAACATTCCAGACGCTTTACTAACACTCTCCTGACTTGGAGTGTCAGTCCCTTTAACCTCCTGTTTGGCCCAGTTTGCAATTTCTGCGGAAGATGAACAGGAATAGCGAGAACCAATGAGAGGCTAGCTGGAGGTGTCTGGACGGGCAAATTTAACTCTCATTTCCCAAAAGGAAGAGGAATTAACCAAAGGCTCAGCATGCCGGGCGGGAACCAGATTAGGGCCTGAAGCCATCCTGCGGTGTTGCGGCCAAGTCACAAGAAAGCGAGTTGAAGAAAGGAGCTCAGGGGCACGGCAATTTACAAACCAGCAGAGTTATAAATGACAGCTATCGTCCAAAAATAGACTGAAGTAAGGCTGCCAAGAGGACTTGAAAGCGGGGCAGAATTGCAGGAAACCGATTTCAGGAGGTAGACTGGAATTGCATTGAAAGCATAGGAAAAGAGGCAGAACGTCCACAATGATGCACTTGGCCAAAAAGGGCGTATGCTTTTTTTCCTGAATATATTCAGGAAAAAACGCATACGCCCTTTTTGGCCAACCAAGCAAGCTTGCAAAGGAAATCTGCACTACAATGAAGTCTCACTTCCCCCCGGGCAAAAGGGCCATCTGAAAAAAGTGTAAAATCCAGAAAGGCAAAAGGCCATTGAGAACTGGGAGCCTTGTTATGCTGATGGGCGTGATGTAAATTGCCAACAGACACTTGGGAGAAGTGTATGGTGTTTCCTGAAACATCTAAAAAACAAAGCAACAGAGCCTAGGGCACTTCCACTTATGGACCTATAGCTTAGGGAAATTAAAATCAAAAAGACACAGCCACCCCAAAGTTTGGAACGGCTCTGTTTACAAGAACCTCGTTTACAGTACAAGTTCAACATCACAGAAAGTGAAAAATGGATAAAGAAGTTGTGGTATTCACTTACAAAGCAATATCACTCAGCAATGAAATCTATGTCATCAGGCCCTTAGCAGCACAATGAGTGGATTCAGGTATGATGATTCTAACTTAAATAAGTCACACAGAAAAAGAAACATCATAAGATATCAGTAATACACGGAATGGAAACTTGGCTACACAGGAACTGAATTACAGAACAGAACAGGGTCTCAAATTTAGAAAACCAACTTATGCTTGCTTAAGGGGAAAGGTGAGTTGGGGTGCTGCATAAAATCAGAGATTGAAATGAGCACAGATAAAGTTCCTTAAGCCAAATATGGAATAGACAAGAGCTACTCCTTGCTCAACGAAATGGACTCAACACCCCATATTAAACGCCTAAGACTGTACCTGACTAGTAAGTATCTTAAAACCTATGGATTGCTATGTCTCCGAAAGAGAATCAAGCATGTGTACAGGGGCATAAACGCAGCAGTGATAGGATTGGAGAGGTTCGTGAGCAAATGAAGACCCTTTGAAGTCATATTGCATGGTACCCATTCCACGGGTTTCAACTACCCAGGTTTAAGGTATTCTTCCTTCAGCTAAAACATGCATGTGGAACCTAGAGTATGATCAACCATGTGATCGGGAGACGTGTTCAAATATATCTCAGTTTTCGTACCCTGGTACTCGGGTGCAACATTCCAGACGCTTTACTAACACTCTCCCCACTTGGAGAGTCAGTCCCTTTAACCTCCTGTTTGGCCCAGTTTGCAATTTCTGTGGAAGATGAACAGGAATAGCAAGAACCAATGAGAGGCTAGCTGGAGGTGTCTGGATGGGCAAATTTAACTCTCATTTCCCACCAGGAAGAGGAATTAACCAAAGGCTCAGCGTGCCGTGCCAGAACCAGATTAGGGCCTGAAGCCATCCTGCGGTGTTGCGGCCAGGTCACAAGAAAGCGAGTTGAAGAAAGGAGCTCAGGGGCGCTGTAATTCACAAACCTGCAGAGTTATAAATGACAGCTATCGTCCAAAAATAGACTGAAGTAAGGCTGCCAAGAGGACTTGAAAGCGGGGCAGAATTGCAGGAAACCGATTTCAGGAGGTAGACTGGAATTGCATTTCAAGCATAGGAAAAGAGGCAGAACGTCCACAATGATGCACTTGGCCAAAAAGGGCGTATGCGTTTTTTCCTGAATATATTCAGGAAAAAACGCATACGCCCTTTTTGGCCAACCAAGCAAGCTTGCAAAGGAAATCTGCACTACAATGAAGTCTCACTTCCCCCCGGTCAAAAGGGCCATCTGAAAAAAGTGTAAAATCCAGAAAGGCAGGACAGGCCATGGAGAACTGGGAGCCTTGTTATGCTGATGGGCGGGATGTAAATTGCCAACAACCACTCGGGAGAAGTGTATGGTGTTTCCTGAAACATCTAAAAAACAAAGCAATAGAACCTAGGGCACTTCCACTTATGGTCCTATAGCTTAGGGAAATTAAAATCAAAAAGACACAGACACCCCAAAGTTTGGAACGGCTCTGTTTACAAGAACCTCGTTTACGGTACAAGTTCAACATCGCAGAAAGTGAAAAATGGATAAAGAAGTTGTGGTATTTACTTACAAAGCAATATCACTCAGCAATGAAATCTGTGTCATCAGGCCCTTAGCAGCACAATGAGTGGATTCAGGTACGATGATTCTAACTGAAATAAGTCACACAGAAAAAGAAACATCATAAGATATCAGTAATACACGGAATGGAAACTTGGCTACACAGGAACTGAATTACAGAACAGAACAGGGTCTCAAATTTAGAAAACCAACTTATGCTTGCTTAAGGGGAAAGGTGAGTTGGGGTGCTGCATAAAACCAGAGATTGAAATGAGCACAGATAAAGTTCCTTAAGCCAAATATGGAATAGACAAGAGCTACTCCTTGCTCAACGAAATTTACTCAACACCCCATATTAAAAGCCTAAGACTGTAACGGACTAGTAAGTATCTTAAAACCTATGGATTGCTATGTCTCCGAAAGAGAATCAAGCATGTGTACAGGGGCATAAACGCAGCAGTGATAGGATTGGAGAGGTTCGTGAGCAAATGAAGACCTTTGAAGTCATATTGCATGGTACCCATTCCACGGGTTTCAACTACCCAGGTTTAAGGTATTCTTCCTTCATCTAAAACATGCATGTGGAACCTAGAGTATGATCAACCATGTGATCGGGCGACGTGTTCAAATATGTCTCAGTTTTCCTCCCCTGGTACTCGGGTGCAACATTCCAGATGCTTTACTAACACTCTCCCCACTTGGAGAGTCAGTCCCTTTAACCTCCTGTTTGGCCCGCTTTGCAATTTCTGTGGAAGATGAACAGGAATAGCGAGAACCAATGAAAGACTAGCTGGAGGTGTCTGGATGGGCAAATTTAACTCTCATTTCCCACCAGGAAGAGGAATTAACCAAAGGCTCAGTTCCGTGCCGGAACCACATTAGGGCCTGAAGACATCCTGCGGTGTTGCGGCCAGCTCACAAGAAAGCGAGTTGAAGAAAGGAGCTCAGGGGCACTGTAATTCACAAACCTGCAGAGTTATAAATGACAGCTATCGTCCAAAAATAGACTGAAGTAAGGCTGCCAAGAGGACTTGAAAGCGGGGCAGAATTGCAGGAAACCGATTTCAGGAGGTAGACTGGAATTGCATTTCAAGCATAGGAAAAGAGGCAGAACGTCCACAGTGATGCACTTGGCCAAAAAGGGCGTATGCGTTTTTTCCTGAATATATTCAGGAAAAAACGCATACGCCCTTTTTGGCCAACCAAGCAAGCTTGCAAAGGAAATCTGCACTACAATGAAGTCTCACTTCCCCCCGGTCAAAAGGGCCATCTGAAAAAAGTGTAAAATCCAGAAAGGCAGGACAGGACATGGAGAACTGGGAGCCTTGTTATGCTGATGGGCGGGATGTAAATTGCCAACAGCCACTCCGGAGAAGTGTATGGTGTTTCCTGAAACATCTAAAAAACAAAGCAACAGAGCCTAGTGCACTTCCACTTATGGTCCTATAGCTTAGGGAAATTAAAATCAAAAAGACACAGCCACCCCAAAGTTTGGGACGCCTCTGTTTACAAGAACCTCGTTTACCGTACAAGTTCAATATCACAGAAAGTGAAAAATGGATAAAGAAGTTCTGGTACTCATGTACAAAGCAATATCACTCAGCAATGAAATCTATGTCACCAGGCCCGTAGCAGCATAATGAGTGGATTCGGGTATGGTGATTCTAACTGAAATAAGTCACACAGAAAAAGAAACATCAAAAAATATCACTAATACATGGAATTTAAACTTGGCTACAGAGGAACTGAATTACAAAACAGAACAGGGTCTCAAATTTAGAAAACCAACTTATGCTTGCTTAAGGGGAAAGGTGAGTTGGGGTGCTGCATAAAACCAGAGATTGAAATGAGCACAGATAAAGTTCCTTAAGCCAAATATGGAATAGACAAGAGCTACTCCTTGCTCAACGAAATGGACTCAACACCCCATATTAAACGCCTAAGAATGTACCTGACTAGTAAGTATCTTAAAACCTAGGGATTGCTATGTCTCCGAAAGACAATCAAGCGTGCTTACTGGGGCATAAATGCAGCAGTGATAGGATTGGAGAGGTTCGGTGAGCAAATGAAGACCCTTTGAAGTCATATTGCATGGTACCCATTCCACGGGTATCAACTCTCCAGGTTTAAGGTATTCTTCCTTCAGCTAAAACATGCATGTGGAACCCAGAGTATGATCAACCGTGTGATCGGGAGACGTGTTCAAATATGTCTCAGTTTTCCTCCCCTGGTACTCGGGTGCAACATTCCAGACGCTTTACTAACACTCTCCTGACTTGGACAGTCAGTGCCTTTAACCTCCTGTTTGGCCCAGTTTGCAATTTCTGCGGAAGATGAAGAGGAATAGGGAGAACCAATGAGAGACTAGCTGGAGGTGTCTGGACGGGCAAATTTAACTCTCATTTCCCACTAGGAAGAGGAATTAACCAAAGGCTCAGCGTGCCGTGGCAGAAACAGATTAGGGCCTGAAGCCATCCTGCGGTGTTGCGGCCAGCTCACAAGAAAGTGAGTTGAAGAAAGGAGTTCAGGGGCTCTGTAATTCACAAACCTGCAGAGTTATAAATGACAGCTATCGTCGAAAAATATACTGAAGTAAGGCTGCCAAGAGGACTTGAAAGCGGGGTAGAATTGCAGGATACCGATTTCAGGAGGTAGACTGGAATTGCATTGAAAGCGTAGGAAAAGAGGCAGAACGTCCACAATGATGCACTTGGCCAAAAGGGCATATGCGTTTTTTCCTGAATATATTCAGGAAAAAACGCATACGCCCTTTTTGGCCAACCAAGCAAGCTTGCAAAGGAAATCTGCACTACAATGAAGTCTCACTTCCCCCCGGTCAAAAGGGCCATCTGAAAAAAGTGTAAAATCCAGAAAGGCAGGACAGGCCATGGAGAACTGGGAGCCTTGTTATGCTGATGGGCGGGATGTAAATTGCCAACAACCACTCGGGAGAAGTGTATGGTGTTTCCTGAAACATCTAAAAAACAAAGCAACAGAGCCTAGGGCACTTCCACTTATGGTCCTATAGCTTAGGGAAATTAAAATCAAAAAGACACAGCCACCCCAAAGTTTGGAACGGCTCTGTTTACAAGAACCTCGTTTACAGTACAAGTTCAACATCGCAGAAAGTGAAAAATGGATAAAGAAGTTGTGGTATTTACTTACAAAGCAATATCACTCAGCAATGAAATCTGTGTCATCAGGCCCTTAGCAGCACAATGAGTGGATTCAGGTATGATGATTCTAACTGAAATAAGTCACACAGAAAAAGAAACATCATAAGATATCACTAATACACGGAATGTAAACTTGGCTACGCAGGAACTGCATTCCAAAACAGAACAGGGTCTCAAATTTAGAAAACCAACTTATGCTTGCTTAAGGGGAAAGGTGAGTTGGGGTGCTGCATAAAACCAGAGATTGAAATGAGCACAGATAAAGTTCCTTAAGCCAAATATGGAATAGACAAGAGCTACTCCTTGCTCAACGAAATGGACTCAAAACCCCATATTAAACGCCTAAGAATGTACCTGACTAGTAAGTATCTTAAAACCTATGGATTTCTATGTCTCCAAAAGAGAATCAAGCGTGTGTACAGGGGCATAAACGCAGCAGTGATAGGATTGGAGAGGTTCGGTGAGCAAATGAAGACCCTTTGAAGTCATATTGCATGGTACCCATTACACGGGTCTCAACTCTCCAGGTTTAAGGTATTCTTCCTTCAGCTAAAACATGCATGTGGAACCCAGAGTATGATCAACCATGTGAACGGGAGACGTGTTCAAATATGTCTCAGTTTTCCTCCCCTGGTACTCGGGTGCAACATTCCAGACGCTTTACTAACACTCTCCTGACTTGGAGAGTCAGTCCCTTTAACCTCCTGTTTGGCCCAGTTTGCAATTTCTGCGGAAGATGAACAGGAATAGCGAGAACCAATGAGAGGCTAGCTGGAGGTGTCTGGACGGGCAAATTTAACTCTCATTTCCCACCAGGAAGAGGAATTAACCAAAGGCTCAGCATGCCGGGCGGGAACCAGATTAGGGCCTGAAGCCATCCTGCGGTGTTGCGGCCAAGTCACAAGAAAGCGAGTTGAAGAAAGGAGCTCAGGGGCACGGCAATTTACAAACCAGCAGAGTTATAAATGACAGCTATCGTCCAAAAATAGACTGAAGTAAGGCTGCCAAGAGGACTTGAAAGCGGGGCAGAATTGCAGGAAACCGATTTCAGGAGGTAGACTGGAATTGCATTGAAAGCATAGGAAAAGAGGCAGAACGTCCACAATGATGCACTTGGCCAAAAAGGGCGTATGCTTTTTTTCCTGAATATATTCAGGAAAAAACGCATACGCCCTTTTTGGCCAACCAAGCAAGCTTGCAAAGGAAATCTGCACTACAATGAAGTCTCACTTCCCCCCGGGCAAAAGGGCCATCTGAAAAAAGTGTAAAATCCAGAAAGGCAAAAGGCCATTGAGAACTGGGAGCCTTGTTATGCTGATGGGCGTGATGTAAATTGCCAACAGACACTTGGGAGAAGTGTATGGTGTTTCCTGAAACATCTAAAAAACAAAGCAACAGAGCCTAGGGCACTTCCACTTATGGACCTATAGCTTAGGGAAATTAAAATCAAAAAGACACAGCCACCCCAAAGTTTGGAACGGCTCTGTTTACAAGAACCTCGTTTACAGTACAAGTTCAACATCGCAGAAAGTGAAAAATGGATAAAGAAGTTGTGGTATTCACTTACAAAGCAATATCACTCAGCAATGAAATCTATGTCATCAGGCCCTTAGCAGCACAATGAGTGGATTCAGGTATGATGATTCTAACTTAAATAAGTCACACAGAAAAAGAAACATCATAAGATATCAGTAATACACGGAATGGAAACTTGGCTACACAGGAACTGAATTACAGAACAGAACAGGGTCTCAAATTTAGAAAACCAACTTATGCTTGCTTAAGGGGAAAGGTGAGTTGGGGTGCTGCATAAAATCAGAGATTGAAATGAGCACAGATAAACTTCCTTAAGCCAAATATGGAATAGACAAGAGCTACTCCTTGCTCAACGAAATGGACTCAACACCCCATATTAAACGCCTAAGACTGTACCTGACTAGTAAGTATCTTAAAACCTATGGATTGCTATGTCTCCGAAAGAGAATCAAGCATGTGTACAGGGGCATAAACGCAGCAGTGATAGGATTGGAGAGGTTCGTGAGCAAATGAAGACCTTTGAAGTCATATTGCATGGTACCCATTCCACGGGTTTCAACTACCCAGGTTTAAGGTATTCTTCCTTCATCTAAAACATGCATGTGGAACCTAGAGTATGATCAACCATGTGATCGGGAGACGTGTTCAAATATGTCTCAGTTTTCCTCCCCTGGTACTCGGGTGCAACATTCCAGACGCTTTACTAACACTCTCCCCACTTGGAGAGTCAGTCCCTTTAACCTCCTGTTTGGCCCAGTTTTCAATTACTGTGGAGGATGAACAGGAATAGCGAGAACCAATGAAAGACTAGCTGGAGGTGTCTGGATGGGCAAATTTAACTCTCATTTCCCACCAGGAAGAGGAATTAACCAAAGGCTCAGTTCCGTGTCGGAACCACATTAGGGCCTGAAGTCATCATGCGGTGTTGCGGCCAGCTCACAAGAAAGCGAGTTGAAGAAAGGAGCTCAGGGGCACTGTAATTCACAAACCTGCAGAGTTATAAATGACAGCTATCGTCCAAAAATAGACTGAAGTAAGGCTGCCAAGAGGACTTGAAAGCGGGGCAGAATTGCAGGAAACCGATTTCAGGAGGTAGACTGGAATTGCATTGAAAGCATAGGAAAAGAGGCAGAACGTCCACAATGATGCACTTGGCCAAAAAGGGCGTATGCGTTTTTTCCTGAATATATTCAGGAAAAAACGCATACGCCCTTTTTGGCCAACCAAGCAAGCTTGCAAAGGAAATCTGCACTACAATGAAGTCTCACTTCCCCCCGGTCAAAAGGGCCATCTGAAAAAAGTGTAAAATCCAGAAAGGCAGGACAGGCCATGGAGAACTGGGAGCCTTGTTATGCTGATGGGCGGGATGTAAATTGCCAACAGCCACTCCGGAGAAGTGTATGGTGTTTCCTGAAACATCTAAAAAACAAAGCAACAGAGCCTAGTGCACTTCCACTTATGGTCCTATAGCTTAGGGAAATTAAAATCAAAAAGACACAGCCACCCCAAAGTTTGGAACGGCTCTGTTTACAAGAACCTCGTTTACCGTACAAGTTCAATATCACAGATAGTGAAAAATGGATAAAGAAGTTGTGGTACTCATGTACAAAGCAATATCACTCAGCAATGAAATCTATGTCACCAGGCCCGGAGCAGCATAATGAGTGGATTCGGGTATGGTGATTCTAACTGAAATAAGTCACACAGAAAAAGAAACATCAAAAAATATCACTAATACATGGAATTTAAACTTGGCTACAGAGGAACTGAATTACAAAACAGAACAGGGTCTCAAATTTAGAAAAGCAACTTATGCTTGCTTAAGTGGAAAGGTGAGTTGGGGTGCTGCATAAAACCAGAGATTGAAATGAGCACAGATAAAGTTCCTTAAGCCAAATATGGAATAGACAAGAGCTACTCCTTGCTCAACGAAATGGACTCCACACCCCATATTAAACGCCTAAGAATATACCTGACTAGTAATTATCTTAAAACCTATGGATTGCTATGTCTCCAAAAGAGAATCAAGCGTGTATACAAGGGTCATAAACGCAGCAGTGATAGGATTGGAGAGGTTCGGTGAGCAAATGAAGACCCTTTGAAGTCATATTGCATGGTACCCATTCCACGGGTCTCAACTCTCCAGGTTTAAGGTATTCTTCCTTCAGCTAAAACATGCATGTGGAACCCAGAGTATGATCAACCGTGTGATCGGGAGACGTGTTCAAATATGTCTCAGTTTTCCTCCCCTGGTACTCGGGTGCAACATTCCAGACGCTTTACTAACACTCTCCCGACTTGGACAGTCAGTGCCTTTAACCTCCTGTTTGGCCCAGTTTGCAATTTCTGCAGAAGATGAACAGGAATAGGGAGAACCAATGAGAGACTAGCTGGAGGTGTCTGGACGGGCAAATTTAACTCTCATTTCCCACTAGGAAGAGGAATTAACCAAAGGCTCAGCGTGCCGTGGCGGAAACAGATTAGGGCCTGAAGCCATCCTGCGGTGTTTCGGCCAGCTCACAAGAAAGTGAGTTGAAGAAAGGAGTTCAGGGGCTCTGTAATTCACAAACCTGCAGAGTTATAAATGACAGCTATCGTCGAAAAATAGACTGAAGTAAGGCTGCCAAGAGGACTTGAAAGCGGGGCAGAATTGCAGGATACCGATTTCAGGAGGTAGACTGGAATTGCATTGAAAGCGTAGGAAAAGAGGCAGAACGTCCACAATGATGCACTTTGCCAAAAGGGCATATGCGTTTTTTCCTGAATATATTCAGGAAAAAACGCATACGCCCTTTTTGGCCAACCAAGCAAGCTTGCAAAGGAAATCTGCACTACAATGAAGTCTCACTTCCCCCTGGTCAAAAGGGCCATCAGAATAAAGTGTAAAATCCAGAAAGGCAGGACAGGCCATGGAGAACTGGGAGCCTTGTTATGCTGATGGGCGGGATGTAAATTGCCAACAGACACTCGGGAGAAGTGTATGGTGTTTCCTGAAACATCTAAAAAACAAAGCAACAGAGCCTAGGGCACTTCCACTTATGGTCCTATAGCTTAGGGAAATTAATATCAAAAAGACACAGCAACCCCAAAATTTGGGACGGCTCTTTTTACAGGAATCTCTTCTACGGCGCAAGTTAAATATCCCAGAGAGCAAATAATGGATAAAGAAGTTGCGGTACTTCTGTACAACAGAATACCACTCAGCAATGAAATCTATGTCACCAGGCCCGTACCAGCATAATGTGTGCATTGAGGCACGATGATTCTAAGTGAAATAAGTCACACAGAAAAAGAAACATCATAAGGTATCACTAATACATGGAATGTGAACTTGGCTACACATGAACTGAATTACAAAACAGAACAGGGTCTCAAGTTTAGAAAACCAACTTATGCCTGCTTAAGGGGGAAGGTGAGTTGGGGTGCTGCATAAAAGCAGAGTTTGAAATTAGCACAGATACCGTTCCATAAGCCAAATATGTAATAGACAAGAGCTACCCCTTGCTCAACGAAATGGATTCAACAATGAGGTATCACCTCACACCTGGTAGAATAGGCATCATTGAAAATCTACAAACAAAAAATGCTGGAAAGGTTGTGGAGAAAAGGAACCCTCTTCCACTATTGTTGGGAATATAAATTGATACAGTCATTATGGAGAACAATATGGAATTTCTTAAGAAACTAACAATAGAATTACCATATGATACAGCAATCCCAGTACTGGACATATACCCAGACAAAACCATAAATCAAAAAGAGTCATTCACCGCAATGTTCATTGCATCACTATTTACAATATCGAGGTAATGGAAGCAACCTAAATGCCCACAGACAGACGAATGCATAAAGCTGTGGTACATATATAAAATGGAATATTACTAAGCCATGAAAAGGAATGAAATTGGGTCATTTGTAGAGACGTCGATGGATCTAGAGACTGTCATACAGAGTGAAGTAAGTCAGAAAGAGAAAAACAAATCTTGTATATTCATGCATATATGTGGAACCTAGAAAAACTGTACAGATTAACCATTTTGCAAGGCATAAATAGAGCAACAGATGTAGACAACAAACGTATGGACAACAAGGGGGGAAAGCTGTTGGGGGGTGGTGGTGGGAGGAGTTGAGAGACTGGGATTGGCATGTATACATTTATATGTATAAAATAGATAACCAATAAGAACCTGCTGTATAAAAATATAAAATAAAATTCAAAATTAAAAAGAAATAAAATTTAAAAAATAAAACAGAAAAAACAATTATTCCCTGCACATACATGTATTTATATGAATAAATTATTTCCATGCTTATATCTGTAAATACAAAAAAGAGGAATAAAACCTACCTTGAACCAAAAACGAAAAAGAGAAAAAAAACACAGAACCCACCAGTTACACAGAGGAAAACCGTATCAGGGCACTTGCTCCAGTTGTAAACAATTCTGAAGTTGGTCAGTGGTGGGGAATCGTCTCCCATTCAGCCAGCAGCCCCCACGCAACAAGCGTCCTCATTGCAAAGCTGGGGCACCGTGCCGAGGCATCTGTGAGTAAACGTGAGCTGAGCCCCAGGCCAGTTGCTGCTGAACTATTCCCACCCGTCCCAGGTAAAACACCTGAATATATACAAGGACTTGAAAGCCTAGAGGAAGGGCCATAGAGCCACACGAGTGACAGCATGCCGGCCGACTTGGTGCCTGCAGGCCAGCCAGGATGGTCCTGGCCCTGGGTGCTCTTCTGGAAGATTTCCATTTCCCTGCCTGAGATACCCGTCCTGTCCCTGCCCCCACTGCTTTTTTCCTTCCTCACCTCTGCCCAGGGAGAAATTCCAGCAGCAGGTATGGGTGACACATCCTCTTCTTTAGCAGGTGGCAGCCTGGCAACTGCTGCAGAAAGTCCAGCAGAGCCCCACTCACACTGGGCCACCCACAAAGCCGTGGCCTCTCACTCCCTCCCACCAGCCCAGCCCCGAGACTGCTGACAGGGCAGAGAAAATGGTGTCAGGCACGGCTGCAGGGGCTCTTGCTGCCTGGAGTGGTATTTATATTGATCTCAACCCAGGCACACCTGGGGAGGGCTGGCCGGCACGGTAAGGCTGCCCAGGTCAGCCAATCATCACCCCTCAGGGGCTCACAGTTGCAGAAAATGGAACTTGCTGAACCGGCCAGGTCCAAGGAACAGGTGTGGGCTCCTGAGAGTCAGGATAGACAAGGGGCTGCAGCTTTGGCTTGTTTTCTAATCATTTTATCTGGCCCATGAGTGGGAGACAACTTCAAGAAAACCCTCTCCTAATGAGAGGAACCCAGGAGTCAGGCAGAGGAGGGGTGGGTGGTGGTTGGAGACAGAGGCCTGGTGCCCCGGGTGCAGTGGAAGTCTCTGGAAGACCAGGTGGAGGGAGGCCTCACGGAGTGATGCCCAGGGTCACAGACCTGTCGCAGCTGCTGTTTGTTAGTTCAAGTCCTACTCTGAGGTGCTCTGTGTCAGCTCTGAGCGACACGTGAGCTGGGGGTGCTCTGCAATGAGGGCTATGTGCACGGTTCCTGTGTGCCCAGCCCTGCCACGGTACCTGCAAGGGTAGCTCTGTATCCTGGGAGGGGCCTGACCACGAGAGCCCCGTGGGCTGGGGTGGGGGTGGGGTACCTGCCCAGGTGAGCTCCATATTCTGGGATTGGTCTGACCACGAGAGCCCCATGGGCTGCTGGGGACCTGGTAAAGGATGTCAGGACAGTCAGTGAAGCCACCGAGGATATACCTCCAGTTGCTCCTAATTCCTACACCCTGCTGGTCATTCTACCAACCACCAGGACATGGTATTCTGTATTAGTCTTCAATGATGCCTTCTTTTGTATTCCATTAGTCCCAGAGTCACAAGAAATTTTGGCTTGTGAGTGGCAGGACTCCACATACAACTAAAACAATACTTCCGGGCCGTCTGGCCCCAAGGGTGCAAAAATTCCCACACCATCTTTGGGGAAAGCTTAGCTAAAGACCTAAAAGTTCTACCTCTGGAAAAGGAAACCCTCCTTCAATATGCAGACGACATTCTGATCACCAGCCCTACTAAGGAGGCCTCTGAACTACCAAGCCAATAAAGGATAGAAGTTGTCCAAGAAAAAGCTCAAATATCACAGACTGCGGTGACCTGCCTGGGCTTCATTCTCACAGAAGGTCAGAGAAGCCCATCCCAGGAAAGGGAAGAAACCATTTTCAGCCTTACCCCTTTCTAAAACTAGAAGACAGCTTAGGGGTTCCTGGGGAGGCCAGGGTTTGCTGCTTCTGGATCCCTAACTACAGTCTACTAGCTGGGCCTCTATATGAAACACTGAAAGGAAAAGATGATGATCCTTTTGAATAGAATCCAGAAGTGGCCTTTCAAGAATGGAAAGAGCAGTCAATTCAGACCCTTGCCCTGGAACTCCCTAATTTAGCTAAACCCTTTGACCTTTACATTCCCGGTGAAAGGTGAATCGCCATTGGAGAATTAGTGCAAAAACTGGGACCGCTTGAAATGGAACAATGCAAGAATGCCATCCAGGTAGGATAAACTACGGTCACTAAGGGGCTTGGCCCACTGCCACATCTGGCCAAGATACTGGCGGTATCTAAAAACCTGGAAATCAGCAGCCCAAAAGGCCACCTCCCTCCTAAGGGAAAAGGACCCCACGTGGTGATCCTAACCACCAACCATGCCCTGAAGTTGCAGGGTTCGCTCCGTGGGCACACCGACCTCGAGTGAGGAGGCCCTCCAACTCCAACATCCAGAGAGATAACCGGGGGCAACAGGGCACCATGACGACTCGTGTGAACATCACTTGACCTGGAGTTTCTCTCATAAAACAACAAGAGTGTGTCCCAAAAGAGTAGACTACTGCTTGCAGGACTTACTGCACCCAGAGGGGAGCTAATAATCTTGGCGGGGGAACAGTATACCACACTGTCACCATAGAAAAGCCTACAGACACCGTGATGATGGTGGCCAATAAGACCGGCTGGACTCCTGTTTACTTCAAAAGGCTGTTGACTCAGTAGCCATCATGGTCCTTGGTCACCACTGACCCTGGACTGTCTGGGAGTTGAGCGGGCAGGGCTCTGACACCTGGTGCTGTTTGTACGTTAATTCAGGGGCCTAACTGAAGAAAGCGCAGACTACTGGTCAGAGCATCTAGGCTGGCAGAGACGGTCAGCCTAAGGTGGCCGAACAAATGTGGGGCGGGGTGAAACCGGCCCCCACAGCGTCTCTGCACATCTCTTTCCTGGACCCTTAAAGGTCATTAGAATCTATAACACTTCCAATGCTGGTGCTCAGGTGGACGAGCAGGGAGGCAGGGGTCCTGGGGACAATCAACGTCACCGGGAGGCTGCTGGGGAGAAGCTCTGACCCTCGCCCCAGGGTATGAGGGCTCCCAACTCAGCACTCAGCAGTTACAGAAGAAGGGTCTGCACCCTCAGCACTCCAAGAATGAGGAACGGGACAAAAGGCAGAGGAGGGGTTTGTCCCCAGCAAAGCCCATTAAAAATCCCTGGGAGATAAAAATAGAATCTGGGCAATAAAGTCAAGTCTAACCTTTTTTATCCTTTGTGCTTTGTCTAATTTCACGTGCTCCTAGGGTCCCGCATGCAGAGGTTCCACACCCGGCACTTCAGACCAGATTTCCTAGTGCAGAATGGCTGGGTCGACACCTCAGCTCCTGGGGCCCAGTGCAGACTCCACGATATAGAGCCTGAGCTACAGCCAACCCGGCCCTCGAGAGCTCCGCCGCCTCCCTCCCTCCCACTGACTCTGACAGGATCTCTACACAGCAGCCCAGCCCACAGCCCACGGGGTAGTGCATGCTCTCACCTCTCCATTCTCTGATCAAAATATAAAGTTTCCTTTGCTTGTGAACCAAACTCAGTCTCGATCTGTTGGCCCCAATGACACTGGGCAGGGGGACACTTGTTGGGGTCCACTCTGGAGGATCAGTAACAGAAATTGAGACTATTGTAACCTCAATGAACAGATGTGTGAGCCAAACTGTAGTTAACATAGAACAGTGTATAAGGCTCGGGTAAAATAAGATGTTTTTAACACTTCCATTTGATATTTCCATCACTTTTTATAAGCAAGTTCAGTGAAAAGGTTTGTCTTATTTGTCAGGTCAATATTAGAGAAACGAAGTGATTTCTTTCCAAGGATGTACAGCTAATAATCTTGGTTAAACCTTCAATCTTGTTTTAAATGCTTTTCCATTGAAAATGATACCTCTCTTTCAGCTCCCCCATTTCTGAGAAGTATAAAATCTTATAATTTATTATTACCAAAGGGGAAAGGTGGGAGGAGGGATAAATTAACAGTTTGGAATGAACACATACACACTGCTATGTATAAAATAGATCATCAACAAGGAACTACTGTATAGCACAGGGAACTACACTCAACATTTTGCAATAACCTATAAGGGGAAATAATCTGAAAAAGAATAGATATTTTTATTGACATCATCTATCAATGACAGTTACAGTGTAGCCTAAGGGAAGCTGGTGGTGAGTGCTTCTGACCCTGAAGACTTCAATCATCTAAAGTTTGGACTCTGCCTGCTTCCCAAGGCCCTTAATGAACATATGTGTAGCCGTAGCTTAAAAACTTCCCCAGTTTGGGTTTCGGGGAGACACTGATTTTGAAAAAGCCCTGGTGTTCTCCTTACATGAATGGGACTCTTCCTACTGCTAAAACATGTCTGTCACACCCAGAGGATGGTATACCGTCTGATCGGGAAGAGTTTGGAAAAGGCACCTCATCTCCTCATCTCCTGGTGCTCGGGTTCACCCCTCCAGCGTCTTTACTAACAGTCTCCCCACTTGGAGATGTCAGCACTGTCAACATCCTGTTGCGTACAGTTTGGAATTTGTCCAGAGGATGAAGCGGAAGGATGAGGAACAATGAGAGACAAGTCCTAGGTGTTCAGACAGGCACATGTCACTCTAATTTCCAATCAGGAAGACGAATTGACCAAAGGCTAGGGTTGCCCATGGAAACAGTATAGGGCTTGAGGAAATCCCGCTGCTTTGTGGCCAGTTCCCATAAACACGAGTTGAACAATGGAACTCAGGGGCAGTAAAATTCACAAAACTGCAGAGTTGAAAATATCCATCACTGAAAAATGTCTTGAGGAAAGTCAGAGAAAAGGACTTGTAAGCAAGGGAGAATGGCAGGAAAGGGATTTGAGGAGGTAGAAAGGACTCGCCATTAAGCACAAGAAAAGGAGCTGAACATTGCCAACATTGCCAACATTGCAGTTGGCCAAAAAGGGTGTATGCGTTCTTTTCTGTATATATTCAAGAAAAGGGCATACACTTTTTTAGCCAACCAAACAGGTGGGCACTGGAAGTCAATACTACAAAAGATATCACTTCGCATCAGTCAGAAGAGCCATCCTCATAAAGCGTAAACAACAGAAATGCAGGACAGGGCAACGAGAAGAGGGAGCCCTGTGAGACTTATAGTGGAAATGTATATTGCCAACGGCCATTCTGGAGAAGTGTATTGTGTTTACTAAAGCATCTAAAAAATGAGCTACAGAGCATAGGGCACTTGCACTCATGGGCGTATATCTTGGGAAAAACAAAAATCGAGAGGACACAGGCACCCCAATGTTTACCCCCTCTCTGTTTAAAAGATCCTCGACTAGGATATAACTTAAATGTCTCTGGAGGGAAAAAATGGATAGAGATGTGGTACTTAGGTAGAGTGGAATATTATTCAGCCTGGAAATCAATGAAATATGGCCAGTTGTAACAACTCCGGAGGAGTTACGTATGATCATTCTAAGTGACAGAATTCAAAAAGAAAAAGACACATATCATAAGATATCACTTAAAGGTGGAATCCAAAATGGCTACACATGAAGTAAATTACAAAACAAAAACATAGTCAAATATGTAGAAAACACGCATAAGGCTGCTAAACGGGAAAGGTGGGGAGGGGTGAGGCATCATCCAGGAGGTTGAAATTAGCAAAGATACCATTCCAAATACCAAACTGATAATCAACAAGGCCTACACGGTAGCTAAAAGAACTGCACTCAGCACACTCAAGTCACCGGAAAAGAATATATACGACTGGTAAGAATCTGAAAAAGAATTTATTGATGTCTCTCTGTACGTGAATCAAGTGGATGTACAGCAGCAAGAAACAGAGCTTTGAAAATCAGCTGTAACCAATATAGTAATAAATTGAAAAAAATAAACGACAGAGAGACAGAGAAAACCTCTTACAACTTTTCCTCAGGGACGGTGATGCAACATGGATTGAACACATCTAGACCCACAGCAGGATGAGACATAAGGCTGGAAACTGTTTGCGCTAAGAGAAATGTGAGGTTGGGTGAGGAAATGCACACCCTTTAAAGTAATACTACCTGGTACCCATTCAATGGGTCCCAAATCTGCAGGTTCAAGGGATCTTCCTACAGCTAAAACATGCATGGAAAACCCAGAGGACTGTACACCATGTGATCGGGAGATGTGTCTAAAATGCACCTCATTTATCCTCTCCTGGTGCTCCTGTTCACCATTCCAGCCACGCTACTTAGAATCTCCCCACTTGGAGAATCAGCACATTTAAACTTCTGTTTCACACATTTTGCAAATTGTGAGGAGGATGAACGGGAAGAGGGGGAACCAATGAGAGAAGAGTTGTAGGGGTTTGGACGGGCACATATCACTCTAATTTCCCATTAAGAGTAAGAATTAAAGGAAGGCTCAGCCTGCCTCGCCGGAGCCAAAATAGGGCCTGAAGCAATCCTGCGGGTTTGAGGCCAGCTCACAAAAGAGCAACTTAAAAAATGGAGCTCAGGGTCACTGCAATTCACAAACCTGCAGAGTTATAAATGAAAACTAACGTCCAAAAATATGTTGAGGTAAGGCAAAGAAGAGGATCTGAATGCAAGACAGAATTGCAAGAAACAGATTTCAAGAGATAGATTGGACTCGTCTTTAACGCACATGAAAAGCGGCAGAATTTCGACAATGATGCAGTTGGCCCAAAAGGGCGTATGCGTTTTTTCCTGATTATATCCAGGAAAAAACGCATACGCACTTTATGGGCAACGAAGCAAGCAAGCAATGCAAATGTGCACAACAAAGAAGTCTCACTTCCCACCGGTCAAAAGGGCCATCCTAAAAAATTGTAAAAACCAGAAATGCAGGACAGGCCATGGAGAACAGGGAGCCTTTATATGCTGATGGGCAGTGTGTGAACTGCCGAGAGCCACTCTGGAGAAGTGTATGGTGGTTCCTAAATCATCTAAAAAACAGAGCTACAGAGCATAGGACACTTCCAATCATGGGAGTATATCTAGGGAAGTCTAAAAATCAACAAGACACAAGCACACCACAGTTTAGGGCTACTCTGTTTACAAGAACCTCAACTTCAGTACACCTTAAATATCCCAGGAAAGAGAACAATGGATAAAGAAGATGTGGTACTTATGTACAATGGAATATCTCTTCACCATGAAATCAATGTAATAAGGCTAGTAGAAGGATAAAGAGTGGATTTAGGTCCGATAATACTACTTGAAATAAGTCAAACAGAAAAAGAAACATATCATAAGATATCACTTATAGAGGGAGGGTAAATATGGCTGCACAAGAAATGAATTACAGAACAGAACAGTGTCTCACATTTAGAAAACACACTTATGTCAGCTTAAGGGGAAAGGAGAGGTGGGGTGATGCATAAAACCAGAGTTTGAAATTAGCACAGATACCGTTCAATAAACCAAATAGGTATTAGACAAGATCTACACCTTGCTCAATGAACAGGCCTCAACACACCCTATACACCGCAGAGAAATATATCTGAGGAATAAGAATCTTAAAACGCATGTATTGATATATCTCCATAAGGGAATCAAGTGTGTGCAGAGCGGCACAAACACAGCAGTGAAAAGGAGCTAAACCCCATTATAGAAATAAATTTTAAAAACAAAACGCTGAAACAATGAAAGAGAGAAAAATTCTTACAAAATTCGCTCAGGGGCTGTGATGCAACCTGGATTGACCACATATAAACCCACAGCTGGATAAGACATAAGGCTGGACACTTGGGGCTGACAGGATTGGTGAGCTTTGGTGAGCAACTGCCGAAAGTTTAATGCAATACTTCATGCTACTCAGTCCAAGGGTCCCAACACTCCAGGTTGAAGGGAATCTTCCTACAGCTAAACCATGCTTGGGAAACCCAGCGACTGGTATACCATATGATCGGGAAAGGTTTCTAAAACGCACCTCATTTTTCCTCTCCTGGGGCTCCGGATCGACATTCCAGCCGCTTTACTAACAACATCCCCACATGGAGTCAATGCCTTTAAGTTCTGGTATCGCACAGTCTGCAGTTAGTGCAGAGGATGAATGGGAATAGGGGGAACCAGTGAGAAACTAGCTGTAGCGGTTTCAATGGGCACATGTCACTCTAATATCACATCAGTAAGAAGAATTAACCAAAGGCACAGCAAGGTGCCCCAGAAGAAAAATAGGGCTTCAAGGAATCCTGTGGTTATGGGGCAAGACCACAAAAATAAGAGCTAAAAAATGGAGCTAAGGGCCACTGCAATTCAAAAACCTGCAGAGTTATAAAGGCCAACTATTTTTAAAAAATATATTGAGGTAAGGCTATGAAGAGGCATTGAAAGCAAGGCAGAATTGCAGGAAACCGATTTCAGGAGGTAGACTGGAATTGCATTGAAAGCATATGAAGAGAGTCAGAAACTCGACAATGATGCACTTGGCCAAAAACGGCGTATGCATTTTTTCCTGAATATATTCAGGAAAAAACGCATACGCACTTTTTGGCCAACCAAGCAAGCTTGCAAAGGAAATCTGCACTACAATGAAGTCTCACTTCCCCCCGGTCAAAAGGGCCATCTGAAAAAAGTGTAAAATCCATACAGGCACGACAGGCCATGGAGAACTGGGAGCCTTCTTATGCTGATGGGCGGGATGTAAATTGCCAACAGCCACTCTGGAGAAGTGTATGGTGTTTCCTGAAACATCTAAAAAACAAAGCAACAGATCCTAGGGCACTTCCACTTATGGTCCTATAGCTTAGGGAAATTAAAATCAAAAAGACACAGCCACCCCAAAGTTTGGGACGGCTCTGTTTACAAGAACCTCGTTTACGGTACAAATTCAATATCGCAGAAAGTGAAAAATGGATAAAGAACTTGTGGTACTTACGTACAATGCAATATCACTCAGCAATGAAATCTATGTCATCAGGCCCGTAGCAGCATAATGAGTGGATTCAGGTATGATGATTCGAACTGAAATAAGTCACACAGAAAAGAAACATCATAAGGTATCACTAATACACAGAATGTGAACTTGGCTACACATGAACTGAATTACAAAACAGAACAGTGTCTCAAGTTTAGAAAACCAACTTACGCTTGCTTAACGGGGAAGGTGAGTTGGGGTGCTGCATAAAACCAGAGATTGAAATGAGCACAGATAAAGTTCCTTAAGCCAAATATGGAATAGACAAGAGCTACTCCTTGCTCAACGAAATGGACTCAACACCGCATATTAAACGCCTAAGAATGTACCTGACTAGTAAGTATCTTAAAACCTATGGATTGCTATGTCTCCGAAAGAGAATCAAGCATGTGTACAGGGGCATAAACGCAGCAGTGATAGGATTGGAGAGGTTCTGTGAGCAAATGAAGACCCTTTGAAGTCATATTGCATGGTACCCATTCCACGGGTCTCAACTCTCCAGGTTTAAGGTATTCTTCCTTCAGCTAAAACATGCATGTGGAACCCCGAGTATGATCAACCGTGTGAACGGGAGACGTGTTCAAATATGTCTCAGTTTTCCTCCCCTGGTACTCGGGTGCAACATTCCAGACGCTTTACTAACACTCTCCCGACTTGGACAGTCAGTGCCTTTAACCTCCTGTTTGGCCCAGTTTGCAATTTCTGCGGAAGATGAACAGGAATAGGGAGAACCAATGAGAGACTAGCTGGAGGTGTCTGGACGGGCAAATTTAACTCTCATTTCCCACTAGGAAGAGGAATTAACCAAAGGCTCAGCGTGCCGTGGTGGAAACAGATTAGGGCCTGAAGCCATCCTGCGGTGTTGCGGCCAGCTCACAAGAAAGCGAGTTGAAGAAAGGAGTTCAGGGGCTCTGTAATTCACAAACCTGCAGAGTTATAAATGACAGCTATCGTCCAAAAATATACTGAAGTAAGGCTGCCAAGAGGACTTGAAAGCGGGGCAGAATTGCAGGATACCGATTTCAGGAGGTAGACTGGAATTGCATTGAAAGCGTAGGAAAAGAGGCAGAACGTCCACAATGATGCACTTTGCCAAAAGGGCATATGCGTTTTTTCCTGAATATATTCAGGAAAAAACGCATACGCCCTTTTTGGCCAACCAAGCAAGCTTGCAAAGGAAATCTGCACTACAATGAAGTCTCACTTCCCCCCGGTCAAAAGGGCCATCAGAATAAAGTGTAAAATCCAGAAAGGCAGGACAGGCCATGGAGAACTGGGAGCCTTGTTATGCTGATGGGCGGGATGTAAATTGCCAACAGACACTCGGGAGAAGTGTATGGTGTTTCCTGAAACATCTAAAAAACAAAGCAACAGAGCCTAGGGCACTTCCACTTATGGTCCTATAGCTTAGGGAAATTAATATCAAAAAGACACAGCAACCCCAAAATTTGGGTCGGCTCTTTTTACAGGAATCTCTTCTACGGCACAAGTTAAATATCCCAGAGAGCAAATAATGGATAAAGAAGTTGCGGTACTTCTGTACAACAGAATACCACTCAGCAATGAAATCTATGTCACCAGGCCCGTACCAGCATAATGAGTGCATTGAGGCACGATGATTCTAAGTGAAATAAGTCACACAGAAAAAGAAACATCATAAGGTATCACTAATACACGGAATGTGAACTTGGCTACACATGAACTGAATTACAAAACAGAACAGGGTCTCAAGTTTAGAAAACCAACTTATGCCTGCTTAAGGGGGAAGGTGAGTTGGGGTGCTGCATAAAAGCAGAGTTTGAAATTAGCACAGATACCGTTCCATAAGCCAAATATGTAATAGACAAGAGCTACCCCTTGCTCAACGAAATGGATTCAACAATGAGGTATCACCTCACACCTGGTAGAATAGGCATCATTGAAAATCTACAAACAAAAAATGCTGGAAAGGGTGTGGAGAAAAGGAACCCTCTTCCACTATTGTTGGGAATATAAATTGATACAGTCATTATGGAGAACAATATGGAATTTCTTAAGAAACTAACAATAGAATTACCATATGATACAGCAATCCCAGTACTGGACATATACCCAGACAAAACCATAAATCAAAAAGAGTCATTCACCGCAATGTTCATTGCATCACTATTTACAATATCGAGGTAATGGAAGCAACCTAAATGCCCACAGACAGACGAATGCATAAAGCTGTGGTACATATATAAAATGGAATATTACTAAGCCATGAAAAGGAATGAAATTGGGTCATTTGTAGAGACGTCGATGGATCTAGAGACTGTCATACAGAGTGAAGTAAGTCAGAAAGAGAAAAACAAATCTTGTATATTCATGCATATATGTGGAACCTAGAAAAACTGTACAGATTAACCATTTTGCAAGGCATAAATAGAGCAACAGATGTAGACAACAAACGTATGGACAACAAGGGGGGAAAGCTGTTGGGGGGGTGGTGGTGGGAGGAGTTGAGAGACTGGGATTGGCATGTATACATTTATATGTATAAAATAGATAACCAATAAGAACCTGCTGTATAAAAATATAAAATAAAATTCAAAATTAAAAAGAAGTAAAATTTAAAAAATAAAACAGAAAAAACAATTATTCCCTGCACATACATGTATTTATATGAATAAATTATTTCCATGCTTATATCTGTAAATACAAAAAAGAGGAATAAAATCTACCTTGAACCAAAAACGAAAAAGAGAAAAAAAACACAGAACCCACCAGTTACACAGAGGAAAACCGTATCAGGGCACTTGCTCCAGTTGTAAACAATTCTGAAGTTGGTCAGTGGTGGGGAATCGTCTCCCATTCAGCCAGCAGCCCCCACGCAACAAGCGTCCTCATTGCAAAGCTGGGGCACCGTGCCGAGGCATCTGTGAGTAAACGTGAGCTGAGCCCCAGGCCAGTTGCTGCTGAACTATTCCCACCCGTCCCAGGTAAAACACCTGAATATATACAAGGACTTGAAAGCCTAGAGGAAGGGCCATAGAGCCACACGAGTGACAGCATGCCGGCCGACTTGGTGCCTGCAGGCCAGCCAGGATGGTCCTGGCCCTGGGTGCTCTTCTGGAAGATTTCCATTTCCCTGCCTGAGATACCCGTCCTGTCCCTGCCCCCACTGCTTTTTTCCTTCCTCACCTCTGCCCAGGGAGAAATTCCAGCAGCAGGTATGGGTGACACATCCTCTTCTTTAGCAGGTGGCAGCCTGGCAACTGCTGCAGAAAGTCCAGCAGAGCCCCACTCACACTGGGCCACCCACAAAGCCGTGGCCTCTCACTCCCTCCCACCAGCCCAGCCCCGAGACTGCTGACAGGGCAGAGAAAATGGCGTCAGGCACGGCTGCAGGGGCTCTTGCTGCCTGGAGTGGTATTTATATTGATCTCAACCCAGGCACACCTGGGGAGGGCTGGCCGGCACGGTAAGGCTGCCCAGGTCAGCCAATCATCACCCCTCAGGGGCTCACAGTTGCAGAAAATGGAACTTGCTGAACCGGCCAGGTCCAAGGAACAGGTGTGGGCTCCTGAGAGTCAGGATAGACAAGGGGCTGCAGCTTTGGCTTGTTTTCTAATCATTTTATCTGGCCCATGAGTGGGAGACAACTTCAAGAAAACCCTCTCCTAATGAGAGGAACCCAGGAGTCAGGCAGAGGAGGGGTGGGTGGTGGTTGGAGACAGAGGCCTGGTGCCCCGGGTGCAGTGGAAGTCTCTGGAAGACCAGGTGGAGGGAGGCCTCACGGAGTGATGCCCAGGGTCACAGACCTGTCGCAGCTGCTGTTTGTTAGTTCAAGTCCTGCTCTGAGGTGTTCTGGGTCAGCTCTGAGCGACACGTGAGCTGGGGGTGCTCTGCAATGAGGGCTATGTGCACGGTTCCTGTGTGCCCAGCCCTGCCACGGTACCTGCAAGGGTAGCTCTGTATCCTGGGAGGGGCCTGACCACGAGAGCCCCGTGGGCTGGGGTGGGGGTGGGGTACCTGCCCAGGTGAGCTCCATATTCTGGGATTGGTCTGACCACGAGAGCCCCATGGGCTGCTGGGGACCTGGTAAAGGATGTCAGGACAGTCAGTGAAGCCACCGAGGATATACCTCCAGTTGCTCCTAATTCCTACACCCTGCTGGTCATTCTACCAACCACCAGGACATGGTATTCTGTATTAGTCTTCAATGATGCCTTCTTTTGTATTCCATTAGTCCCAGAGTCACAAGAAATTTTGGCTTGTGAGTGGCAGGACTCAACATACAACTAAAACAATACTTCCGGGCCGTCTGGCCCCAAGGGTGCAAAAATTCCCACACCATCTTTGGGGAAAGCTTAGCTAAAGACCTAAAAGTTCTACCTCTGGAAAAGGAAACCCTCCTTCAATATGCAGACGACATTCTGATCACCAGCCCTACTAAGGAGGCCTCTGAACTACCAAGCCAATAAAGGATAGAAGTTGTCCAAGAAAAAGCTCAAATATCACAGACTGCGGTGACCTGCCTGGGCTTCATTCTCACAGAAGGTCAGAGAAGCCCATCCCAGGAAAGGGAAGAAACCATTTTCAGCCTTACCCCTTTCTAAAACTAGAAGACAGCTTAGGGGTTCCTGGGGAGGCCAGGGTTTGCTGCTTCTGGATCCCTAACTACAGTCTACTAGCTGGGCCTCTATATGAAACACTGAAAGGAAAAGATGATGATCCTTTTGAATAGAATCCAGAAGTGGCCTTTCAAGAATGGAAAGAGCAGTCAATTCAGACCCTTGCCCTGGAACTCCCTAATTTAGCTAAACCCTTTGACCTTTCCATTCCCGGTGAAAGGTGAATCGCCATTGGAGAATTAGTGCAAAAACTGGGACCACTTGAAATGGAACAATGCAAGAATGCCATCCAGGTAGGATAAACTACGGTCACTAAGGGGCTTGGCCCACTGCCACATCTGGCCAAGATACTGGCGGTATCTAAAAACCTGGAAATCAGCAGCCCAAAAGGCCACCTCCCTCCTAAGGGAAAAGGACCCCACGTGGTGATCCTAACCACCAACCATGCCCTGAAGTTGCAGGGTTCGCTCCGTGGGCACACCGACCTCGAGTGAGGAGGCCCTCCAACTCCAACATCCAGAGAGATAACCGGGGGCAACAGGGCACCATGACGACTCGTGTGAACATCACTTGACCTGGAGTTTCTCTCATAAAACAACAAGAGTGTGTCCCAAAAGAGTAGACTACTGCTTGCAGGACTTACTGCACCCAGAGGGGAGCTAATAATCTTGGCGGGGGAACAGTATACCACACTGTCACCATAGAAAAGCCTACAGACACCGTGATGATGGTGGCCAATAAGACCGGCTGGACTCCTGTTTACTTCAAAAGGCTGTTGACTCAGTAGCCATCATGGTCCTTGGTCACCACTGACCCTGGACTGTCTGGGAGTTGAGCGGGCAGGGCTCTGACACCCGGTGCTGTTTGTACGTTAATTCAGGGGCCTAACTGAAGAAAGCGCAGACTACTGGTCAGAGCATCTAGGCTGGCAGAGACGGTCAGCCTAAGGTGGCCGAACAAATGTGGGGCGGGGTGAAACCGGCCCCCACAGCGTCTCTGCACATCTCTTTCCTGGACCCTTAAAGGTCATTAGAATCTATAACACTTCCAATGCTGGTGCTCAGGTGGACGAGCAGGGAGGCAGGGGTCCTGGGGACAATCAACGTCACCGGGAGGCTGCTGGGGAGAAGCTCTGACCCTCGCCCCAGGGTATGAGGGCTCCCAACTCAGCACTCAGCAGTTACAGAAGAAGGGTCTGCACCCTCAGCACTCCAAGAATGAGGAACGGGACAAAAGGCAGAGGAGGGGTTTGTCCCCAGCAAAGCCCATTAAAAATCCCTGGGAGATAAAAATAGAATCTGGGCAATAAAGTCAAGTCTAACCTTTTTTATCCTTTGTGCTTTGTCTAATTTCACGTGCTCCTAGGGTCCCGCATGCAGAGGTTCCACACCCGGCACTTCAGACCAGATTTCCTAGTGCAGAATGGCTGGGTCGACACCTCAGCTCCTGGGGCCCAGTGCAGACTCCACGATATAGAGCCTGAGCTACAGCCAACCCGGCCCTCGAGAGCTCCGCCGCCTCCCTCCCTCCCACTGACTCTGACAGGATCTCTACACAGCAGCCCAGCCCACAGCCCACAGCCCACGGGGTAGTGCATGCTCTCACCTCTCCATTCTCTGATCAAACTATAAAGTTTCCTTTGCTTGTGAACCAAACTCAGTCTCGATCTGTTGGCCCCAATGACACTGGGCAGGGGGACACTTGTTGGGGTCCACTCTGGAGGATCAGTAACAGAAATTGAGACTATTGTAACCTCAATGAACAGATGTGTGAGCCAAACTGTAGTTAACATAGAACAGTGTATAAGGCTCGGGTAAAATAAGATGTTTTTAACACTTCCATTTGATATTTCCATCACTTTTTATAAGCAAGTTCAGTGAAAAGGTTTGTCTTATTTGTCAGGTCAATATTAGAGAAACGAAGTGATTTCTTTCCAAGGATGTACAGCTAATAATCTTGGTTAAACCTTCAATCTTGTTTTAAATGCTTTTCCATTGAAAATGATACCTCTCTTTCAGCTCCCCCATTTCTGAGAAGTATAAAATCTTATAATTTATTATTACCAAAGGGGAAAGGTGGGAGGAGGGATAAATTAACAGTTTGGAATGAACACATACACACTGCTATGTATAAAATAGATCATCAACAAGGAACTACTGTATAGCACAGGGAACTACACTCAACATTTTGCAATAACCTATAAGGGGAAATAATCTGAAAAAGAATAGATATTTTTATTGACATCATCTATCAATGACAGTTAAAGTGTAGCCTAAGGGAAGCTGGTGGTGAGTGCTTCTGACCCTGAAGACTTCAATCATCTAAAGTTTGGACTCTGCCTGCTTCCCAAGGCCCTTAATGAACATATGTGTAGCCGTAGCTTAAAAACTTCCCCAGTTTGGGTTTCGGGGAGACACTGATTTTGAAAAAGCCCTGGTGTTCTCCTTACATGAATGGGACTCTTCCTACTGCTAAAACATGTCTGTCACACCCAGAGGATGGTATACCGTCTGATCGGGAAGAGTTTGGAAAAGGCATCTCATCTCCTCATCTCCTGGTGCTCGGGTTCACCCCTCCAGCGTCTTTACTAACAGTCTCCCCACTTGGAGATGTCAGCACTGTCAACATCCTGTTGCGTACAGTTTGGAATTTGTCCAGAGGATGAAGCGGAAGGATGAGGAACAATGAGAGACAAGTCCTAGGTGTTCAGACAGGCACATGTCACTCTAATTTCCAATCAGGAAGACGAATTGACCAAAGGCTAGGGTTGCCCATGGAAACAGAATAGGGCTTGAGGAAATCCCGCTGCTTTGTGGCCAGTTCCCATAAACACGAGTTGAACAATGGAACTCAGGGGCAGTAAAATTCACAAAACTGCAGAGTTGAAAATATCCATCACTGAAAAATGTCTTGAGGAAAGTCAGAGAAAAGGACTTGTAAGCAAGGGAGAATGGCAGGAAAGGGATTTGAGGAGGTAGAAAGGACTCGCCATTAAGCACAAGAAAAGGAGCTGAACATTGCCAACATTGCAGTTGGCCAAAAAGGGTGTATGCGTTCTTTTCTGTATATATTCAAGAAAAGGGCATACACTTTTTTAGCCAACCAAACAGGTGGGCACTGGAAGTCAATACTACAAAAGATATCACTTCGCATCAGTCAGAAGAGCCATCCTCATAAAGCGTAAACAACAGAAATGCAGGACAGGGCAACGAGAAGAGGGAGCCCTGTGAGACTTATAGTGGAAATGTATATTGCCAACGGCCATTCTGGAGAAGTGTATTGTGTTTACTAAAGCATCTAAAAAATGAGCTACAGAGCATAGGGCACTTGCACTCATGGGCGTATATCTTGGGAAAAACAAAAATCGAGAGGACACAGGCACCCCAATGTTTACCCCCTCTCTGTTTAAAAGATCCTCGACTAGGATATAACTTAAATGTCTCTGGAGGGAAAAAATGGATAGAGATGTGGTACTTAGGTAGAGTGGAATATTATTCAGCCTGGAAATCAATGAAATATGGCCAGTTGTAACAACTCCGGAGGAGTTACGTATGATCATTCTAAGTGACAGAATTCAAAAAGAAAAAGACACATATCATAAGATATCACTTAAAGGTGGAATCCAAAATGGCTACACATGAAGTAAATTACAAAACAAAAACATAGTCAAATATGTAGAAAACACGCATAAGGCTGCTAAACGGGAAAGGTGGGGAGGGGTGAGGCATCATCCAGGAGGTTGAAATTAGCAAAGATACCATTCCAAATACCAAACTGATAATCAACAAGGCCTACACGGTAGCTAAAAGAACTGCACTCAGCACACTCAAGTCACCGGAAAAGAATATATACGACTGGTAAGAATCTGAAAAAGAATTTATTGATGTCTCTCTGTACGTGAATCAAGTGGATGTACAGCAGCAAGAAACAGAGCTTTGAAAATCAGCTGTAACCAATATAGTAATAAATTGAAAAAAATAAACGACAGAGAGACAGAGAAAACCTCTTACAACTTTTCCTCAGGGACGGTGATGCAACATGGATTGAACACATCTAGACCCACAGCAGGATGAGACATAAGGCTGGAAACTGTTTGCGCTAAGAGAAATGTGAGGTTGGGTGAGGAAATGCACACCCTTTAAAGTAATACTACCTGGTACCCATTCAATGGGTCCCAAATCTGCAGGTTCAAGGGATCTTCCTACAGCTAAAACATGCATGGAAAACCCAGAGGACTGTACACCATGTGATCGGGAGATGTGTCTAAAATGCACCTCATTTATCCTCTCCTGGTGCTCCTGTTCACCATTCCAGCCACGCTACTTAGAATCTCCCCACTTGGAGAATCAGCACATTTAAACTTCTGTTTCACACATTTTGCAAATTGTGAGGAGGATGAACGGGAAGAGGGGGAACCAATGAGAGAAGAATTGTAGGGGTTTGGACGGGCACATATCACTCTAATTTCCCATTAAGAGTAAGAATTAAAGAAAGGCTCAGCCTGCCTCGCCGGAGCCAAAATAGGGCCTGAAGCAATCCTGCGGGTTTGAGGCCAGCTCACAAAAGAGCAACTTAAAAAATGGAGCTCAGGGTCACTGCAATTCACAAACCTGCAGAGTTATAAATGAAAACTAACGTCCAAAAATATGTTGAGGTAAGGCAAAGAAGAGGATCTGAATGCAAGACAGAATTGCAAGAAACAGATTTCAAGAGATAGATTGGACTCGTCTTTAACGCACATGAAAAGCGGCAGAATTTCGACAATGATGCAGTTGGCCCAAAAGGGCGTATGCGTTTTTTCCTGATTATATCCAGGAAAAAACGCATACGCACTTTATGGGCAACGAAGCAAGCAAGCAATACAAATGTGCACAACAAAGAAGTCTCACTTCCCACCGGTCAAAAGGGCCATCCTAAAAAATTGTAAAAACCAGAAATGCAGGACAGGCCATGGAGAACAGGGAGCCTTTATACGCTGATGGGCAGTGTGTGAACTGCCGAGAGCCACTCTGGAGAAGTGTATGGTGGTTCCTAAATCATCTAAAAAACAGAGCTACAGAGCATAGGACACTTCCAATCATGGGAGTATATCTAGGGAAGTCTAAAAATCAACAAGACACAAGCACACCACAGTTTAGGGCTACTCTGTTTACAAGAACCTCAACTTCAGTACACCTTAAATATCCCAGGAAAGAGAACAATGGATAAAGAAGATGTGGTACTTATGTACAATGGAATATCTCTTCACCATGAAATCAATGTAATAAGGCTAGTAGAAGGATAAAGAGTGGATTTAGGTCCGATAATACTACTTGAAATAAGTCAAACAGAAAAAGAAACATATCATAAGATATCACTTATAGAGGGAGGGTAAATATGGCTGCACAAGAAATGAATTACAGAACAGAACAGTGTCTCACATTTAGAAAACACACTTATGTCAGCTTAAGGGGAAAGGAGAGGTGGGGTGATGCATAAAACCAGAGTTTGAAATTAGCACAGATACCGTTCAATAAACCAAATAGGTATTAGACAAGATCTACACCTTGCTCAATGAACAGGCCTCAACACACCCTATACACCGCAGAGAAATATATCTGAGGAATAAGAATCTTAAAACGCATGTATTGATATATCTCCATAAGGGAATCAAGTGTGTGCAGAGCGGCACAAACACAGCAGTGAAAAGGAGCTAAACCCCATTATAGAAATAAATTTTAAAAACAAAACGCTGAAACAATGAAAGAGAGAAAAATTCTTACAAAATTCGCTCAGGGGCTGTGATGCAACCTGGATTGACCACATATAAACCCACAGCTGGATAAGACATAAGGCTGGACACTTGGGGCTGACAGGATTGGTGAGCTTTGGTGAGCAACTGCCGAAAGTTTAATGCAATACTTCATGCTACTCAGTCCAAGGGTCCCAACACTCCAGGTTGAAGGGAATCTTCCTACAGCTAAACCATGCTTGGGAAACCCAGCGACTGGTATACCATATGATCGGGAAAGGTTTCTAAAACGCACCTCATTTTTCCTCTCCTGGGGCTCCGGATCGACATTCCAGCCGCTTTACTAACAACATCCCCACATGGAGTCAATGCCTTTAAGTTCTGGTATCGCACAGTCTGCAGTTAGTGCAGAGGATGAATGGGAATAGGGGGAACCAGTGAGAAACTAGCTGTAGCGGTTTCAATGGGCACATGTCACTCTAATATCACATCAGTAAGAAGAATTAACCAAAGGCACAGCAAGGTGCCCCAGAAGAAAAATAGGGCTTCAAGGAATCCTGTGGTTATGGGGCAAGACCACAAAAATAAGAGCTAAAAAATGGAGCTAAGGGCCACTGCAATTTAAAAACCTGCAGAGTTATAAAGGCCAACTATTTTTAAAAAATATATTGAGGTAAGGATATGAAGAGGCATTGAAAGCAAGGCAGAATTGCAGGAAACCGATTTCAGGAGGTAGACTGGAATTGCATTGAAAGCATATGAAGAGAGTCAGAAACTCGACAATGATGCACTTGGCCAAAAAGGGCGTATGCGTTTTTTCCTGAATATATTCAGGAAAAAACGCATACGCACTTTTTGGCCAACCAAGCAAGCTTGCAAAGGAAATCTGCACTACAATGAAGTCTCACTTCCACCCGGTCAAAAGGGCCATCTGAAAAAAGTGTAAAATCCATAAAGGCACGACAGGCCATGGAGAACTGGGAGCCTTCTTATGCTGATGGGCGGGATGTAAATTGCCAACAGCCACTCTGGAGAAGTGTATGGTGTTTCCTGAAACATCTAAAAAACAAAGCAACAGAGCCTAGGGCACTTCCACTTATGGTCCTATAGCTTAGGGAAATTAAAATCAAAAAGACACAGCCACCCCAAAGTTTGGGACGGCTCTGTTTACAAGAAGCTCGTTTACGGTACAAGTTCAATATCGCAGAAAGTGAAAAATGGATAAAGAACTTGTGGTACTTACGTACAATGCAATATCACTCAGCAATGAAATCTATGTCATCAGGCCCGTAGCAGCATAATGAGTGGATTCAGGTATGATGATTGAAACTGAAATAAGTCACACAGAAAAGAAACATCATAAGGTATCACTAATACACAGAATGTGAACTTGGCTACACATGAACTGAATTACAAAACAGAACAGTGTCTCAAGTTTAGAAAACCAACTTACGCTTGCTTAACGGGGAAGGTGAGTTGGGGTGCTGCATAAAACCAGAGATTGAAATGAGCACAGATAAAGTTCCTTAAGCCAAATATGGAATAGACAAGAGCTACTCCTTGCTCAACGAAATGGACTCAACACCCCATATTAAACGCCTAAGAATGTACCTGACTAGTAAGTATCTTAAAACCTATGGATTGCTATGTCTCCGAAAGAGAATCAAGCATGTGTAGAGGGGCATAAACGCAGCAGTGATAGGATTGGAGAGGTTCGGTGAGCAAATGAAGACCCTTTGAAGTCATATTGCATGGTACCCATTCCACGGATCTCAACTCTCCAGGTTTAAGGTATTCTTCCTTCAGCTAAAACATGCATGTGGAACCCCGAGTATGATCAACCGTGTGAACGGGAGACGTGTTCAAATATGTCTCAGTTTTCCTCCCCTGGTACTCGGGTGCAACATTCCAGACCCTTTACTAACACTCTCCCAACTTGGAGAGTCAGCGCCTTTAACCTCCTGTTTGGCCCAGTTTGCAATTTCTGCGGAAGATGAACAGGAATAGGGAGAACCAATGAGAGACTAGCTGGAGGTGTCTGGACGGGCAAATTTAACTCTCATTTCCCACCAGGAGGAGGAAATAACCAAAGGCTCAGCGTGCCGTGCCGGAACCAGATTAGGGCCTGAAGCCATCCTGCGGTGTTGCGGCCAGCTCACAAGAAAGCGAGTTGAAGAAAGGAGCTCAGGGTCTCTGTAATTCACAAACCTGCAGAGTTATAAATGACAGCTATCGTCCAAAAATATACTGAAGTAAGGCTGCCAAGAGGACTTGAAAGCGGGGCAGAATTGCAGGATACCGATTTCAGGAGGTAGACTGGAATTGCATTGAAAGCGTAGGAAAAGAGGCAGAACGTCCACAATGATGCACTTTGCCAAAAGGGCATATGCGTTTTTTCCTGAATATATTCAGGAAAAAACGCATACGCCCTTTTTGGCCAACCAAGCAAGCTTGCAAAGGAAATCTGCACTACAATGAAGTCTCACTTCCCCCCGGTCAAAAGGGCCATCAGAATAAAGTGTAAAATCCAGAAAGGCAGGACAGGCCATGGAGAACTGGGAGCCTTGTTATGCTGATGGGCGGGATGTAAATTGCCAACAGACACTCGGGAGAAGTGTATGGTGTTTCCTGAAACATCTAAAAAACAAAGCAACAGAGCCTAGGGCACTTCCACTTATGGTCCTATAGCTTAGGGAAATTAAAATCAAAAAGACACAGCAACCCCAAAATTTGGGACGGCTCTTTTTACAGGAATCTCTTCTACGGCACAAGTTAAATATCCCAGAGAGCAAATAATGGATAAAGAAGTTGCGGTACTTCTGTACAACAGAATACCACTCAGCAATGAAATCTATGTCACCAGGCCCGTACCAGCATAATGAGTGCATTGAGGCACGATGATTCTAAATGAAATAAGTCACACAGAAAAAGAAACATCATAAGGTATCACTAATACACGGAATGTGAACTTGGCTACACATGAACTGAATTACAAAACAGAACAGGGTCTCAAGTTTAGAAAACCAACTTATGCCTGCTTAAGGGGGAAGGTGAGTTGGGGTGCTGCATAAAAGCAGAGTTTGAAATTAGCACAGATACCGTTCCATAAGCCAAATATGTAATAGACAAGAGCTACCCCTTGCTCAACGAAATGGATTCAACAATGAAGTATCACCTCACACCTGGTAGAATAGGCATCATTGAAAATCTACAAACAAAAAATGCTGGAAAGGGTGTGGAGAAAAGGAACCCTCTTCCACTATTGTTGGGAATATAAATTGATACAGTCATTATGGAGAACAATATGGAATTTCTTAAGAAACTAACAATAGAATTACCATATGATACAGCAATCCCAGTACTGGACATATACCCAGACAAAACCATAAATCAAAAAGAGTCATTCACCGCAATGTTCATTGCATCACTATTTACAATATCGAGGTAATGGAAGCAACCTAAATGCCCACAGACAGACGAATGCATAAAGCTGTGGTACATATATAAAATGGAATATTACTAAGCCATGAAAAGGAATGAAATTGGGTCATTTGTAGAGACGTCGATGGATCTAGAGACTGTCATACAGAGTGAAGTAAGTCAGAAAGAGAAAAACAAATCTTGTATATTCATGCATATATGTGGAACCTAGAAAAACTGTACAGATTAACCATTTTGCAAGGCATAAATAGAGCAACAGATGTAGACAACAAACGTATGGACAACAAGGGGGGAAAGCTGTTGGGGGGGTGGTGGTGGGAGGAGTTGAGAGACTGGGATTGGCATGTATACATTTATATGTATAAAATAGATAACCAATAAGAACCTGCTGTATAAAAATATAAAATAAAATTCAAAATTAAAAAGAAATAAAATTTAAAAAATAAAACAGAAAAAACAATTATTCCCTGCACATACATGTATTTATATGAATAAATTATTTCCATGCTTATATCTGTAAATACAAAAAAGAGGAATAAAATCTACCTTGAACCAAAAACGAAAAAGAGAAAAAAAACACAGAACCCACCAGTTACACAGAGGAAAACCGTATCAGGGCACTTGCTCCAGTTGTAAACAATTCTGAAGTTGGTCAGTGGTGGGGAATCGTCTCCCATTCAGCCAGCAGCCCCCACGCAACAAGCGTCCTCATTGCAAAGCTGGGGCACCGTGCCGAGGCATCTGTGAGTAAACGTGAGCTGAGCCCCAGGCCAGTTGCTGCTGAACTATTCCCACCCGTCCCAGGTAAAACACCTGAATATATACAAGGACTTGAAAGCCTAGAGGAAGGGCCATAGAGCCACACGAGTGACAGCATGCCGGCCGACTTGGTGCCTGCAGGCCAGCCAGGATGGTCCTGGCCCTGGGTGCTCTTCTGGAAGATTTCCATTTCCCTGCCTGAGATACCCGTCCTGTCCCTGCCCCCACTGCTTTTTTCCTTCCTCACCTCTGCCCAGGGAGAAATTCCAGCAGCAGGTATGGGTGACACATCCTCTTCTTTAGCAGGTGGCAGCCTGGCAACTGCTGCAGAAAGTCCAGCAGAGCCCCACTCACACTGGGCCACCCACAAAGCCGTGGCCTCTCACTCCCTCCCACCAGCCCAGCCCCGAGACTGCTGACAGGGCAGAGAAAATGGTGTCAGGCACGGCTGCAGGGGCTCTTGCTGCCTGGAGTGGTATTTATATTGATCTCAACCCAGGCACACCTGGGGAGGGCTGGCCGGCACGGTAAGGCTGCCCAGGTCAGCCAATCATCACCCCTCAGGGGCTCACAGTTGCAGAAAATGGAACTTGCTGAACCGGCCAGGTCCAAGGAACAGGTGTGGGCTCCTGAGAGTCAGGATAGACAAGGGGCTGCAGCTTTGGCTTGTTTTCTAATCATTTTATCTGGCCCATGAGTGGGAGACAACTTCAAGAAAACCCTCTCCTAATGAGAGGAACCCAGGAGTCAGGCAGAGGAGGGGTGGGTGGTGGTTGGAGACAGAGGCCTGGTGCCCCGGGTGCAGTGGAAGTCTCTGGAAGACCAGGTGGAGGGAGGCCTCACGGAATGATGCCCAGGGTCACAGACCTGTCGCAGCTGCTGTTTGTTAGTTCAAGTCCTGCTCTGAGGTGCTCTGTGTCAGCTCTGAGCGACACGTGAGCTGGGGGTGCTCTGCAATGAGGGCTATGTGCACGGTTCCTGTGTGCCCAGCCCTGCCACAGTACCTGCAAGGGTAGCTCTGTATCCTGGGAGGGGCCTGACCACGAGAGCCCCGTGGGCTGGGGTGGGGGTGGGGTACCTGCCCAGGTGAGCTCCATATTCTGGGATTGGTCTGACCACGAGAGCCCCATGGGCTGCTGGGGACCTGGTAAAGGATGTCAGGACAGTCAGTGAAGCCACCGAGGATATACCTCCAGTTGCTCCTAATTCCTACACCCTGCTGGTCATTCTACCAACCACCAGGACATGGTATTCTGTATTAGTCTTCAATGATGCCTTCTTTTGTATTCCATTAGTCCCAGAGTCACAAGAAATTTTGGCTTGTGAGTGGCAGGACTCCACATACAACTAAAACAATACTTCCGGGCCGTCTGGCCCCAAGGGTGCAAAAATTCCCACACCATCTTTGGGGAAAGCTTAGCTAAAGACCTAAAAGTTCTACCTCTGGAAAAGGAAACCCTCCTTCAATATGCAGACGACATTCTGATCACCAGCCCTACTAAGGAGGCCTCTGAACTACCAAGCCAATAAAGGATAGAAGTTGTCCAAGAAAAAGCTCAAATATCACAGACTGCGGTGACCTGCCTGGGCTTCATTCTCACAGAAGGTCAGAGAAGCCCATCCCAGGAAAGGGAAGAAACCATTTTCAGCCTTACCCCTTTCTAAAACTAGAAGACAGCTTAGGGGTTCCTGGGGAGGCCAGGGTTTGCTGCTTCTGGATCCCTAACTACAGTCTACTAGCTGGGCCTCTATATGAAACACTGAAAGGAAAAGATGATGATCCTTTTGAATAGAATCCAGAAGTGGCCTTTCAAGAATGGAAAGAGCAGTCAATTCAGACCCTTGCCCTGGAACTCCCTAATTTAGCTAAACCCTTTGACCTTTCCATTCCCGGTGAAAGGTGAATCGCCATTGGAGAATTAGTGCAAAAACTGGGACCGCTTGAAATGGAACAATGCAAGAATGCCATCCAGGTAGGATAAACTACGGTCACTAAGGGGCTTGGCCCACTGCCACATCTGGCCAAGATACTGGCGGTATCTAAAAACCTGGAAATCAGCAGCCCAAAAGGCCACCTCCCTCCTAAGGGAAAAGGACCCCACGTGGTGATCCTAACCACCAACCATGCCCTGAAGTTGCAGGGTTCGCTCCGTGGGCACACCGACCTCGAGTGAGGAGGCCCTCCAACTCCAACATCCAGAGAGATAACCGGGGGCAACAGGGCACCATGACGACTCGTGTGAACATCACTTGACCTGGAGTTTCTCTCATAAAACAACAAGAGTGTGTCCCAAAAGAGTAGACTACTGCTTGCAGGACTTACTGCACCCAGAGGGGAGCTAATAATCTTGGCGGGGGAACAGTATACCACACTGTCACCATAGAAAAGCCTACAGACACCGTGATGATGGTGGCCAATAAGACCGGCTGGACTCCTGTTTACTTCAAAAGGCTGTTGACTCAGTAGCCATCATGGTCCTTGGTCACCACTGACCCTGGACTGTCTGGGAGTTGAGCGGGCAGGGCTCTGACACCCGGTGCTGTTTGTACGTTAATTCAGGGGCCTAACTGAAGAAAGCGCAGACTACTGGTCAGAGCATCTAGGCTGGCAGAGACGGTCAGCCTAAGGTGGCCGAACAAATGTGGGGCGGGGTGAAACCGGCCCCCACAGCGTCTCTGCACATCTCTTTCCTGGACCCTTAAAGGTCATTAGAATCTATAACACTTCCAATGCTGGTGCTCAGGTGGACGAGCAGGGAGGCAGGGGTCCTGGGGACAATCAACGTCACCGGGAGGCTGCTGGGGAGAAGCTCTGACCCTCGCCCCAGGGTATGAGGGCTCCCAACTCAGCACTCAGCAGTTACAGAAGAAGGGTCTGCACCCTCAGCACTCCAAGAATGAGGAACGGGACAAAAGGCAGAGGAGGGGTTTGTCCCCAGCAAAGCCCATTAAAAATCCCTGGGAGATAAAAATAGAATCTGGGCAATAAAGTCAAGTCTAACCTTTTTCATCCTTTGTGCTTTGTCTAATTTCACGTGCTCCTAGGGTCCCGCATGCAGAGGTTCCACACCCGGCACTTCAGACCAGATTTCCTAGTGCAGAATGGCTGGGTCGACACCTCAGCTCCTGGGGCCCAGTGCAGACTCCACGATATAGAGCCTGAGCTACAGCCAACCCGGCCCTCGAGAGCTCCGCCGCCTCCCTCCCTCCCACTGACTCTGACAGGATCTCTACACAGCAGCCCAGCCCACAGCCCACAGCCCACGGGGTAGTGCATGCTCTCACCTCTCCATTCTCTGATCAAACTATAAAGTTTCCTTTGCTTGTGAACCAAACTCAGTCTCGATCTGTTGGCCCCAATGACACTGGGCAGGGGGACACTTGTTGGGGTCCACTCTGGAGGATCAGTAACAGAAATTGAGACTATTGTAACCTCAATGAACAGATGTGTGAGCCAAACTGTAGTTAACATAGAACAGTGTATAAGGCTCGGGTAAAATAAGATGTTTTTAACACTTCCATTTGATATTTCCATCACTTTTTATAAGCAAGTTCAGTGAAAAGGTTTGTCTTATTTGTCAGGTCAATATTAGAGAAACGAAGTGATTTCTTTCCAAGGATGTACAGCTAATAATCTTGGTTAAACCTTCAATCTTGTTTTAAATGCTTTTCCATTGAAAATGATACCTCTCTTTCAGCTCCCCCATTTCTGAGAAGTATAAAATCTTATAATTTATTATTACCAAAGGGGAAAGGTGGGAGGAGGGATAAATTAACAGTTTGGAATGAACACATACACACTGCTATGTATAAAATAGATCATCAACAAGGAACTACTGTATAGCACAGGGAACTACACTCAACATTTTGCAATAACCTATAAGGGGAAATAATCTGAAAAAGAATAGATATTTTTATTGACATCATCTATCAATGACAGTTAAAGTGTAGCCTAAGGGAAGCTGGTGGTGAGTGCTTCTGACCCTGAAGACTTCAATCATCTAAAGTTTGGACTCTGCCTACTTCCCAAGGCCCTTAATGAACATATGTGTAGCCGTAGCTTAAAAACTTCCCCAGTTTGGGTTTCGGGGAGACACTGATTTTGAAAAAGCCCTGGTGTTCTCCTTACATGAATGGGACTCTTCCTACTGCTAAAACATGTCTGTCACACCCAGAGGATGGTATACCGTCTGATCGGGAAGAGTTTGGAAAAGGCATCTCATCTCCTCATCTCCTGGTGCTCGGGTTCACCCCTCCAGCGTCTTTACTAACAGTCTCCCCACTTGGAGATGTCAGCACTGTCAACATCCTGTTGCGTACAGTTTGGAATTTGTCCAGAGGATGAAGCGGAAGGATGAGGAACAATGAGAGACAAGTCCTAGGTGTTCAGACAGGCACATGTCACTCTAATTTCCAATCAGGAAGACGAATTGACCAAAGGCTAGGGTTGCCCATGGAAACAGTATAGGGCTTGAGGAAATCCCGCTGCTTTGTGGCCAGTTCCCATAAACACGAGTTGAACAATGGAACTCAGGGGCAGTAAAATTCACAAAACTGCAGAGTTGAAAATATCCATCACTGAAAAATGTCTTGAGGAAAGTCAGAGAAAAGGACTTGTAAGCAAGGGAGAATGGCAGGAAAGGGATTTGAGGAGGTAGAAAGGACTCGCCATTAAGCACAAGAAAAGGAGCTGAACATTGCCAACATTGCAGTTGGCCAAAAAGGGTGTATGCGTTCTTTTCTGTATATATTCAAGAAAAGGGCATACACTTTTTTAGCCAACCAAACAGGTGGGCACTGGAAGTCAATACTACAAAAGATATCACTTCGCATCAGTCAGAAGAGCCATCCTCATAAAGCGTAAACAACAGAAATGCAGGACAGGGCAACGAGAAGAGGGAGCCCTGTGAGACTTATAGTGGAAATGTATATTGCCAACGGCCATTCTGGAGAAGTGTATTGTGTTTACTAAAGCATCTAAAAAATGAGCTACAGAGCATAGGGCACTTGCACTCATGGGCGTATATCTTGGGAAAAACAAAAATCGAGAGGACACAGGCACCCCAATGTTTACCCCCTCTCTGTTTAAAAGATCCTCGACTAGGATATAACTTAAATGTCTCTGGAGGGAAAAAATGGATAGAGATGTGGTACTTAGGTAGAGTGGAATATTATTCAGCCTGGAAATCAATGAAATATGGCCAGTTGTAACAACTCCGGAGGAGTTACGTATGATCATTCTAAGTGACAGAATTCAAAAAGAAAAAGACACATATCATAAGATATCACTTAAAGGTGGAATCCAAAATGGCTACACATGAAGTAAATTACAAAACAAAAACATAGTCAAATATGTAGAAAACACGCATAAGGCTGCTAAACGGGAAAGGTGGGGAGGGGTGAGGCATCATCCAGGAGGTTGAAATTAGCAAAGATACCATTCCAAATACCAAACTGATAATCAACAAGGCCTACACGGTAGCTAAAAGAACTGCACTCAGCACACTCAAGTCACCGGAAAAGAATATATACGACTGGTAAGAATCTGAAAAAGAATTTATTGATGTCTCTCTGTACGTGAATCAAGTGGATGTACAGCAGCAAGAAACAGAGCTTTGAAAATCAGCTGTAACCAATATAGTAATAAATTGAAAAAAATAAATGACAGAGAGACAGAGAAAACCTCTTACAACTTTTCCTCAGGGACGGTGATGCAACATGGATTGAACACATCTAGACCCACAGCAGGATGAGACATAAGGCTGGAAACTGTTTGCGCTAAGAGAAATGTGAGGTTGGGTGAGGAAATGCACACCCTTTAAAGTAATACTACCTGGTACCCATTCAATGGGTCCCAAATCTGCAGGTTCAAGGGATCTTCCTACAGCTAAAACATGCATGGAAAACCCAGAGGACTGTACACCATGTGATCGGGAGATGTGTCTAAAATGCACCTCATTTATCCTCTCCTGGTGCTCCTGTTCACCATTCCAGCCACGCTACTTAGAATCTCCCCACTTGGAGAATCAGCACATTTAAACTTCTGTTTCACACATTTTGCAAATTGTGAGGAGGATGAACGGGAAGAGGGGGAACCAATGAGAGAAGAGTTGTAGGGGTTTGGACGGGCACATATCACTCTAATTTCCCATTAAGAGTAAGAATTAAAGAAAGGCTCAGCCTGCCTCGCCGGAGCCAAAATAGGGCCTGAAGCAATCCTGCGGGTTTGAGGCCAGCTCACAAAAGAGCAACTTAAAAAATGGAGCTCAGGGTCACTGCAATTCACAAACCTGCAGAGTTATAAATGAAAACTAACGTCCAAAAATATGTTGAGGTAAGGCAAAGAAGAGGATCTGAATGCAAGACAGAATTGCAAGAAACAGATTTCAAGAGATAGATTGGACTCGTCTTTAACGCACATGAAAAGCGGCAGAATTTCGACAATGATGCAGTTGGCCCAAAAGGGCGTATGCGTTTTTTCCTGATTATATCCAGGAAAAAACGCATACGCACTTTATGGGCAACGAAGCAAGCAAGCAATGCAAATGTGCACAACAAAGAAGTCTCACTTCCCACCGGTCAAAAGGGCCATCCTAAAAAATTGTAAAAACCAGAAATGCAGGACAGGCCATGGAGAACAGGGAGCCTTTATACGCTGATGGGCAGTGTGTGAACTGCCGAGAGCCACTCTGGAGAAGTGTATGGTGGTTCCTAAATCATCTAAAAAACAGAGCTACAGAGCATAGGACACTTCCAATCATGGGAGTATATCTAGGGAAGTCTAAAAATCAACAAGACACAAGCACACCACAGTTTAGGGCTACTCTGTTTACAAGAACCTCAACTTCAGTACACCTTAAATATCCCAGGAAAGAGAACAATGGATAAAGAAGATGTGGTACTTATGTACAATGGAATATCTCTTCACCATGAAATCAATGTAATAAGGCTAGTAGAAGGATAAAGAGTGGATTTAGGTCCGATAATACTACTTGAAATAAGTCAAACAGAAAAAGAAACATATCATAAGATATCACTTATAGAGGGAGGGTAAATATGGCTGCACAAGAAATGAATTACAGAACAGAACAGTGTCTCACATTTAGAAAACACACTTATGTCAGCTTAAGGGGAAAGGAGAGGTGGGGTGATGCATAAAACCAGAGTTTGAAATTAGCACAGATACCGTTCAATAAACCAAATAGGTATTAGACAAGATCTACACCTTGCTCAATGAACAGGCCTCAACACACCCTATACACCGCAGAGAAATATATCTGAGGAATAAGAATCTTAAAACCCATGTATTGATATATCTCCATAAGGGAATCAAGTGTGTGCAGAGCGGCACAAACACAGCAGTGAAAAGGAGCTAAACCACATTATAGAAATAAATTTTAAAAACAAAACGCTGAAACAATGAAAGAGAGAAAAATTCTTACAAAATTCGCTCAGGGGCTGTGATGCAACCTGGATTGACCACATATAAACCCACAGCTGGATAAGACATAAGGCTGGACACTTGGGGCTGACAGGATTGGTGAGCTTTGGTGAGCAACTGCCGAAAGTTTAATGCAATACTTCATGCTACTCAGTCCAAGGGTCCCAACACTCCAGGTTGAAGGGAATCTTCCTACAGCTAAACCATGCTTGGGAAACCCAGCGACTGGTATACCATATGATCGGGAAAGGTTTCTAAAACGCACCTCATTTTTCCTCTCCTGGGGCTCCGGATCGACATTCCAGCCGCTTTACTAACAACATCCCCACATGGAGTCAATGCCTTTAAGTTCTGGTATCGCACAGTCTGCAGTTAGTGCAGAGGATGAATGGGAATAGGGGGAACCAGTGAGAAACTAGCTGTAGCGGTTTCAATGGGCACATGTCACTCTAATATCACATCAGTAAGAAGAATTAACCAAAGGCACAGCAAGGTGCCCCAGAAGAAAAATAGGGCTTCAAGGAATCCTGTGGTTATGGGGCAAGACCACAAAAATAAGAGCTAAAAAATGGAGCTAAGGGCCACTGCAATTTAAAAACCTGCAGAGTTATAAAGGCCAACTATTTTTAAAAAATATATTGAGGTAAGGCTATGAAGAGGCATTGAAAGCAAGGCAGAATTGCAGGAAACCGATTTCAGGAGGTAGACTGGAATTGCATTGAAAGCATATGAAGAGAGTCAGAAACTCGACAATGATGCACTTGGCCAAAAAGGGCGTATGCGTTTTTTCCTGAATATATTCAGGAAAAAACGCATACGCACTTTTTGGCCAACCAAGCAAGCTTGCAAAGGAAATCTGCACTACAATGAAGTCTCACTTCCACCCCGTCAAAAGGGCCATCTGAAAAAAGTGTAAAATCCATAAAGGCACGACAGGCCATGGAGAACTGGGAGCCTTCTTATGCTGATGGGCGGGATGTAAATTGCCAACAGCCACTCTGGAGAAGTGTATGGTGTTTCCTGAAACATCTAAAAAACAAAGCAACAGAGCCTAGGGCACTTCCACTTATGGTCCTATAGCTTAGGGAAATTAAAATCAAAAAGACACAGCCACCCCAAAGTTTGGGACGGCTCTGTTTACAAGAAGCTCGTTTACGGTACAAGTTCAATATCGCAGAAAGTGAAAAATGGATAAAGAACTTGTGGTACTTACGTACAATGCAATATCACTCAGCAATGAAATCTATGTCATCAGGCCCGTAGCAGCATAATGAGTGGATTCAGGTATGATGATTGAAACTGAAATAAGTCACACAGAAAAGAAACATCATAAGGTATCACTAATACACAGAATGTGAACTTGGCTACACATGAACTGAATTACAAAACAGAACAGTGTCTCAAGTTTAGAAAACCAACTTACGCTTGCTTAACGGGGAAGGTGAGTTGGGGTGCTGCATAAAACCAGAGATTGAAATGAGCACAGATAAAGTTCCTTAAGCCAAATATGGAATAGACAAGAGCTACTCCTTGCTCAACGAAATGGACTCAACACCCCATATTAAACGCCTAAGAATGTACCTGACTAGTAAGTATCTTAAAACCTATGGATTGCTATGTCTCCGAAAGAGAATCAAGCATGTGTAGAGGGGCATAAACGCAGCAGTGATAGGATTGGAGAGGTTCGGTGAGCAAATGAAGACCCTTTGAAGTCATATTGCATGGTACCCATTCCACGGATCTCAACTCTCCAGGTTTAAGGTATTCTTCCTTCAGCTAAAACATGCATGTGGAACCCCGAGTATGATCAACCGTGTGAACGGGAGACGTGTTCAAATATGTCTCAGTTTTCCTCCCCTGGTACTCGGGTGCAACATTCCAGACCCTTTACTAACACTCTCCCAACTTGGAGAGTCAGCGCCTTTAACCTCCTGTTTGGCCCAGTTTGCAATTTCTGCGGAAGATGAACAGGAATAGGGAGAACCAATGAGAGACTAGCTGGAGGTGTCTGGACGGGCAAATTTAACTCTCATTTCCCACCAGGAGGAGGAAATAACCAAAGGCTCAGCGTGCCGTGCCGGAACCAGATTAGGGCCTGAAGCCATCCTGCGGTGTTGCGGCCAGCTCACAAGAAAGCGAGTTGAAGAAAGGAGCTCAGGGTCTCTGTAATTCACAAACCTGCAGAGTTATAAATGACAGCTATCGTCCAAAAATATACTGAAGTAAGGCTGCCAAGAGGACTTGAAAGCGGGGCAGAATTGCAGGATACCGATTTCAGGAGGTAGACTGGAATTGCATTGAAAGCGTAGGAAAAGAGGCAGAACGTCCACAATGATGCACTTTGCCAAAAGGGCATATGCGTTTTTTCCTGAATATATTCAGGAAAAAACGCATACGCCCTTTTTGGCCAACCAAGCAAGCTTGCAAAGGAAATCTGCACTACAATGAAGTCTCACTTCCCCCCGGTCAAAAGGGCCATCAGAATAAAGTGTAAAATCCAGAAAGGCAGGACAGGCCATGGAGAACTGGGAGCCTTGTTATGCTGATGGGCGGGATGTAAATTGCCAACAGACACTCGGGAGAAGTGTATGGTGTTTCCTGAAACATCTAAAAAACAAAGCAACAGAGCCTAGGGCACTTCCACTTATGGTCCTATAGCTTAGGGAAATTAAAATCAAAAAGACACAGCAACCCCAAAATTTGGGACGGCTCTTTTTACAGGAATCTCTTCTACGGCACAAGTTAAATATCCCAGAGAGCAAATAATGGATAAAGAAGTTGCGGTACTTCTGTACAACAGAATACCACTCAGCAATGAAATCTATGTCACCAGGCCCGTACCAGCATAATGAGTGCATTGAGGCACGATGATTCTAAGTGAAATAAGTCACACAGAAAAAGAAACATCATAAGGTATCACTAATACACGGAATGTGAACTTGGCTACACATGAACTGAATTACAAAACAGAACAGGGTCTCAAGTTTAGAAAACCAACTTATGCCTGCTTAAGGGGGAAGGTGAGTTGGGGTGCTGCATAAAAGCAGAGTTTGAAATTAGCACAGATACCGTTCCATAAGCCAAATATGTAATAGACAAGAGCTACCCCTTGCTCAACGAAATGGATTCAACAATGAGGTATCACCTCACACCTGGTAGAATAGGCATCATTGAAAATCTACAAACAAAAAATGCTGGAAAGGGTGTGGAGAAAAGGAACCCTCTTCCACTATTGTTGGGAATATAAATTGATACAGTCATTATGGAGAACAATATGGAATTTCTTAAGAAACTAACAATAGAATTACCATATGATACAGCAATCCCAGTACTGGACATATACCCAGACAAAACCATAAATCAAAAAGAGTCATTCACCGCAATGTTCATTGCATCACTATTTACAATATCGAGGTAATGGAAGCAACCTAAATGCCCACAGACAGACGAATGCATAAAGCTGTGGTACATATATAAAATGGAATATTACTAAGCCATGAAAAGGAATGAAATTGGGTCATTTGTAGAGACGTCGATGGATCTAGAGACTGTCATACAGAGTGAAGTAAGTCAGAAAGAGAAAAACAAATCTTGTATATTCATGCATATATGTGGAACCTAGAAAAACTGTACAGATTAACCGTTTTGCAAGGCATAAATAGAGCAACAGATGTAGACAACAAACGTATGGACAACAAGGGGGGAAAGCTGTTGGGGGGGTGGTGGTGGGAGGAGTTGAGAGACTGGGATTGGCATGTATACATTTATATGTATAAAATAGATAACCAATAAGAACCTGCTGTATAAAAATATAAAATAAAATTCAAAATTAAAAAGAAATAAAATTTAAAAAATAAAACAGAAAAAACAATTATTCCCTGCACATACATGTATTTATATGAATAAATTATTTCCATGCTTATATCTGTAAATACAAAAAAGAGGAATAAAATCTACCTTGAACCAAAAACGAAAAAGAGAAAAAAAACACAGAACCCACCAGTTACACAGAGGAAAACCGTATCAGGGCACTTGCTCCAGTTGTAAACAATTCTGAAGTTGGTCAGTGGTGGGGAATCGTCTCCCATTCAGCCAGCAGCCCCCACGCAACAAGCGTCCTCATTGCAAAGCTGGGGCACCGTGCCGAGGCATCTGTGAGTAAACGTGAGCTGAGCCCCAGGCCAGTTGCTGCTGAACTATTCCCACCCGTCCCAGGTAAAACACCTGAATATATACAAGGACTTGAAAGCCTAGAGGAAGGGCCATAGAGCCACACGAGTGACAGCATGCCGGCCGACTTGGTGCCTGCAGGCCAGCCAGGATGGTCCTGGCCCTGGGTGCTCTTCTGGAAGATTTCCATTTCCCTGCCTGAGATACCCGTCCTGTCCCTGCCCCCACTGCTTTTTTCCTTCCTCACCTCTGCCCAGGGAGAAATTCCAGCAGCAGGTATGGGTGACACATCCTCTTCTTTAGCAGGTGGCAGCCTGGCAACTGCTGCAGAAAGTCCAGCAGAGCCCCACTCACACTGGGCCACCCACAAAGCCGTGGCCTCTCACTCCCTCCCACCAGCCCAGCCCCGAGACTGCTGACAGGGCAGAGAAAATGGCGTCAGGCACGGCTGCAGGGGCTCTTGCTGCCTGGAGTGGTATTTATATTGATCTCAACCCAGGCACACCTGGGGAGGGCTGGCCGGCACGGTAAGGCTGCCCAGGTCAGCCAATCATCACCCCTCAGGGGCTCACAGTTGCAGAAAATGGAACTTGCTGAACCGGCCAGGTCCAAGGAACAGGTGTGGGCTCCTGAGAGTCAGGATAGACAAGGGGCTGCAGCTTTGGCTTGTTTTCTAATCATTTTATCTGGCCCATGAGTGGGAGACAACTTCAAGAAAACCCTCTCCTAATGAGAGGAACCCAGGAGTCAGGCAGAGGAGGGGTGGGTGGTGGTTGGAGACAGAGGCCTGGTGCCCCGGGTGCAGTGGAAGTCTCTGGAAGACCAGGTGGAGGGAGGCCTCACGGAATGATGCCCAGGGTCACAGACCTGTCGTAGCTGCTGTTTGTTAGTTCAAGTCCTGCTCTGAGGTGCTCTGTGTCAGCTCTGAGCGACACGTGAGCTGGGGGTGCTCTGCAATGAGGGCTATGTGCACGGTTCCTGTGTGCCCAGCCCTGCCACAGTACCTGCAAGGGTAGCTCTGTATCCTGGGAGGGGCCTGACCACGAGAGCCCCGTGGGCTGGGGTGGGGGTGGGGTACCTGCCCAGGTGAGCTCCATATTCTGGGATTGGTCTGACCACGAGAGCCCCATGGGCTGCTGGGGACCTGGTAAAGGATGTCAGGACAGTCAGTGAAGCCACCGAGGATATACCTCCAGTTGCTCCTAATTCCTACACCCTGCTGGTCATTCTACCAACCACCAGGACATGGTATTCTGTATTAGTCTTCAATGATGCCTTCTTTTGTATTCCATTAGTCCCAGAGTCACAAGAAATTTTGGCTTGTGAGTGGCAGGACTCCACATACAACTAAAACAATACTTCCGGGCCGTCTGGCCCCAAGGGTGCAAAAATTCCCACACCATCTTTGGGGAAAGCTTAGCTAAAGACCTAAAAGTTCTACCTCTGGAAAAGGAAACCCTCCTTCAATATGCAGACGACATTCTGATCACCAGCCCTACTAAGGAGGCCTCTGAACTACCAAGCCAATAAAGGATAGAAGTTGTCCAAGAAAAAGCTCAAATATCACAGACTGCGGTGACCTGCCTGGGCTTCATTCTCACAGAAGGTCAGAGAAGCCCATCCCAGGAAAGGGAAGAAACCATTTTCAGCCTTACCCCTTTCTAAAACTAGAAGACAGCTTAGGGGTTCCTGGGGAGGCCAGGGTTTGCTGCTTCTGGATCCCTAACTACAGTCTACTAGCTGGGCCTCTATATGAAACACTGAAAGGAAAAGATGATGATCCTTTTGAATAGAATCCAGAAGTGGCCTTTCAAGAATGGAAAGAGCAGTCAATTCAGACCCTTGCCCTGGAACTCCCTAATTTAGCTAAACCCTTTGACCTTTCCATTCCCGGTGAAAGGTGAATCGCCATTGGAGAATTAGTGCAAAAACTGGGACCGCTTGAAATGGAACAATGCAAGAATGCCATCCAGGTAGGATAAACTACGGTCACTAAGGGGCTTGGCCCACTGCCACATCTGGCCAAGATACTGGCGGTATCTAAAAACCTGGAAATCAGCAGCCCAAAAGGCCACCTCCCTCCTAAGGGAAAAGGACCCCACGTGGTGATCCTAACCACCAACCATGCCCTGAAGTTGCAGGGTTCGCTCCGTGGGCACACCGACCTCGAGTGAGGAGGCCCTCCAACTCCAACATCCAGAGAGATAACCGGGGGCAACAGGGCACCATGACGACTCGTGTGAACATCACTTGACCTGGAGTTTCTCTCATAAAACAACAAGAGTGTGTCCCAAAAGAGTAGACTACTGCTTGCAGGACTTACTGCACCCAGAGGGGAGCTAATAATCTTGGCGGGGGAACAGTATACCACACTGTCACCATAGAAAAGCCTACAGACACCGTGATGATGGTGGCCAATAAGACCGGCTGGACTCCTGTTTACTTCAAAAGGCTGTTGACTCAGTAGCCATCATGGTCCTTGGTCACCACTGACCCTGGACTGTCTGGGAGTTGAGCGGGCAGGGCTCTGACACCCGGTGCTGTTTGTACGTTAATTCAGGGGCCTAACTGAAGAAAGCGCAGACTACTGGTCAGAGCATCTAGGCTGGCAGAGACGGTCAGCCTAAGGTGGCCGAACAAATGTGGGGCGGGGTGAAACCGGCCCCCACAGCGTCTCTGCACATCTCTTTCCTGGACCCTTAAAGGTCATTAGAATCTATAACACTTCCAATGCTGGTGCTCAGGTGGACGAGCAGGGAGGCAGGGGTCCTGGGGACAATCAACGTCACCGGGAGGCTGCTGGGGAGAAGCTCTGACCCTCGCCCCAGGGTATGAGGGCTCCCAACTCAGCACTCAGCAGTTACAGAAGAAGGGTCTGCACCCTCAGCACTCCAAGAATGAGGAACGGGACAAAAGGCAGAGGAGGGGTTTGTCCCCAGCAAAGCCCATTAAAAATCCCTGGGAGATAAAAATAGAATCTGGGCAATAAAGTCAAGTCTAACCTTTTTCATCCTTTGTGCTTTGTCTAATTTCACGTGCTCCTAGGGTTCCGCATGCAGAGGTTCCACACCCGGCACTTCAGACCAGATTTCCTAGTGCAGAATGGCTGGGTCGACACCTCAGCTCCTGGGGCCCAGTGCAGACTCCACGATATAGAGCCTGAGCTACAGCCAACCCGGCCCTCGAGAGCTCCGCCGCCTCCCTCCCTCCCACTGACTCTGACAGGATCTCTACACAGCAGCCCAGCCCACAGCCCACAGCCCACGGGGTAGTGCATGCTCTCACCTCTCCATTCTCTGATCAAACTATAAAGTTTCCTTTGCTTGTGAACCAAACTCAGTCTCGATCTGTTGGCCCCAATGACACTGGGCAGGGGGACACTTGTTGGGGTCCACTCTGGAGGATCAGTAACAGAAATTGAGACTATTGTAACCTCAATGAACAGATGTGTGAGCCAAACTGTAGTTAACATAGAACAGTGTATAAGGCTCGGGTAAAATAAGATGTTTTTAACACTTCCATTTGATATTTCCATCACTTTTTATAAGCAAGTTCAGTGAAAAGGTTTGTCTTATTTGTCAGGTCAATATTAGAGAAACGAAGTGATTTCTTTCCAAGGATGTACAGCTAATAATCTTGGTTAAACCTTCAATCTTGTTTTAAATGCTTTTCCATTGAAAATGATACCTCTCTTTCAGCTCCCCCATTTCTGAGAAGTATAAAATCTTATAATTTATTATTACCAAAGGGGAAAGGTGGGAGGAGGGATAAATTAACAGTTTGGAATGAACACATACACACTGCTATGTATAAAATAGATCATCAACAAGGAACTACTGTATAGCACAGGGAACTACACTCAACATTTTGCAATAACCTATAAGGGGAAATAATCTGAAAAAGAATAGATATTTTTATTGACATCATCTATCAATGACAGTTAAAGTGTAGCCTAAGGGAAGCTGGTGGTGAGTGCTTCTGACCCTGAAGACTTCAATCATCTAAAGTTTGGACTCTGCCTACTTCCCAAGGCCCTTAATGAACATATGTGTAGCCGTAGCTTAAAAACTTCCCCAGTTTGGGTTTCGGGGAGACACTGATTTTGAAAAAGCCCTGGTGTTCTCCTTACATGAATGGGACTCTTCCTACTGCTAAAACATGTCTGTCACACCCAGAGGATGGTATACCGTCTGATCGGGAAGAGTTTGGAAAAGGCATCTCATCTCCTCATCTCCTGGTGCTCGGGTTCACCCCTCCAGCGTCTTTACTAACAGTCTCCCCACTTGGAGATGTCAGCACTGTCAACATCCTGTTGCGTACAGTTTGGAATTTGTCCAGAGGATGAAGCGGAAGGATGAGGAACAATGAGAGACAAGTCCTAGGTGTTCAGACAGGCACATGTCACTCTAATTTCCAATCAGGAAGACGAATTGACCAAAGGCTAGGGTTGCCCATGGAAACAGTATAGGGCTTGAGGAAATCCCGCTGCTTTGTGGCCAGTTCCCATAAACACGAGTTGAACAATGGAACTCAGGGGCAGTAAAATTCACAAAACTGCAGAGTTGAAAATATCCATCACTGAAAAATGTCTTGAGGAAAGTCAGAGAAAAGGACTTGTAAGCAAGGGAGAATGGCAGGAAAGGGATTTGAGGAGGTAGAAAGGACTCGCCATTAAGCACAAGAAAAGGAGCTGAACATTGCCAACATTGCAGTTGGCCAAAAAGGGTGTATGCGTTCTTTTCTGTATATATTCAAGAAAAGGGCATACACTTTTTTAGCCAACCAAACAGGTGGGCACTGGAAGTCAATACTACAAAAGATATCACTTCGCATCAGTCAGAAGAGCCATCCTCATAAAGCGTAAACAACAGAAATGCAGGACAGGGCAACGAGAAGAGGGAGCCCTGTGAGACTTATAGTGGAAATGTATATTGCCAACGGCCATTCTGGAGAAGTGTATTGTGTTTACTAAAGCATCTAAAAAATGAGCTACAGAGCATAGGGCACTTGCACTCATGGGCGTATATCTTGGGAAAAACAAAAATCGAGAGGACACAGGCACCCCAATGTTTACCCCCTCTCTGTTTAAAAGATCCTCGACTAGGATATAACTTAAATGTCTCTGGAGGGAAAAAATGGATAGAGATGTGGTACTTAGGTAGAGTGGAATATTATTCAGCCTGGAAATCAATGAAATATGGCCAGTTGTAACAACTCCGGAGGAGTTACGTATGATCATTCTAAGTGACAGAATTCAAAAAGAAAAAGACACATATCATAAGATATCACTTAAAGGTGGAATCCAAAATGGCTACACATGAAGTAAATTACAAAACAAAAACATAGTCAAATATGTAGAAAACACGCATAAGGCTGCTAAACGGGAAAGGTGGGGAGGGGTGAGGCATCATCCAGGAGGTTGAAATTAGCAAAGATACCATTCCAAATACCAAACTGATAATCAACAAGGCCTACACGGTAGCTAAAAGAACTGCACTCAGCACACTCAAGTCACCGGAAAAGAATATATACGACTGGTAAGAATCTGAAAAAGAATTTATTGATGTCTCTCTGTACGTGAATCAAGTGGATGTACAGCAGCAAGAAACAGAGCTTTGAAAATCAGCTGTAACCAATATAGTAATAAATTGAAAAAAATAAACGACAGAGAGACAGAGAAAACCTCTTACAACTTTTCCTCAGGGACGGTGATGCAACATGGATTGAACACATCTAGACCCACAGCAGGATGAGACATAAGGCTGGAAACTGTTTGCGCTAAGAGAAATGTGAGGTTGGGTGAGGAAATGCACACCCTTTAAAGTAATACTACCTGGTACCCATTCAATGGGTCCCAAATCTGCAGGTTCAAGGGATCTTCCTACAGCTAAAACATGCATGGAAAACCCAGAGGACTGTACACCATGTGATCGGGAGATGTGTCTAAAATGCACCTCATTTATCCTCTCCTGGTGCTCCTGTTCACCATTCCAGCCACGCTACTTAGAATCTCCCCACTTGGAGAATCAGCACATTTAAACTTCTGTTTCACACATTTTGCAAATTGTGAGGAGGATGAACGGGAAGAGGGGGAACCAATGAGAGAAGAGTTGTAGGGGTTTGGACGGGCACATATCACTCTAATTTCCCATTAAGAGTAAGAATTAAAGAAAGGCTCAGCCTGCCTCGCCGGAGCCAAAATAGGGCCTGAAGCAATCCTGCGGGTTTGAGGCCAGCTCACAAAAGAGCAACTTAAAAAATGGAGCTCAGGGTCACTGCAATTCACAAACCTGCAGAGTTATAAATGAAAACTAACGTCCAAAAATATGTTGAGGTAAGGCAAAGAAGAGGATCTGAATGCAAGACAGAATTGCAAGAAACAGATTTCAAGAGATAGATTGGACTCGTCTTTAACGCACATGAAAAGCGGCAGAATTTCGACAATGATGCAGTTGGCCCAAAAGGGCGTATGCGTTTTTTCCTGATTATATCCAGGAAAAAACGCATACGCACTTTATGGGCAACGAAGCAAGCAAGCAATGCAAATGTGCACAACAAAGAAGTCTCACTTCCCACCGGTCAAAAGGGCCATCCTAAAAAATTGTAAAAACCAGAAATGCAGGACAGGCCATGGAGAACAGGGAGCCTTTATACGCTGATGGGCAGTGTGTGAACTGCCGAGAGCCACTCTGGAGAAGTGTATGGTGGTTCCTAAATCATCTAAAAAACAGAGCTACAGAGCATAGGACACTTCCAATCATGGGAGTATATCTAGGGAAGTCTAAAAATCAACAAGACACAAGCACACCACAGTTTAGGGCTACTCTGTTTACAAGAACCTCAACTTCAGTACACCTTAAATATCCCAGGAAAGAGAACAATGGATAAAGAAGATGTGGTACTTATGTACAATGGAATATCTCTTCACCATGAAATCAATGTAATAAGGCTAGTAGAAGGATAAAGAGTGGATTTAGGTCCGATAATACTACTTGAAATAAGTCAAACAGAAAAAGAAACATATCATAAGATATCACTTATAGAGGGAGGGTAAATATGGCTGCACAAGAAATGAATTACAGAACAGAACAGTGTCTCACATTTAGAAAACACACTTATGTCAGCTTAAGGGGAAAGGAGAGGTGGGGTGATGCATAAAACCAGAGTTTGAAATTAGCACAGATACCGTTCAATAAACCAAATAGGTATTAGACAAGATCTACACCTTGCTCAATGAACTGGCCTCAACACACCCTATACACCGCAGAGAAATATATCTGAGTAATAAGAATCTTAAAACCCATGTATTGATATATCTCCATAAGGGAATCAAGTGTGTGCAGAGCGGCACAAACACAGCAGTGAAAATGAGCTAAACCACATTATAGAAATAAATTTTAAAAACAAAACGCTGAAACAATGAAAGAGAGAAAAATTCTTACAAAATTCGCTCAGGGGCTGTGATGCAACCTGGATTGACCACATATAAACCCACAGCTGGATAAGACATAAGGCTGGACACTTGGGGCTGACAGGATTGGTGAGCTTTGGTGAGCAACTGCCGAAAGTTTAATGCAATACTTCATGCTACTCAGTCCAAGGGTCCCAACACTCCAGGTTGAAGGGAATCTTCCTACAGCTAAACCATGCTTGGGAAACCCAGCGACTGGTATACCATATGATCGGGAAAGGTTTCTAAAACGCACCTCATTTTTCCTCTCCTGGGGCTCCGGATCGACATTCCAGCCGCTTTACTAACAACATCCCCACATGGAGTCAATGCCTTTAAGTTCTGGTATCGCACAGTCTGCAGTTAGTGCAGAGGATGAATGGGAATAGGGGGAACCAGTGAGAAACTAGCTGTAGCGGTTTCAATGGGCACATGTCACTCTAATATCACATCAGTAAGAAGAATTAACCAAAGGCACAGCAAGGTGCCCCAGAAGAAAAATAGGGCTTCAAGGAATCCTGTGGTTACGGGGCAAGACCACAAAAATAAGAGCTAAAAAATGGAGCTAAGGGCCACTGCAATTCAAAAACCTGCAGAGTTATAAAGGCCAACTATTTTTAAAAAATATATTGAGGTAAGGCTATGAAGAGGCATTGAAAGCAAGGCAGAATTGCAGGAAACCGATTTCAGGAGGTAGACTGGAATTGCATTGAAAACATATGAAGAGAGTCAGAAACTCGACAATGATGCACTTGGCCAAAAAGGGCGTATGCGTTTTTTCCTGAATATATTCAGGAAAAAACGCATACGCCCTTTTTGGCCAACCAAGCAAGCTTGCAAAGGAAATCTGCACTACAATGAAGTCTCACTTCCACCTGGTCGAAAGGGCCATCTGAAAAAAGTGTAAAATCCATAAAGGCACGACAGGCCATGGAGAACTGGGAGCCTTCTTATACTGATGGGCGGGATGTAAATTGCCAACAGCCACTCTGGAGAAGTGTATGGTGTTTCCTGAAACATCTAAAAAACAAAGCAACAGAGCCTAGGACACTTCCACTTATGGTCCTATAGCTTAGGGAAATTAAAATCAAAAAGACACAGCCACCCCAAAGTTTGGGACGGCTCTCTTTACAAGAACCTGGTTTATGGTACAAGTTCAATATCGCAGAAAGTGAAAAATGGATAAAGAACTTGTGGTACTTACGTACAATGCAATATCACTCAGCAATGAAATCTATGTCATCTGGCCAGTAGCAGCATAATGAGTGGATTCAGGTATGATGATTCGAACTGAAATAAGTCACACAGAAAAGAAACATCATAAGGTATCACTAATACACAGAATGTGAACTTGGCTACACATGAACTGAATTACAAAACAGAACAGTGTCTCAAGTTTAGAAAACCAACTTACGCTTGCTTAACGGGGAAGGTGAGTTGGGGTGCTGCATAAAACCAGAGATTGAAATGAGCACAGATAAAGTTCCTTAAGCCAAATATGGAATAGACAAGAGCTACTCCTTGCTCAACGAAATGGACTCAACACCCCATATTAAACGCCTAAGAATGTACCTGACTAGTAAGTATCTTAAAACCTATGGATTGCTATGTCTCCAAAAGAGAATCAAGCGTGTGTACAGGGGCATAAACGCAGCAGTGATAGGATTGGAGAGGTTCGGTGAGCAAATGAAGACCCTTTGAAGTCATATTGCATGGTACCCATTACACAGGTCTCAACTCTCCAGGTTTAAGGTATTCTTCCTTCAGCTAAAACATGCATGTGGAAACCAGAGTATGATCAACGGTGTGAACGGGAGACGTGTTCAAATATGTCTCAGTTTTCCTCCCCTGGTACTCGGGTGCAACATTCCAGATGCTTTACTAACACTCTCCCTACTTGGAGAGTCAGTGCCTTTAACCTCCTGTTTGGCCCAGTTTGCAATTTCTGCGGAAGATGAACAGGAATAGCGAGAACCAATGAGAGACTAGCTGGAGGTGTCTGGACGGGCAAATTTAACTCTCATTTCCCACCAGGAAGAGGAATTAACCAAAGGCTCAGCGTGCCATGCCGGAACCAGATTAGGGCCTGAAGCCATCCTGCGGTGTTGCGGCCGGGTCACAAGAAAGCGAGTTGAAGAAAGGAGCTCAGGGGCACTGTAATTCACAAACCTGCAGAGTTATAAATGACAGCTATCGTCCAAAAATATACTGAAGTAAGGCTGCCAAGAGGACTTGAAAGCGGGGCAGAATTGCAGGAAACCGATTTCAGGAGGTAGACAGGAATTGCATTTCAAGCATAGGAAAAGAGGCAGAACGTCCACAGTGATGCACTTGGCCAAAAAGGGCGTATGCGTTTTTTCCTGAATATATTCAGGAAAACACGCATATGCCCTTTTTGGCCAACCAAGCAAGCTTGCAAAGGAAATCTGCACTACAATGAAGTCTCACTTCCCCCCGGTCAAAAGGGCCATCTGAAAAAAGTGTAAAATCCAGAAAGGCAGGACAGACCATGGAGAACTGGGAGCCTTGTTATGCTGATGGGCGGGATGTAAATTGCCAACAGACACTCCGGAGAAGTGTATGGTGTTTCCTGAAACATCTAAAAAACAAAGCAACAGAGCCTAGGGCATTTCCACTTATGGTCCTATAGCTTAGGGAAATTAAAATCAAAAAGACACAGCCACCCCAAAGTTTGGAACGGCTCTGTTTACAAGAACCTCGTTTACAGTACAAGTTCAACATCGCAGAAAGTGAAAAATGGATAAAGAAGTTGTGGTATTTACTTACAAAGCAATATCACTCAGCAATGAAATCTGTGTCATCAGGCCCTTAGCAGCACAATGAGTGGATTCACGTATGATGATTCTAACTGAAATAAGTCACACAGAAAAGAAACATCATAAGATATCAGTAATACACGGAATGTAAACTTGGCTACACAGGAACTGAATTACAGAACAGAACGGGGTCTCAAATTTAGAAAAACAACTTAGGCTTGCTTAAGGGGAAAGGTGAGTTGGGGTGCTGCATAAAACCAGAGATTGAAATGAGCACAGATAAAGTTCCTTAAGCCAAATATGGAATAGACAAGAGCTACTCCTTGCTCAACGAAATGGACTCAACACCGCATATTAAACGCCTAAGAATGTACCTGACTAGTAAATATCTTAAAACCTATGGATTGCTATGTCTCCGAAAGAGAATCAAGCATGTGTACAGGGGCATAAACGCAGCAGTGATAGGATTGGAGAGGTTCAGTGAGCAAATGAAGACCCTTTGAAGTCATATTGCATGGTACCCATTCCACGGGTTTCAACTACCGAGGTTTTAGATATTCTTCCTTCAGCTAAAACATGCATGTAGAACCTAGAGTATGATCAACCATGTGATCGGGAGACGTGTTCAAATATGTCTCAGTTTTCGTACCCTGGTACTCTGGTGCAACATTCCAGACGCTTTACTAACACTCTCCCGACTTGGAGAGTCAGTCCCTTTAACCTCCTGTTTGGCCCAGTTTGCAATTTCTGCGGAAGATGAACAGGAATAGCGAGAACCCATGAGAGACTACCTGGAGGTGTCTGGACGGGCAAATTTAACTCTCATTTCCCACCAGGAGGAGGAATTAACCAAAGGCTCAGCGTGCCGTGCCGGAACCAGATTAGGGCCTGAAGCCATCCTGCGGTGTTGCGGCCAGGTCACAAGAAAGCGAGTTGAAGAAAGGAGCTCAGGGGCACTGTAATTCACAAACCTGCAGAGTTATAAATGACAGCTATCGTCCAAAAATAGACTGAAGTAAGGCTGCCAAGAGGACTTGAAAGCGGGGCAGAATTGCAGGAAACGGATTTCAGGAGGTAGACTGGAATTGCATTGAAAGCATAGGAAAAGAGGTAGAACGTCCACAATGATGCACTTGGCCAAAAAGGGCGTATGCGTTTTTTCCTGAATATATTCAGGAAAAAACGCATACGCCCTTTTTGGCCAACCAAGCAAGCTTGCAAAGGAAATCTGCACTACAATGAAGTCTCACTTTCCCCCGGTCAAAAGGGCCATCTGAAAAAAGTGTAAAATCCAGAAAGTCAGGACAGGCCATGGAGAACTGGGAGCCTTGTTATGCTGATGGGCGGGATGTAAATTGCCAACAACCTCTCGGGAGAAGTGTATGGTGTTTCCTGAAACATCTAAAAAACAAAGCAACAGAACCTAGGGCACTTCCACTTATGGTCCTATAGCTTAGGGAAATTAAAATCAAAAAGACACAGCCACCCCAAAGTTTGGAACGGCTCTGTTTACAAGAACCTCGTTTACAGTACAAGTTCAACATCGCAGAAAGTGAAAAATGGATAAAGAAGTTGTGGTATTTACTTACAAAGCAATATCACTCAGCAATGAAATCTGTGTCATCAGGCCCTTAGCAGCACAATGAGTGGATTCAGGTATGATGATTCTAACTGAAATAAGTCACACAGAAAAAGAAACATCATAAGATATCACTAATACACGGAATGTAAACTTGGCTACACAGGAACTGCATTCCAAAACAGAACAGGGTCTCAAATTTAGAAAAGCAACTTATGCTTGCTTAAGGGGAAAGGTGAGTTGGGGTGCTGCATAAAACCAGAGATTGAAATGAGCACAGATAAAGTTCCTTAAGCCAAATATGGAATAGACAAGAGCTACTCCTTGCTCAACGAAATGGACTCAAAACCCCATATTAAACGCCTAAGAATGTACCTGACTAGTAAGTATCTTAAAACCTATGGATTGCTATGTCTCCAAAAGAGAATCAAGCGTGTGTACAGGGGCATAAACGCAGCAGTGATAGGATTGGAGAGGTTCGGTGAGCAAATGAAGACCCTTTGAAGTCATATTGCATGGTACCCATTACACGGGTCTCAACTCTCCAGGTTTAAGGTATTCTTCCTTCAGCTAAAACATGCATGTGGAATCCAAGTATGATCAACCATGTGAACGGGAGACGTGTTCAAATATGTCTCAGTTTTCCTCCCCTGGTACTCGGGTGCAACATTCCAGACGCTTTACTAACACTCTCCCCACTTGGAGAGTCAGCGCCTTTAACCTCCTGTTTGGCCCAGTTTGCAATTTCTTCGGAAGATGAACAGGAATAGCGAGAACCAATGAGAGACTACCTGGAGGTGTCTGGACGGGCAAATTTAACTCTCATTTCCCACCAGGAAGAGGAAATAACCAAAGGCTCAGCGTGCCGTGCCGGAACCAGATTAGGGCCTGAAGCCATCCTGCGGTGTTGCGGCCAGGTCACAAGAAAGCGAGTTGAAGAAAGGAGCTCCGTGGCACTGTAATTCACAAACCTGCAGAGTTATAAATGACAGCTATCGTCCAAAAATAGACTGAAGTAAGGCTGCCAAGAGGACTTGAAAGCGGGGCAGAATTGCAGGAAACCGATTTCAGGAGGTAGACTGGAATTGCATTGAAAGCATAGGAAAAGAGGCAGAACGTCCACAATGATGCACTTGGCCAAAAAGGGCGTATGCGTTTTTTCCTGAATATATTCAGGAAAAAACGCATACGCCCTTTTTGGCCAACCAAGCAAGCTTGCAAAGGAAATCTGCACTACAATGAAGTCTCACTTCCCCCCGGTCAAAAGGGCCATCTGAAAAAAGTGTAAAATCCAGAAAGGCAGGACAGGCCATGGAGAACTGGGAGCCTTGTTATGCTGATGGGCGGGATGTAAATTGCCAACAACCACTCGGGAGAAGTGTATGGTGTTTCCTGAAACATCTAAAAAACAAAGCAACAGAGCCTAGGGCACTTCCACTTATGGTCCTATAGCTTAGGGAAATTAAAATCAAAAAGACACAGCCACCCCAAAGTTTGGAACGGCTCTGTTTACAAGAACCTCGAAACAGTACAAGTTCAACATCTCAGAAAGTGAAAAATGGATAAAGAACTTGTGGTACTTACGTACAATGCAGTATCACTCTGCAATGAAATCTGTGTCATCAGGCCCTTAGCAGCACAATGAGTGGATTCAGGTATGATGATTCTAACTGAAATAAGTCACACAGAAAAAGAAACATCATAAGATATCTCTAATACACGGAATGTAAACTTGGCTACACAGGAACTGCATTCCAAAACAGAACAGGGTCTCAAATTTAGAAAACCAACTTATGCTTGCTTAAGGGGAAAGGTGAGTTGGGGTGCTGCATAAAACCAGAGATTGAAATGAGCACAGATAAAGTTCCTTAAGCCAAATATGGAATAGACAAGAGCTACTCCTTGCTCAACGAAATGGACTCAAAACCCCATATTAAACGCCTAAGAATGTACCTGACTAGTAAGTATCTTAAAACCTATGGATTGCTATGTCTCCAAAAGAGAATCAAGCGTGTGTACAGGGGCATAAACGCAGCAGTGATAGGATTGGAGAGGTTCGGTGAGCAAATGAAGACCCTTTGAAGTCATATTGCATGGTACCCATTCCACGGGTTTCAACTACCCAGGTTTAAGGTATTCTTCCTTCAGCTAAAACATGCATGTAGAACCTAGAGTATGATCAACCATGTGATCAGGAGACGTGTTCAAATATGTCTCAGTTTTCGTACCCTGGTACTCGGGTGCAACATTCCAGACGCTTTACTAACACTCTCCCCACTTGGAGAGTCAGCGCCTTTAACCTCCTGTTTGGCCCAGTTTGCAATTTCTGCGGAAGATGAACAGGTATAGGGAGAACCAATGAGAGACTAGCTGGAGGTGTCTGGACGGGCAAATTTAACTCTCATTTCCCACCAGGAAGAGGAATTAACCAAAGGCTCAGCGTGCCGTGCCGGAACCAGATTAGGGCCTGAAGCCATCCTGCGGTGTTGCGGCCAGGTCACAAGAAAGCAAGTTGAAGAAAGGAGCTCAGGGGCACTGTAATTCACAAACCTGCAGAGTTATAAATGACAGCTATCGTCCAAAAATAGACTGAAGTAAGGCTGCCAAGAGGACTTGAAAGCGGGGCAGAATTGCAGGAAACCGATTTCAGGAGGTAGACTGGAATTGCATTGAAAGCATAGGAAAAGAGGCAGAACGTCCACAATGATGCACTTGGCCAAAAAGGGCGTATGCGTTTTTTCCTGAATATATTCAGGAAAAAACGCATACGCCCTTTTTGGCCAACCAAGCAAGCTTGCAAAGGAAATCTGCACTACAATGAAGTCTCACTTCCCCCCGGTCAAAAGGGCCATCTGAAAAAAGTGTAAAATCCAGAAAGGCAGGACAGGCCATGGAGAACTGGGAGCCTTGTTATGCTGATGGGCGGGATGTAAACTGCCAACAACCACTCGGGAGAAGTGTATGGTGTTTCCTGAAACATCTAAAAAACAAAGCAACAGAACCTAGGGCACTTCCACTTATGGTCCTATAGCTTAGGGAAATTAAAATCAAAAAGACACAGCCACCCCAAAGTTTGGAATGGCTCTGTTTACAAGAACCTCGTTTACAGTACAAGTTCAACATCGCAGAAAGTGAAAAATGGATAAAGAAGTTGTGGTATTTACTTACAAAGCAATATCACTCAGCAATGAAATCTGTGTCATCAGGCCCTTAGCAGCACAATGAGTGGATTCAGGTATGATGATTCTAACTGAAATAAGTCACACAGAAAAAGAAACATCATAAGATATCAGTAATACACGGAATGTAAACTTGGCTACACAGGAACTGCATTCCAAAACAGAACAGGGTCTCAAATTTAGAAAACCAACTTATGCTTGCTTAAGGGGAAAGGTGAGTTGGGGTGCTGCATAAACCAGAGATTGAAATGAGCACAGATAAAGTTCCTTAAGCCAAATATGGAATAGACAAGAGCTACTCCTTGCTCAACGAAATGGACTCAACACCGCATATTAAACGCCTAAGAATGTACCTGACTAGTAAGTATCTTAAAACCTATGGATTGCTATGTCTCCGAAAGAGAATCAAGCATGTGTACAGGGGCATAAACGCAGCAGTGATAGGATTGGAGAGATTCGGTGAGCAAATGAAGACCCTTTGAAGTCATATTGCATGGTACCCATTCCACGGGTCTCAACTCTCCAGGTTTAAGGTATTCTTTCTTCAGCTAAAACATGCATGTGGAACCCAGAGTATGATCAACCATGTGATCGGGAGACGTGTTCAAATATGTCTCAGTTTTCCTCCCCTGGTACTTCGGTGGAACATTCCAGACGCTTTACTAACACTCTCCCGACTTGGAGAGTCAGGCCCTTTAACCTCCTGTTTGGCCCAGTTTGCAATTTCTGCGGAAGATGAACAGGAATAGCGAGAACCAATGAGAGGCTAGCTGGAGGTGTCTGGACAGGCAAATTTAACTCTCATTTCCCACCAGGAAGAGGAAATAACCAAAGGCTCAGCGTGCCGTGCCGGAACCAGATTAGGGCCTGAAGACATCCTGCGGTGTTGCAGCCAGCTCACAAGAAAGCGAGTTGAAGAAAGGAGCTCAGGGGCACTGTAATTCACAAACCTGCAGAGTTATAAATGACAGCTATCGTCCAAAAATAGACTGAAGTAAGGCTGCCAAGAGGACTTGAAAGCGGGGCAGAATTGCAGGAAACCGATTTCAGGAGGTAGACTGGAATTGCATTGAAAGCATAGGAAAAGAGGCAGAACGTCCACAATGATGCACTTGGCCAAAAAGGGCGTATGCGTTTTTTCCTGAATATATTCAGGAAAAAACGCATACGCCCTTTTTGGCCAACCAAGCATCTTGCAAAGGAAATCTGCACTACAATGAAGTCTCACTTCCCCCCGGTCAAAAGGGCCATCTGAAAAAAGTGTAAAATCCAGAAAGGCAGGACAGGCCATGGAGAACTGGGAGCCTTGTTATGCTGATGGGCGGGATGTAAATTGCCAACAACCACTCGGGAGAAGTGTATGGTGTTTCCTGAAACATCTAAAAAACAAAGCAACAGAGCCTAGGGCACTTCCACTTATGGTCCTATAGCTTAGGGAAATTAAAATCAAAAAGACACAGCCACCCCAAAGTTTGGGACGCCTCCGTTTACAAGAACCTCGTTTACCGTACAAGTTCAACATCGCAGAAAGTGAAAAATGGATAAAGAAGTTGTGGTATTTACTTACAAAACAATATCACTCAGCAATGAAATCTGTGTCATCAGGCCCTTAGCAGCACAATGAGTGGATTCAGGTATGATGATTCTAGCTGAAATAAGTCACACAGAAAAAGAAACATCATAAGATATCAGTAATACACGGAGTGTAAACTTGGCTACACAGGAACTGAATTACAGAACAGAACAGGGTCTCAAATTTAGAAAACCAACTTATGCTTGCTTAAGGGGAAAGGTGAGTTGGGGTGCTGCATAAAACCAGAGATTGAAATGAGCACAGATAAAGTTCCTTAAGCCAAATATGGAATAGACAAGAGCTACTCCTTGCTCAACGAAATGGACTCAACACCGCATATTAAACGCCTAAGAATGTACCTGACTAGTAAGTATCTTAAAACCTATGGATTGCTATGTCTCCGATAGAAAATCAAGCATGTGTACAGGGGCATAAACGCAGCAGTGATAGGATTGGAGAGGTTCGGTGAGCAAATGAAGACCCTTTGAAGTCATATTGCATGGTACCCATTCCACGGGTTTCAACTACCCAGGTTTAAGGTATTCTTCCTTCAGCTAAAACATGCATGTGGAACCTAGAGTATGATCAACCATGTGATCGGGAGACGTGTTCAAATATGTCTCAGTTTTCGTACCCCGGTACTCGGGTGCAACATTCCAGACGCTTTACTAACACTCTCCCCACTTGGAGAGTCAGCGCCTTTAACCTCCTGTTTGGCCCAGTTTGCAATTTCTGCGGAAGATGAACAGGAATAGCGAGAACCAATGAGAGGCTAGCTGGAGGTGTCTGCACGGGCAAATTTAACTCTCATTTCCCACCAGGAAGAGGAAATAACCAAAGGCTCAGCGTGCCGTGCCGGAACCAGATTAGGGCCTGAAGCCATCCTGCGGTGTTGCGGCCAGCTCAAAAGAAACCGAGTTGAAGAAAGGAGCTCAGGGGCACTGTAATTCACAAACCTGCAGAGTTATAAATGACAGCTATCGTCCAAAAATAGACTGAAGTAAGGCTGCCAAGAGGACTTGAAAGCGGGGCAGAATTGCAGGAAACCGATTTCAGGAGGTAGACTGGAATTGCATTGAAAGCATAGGAAAAGAGGCAGAACGTCCACAATGATGCACTTGGCCAAAAAGGGCGTATGCGTATTTTCCTGAATATATTCAGGAAAAAACGCATACGCCCTTTTTGGCCAACCAAGCAAGCTTGCAAAGGAAATCTGCACTACAATGAAGTCTCACTTCCCCCCGGTCAAAAGGGCCATCTGAAAAAAGTGTAAAATCCAGAAAGGCAGGACAGGCCATGGAGAACTGGGAGCCTTGTTATGCTGATGGGCGGGATGTAAATTACCAACAGACACTCAGGAGAAGTGTATGGTGTTTCCTGAAACATCTAAAAAACAAAGCAACAGAGCCTAGGGCACTGCCACTTATGGTCCTATAGCTTAGGGAAATTAAAATCAAAAAGACACAGCCACCCCAAAGTTTGGGACGCCTCTGTTTACAAGAACCTCGTTTACAGTACAAGTTCAACATCGCAGAAATTGAAAAATGGATAAAGAAGTTGTGGTATTTACTTACAAAGCAATATCACTCAGCAATGAAATCTGTGTCATCAGGCCCTTAGCAGCACAATGAGTGGATTCAGGTATGATGATTCTAACTGAAATAAGTCACACAGAAAAAGAAACATCATAAGATATCAGTAATACACGGAATGGAAACTTGGCTACACAGGAACTGAATTACAGAACAGAACAGGGTCTCAAATTTAGAAAACCAACTTATGCTTGCTTAAGGGGAAAGGTGAGTTGGGTTGCTGCATAAAACCAGAGATTGAAATGAGCACAGATAAAGTTCCTTAAGCCAAATATGGAATAGACAAGAGCTACTCCTTGCTCAACGAAATGGACTCAACACCGCATATTAAACGCCTAAGAATGTACCTGACTAGTAAGTATCTTAAAACCTATGGATTGCTATGTCTCCGAAAGAGAATCAAACATGTGTACAGGGGCATAAACGCAGCAGTGATAGGATTGGAGAGGTTCGGTGAGCAAATGAAGACCCTTTGAAGTCATATTGCATGGTACCCATTTCACGGGTCTCAACTCTCCAGGTTTAAGGTATTCTTCCTTCAGCTAAAACATGCATGTGGAACCCAAGTATGATCAACCATGTGAACGGGAGACGTGTTCAAATATGTCTCAGTTTTCCTACCCTGGTACTCGGGTGCAACATTCCAGACGCTTTACTAACACTCTCCCCACTTGGAGAGTCAGCGCCTTTAACCTCCTGTTTGGCCCAGTTTGCAATTTCTGTGGAAGATGAACAGGAATAGCGAGAACCAATGAGAGACTACCTGGAGGAGTCTGGACGGGCAAATTTAACTCTCATTTCCCACCAGGAAGAGGAAATAACCAAAGGCTCAGCGTGCCATACCGGAACCAGATTAGGGCCTGAAGCCATCCTCCGGTGTTGCGGCCAGCTCAAAAGAAAGCGAGTTGAAGAAAGGAGCTCAGGGGCACTGTAATTCACAAACCTGCAGAGTTATAAATGACAGCTATCGTCCAAAAATATACTGAAGTAAGGCTGCCAAGAGGACTTGAAAGCGGGGCAGAATTGCAGGAAACCGATTTCAGGAGGTAGACTGGAATTGCATTGAAAGCATAGGAAAAGAGGCAGAATGTCTACAATGATGTACTTGGCCAAAAAGGGCGTATGCGTTTTTTCCTGAATATATTCAGGAAAAAACGCATACGCCCTTTTTGGCCAACCAAGCAAGCTTGCAAAGGAAATCTGCACTACAATGAAGTCTCACTTCCCCCCGGTCAAAAGGGCCATCTGAAAAAAGTGTAAAATCCGGAAAGGCAGGACAGGCCATGGAGAACTGGGAGCTTTGTTATGCTGATGGGCGGGATGTAAATTGCCAACAACCAATCGGGAGAAGTGTATGGTGTTTCCTGAAACATCTAAAAAACAAAGCAACAGAACCTATGGCACTTCCACTTATGGTCCTATAGCTTAGGGAAATTAAAATCAAAAAGACACAGCCACCCCAAAGTTTGGAACGGCTCTGTTTATAAGAACCTCGTTTACAGTACAAGTTCAACATCGCAGAAAGTGAAAAATGGATAAAGAAGTTGTGGTATTTACTTACAAAACAATATCACTCAGCAATGAAATCTGTGTCATCAGGCCCTTAGCAGCACAATGAGTGGATTCAGGTATGATGATTCTAGCTGAAATAAGTCACACAGAAAAAGAAACATCATAAGATATCAGTAATACACGGAGTGTAAACTTGGCTACACAGGAACTGAATTACAGAACAGAACAGGGTCTCAAATTTAGAAAACCAACTTATGCTTGCTTAAGGGGAAAGGTGAGTTGGGGTGCTGCATAAAACCAGAGATTGAAATGAGCACAGATAAAGTTCCTTAAGCCAAATATGGAATAGACAAGAGCTACTCCTTGCTCAACGAAATGGACTCAACACCGCATATTAAACGCCTAAGAATGTACCTGACTAGTAAGTATCTTAAAACCTATGGATTGCTATGTCTCCGATAGAAAATCAAGCATGTGTACAGGGGCATAAACGCAGCAGTGATAGGATTGGAGAGGTTCGGTGAGCAAATGAAGACCCTTTGAAGTCATATTGCATGGTACCCATTCCACGGGTTTCAACTACCCAGGTTTAAGGTATTCTTCCTTCAGCTAAAACATGCATGTGGAACCTAGAGTATGATCAACCATGTGATCGGGAGACGTGTTCAAATATGTCTCAGTTTTCGTACCCCGGTACTCGGGTGCAACATTCCAGACGCTTTACTAACACTCTCCCCACTTGGAGAGTCAGCGCCTTTAACCTCCTGTTTGGCCCAGTTTGCAATTTCTGCGGAAGATGTACAGGAATAGCGAGAACCAATGAGAGGCTAGCTGGAGGTGTCTGCACGGGCAAATTTAACTCTCATTTCCCACCAGGAAGAGGAAATAACCAAAGGCTCAGCGTGCCGTGCCGGAACCAGATTAGGGCCTGAAGCCATCCTGCGGTGTTGCGGCCAGCTCAAAAGAAACCGAGTTGAAGAAAGGAGCTCAGGGGCACTGTAATTCACAAACCTGCAGAGTTATAAATGACAGCTATCGTCCAAAAATAGACTGAAGTAAGGCTGCCAAGAGGACTTGAAAGCGGGGCAGAATTGCAGGAAACCGATTTCAGGAGGTAGACTGGAATTGCATTGAAAGCATAGGAAAAGAGGCAGAACGTCCACAATGATGCACTTGGCCAAAAAGGGCGTATGCGTATTTTCCTGAATATATTCAGGAAAAAACGCATACGCCCTTTTTGGCCAACCAAGCAAGCTTGCAAAGGAAATCTGCACTACAATGAAGTCTCACTTCCCCCCGGTCAAAAGGGCCATCTGAAAAAAGTGTAAAATCCAGAAAGGCAGGACAGGCCATGGAGAACTGGGAGCCTTGTTATGCTGATGGGCGGGATGTAAATTACCAACAGACACTCAGGAGAAGTGTATGGTGTTTCCTGAAACATCTAAAAAACAAAGCAACAGAGCCTAGGGCACTGCCACTTATGGTCCTATAGCTTAGGGAAATTAAAATCAAAAAGACACAGCCACCCCAAAGTTTGGGACGCCTCTGTTTACAAGAACCTCGTTTACAGTACAAGTTCAACATCGCAGAAATTGAAAAATGGATAAAGAAGTTGTGGTATTTACTTACAAAGCAATATCACTCAGCAATGAAATCTGTGTCATCAGGCCCTTAGCAGCACAATGAGTGGATTCAGGTATGATGATTCTAACTGAAATAAGTCACACAGAAAAAGAAACATCATAAGATATCAGTAATACACGGAATGGAAACTTGGCTACACAGGAACTGAATTACAGAACAGAACAGGGTCTCAAATTTAGAAAACCAACTTATGCTTGCTTAAGGGGAAAGGTGAGTTGGGTTGCTGCATAAAACCAGAGATTGAAATGAGCACAGATAAAGTTCCTTAAGCCAAATATGGAATAGACAAGAGCTACTCCTTGCTCAACGAAATGGACTCAACACCGCATATTAAACGCCTAAGAATGTACCTGACTAGTAAGTATCTTAAAACCTATGGATTGCTATGTCTCCGAAAGAGAATCAAACATGTGTACAGGGGCATAAACGCAGCAGTGATAGGATTGGAGAGGTTCGGTGAGCAAATGAAGACCCTTTGAAGTCATATTGCATGGTACCCATTTCACGGGTCTCAACTCTCCAGGTTTAAGGTATTCTTCCTTCAGCTAAAACATGCATGTGGAACCCAAGTATGATCAACCATGTGAACGGGAGACGTGTTCAAATATGTCTCAGTTTTCCTACCCTGGTACTCGGGTGCAACATTCCAGACGCTTTACTAACACTCTCCCCACTTGGAGAGTCAGCGCCTTTAACCTCCTGTTTGGCCCAGTTTGCAATTTCTGTGGAAGATGAACAGGAATAGCGAGAACCAATGAGAGACTACCTGGAGGAGTCTGGACGGGCAAATTTAACTCTCATTTCCCACCAGGAAGAGGAAATAACCAAAGGCTCAGCGTGCCATACCGGAACCAGATTAGGGCCTGAAGCCATCCTCCGGTGTTGCGGCCAGCTCAAAAGAAAGCGAGTTGAAGAAAGGAGCTCAGGGGCACTGTAATTCACAAACCTGCAGAGTTATAAATGACAGCTATCGTCCAAAAATATACTGAAGTAAGGCTGCCAAGAGGACTTGAAAGCGGGGCAGAATTGCAGGAAACCGATTTCAGGAGGTAGACTGGAATTGCATTGAAAGCATAGGAAAAGAGGCAGAATGTCTACAATGATGTACTTGGCCAAAAAGGGCGTATGCGTTTTTTCCTGAATATATTCAGGAAAAAACGCATACGCCCTTTTTGGCCAACCAAGCAAGCTTGCAAAGGAAATCTGCACTACAATGAAGTCTCACTTCCCCCCGGTCAAAACGGACATCTGAAAAAAGTGTAAAATCCAGAAAGGCAGGACAGGCCATGGAGAACTGGGAGCTTTGTTATGCTGATGGGCGGGATGTAAATTGCCAACAACCAATCGGGAGAAGTGTATGGTGTTTCCTGAAACATCTAAAAAACAAAGCAACAGAACCTATGGCACTTCCACTTATGGTCCTATAGCTTAGGGAAATTAAAATCAAAAAGACACAGCCACCCCAAAGTTTGGAACGGCTCTGTTTATAAGAACCTCGTTTACAGTACAAGTTCAACATCGCAGAAAGTGAAAAATGGATAAAGAAGTTGTGGTATTTACTTACAAAACAATATCACTCAGCAATGAAATCTGTGTCATCAGGCCCTTAGCATCACAATGAGTGGATTCAGGTATGATCATTCTAACTGAAATAAGTCACACAGAAAAAGAAACATCATAAGATATCAGTAATACACGGAATGTAAACTTGGCTACACAGGAACTGAATTACAGAACAGAACAGGGTCTCAAATTTAGAAAACCAACTTATGCTTGCTTAACGGGAAAGGTGAGTTGGGGTGCTGCATAAAACCAGAGATTGAAATGAGCACAGATAAAGTTCCTTAAGCCAAATATGGAATAGACAAGAGCTACTCCTTGCTCAACGAAATGGACTCAACACCGCATATTAAACGCCTAAGAATGTACCTGACTAGTAAGTATCTTAAAACCTATGGATTGCTATGTCTCCGATAGAGAATCAAGCATGTGTACAGGGGCATAAACGCAGCAGTGATAGGATTGGAGAGGTTCGGTGAGCAAATGAAGACCCTTTGAAGTCATATTGCATGGTACCCATTCCACGGGTTTCAACTACCCACGTTTAAGGTATTCTTCCTTCAGCTAAAACATGCATGTGGAACCTAGAGTATGATCAACCATGTGATCGGGAGACGTGTTCAAATATGTCTCAGTTTTCGTACCCCGGTACTCGGGTGCAACATTCCAGATGCTTTACTAACACTCTCCCCACTTGGAAAGTCAGCGCCTTTAACCTCCTGTTTGGCCCAGTTTGCAATTTCTGCGGAAGATGAACAGGAATAGCAAGAACCAATGAGAGGCTAGCTGGAGGTGTCTGGATGGGCAAATTTAACTCTCATTTCCCACCGGGAACAGGAAATAACCAAAGGTTCAGTGTGCCGTGCCGGAACCAGATTAGGGCCTGAAGCCATCCTGCAGTGTTGCGGCCAGCTCAAAAGAAAGCGAGTTGAAGAAAGGAGCTCAGGGGCACTGTAATTCACAAACCTGCAGAGTTATAAATGACAGCTATCGTCCAAAAATAGACTGAGGTAAGGCTGCCAAGAGGACTTGAAAGCGGGGCAGAATTGCAGGAAACCAATTTCAGGAGGTAGACTGGAATTGCATTGAAAGCATAGGAAAAGAGGCAGAACGTCCACAATGATGCACTTGGCCAAAAAGGGCGTATGCGTTTTTTCCTGAATATATTCAGGAAAAAACGCATACGCCCTTTTTGGCCAACCAAGCAAGCTTGCAAAGGAAATCTGCACTACAATGAAGTCTCACTTCCCCCCGGTCAAAAGGGCCATCTGAAAAAAGTGTAAAATCCAGAAAGGCAGGACAGGCCATGGAGAACTGGGAGCCTTGTTATGCTGAAGGGCGGGATGTAAATTGCCAACAAACACTGGGGAGAAGTGTATGGTGTTTCCTGAAACATCTAAAAAACAAAGCAACAGAACCTAGAGCACTTCCACTTATGGTCCTATAGCTTAGGGAATTTAAAATCAAAAAGACACAGCCACCCCAAAGTTTGGAACGGCTCTGTTTACAAGAACCTCGTTTACAGTACAAGTTCAACATCGCAGAAAGTGAAAAATGGATAAAGAAGTTGTGGTATTTACTTACAAAGCAATATCACTCAGCAATGAAATCTGTGTCATCAGGCCCTTAGCAGCACAATGAGTGGATTCAGGTATGATGATTCTAACTGAAATAAGTCACACAGAAAAAGAAACATCATAAGATATCAGTAATACACGGAATGTAAACTTGGCTACACAGGAACTGAATTACAGAACAGAACAGGGTCTCAAATTTAGAAAACCAACTTATGCTTGCTTAAGGGGAAAGGTGAGTTGGGGTGCTGCATAAAACCAGAGATTGAAATGAGCACAGATAAAGTTCCTTAAGCCAAATATGGAATAGACAAGAGCTACTCCTTGCTCAACGAAATGGACTCAACACCGCATATTAAACGCCTAAGAATGTACCTGACTAGTAAGTATCTTAAAACCTATGGATTGCTATGTCTCTGAAAGAGAATCAAGCATGTGTACAGGGGCATAAACGCAGCAGTGATAGGATTGGAGAGGTTCGGTGAGCAAATGAAGACCCTTTGAAGTCATATTGCATGGTACCCATTCCACGGGTTTCAACTACCCAGATTTTAGGTATTCTTCCTTCAGCTAAAACATGCATGTGGAACCCAGAGTATGATCAACCATGTGATCGGGAGACGTGTTCAAATATGTCTCAGTTTTCCGCCCCTGGTACTCAGGTGCAACATTCCAGACGCTTTACTAACACTCTCCCCACTTGGAGAGTCAGCGCCTTTAACCTCCTGTTTGGCCCAGTTTGCAATTTCTGCGGAAGATGAACAGGAATAGCGAGAACCAATGAGAGGCTAGCTGGAGGTGTCTGGACGGGCAAATTTAACTCTCATTTCCCACCAGGAAGAGGAAATAACCAAAGGCTCAGCGTGCCGTGCCGGAACCAGATTAGGGCCTGAAGCCATCCTGCGGTGTTGCGGCCAGCTCAAAAGAAAGCGAGTTGAAGAAAGGAGCTCAGGGGCACTGTAATTCACAAACCTGCAGAGTTATAAATGACAGCTATCGTCCAAAAATAGACTGAAGTAAGGCTGCCAAGAGGACTTGAAAGCGGGGCAGAATTGCAGGAAACCGATTTCAGGAGGTAGACTGGAATTGCATTGAAAGCATAGGAAAAGAGGCAGAACGTCCACAATGATGCACTTGGCCAAAAAGGGCGTATGCGTTTTTTCCTGAATATATTCAGGAAAAAACGCATACGCCCTTTTTGGCCAACCAAGCAAGCTTGCAAAGGAAATCTGCACTACAATGAAGTCTCACTTCCCCCCGGTCAAAAGGGCCATCTGAAAAAAGTGTAAAATCCAGAAAGGCAGGACAGGCCATGGAGAACTGGGAGCCTTGTTATGCTGATGGGCGGGATGTAAATTACCAACAGACACTCAGGAGAAGTGTATGGTGTTTCCTGAAACATCTAAAAAACAAAGCAACAGAGCCTAGGGCACTGCCACTTATGGTCCTATAGCTTAGGGAAATTAAAATCAAAAAGACACAGCCACCCCAAAGTTTGGGACGCCTCTGTTTACAAGAACCTCGTTTACAGTACAAGTTCAACATCGCAGAAATTGAAAAATGGATAAAGAAGTTGTGGTATTTACTTACAAAGCAATATCACTCAGCAGTGAAATCTGTGTCATCAGGCCCTTAGCAGCACAATGAGTGGATTCAGGTATGATGATTCTAACTGAAATAAGTCACACAGAAAAAGAAACATCATAAGATATCAGTAATACACGGAATGGAAACTTGGCTACACAGGAACTGAATTACAGAACAGAACAGGGTCTCAAATTTAGAAAACCAACTTATGCTTGCTTAAGGGGAAAGGTGAGTTGGGGTGCTGCATAAAACCAGAGATTGAAATGAGCACAGATAAAGTTCCTTAAGCCAAATATGGAATAGACAAGAGCTACTCCTTGCTCAACGAAATGGACTCAACACCGCATATTAAACGCCTAAGAATGTACCTGACTAGTAAGTATCTTAAAACCTATGGATGGCTATGTCTCCGAAAGAGAATCAAACATGTGTACAGGGGCATAAACGCAGCAGTGATAGGATTGGAGAGGTTCGGTGAGCAAATGAAGACCCTTTGAAGTCATATTGCATGGTACCCATTTCACGGGTCTCAACTCTCCAGGTTTAAGGTATTCTTCCTTCAGCTAAAACATGCATGTGGAACCCAAGTATGATCAACCATGTGAACGGGAGACGTGTTCAAATATGTCTCAGTTTTCCTCCCCTGGTACTCGGGTGCAACATTCCAGACGCTTTACTAACACTCTCCCCACTTGGAGAGTCAGCGCCTTTAACCTCCTGTTTGGCCCAGTTTGCAATTTCTGCGGAAGATGAACAGGAATAGCGAGAACGAATGAGAGACTACCTGGAGGAGTCTGGACGGGCAAATTTAACTCTCATTTCCCACCAGGAAGAGGAAATAACCAAAGGCTCAGCGTGCCGTGCCGGAACAAGATTAGGGCCTGAAGCCATCCTGCGGTGTTGCGGCCAGGTCACAAGAAAGCGAGTTGAAGAAAGGAGCTCAGGGGCACTGTAATTCACAAACCTGCAGAGTTATAAATGACAGCTATCGTCCAAAAATAGACTGAAGTAAGGCTGCCAAGAGGACTTGAAAGCGGGGCAGAATTGCAGGAAACCGATTTCAGGAGGTAGACTGGAATTGCATTGAAAGCATAGGAAAAGAGGCAGAACGTCCACAATGATGCACTTGGCCAAAAAGGGCGTATGCGTTTTTTCTTGAATATATTCAGGAAAAAACGCATACGCCCTTTTTGGCCAACCAAGCAAGCTTGCAAAGGAAATCTGCACTACAATGAAGTCTCACTTCCCCCCGGTCAAAAGGGCCATCTGAAAAAAGTGTAAAATCCAGAAAGGCAACAGGTCATAGAGAACTGGGAGCCTTGTTATGCTGATGGGCGGGATGTAAATTGCCAACAACCACTCGGGAGAAGTGTATGGTGTTTCCTGAAACATCTAAAAAACAAAGCAACAGAGCCTAGGGCACTTCCACTTATGGTCCTATAGCTTAGGGAAATTAAAATCAAAAAGACACAGCCACCCCAAAGTTTGGAACGGCTCTGTTTACAAGAACCTCGTTTACAGTACAAGTTCAACATCGCAGAAAGTGAAAAATGGATAAAGAACTTGTGGTACTTACGTACAATGCAGTATCACTCAGCAATGAAATCTATGTCATCAGGCCCGTAGCAGCATAATGAGTAGATTCAGGTACGATGATTCTAACTGAAATAAGTCACACAGAAATAGAAACATCATAAGATATCACTAATACACGGAATGTAAACTTGGCTACACAGGAACTGCATTCCAAAACAGAACAGGGTCTCAAATTTAGAAAACCAACTTATGCTTGCTTAAGGGGAAAGGTGAGTTGGGGTGCTGCATAAAACCAGAGATTGAAATGAGCACAGATAAAGTTCCTTAAGCCAAATATGGTATAGACAAGAGCTACTCCTTGCTCAACGAAATGGACTCAAAACCCCATATTAAACGCCTAAGAATGTACCTGACTAGTAAGTATCTTAAAACCTATGGATTGCTATGTCTCCAAAAGAGAATCAAGCGTGTGTACAGGGGCATAAACGCAGCAGTGATAGGATTGGAGAGGTTCGGTGAGCAAATGAAGACCCTTTGAAGTCATATTGCATGGTACCCATTACACGGGTCTCAACTCTCCAGGTTTAAGGTATTCTTCCTTCAGCTAAAACATGCATGTGGAACCCAGAGTATGATCAACCATGTGAACGTGAGACGTGTTCAAATATGTCTCAGTTTTCCTCCCCTGGTACTCGGGTGCAACATTCCAGATGCTTTACTAACACTCTCCCCACTTGGAGAGTCAGCGCCTTTAACCTCCTGTTTGGCCCAGTTTGCAATTTCTGCAGAAGATGAACAGGAATAGCGAGAACCAATGAGAGGCTAGCTGGAGGTGTCTGGACGGGCAAATTTAACTCTCATTTCCCACCAGGAAGAGGATATAACCAAAGGCTCAGCGTGCCGTACCGGAACCAGATTAGGGCCTGAAGCCATCCTGCAGTGTTGCGGCCAGCTCAGAAGAAAGCGAGTTGAAGAAAGGAGCTCAGGGGCACTGTAATTCACAAACCTGCAGAGTTATAAATGACAGCTATCGTCCAAAAATATACTGAAGTAAGGCTGCCAAGAGGACTTGAAAGCGGGGCAGAATTGCAGGAAACCGATTTCAGGAGGTAGACTGGAATTGCATTGAAAGCATAGGAAAAGAGGCAGAACGTCCACAATGATGCACTTGGCCAAAAAGGGCGTATGCGTTTTTTCCTGAATATATTCAGGAAAAAACGCATACGCCCTTTTTGGCCAACCAAGCAAGCTTGCAAAGGAAATCTGCACTACAATGAAGTCTCACTTCCCCCCGGTCAAAAGGGCCATCTGAAAAAAGTGTAAAATCCAGAAAGGCAGGACAGGCCATGGAGAACTGGGAGCCTTGTTATGCTGATGGGCGGGATGTAAATTACCAACAGACACTCAGGAGAAGTGTATGGTGTTTCCTGAAACATCTAAAAAACAAAGCAACAGAGCCTAGGACACTGCCACTTATGGTCCTATAGCTTAGGGAAATTAAAATGAAAAAGACACAGCCACCCCAAAGTTTGGGACGCCTCTGTTTACAAGAACCTCGTTTACAGTACAAGTTCAACATCGCAGAAATTGAAAAATGGATAAAGAAGTTGTGGTATTTACTTACAAAGCAATATCACTCAGCAATGAAATCTGTGTCATCAGGCCCTTAGCAGCACAATGAGTGGATTCAGGTATGATGATTCTAACTGAAATAAGTCACACAGAAAAAGAAACATCATAAGATATCAGTAATACACGGAATGTAAACTTGGCTACACAGGAACCGAATTACAGAACAGAACAGGGTCTCAAATTTAGAAAACCAACTTATGCTTGCTTAAGGGGAAAGGTGAGTTGGGGTGCTGCATAAAACCAGAGATTGAAATGAGCACAGATAAAGTTCCTTAAGCCAAATATGGAATAGACAAGAGCTACTCCTTGCTCAATGAAATGGACTCAACACCGCATATTAAACGCTTAAGAATGTACCTGACTAGTAAGTATCTTAAAACCTATGGATTGCTATGTCTCCGAAAGAGAATCAAACATGTGTACAGGGGCATAAACGCAGCAGTGATAGGATTGGAGAGGTTCGGTGAGCAAATGAAGACCCTTTGAAGTCATATTGCATGGTACCCATTACACGGGTCTCAACTCTCCAGGTTTAAGGTATTCTTCCTTCAGCTAAAACATGCATGTGGAACCCAAGTATGATCAACCATGTGAACGGGAGACGTGTTCAAATATGTCTCAGTTTTCCTCCCCTGGTACTCGGGTGCAACATTCCAGACGCTTTACTAACACTCTCCCCACTTGGAGAGTCAGCGCCTTTAACCTCCTGTTTGGCCCAGTTTGCAATTTCTGTGGAAGATGAACAGGAATAGCGAGAACCAATGAGAGACTAGGTGGAGGTGTCTGGACGGGCAAATTTAACTCTCATTTCCCACCAGGAAGAGGAAATAACCAAAGGCTCAGCGTGCCGTGCCGGAACCAGATTAGGGCCTGAAGCCATCCTGCGGTGTTGCGGCCGGGTCACAAGAAAGCGAGTTGAAGAAAGGAGCTCAGGGGCACTGTAATTCACAAACCTGCAGAGTTATAAATGACAGCTATCGTCCAAAAATAGACTGAAGTAAGGCTGCCAAGAGGACTTGAAAGCGGGGCAGAATTGCAGGAAACCGATTTCAGGAGGTAGACTGGAATTGCATTGAAAGCATAGGAAAAGAGGCAGAACGTCCACAATGATGCACTTGGCCAAAAAGGGCGTATGCGTTTTTTCCTGAATATATTCAGGAAAAAACGCATACGCCCTTTTTGGCCAACCAAGCAAGCTTGCAAAGGAAATCTGCACTACAATGAAGTCTCACTTCCCCCCAGTCAAAAGGGCCATCTGAAAAAAGTGTAAAATCCAGAAAGGCAGGACAGGCCATGGAGAACTGGGAGCCTTGTTATGCTGATGGGCGGGATGTAAATTGCCAACAACCACTCGGGAGAAGTGTATGGTGTTTCCTGAAACATCTAAAAAACAAAGCAACAGAGCCTAGGGCACTGCCACTTATGGTCCTATAGCTTAGGGAAATTAAAATCAAAAAGACACAGCCACCCCAAAGTTTGGAACGGCTCTGTTTACAAGAACCTCGTTTACAGTACCAGTTCAACATCACAGAAAGTGAAAAATGGATAAAGAACTTGTGGTATTTACTTACAAAGCAATATCACTCAGCAATGAAATCTGTGTCATCAGGCCCTTAGCAGCACAATGAGTGGATTCAGGTATGATGATTCTAACTGAAATAAGTCACACAGAAAAAGAAACATCATAACATATCAGTAATACACGGAATGTAAACTTGGCTACACAGGAACTGAATTACAGAACAGAACAGGGTCTCAAATTTAGAAAACCAACTTATGCTTGCTTAAGGGGAAAGGTGAGTTGGGGTGCTGCATAAAACCAGAGATTGAAATGAGCACAGATAAAGTTCCTTAAGCCAAATATGGAATAGACAAGAGCTACTCCTTGCTCAACGAAATGGACTCAAAACCCCATATTAAACGCCTAAGAATGTACCTGACTAGTAAGTATCTTAAAACCTATGGATTGCTATGTCTCCAAAAGAGAATCAAGCGTGTGTACAGGGGCATAAACGCAGCAGTGATAGGATTGGAGAGGTTCGGTGAGCAAATGAAGACCCTTTGAAGTCATATTGCATGGTACCCATTACACGGGTCTCAACTCTCCAGGTTTAAGGTATTCTTCCTTCAGCTAAAACATGCATGTGGAACCCAGAGTATGATCAACCATGTGAACGTGAGACGTGTTCAAATATGTCTCAGTTTTCCTCCCCTGGTACTCGGGTGAAACATTCCAGATGCTTTACTAACACTCTCCCCACTTGGAGAGTCAGCGCCTTTAACCTCCTGTTTGGCCCAGTTTGCAATTTCTGCGGAAGATGAACAGGAATAGCGAGAACCAATGAGAGGCTAGCTGGAGGTGTCTGGACGGGCAAATTTAACTCTCATTTCCCACCAGGAAGAGGATATAACCAAAGGCTCAGCGTGCCGTACCGGAACCAGATTAGGGCCTGAAGCCATCCTGCAGTGTTGCGGCCAGCTCAGAAGAAAGCGAGTTGAAGAAAGGAGCTCAGGGGCACTGTAATTCACAAACCTGCAGAGTTATAAATGACAGCTATCGTCCAAAAATATACTGAAGTAAGGCTGCCAAGAGGACTTGAAAGCGGGGCAGAATTGCAGGAAACCGATTTCAGGAGGTAGACTGGAATTGCATTGAAAGCATAGGAAAAGAGGCAGAACGTCCACAATGATGCACTTGGCCAAAAAGGGCGTATGCGTTTTTTCCTGAATATATTCAGGAAAAAACGCATACGCCCTTTTTGGCCAACCAAGCAAGCTTGCAAAGGAAATCTGCACTACAATGAAGTCTCACTTCCCCCCGGTCAAAAGGGCCATCTGAAAAAAGTGTAAAATCCAGAAAGGCAGGACAGGCCATGGAGAACTGGGAGCCTTGTTATGCTGATGGGCGGGATGTAAATTACCAACAGACACTCAGGAGAAGTGTATGGTGTTTCCTGAAACATCTAAAAAACAAAGCAACAGAGCCTAGGACACTGCCACTTATGGTCCTATAGCTTAGGGAAATTAAAATGAAAAAGACACAGCCACCCCAAAGTTTGGGACGCCTCTGTTTACAAGAACCTCGTTTACAGTACAAGTTCAACATCGCAGAAATTGAAAAATGGATAAAGAAGTTGTGGTATTTACTTACAAAGCAATATCACTCAGCAATGAAATCTGTGTCATCAGGCCCTTAGCAGCACAATGAGTGGATTCAGGTATGATGATTCTAACTGAAATAAGTCACACAGAAAAAGAAACATCATAAGATATCAGTAATACACGGAATGTAAACTTGGCTACACAGGAACTGAATTACAGAACAGAACAGGGTCTCAAATTTAGAAAACCAACTTATGCTTGCTTAAGGGGAAAGGTGAGTTGGGGTGCTGCATAAAACCAGAGATTGAAATGAGCACAGATAAAGTTCCTTAAGCCAAATATGGAATAGACAAGAGCTACTCCTTGCTCAACGAAATGGACTCAACACCGCATATTAAACGCTTAAGAATGTACCTGACTAGTAAGTATCTTAAAACCTATGGATTGCTATGTCTCCGAAAGAGAATCAAACATGTGTACAGGGGCATAAACGCAGCAGTGATAGGATTGGAGAGGTTCGGTGAGCAAATGAAGACCCTTTGAAGTCATATTGCATGGTACCCATTCCACGGGTCTCAACTCTCCAGGTTTAAGGTATTCTTCCTTCAGCTAAAACATGCATGTGGAACCCAAGTATGATCAACCATGTGAACGGGAGACGTGTTCAAATATGTCTCAGTTTTCCTCCCCTGGTACTCGGGTGCAACATTCCAGACGCTTTACTAACACTCTCCCCACTTGGAGAGTCAGCGCCTTTAACCTCCTGTTTGGCCCAGTTTGCAATTTCTGTGGAAGATGAACAGGAATAGCGAGAACCAATGAGAGACTAGGTGGAGGTGTCTGGACGGGCAAATTTAACTCTCATTTCCCACCAGGAAGAGGAAATAACCAAAGGCTCAGCGTGCCGTGCCGGAACCAGATTAGGGCCTGAAGCCATCCTGCGGTGTTGCGGCCGGGTCACAAGAAAGCGAGTTGAAGAAAGGAGCTCAGGGGCACTGTAATTCACAAACCTGCAGAGTTATAAATGACAGCTATCGTCCAAAAATAGACTGAAGTAAGGCTGCCAAGAGGACTTGAAAGCGGGGCAGAATTGCAGGAAACCGATTTCAGGAGGTAGACTGGAATTGCATTGAAAGCATAGGAAAAGAGGCAGAACGTCCACAATGATGCACTTGGCCAAAAAGGGCGTATGCGTTTTTTCCTGAATATATTCAGGAAAAAACGCATACGCCCTTTTTGGCCAACCAAGCAAGCTTGCAAAGGAAATCTGCACTACAATGAAGTCTCACTTCCCCCCAGTCAAAAGGGCCATCTGAAAAAAGTGTAAAATCCAGAAAGGCAGGACAGGCCATGGAGAACTGGGAGCCTTGTTATGCTGATGGGCGGGATGTAAATTGCCAACAACCAATCGGGAGAAGTGTATGGTGTTTCCTGAAACATCTAAAAAACAAAGCAACAGAGCCTAGGGCACTGCCACTTATGGTCCTATAGCTTAGGGAAATTAAAATCAAAAAGACACAGCCACCCCAAAGTTTGGAACGGCTCTGTTTACAAGAACCTCGTTTACAGTACCAGTTCAACATCACAGAAAGTGAAAAATGGATAAAGAACTTGTGGTATTTACTTACAAAGCAATATCACTCAGCAATGAAATCTGTGTCATCAGGCCCTTAGCAGCACAATGAGTGGATTCAGGTATGATGATTCTAACTGAAATAAGTCACACAGAAAAAGAAACATCATAACATATCAGTAATACACGGAATGTAAACTTGGCTACACAGGAACTGAATTACAGAACAGAACAGGGTCTCAAATTTAGAAAACCAACTTATGCTTGCTTAAGGGGAAAGGTGAGTTGGGGTGCTGCATAAAACCAGAGATTGAAATGAGCACAGATAAAGTTCCTTAAGCCAAATATGGAATAGACAAGAGCTACTCCTTGCTCAACGAAATGGACTCAAAACCCCATATTAAACGCCTAAGAATGTACCTGACTAGTAAGTATCTTAAAACCTATGGATTGCTATGTCTCCAAAAGAGAATCAAGCGTGTGTACAGGGGCATAAACGCAGCAGTGATAGGATTGGAGAGGTTCGGTGAGCAAATGAAGACCCTTTGAAGTCATATTGCATGGTACCCATTACACGGGTCTCAACTCTCCAGGTTTAAGGTATTCTTCCTTCAGCTAAAACATGCATGTGGAACCCAAGTATGATCAACCATGTGAACGGGAGACGTGTTCAAATATGTCTCAGTTTTCCTCCCCTGGTACTCGGGTGCAACATTCCAGACGCTTTACTAACACTCTCCCCACTTGGAGAGTCAGCGCCTTTAACCTCCTGTTTGGCCCAGTTTGCAATTTCTGCGGAAGATGAACAGGAATAGCGAGAACCAATGAGAGGCTAGCTGGAGGTGTCTGGACGGGCAAATTTAACTCTCATTTCCCACCAGGAAGAGGAAATAACCAAAGGCTCAGCGTGCCGTGCCGGAACCAGATTAGGGCCTGAAGCCATCCTGCGGTGTTGCGGCCAGGTCACAAGAAAGCGAGTTGAAGAAAGGAGCTCAGGGGCACTGTAATTCACAAACCTGCAGAGTTATAAATGACAGCTATCGTCCAAAAATAGACTGAAGTAAGGCTGCCAAGAGGACTTGAAAGCGGGGCAGAATTGCAGGAAACCGATTTCAGGAGGTAGACTGGAATTGCATTGAAAGCATAGGAAAAGAGGCAGAGCGTCCACAATGATGCACTTGGCCAAAAAGGGCGTATGCATTTTTTCCTGAATATATTCAGGAAAAAACGCATACGCCCTTTTTGGCCAACCAAGCAAGCTTGCAAAGGAAATCTGCACTACAATGAAGTCTCACTTCCCCCCGGTCAAAAGGGCCATCTGAAAAAAGTGTAAAATCCAGAAAGGCAACAGGCCATTGAGAACTGGGAGCCTTGTTATGCTGATGGGCGGGATGTAAATTGCCAACAGACACTCGGGAGAAGTGTATGGTGTTTCCTGAAACATCTAAAAAACAAAGCAACAGAGCCTAGGGCACTTCCACTTATGGTCCTATAGCTTAGGGAAATTAAAATCAAAAAGACACAGCCACCCCAAAGTTTGGAACGGCTCTGTTTACAAGAACCTCGTTTACAGTACAAGTTCAACATTGCAGAAAATGAAAAATGGAAAAAGAAGTTGTGGTATTCACTTACAAAGCAATATCACTCAGCAATGAAATCTATGTCATCAGGCCCTTAGCAGCACAATGAGTGGATTCAGGTATGATGATTCTAACTGAAATAAGTCACACAGAAAAAGAAACATCATAAAATATCAGTAATACACGGAATGTAAACTTGGCTACACAGGAACTGAATTACAGAACAGAACAGGGTCTCAAATTTAGAAAACCAACTTATGCTTGCTTAAGGGTAAAGGTGAGTTGGGGTGCTGCATAAAACCAGAGATTGAAATGAGCACAGATAAAGTTCCTTAAGCCAAATATGGAATAGAAAAGAGCTACTCCTTGCTCAACGAAATGGACTCAACACCCCATATTAAACGCCTAAGAATGTACCTGACTTGTAAGTATCTTAAAACCTATGGATTGCTATGTCTCTGAAAGAGAATCAAGCATGTGTACAGGGGCATAAACGCAGCAGTGATAGGATTAGAGAGGTTTGGTGAGCAAATGAAGACCCTTTGAAGTCATATTGCATGGTACCCATTCCACGGGTTTCAACTACCCAGGTTTAAGGTATTCTTCCTTCAGCTAAAACATGCATGTGGAACCTAGAGTATGATCAACCATGTGATCGGGAGACGTGTTCAAATATGTCTCAGTTTTCCTCCCCTGGTACTCGGGTGCAACATTCCAGACGCTTTACTAACACTCTCCCCACTTGGAGAGTCAGTCCCTTTAACCTCCTGTTTGGCCCAGTTTGCAATTTCTGCGGAAGATGAACAGGAATAGCGAGAACCAATGAGAGGCTAGCTGGAGGTGTCTGGACGGGCAAATTTAACTCTCATTTCCCACCAGGAAGAGGAATTAACCAAAGGCTCAGCGTGCCGTGCCGGAACCAGATTAGGGCCTGAAGCCATCCTGCGGTGTTGCGGCCAGGTCACAAGAAAGCGAGTTGAAGAAAGGAGCTCAGGGGCACTGTAATTCACAAACCTGCAGAGTTATAAATGACAGCTATCGTCCACAAATAGACTGAAGTAAGGCTGCCAAGAGGACTTGAAAGCGGGGCAGAATTGCAGGAAACCGATTTCAGGAGGTAGACTGGAATTGCATTGAAAGCATAGGAAAAGAGGCAGAACGTCCACAATGATGCACTTGGCCAAAAAGGGCGTATGCGTTTTTTCCTGAATATATTCAGGAAAAAACGCATACGCCCTTTTTGGCCAACCAAGCAAGCTTGCAAAGGAAATCTGCACTACAATGAAGTCTCACTTCCCCCCGGTCAAAAGGGCCATCTGAAAAAAGTGTAAAATCCAGAAAGGCAGGACAGGCCATGGAGAACTGGGAGCCTTGTTATGCTGATGGGCGGGATATAAATTGCCAACAGACACTCGGGAGAAGTGTATGGTGTTTCCTGAAACATCTAAAAAACAAAGCAACAGAGCCTAGGGCACTGCCACTTATGGTCCTATAGCTTAGGGAAATTAAAATCAAAAAGACACAGCCACCCCAAAGTTTGAGACGCCTCTGTTTACAAGAACCTCGTTTACAGTACAAGTTCAACATCGCAGAAAGTGAAAAATGGATAAAGAAGTTGTGGTATTTACTTACAAAGCAATATCACTCAGCAATGAAATCTGTGTCATCAAGCCCTTAGCAGCACAATGAGTGGATTCAGGTATGATGATTCTAACTGAAATAAGTCACACAGAAAAAGAAACATCATAAGATATCAGTAATACACGGAATGTAAACTTGGCTACACAGGAACTGAATTACAGAACAGAACAGGGTCTCAAATTTAGAAAACCAACTTATGCTTGCTTAAGGGTAAAGGTGAGTTGGGGTGCTGCATAAAACCAGAGATTGAAATGAGCACAGATAAATTTCCTTAAGCCAAATATGGAATAGACAAGAGCTACTCCTTGCTCAACGAAATGGACTCAACACCCCATATTAAACGCCTAAGAATGTACCTGACTAGTAAGTATCTTAAAACCTATGGATTGCTATGTCTCCGAAAGAGAATCAAGCATGTGTACAGGGGCATAAACGCAGCAGTGATAGGATTGGAGAGGTTCGGTGAGCAAATGTAGACCCTTTGAAGTCATATTGCATGGTACCCATTACATGGGTCTTAACTCTCCAGGTTTAAGGTATTCTTCCTTCAGCTAAAACATGCATGTGGAACCTAGAGTATGATCAACCATGTGATCGGGAGACGTGTTCAAATATGTCTCAGTTTTCCTCCCCTGGTACTCGTGTGCAACATTCCAGACGCTTTACTAACACTCTCCCCACTTGGAGAGTCAGTCCCTTTAACCTCCTGTTTGGCCCAGTTTGCAATTTCTGCGGAAGATGAACAGGAATAGCGAGAACCAATGAGAGGCTAGCTGGAGGTGTCTGGACGGGCAAATTTAACTCTCATTTCCCACCAGGAAGAGGAAATAACCAAAGGCTCAGCGTGCCGTGCCGGAACCAGATTAGGGCCTGAAGCCATCCTGCGGTGTTGCGGCCAGCTCAAAAGAAAGCGAGTTGAAGAAAGGAGCTCAGGGGCACTGTAATTCACAAACCTGCAGAGTTATAAATGACAGCTATCGTCCAAAAATAAACTGAAGTAAGGCTGCCAAGAGGACTTGAAAGCGGGGCAGAATTGCAGGAAACCGATTTCAGGAGGTAGACTGGAATTGCATTGAAAGCATAGGAAAAGAGGCAGAACGTCCACAATGATGCACTTGGCCAAAAAGGGCATATGCGTTTTTTCCTGAATATATTCAGGAAAAAACGCATACGCCCTTTTTGGCCAACCAAGCAAGCTTGCAAAGGAAATCTGCACTACAATGAAGTCTCACTTCCCCCCGGTCAAAAGGGCCATCTGAAAAAAGTGTAAAATCCAGAAAGGCAGGACAGGCCATGGAGAACTGGGAGCCTTGTTATGCTGATGGGCGGGATGTAAATTGCCAACAACCACTCAGGAGAAGTGTATGGTGTTTCCTGAAACATCTAAAAAACAAAGTAACAGAGCCTAGGGCACTTCCACTTATGGTCCTATAGCTTAGGGAAATTAAAATCAAAAAGACACAGCCACCCCAAAGTTTGGGACGCCTCTGTTTACAAGAACCTCGTTTACCGTACAAGTTCAATATCACAGAAAGTGAAAAATGGATAAAGAACTTGTGGTACTTACGTACAATGCAGTATCACTCAGCAATGAAATCTGTGTCATCAGGCCCTTAGCAGCACAATGAGTGGATTCAGGTATGATGATTCTAACTGAAATAAGTCACACAGAAAAAGAAACATCATAAGATATCAGTAATACACGGAATGTAAACTTGGCTACACAGGAACTGAATTACAGAACAGAACAGGGCCTCAAATTTAGAAAACCAACTTATGCTTGCTTAAGGGTAAAGGTGAGTTGGGGTGCTGCATAAAACCAGAGATTGAAATGAGCACAGATAAAGTTCCTTAGGCCAAATATGGAATAGACAAGAGCTACTCCTTGCTCAACGAAATGGACTCAACACCCCATATTAAACACCTAAGAATGTACCTGACTAGTAAGTATCTTAAAACCTATGGATTGCTATGTCTCCAAAAGAGAATCAAGCGTGTGTACAGGGGCATAAACGCAGCAGTGATAGGATTGGAGAGGTTCGGTGAGCAAATGAAGACCCTTTGAAGTCATATTGCATGGTACCCATTACACGGGTCTTAACTCTCCAGGTTTAAGGTATTCTTCCTTCAGCTAAAACATGCATGTGGAACACAAGTATGATCAACCATGTGATCGGGAGACGTGTTCAAATATGTCTCAGTTTTCCTCCCCTGGTACTCGGGTGCAACATTCCAGACGCTTTACTAACACTGTCCCCACTTGGAGAGTCAGCGCCTTTAACCTCCTATTTGGCCCAGTTTGCAATTTCTGCAGAAGATGAACAGGAATAGCGAGAACCAATGAGAGACTAGCTGGAGGTGTGTGGACGGGCAAATTTAACTCTCATTTCCCACCAGGATGTGGAAATAACCAAAGGCTCAGCATGCCGTGCCGGAACCAGATTAGGGCCTGAAGCCATCCTGCGGTGTTGCGGCCAGGTCACAAGAAAGCAAGTTGAAGAAAGGAGCTCAGGGGCACTGTAATTCACAAACCTGCAGAGTTATAAATGACAGCTATCGTCCACAAATAGACTGAAGTAAGGCTGCCAAGAGGACTTGAAAGCGGGGCAGAATTGCAGGAAACCGATTTCAGGAGGTAGACTGGAATTGCATTGAAAGCATAGGAAAAGAGGCAGAACGTCCACAATGATGCACTTGGCCAAAAAGGGCGTATGCGTTTTTTCCTGAATATATTCAGGAAAAAACGCATACGCCCTTTTTGGCCAACCAAGCAAGCTTGCAAAGGAAATCTGCACTACAATGAAGTCTCACTTCCCCCCGGTCAAAAGGGCCATCTGAAAAAAGTGTAAAATCCAGAAAGGCAGGACAGGCCATGGAGAACTGGGAGCCTTGTTATGCTGATGGGCGGGATGTAAATTGCCAACAGACACTCGGGAGAAGTGTATGGTGTTTCCTGAAACATCTAAAAAGCAAAGCAACAGAGCCTAGGGCACTGCCACTTACGGTCCTATAGCTTAGGGAAATTAAAATCAAAAAGACACAGCCACCCCAAAGTTTGGGACGCCTCTGTTTACAAGAACCTCGTTTACAGTACAAGTTCAACATCGCAGAAAGTGAAAAATGGATAAAGAAGTTGTGGTATTTACTTACAAAGCAATATCACTCAGCAATGAAATCTATGTCATCAGGCCCTTAGGAGCACAATGAGTGGATTCAGGTATGATGATTCTAACTGAAGTAAGTCACACAGAAAAAGAAACATCATAAGATATCAGTAATACACGGAATGTAAACTTGGCTACACAGGAACTGAATTACAGAACAGAACAGGGTCTCAAATTTAGAAAACCAACTTATGCTTGCTTAAGGGGAAAGGTGAGTTGGGGTGCTGCATAAAACCAGAGATTGAAATGAGCACAGGTAAAGTTCCTTAAGCCAAATATGGAATAGACAAGAGCTACTCCTTGCTCAACGAAATGGACTCAACACCCCATATTAAACACCTAAGAATGTACCTGACTAGTATGTATCTTAAAACCTATGGATTGCTATGTCTCCAAAAGAGAATCAAGCGTGTGTACAGGGACATAAACGCAGCAGTGATAGGATTGGAGAGGTTCGGTGAGCAAATGAAGACCCTTTGAAGTCATATTGCATGGTACCCATTACACGGGTCTCAACTCTCCAGGTTTAAGGTATTCTTCCTTCAGCTAAAACATGCATGTGGAACCTAGAGTATGATCAACCATGTGATCGGGAGACGTGTTCAAATATGTCTCAGTTTTCCTCCCCTGGTACTCGTGTGCAACATTCCAGACGCTTTACTAACACTCTCCCCACTTGGAGAGTCAGTCCCTTTAACCTCCTGTTTGGTCCAGTTTGCAATTTCTGCGGAAGATGAACAGGAATAGCGAGAACCAATGAGAGGCTAGCTGGAGGTGTCTGGACGGGCAAATTTAACTCTCATTTCCCACCAGGAAGAGGAAATAACCAAAGGCTCAGCGTGCCCTACCGGAACCAGATTAGGGCCTGAAGCCATCCTGCGGTGTTGCGGCCAGCTCAAAAGAAAGTGAGTTGAAGAAAGGAGCTCAGGGGCACTGTAATTCACAAACCTGCAGAGTTATAAATGACAGCTATCGTCCACAAATAGACTGAAGTAAGGCTGCCAAGAGGACTTGAAAGCGCGGCAGAATTGCAGGAAACCGATTTCAGGAGGTAGACTGGAATTGCATTGAAAGCATAGGAAAAGAGGCAGAACGTCCACAATGATGCACTTGGCCAAAAAGGGCGTATGCGTTTTTTCCTGAATATATTCAGGAAAAAACGCATACGCCCTTTTTGGCCAACCAAGCAAGCTTGCAAAGGAAATCTGCACTACAATGAAGTCTCACTTCCCCCCGGTCAAAAGGGCCATCTGAAAAAAGTGTAAAATCCAGAAAGGCAGGACAGGCCATGGAGAACTGGGAGCCTTGTTATGCTGATGGGCGGGATGTAAATTGCCAACAGACACTCGGGAGAAGTGTATGGTGTTTCCTGAAACATCTAAAAAGCAAAGCAACAGAGCCTAGGGCACTGCCACTTATGGTCCTATAGCTTAGGGAAATTAAAATCAAAAAGACACAGCCACCCCAAAGTTTGGGACGCCTCTGTTTACAAGAACCTCGTTTACAGTACAAGTTCAACATCGCAGAAAGTGAAAAATGGATAAAGAAGTTGTGGTATTTACTTACAAAGCAATATCACTCAGCAATGAAATCTATGTCATCAGGCCCTTAGCAGCACAATGAGTGGATTCAGGTATGATGATTCTAACTGAAGTAAGTCACACAGAAAAAGAAACATCATAAGATATCAGTAATACACGGAATGTAAACTTGGCTACACAGGAACTGAATTACAGAACAGAACAGGGACTCAAATTTAGAAAACCAACTTATGCTTGCTTAAGGGGAAAGGTGAGATGGGGTGCTGCATAAAACCAGAGATTGAAATGAGCACAGGTAAAGTTCCTTAAGCCAAATATGGAATAGACAAGAGCTACTCCTTGCTCAACGAAATGGACTCAACACCCCATATTAAACACCTAAGAATGTACCTGACTAGTAAGTATGTTAAAACCTATGGATTGCTATGTCTCCAAAAGAGAATCAAGCGTGTGTACAGGGACATAAACGCAGCAGTGATAGGATTGGAGAGGTTCGGTGAGCAAATGAAGACCCTTTGAAGTCATATTGCATGGTACCCATTCCACGGGTCTCAACTCTCCAGGTTTAAGGTATTCTTCCTTCAGCTAAAACATGCATGTGGAACCCAAGTATGATCAACCATGTGAACGGGAGACGTGTTCAAATATGTCTCAGTTTTCCTCCCCTGGTACTCGGGTGCAACATTCCAGACGCTTTACTAACACTCTCCCCACTTGGAGAGTCAGTCCCTTTAACCTCCTGTTTGGCCCAGTTTGCAATTTCTGCGGAAGATGAACAGGAATAGCGAGAACCAATGAGAGGCTAGCTGGAGGTGTCTGGACGGGCAAATTTAACTCTCATTTCCCACCAGGAAGAGGAATTAACCAAAGGCTCAGCATGCCGGGCCGGAACCAGATTAGGGCCTGAAGACATCCTGCGGTGTTGCGGCCAGGTCAAAAGAAAGCGAGTTGAAGAAAGGAGCTCAGGGGCACTGTAATTCACAAACCTGCAGAGTTATAAATGACAGCTATCGTCCACAAATAGACTGAAGTAAGGCTGCCAAGAGGACTTGAAAGCGGGGCAGAATTGCAGGAAACCGATTTCAGGAGGTAGACTGGAATTGCATTGAAAGCATAGGAAAAGAGGCAGAACGTCCACAATGATGCACTTGGCCAAAAAGGGCGTATGCGTTTTTTCCTGAATATATTCAGGAAAAAACGCATACGCCCTTTTTGGCCAACCAAGCAAGCTTGCAAAGGAAATCTGCACTACAATGAAGTCTCACTTCCCCCCGGTCAAAAGGGCCATCTGAAAAAAGTGTAAAATCCAGAAAGGCAGGACAGGCCATGGAGAACTGGGAGCCTTGTTATGCTGATGGGCGGGATGTAAATTGCCAACAGACACTCGGGAGAAGTGTATGGTGTTTCCTGAAACATCGAAAAAGCAAAGCAACAGAGCCTAGGGCACTGCCACTTATGGTCCTATAGCTTAGGGAAATTAAAATCAAAAAGACACAGCCACCCCAAAGTTTGGGACGCCTCTGTTTACAAGAACCTCGTTTACAGTACAAGTTCAACATCGCAGAAAGTGAAAAATGGATAAAGAAGTTGTGGTATTTACTTACAAAGCAATATCACTCAGCAATGAAATCTGTGTCATCAGGCCCTTAGCAGCACAATGAGTGGATTCAGGTATGATGATTCTAACTGAAATAAGTCACACAGAAAAAGAAATATCATAAGATATCAGTAATACACGGAATGTAAACTTGGCTACACAGGAACTGAATTACAGAACAGAACAGGGTCTCAAATTTAGAAAACCAACTTATTCTTGCTTAAGGGTAAAGGTGAGTTGGGGTGCTGCATAAAACCAGAGATTGAAATGAGCACAGATAAAGTTCCTTAAGTCAAATATGGAATAGACAAGAGCTACTCCTTGCTCAACGAAATGGACTCAACACCCCATATTAAACGCCTAAGAATGTACCTGACTAGTAAGTATCTTAAAACCTATGGATTGCTATGTCTCCGAAAGAGAATCAAGCATGTGTACAGGGGCATAAAAGCAGCAGTGATAGGATTGCAGAGGTTCGGTGAGCAAATGAAGACCCTTTGAAGTCATATTGCATGGTACCCATTCCACGGGTTTCAACTACCCAGGTTTAAGGTATTCTTCCTTCAGCTAAAACATGCATGTGGAACCTAGAGTATGATCAACCATGTGATCGGGAGACGTGTTCAAATATGTCTCAGTTTTCCTCCCCTGGTACTCGTGTGCAACATTCCAGACGCTTTACTAACACTCTCCCCACTTGGAGAGTCAGTCCCTTTAAACTCCTGTTTGGCCCAGTTTGCAATTTCTGCGGAAGATGAACAGGAATAGCGAGAACCAATGAGAGGCTAGCTGGAGGTGTCTGGACGGGCAAATTTAACTCTCATTTCCCACCAGGAAGAGGAAATAACCAAAGGCTCAGCGTGCCGTACCGGAACCAGATTAGGGCCTGAAGCCATCCTGCGGTGTTGCGGCCAGCTCAAAAGAAAGCGAGTTGAAGAAAGGAGCTCAGGGGCACTGTAATTCACAAACCTGCAGAGTTATAAATGACAGCTATCGTCCAAAAATAAACTGAAGTAAGGCTGCCAAGAGGACTTGAAAGCGGGGCAGAATTGCAGGAAACCGATTTCAGGAGGTAGACTGGAATTGCATTGAAAGCATAGGAAAAGAGGCAGAACGTCCACAATGATGCACTTGGCCAAAAAGGGCGTATGCGTTTTTTCCTGAATATATTCAGGAAAAAACGCATACGCCCTTTTTGGCCAACCAAGCAAGCTTGCAAAGGAAATCTGCACTACAATGAAGTCTCACTTCCCCCCGGTCAAAAGGGCCATCTGAAAAAAGTGTAAAATCCAGAAAGGCAGGACAGGCCATGGAGAACTGGGAGCCTTGTTATGCTGATGGGCGGGATGTAAATTGCCAACAACCACTCGGGAGAAGTGTATGGTGTTTCCTGAAACATCTAAAAAACAAAGCAACAGAGCCTAGGGCACTTCCACTTATGGTCCTATAGCTTAGGGAAATTAAAATCAAAAAGACACAGCCACCCCAAAGTTTGGGACGCCTCCGTTTACAAGAACCTCGTTTACCGTACAAGTTCAATATCACAGAAAGTGAAAAATGGATAAAGAACTTGTGGTACTTACGTACAATGCAGTATCACTCAGCAATGAAATCTGTGTCATCAGGCCCTTAGCAGCACAATGAGTGGATTCAGGTATGATGATTCTAACTGAAATAAGTCACACAGAAAAAGAAACATCATAAGATATCAGTAATACACGGAATGTAAACTTGGCTACACAGGAACTGAATTACAGAACAGAACAGGGTCTCAAATTTAGAAAACCAACTTATGCTTGCTTAAGGGTAAAGGTGAGTTGGGGTGCTGCATAAAATCAGAGATTGAAATGAGCACAGATAAAGTTCCTTAGGCCAAATATGGAATAGACAAGAGCTACTCCTTGCTCAACGAAATGGACTCAACACCCCATATTAAACGCCTAAGAATGTACCTGACTAGTAAGTATCTTAAAACCTATGGATGGCTATGTCTCCGAAAGAGAATCAAGCATGTGTACAGGGGCATAAACGCAGCAGTGATAGGATTGGAGAGGTTCGGTGAGCAAATGAAGACCCTTTGAAGTCATATTGCATGGTTCCCATTACACGGGTCTCAACTCTCCAGGTTTAAGGTATTCTTCCTTCAGCTAAAACATGCATGTGGAACCCAAGTATGATCAACCATGTGATCGGGAGACGTGTTCAAATATGTCTCAGTTTTCCTCCCCTGGTACTCGGGTGCAACATTCCAGACGCTTTACTAACACTCTACCCACTTGGAGAGTCAGTCCCTTTAACCTCCTGTTTGGCCCAGTTTGCAATTTCTGCGGAAGATGAACAGGAATAGCGAGAACCAATGAGAGGCTAGCTGGAGGTGTCTGGACGGGCAAATTTAACTCTCATTTCCCACCAGGAAGAGGAATTAACCAAAGGCTCAGCATGCCGGGCCGGAACCAGATTAGGGCCTGAAGACATCCTGCGGTGTTGCGGCCAGGTCAAAAGAAAGCGAGTTGAAGAAAGGAGCTCAGGGGCACTGTAATTCACAAACCTGCAGAGTTATAAATGACAGCTATCGTCCACAAATAGACTGAAGTAAGGCTGCCAAGAGGACTTGAAAGCGGGGCAGAATTGCAGGAAACCGATTTCAGGAGGTAGACTGGAATTGCATTGAAAGCATAGGAAAAGAGGCAGAACGTCCACAATGATGCACTTGGCCAAAAAGGGCGTATGCGTTTTTTCCTGAATATATTCAGGAAAAAACGCATACGCCCTTTTTGGCCAACCAAGCAAGCTTGCAAAGGAAATCTGCACTACAATGAAGTCTCACTTCCCCCCGGTCAAAAGGGCCATCTGAAAAAAGTGTAAAATCCAGAAAGGCAGGACAGGCCATGGAGAACTGGGAGCCTTGTTATGCTGATGGGCGGGATGTAAATTGCCAACAGACACTCGGGAGAAGTGTATGGTGTTTCCTGAAACATCGAAAAAGCAAAGCAACAGAGCCTAGGGCACTGCCACTTATGGTCCTATAGCTTAGGGAAATTAAAATCAAAAAGACACAGCCACCCCAAAGTTTGGGACGCCTCTGTTTACAAGAACCTCGTTTACAGTACAAGTTCAACATCGCAGAGAGTGAAAAATGGATAAAGAAGTTGTGGTATTTACTTACAAAGCAATATCACTCAGCAATGAAATCTATGTCATCAGGCCCTTAGCAGCACAATGAGTGGATTCAGGTATGATGATTCTAACTGAAGTAAGTCACACAGAAAAAGAAACATCATAAGATATCAGTAATACACGGAATGTAAACTTGGCTACACAGGAACTGAATTACAGAACAGAACAGGGTCTCAAATTTAGAAAACCAACTTATGCTTGCTTAAGGGGAAAGGTGAGTTGGGGTGCTGCATAAAACCAGAGATTGAAATGAGCACAGGTAAAGTTCCTTAAGCCAAATATGGAATAGACAAGAGCTACTCCTTGCTCAACGAAATGGACTCAACACCCCATATTAAACACCTAAGAATGTACCTGACTAGTAAGTATCTTAAAACCTATGGATTGCTATGTCTCCAAAAGAGAATCAAGCGTGTGTACAGGGACATAAACGCAGCAGTGATAGGATTGGAGAGGTTCGGTGAGCAAATGAAGACCCTTTGAAGTCATATTGCATGGTACCCATTCCACGGGTCTCAACTCTCCAGGTTTAAGGTATTCTTCCTTCAGCTAAAACATGCATGTGGAACCTAGAGTATGATCAACCATGTGATCGGGAGACGTGTTCAAATATGTCTCAGTTTTCCTCCCCTGGTACTCGGGTGCAACATTCCAGACGCTTTACTAACACTCTCCCCACTTGGAGAGTCAGTCCCTTTAACCTCCTGTTTGGCCCAGTTTGCAATTTCTGCAGAAGATGAACAGGAATAGCGAGAACCAATGAGAGGCTAGCTGGAGGTGTCTGGACGGGCAAATGTAACTCTCATTTCCCACCAGGAAGAGGAATTAACCAAAGGCTCAGCGTGCCGTACCGGAACCAGATTAGGGCCTGAAGCCATCCTGCGGTGTTGCGGCCAGGTCACAAGAAAGCGAGTTGAAGAAAGGAGCTCAGGGGCACTGTAATTCACAAACCTGCAGAGTTATAAATGACAGCTATCGTCCAAAAATAGACTGAAGTAAGGCTGCCAAGAGGACTTGAAAGCAGGGCAGAATTGCAGGAAACCGATTTCAGGAGGTAGACTGGAATTGCATTGAAAGCATAGGAAAACAGGCAGAACGTCCACAATGATGCACTTGGCCAAAAAGGGCGTATGCGTTTTTTCCTGAATATATTCAGGAAAAAACGCATACGCCCTTTTTGGCCAACCAAGCAAGCTTGCAAAGGAAATCTGCACTACAATGAAGTCTCACTTCCCCCCAGTCAAAAGGGCCATCTGAAAAAAGTGTAAAATCCAGAAAGGCAGGACAGGCCATGGAGAACTGGGAGCCTTGTTATGCTGATGGGCGGGATGTAAATTGCCAACAGACACTCGGGAGAAGTGTATGGTGTTTCCTGAAACATCTAAAAAGCAAAGCAACAGAGCCTAGGGCACTGCCACTTATGGTCCTATAGCTTAGGGAAATTAAAATCAAAAAGACACAGCCACCCCAAAGTTTGGGACACCTCTGTTTACAAGAACCTAGTTTACAGTACAAGTTCAACATCGCAGAAAGTGAAAAATGGATAAAGAAGTTGTGGTATTTACTTACAAAGCAATATCACTCAGCAATGAAATCTATGTCATCAGGCCCTTAGCATCACAATGAGTGGATTCAGGTATGATGATTCTAACTGAAATAAGTCACACAGAAAAAGAAACATCGTAAGATATCAGTAATACACGGAATGTAAACTTGGCTACACAGGAACTGAATTACAGAACAGAACAGGGTCTCAAATTTAGAAAACCAACTTATGCTTGCTTAAGGGTAAAGGTGAGTTGGGGTGCTGCATAAAACCAGAGATTGAAATGAGCACAGATAAAGTTCCTTAAGTCAAATATGGAATAGACAAGAGCTACTGCTTGCTCAACGAAATGGACTCAACACCGCATATTAAACGCCTAAGAATGTACCTGACTAGTAAGTATCGTAAAACCTATGGATTGCTATGTCTCCAAAAGAGAATCAAGCATGTGTACAGGGGTATAAACGCAGCAGTGATAGGATTGGAGAGGTTCGGTGAGCAAATGAAGACCCTTTGAAGTCATATTGCATGGTACCCATTACACGGGTCTCAACTCTCCAGGTTTAAGGTATTCTTCCTTCAGCTAAAACATGCATGTGGAACCCAAGTATGATCAACCATGTGAACGGGAGACGTGTTCAAATATGTCTCAGTTTTCCTCCCCTGGTACTCGGGTGCAACATTCCAGACGCTTTACTACCACTCTCCCCACTTGGAGAGTCACCGCCTTTAACCTCCTGTTTGGCCCAGTTTGCAATTTCTGCGGAAGATGAACAGGAATAGCGAGAACCAATGAGAGACTAGCTGGAGGTGTCTGGATGGGCAAATTTAACTCTCATTTCCCACCAGGAAGAGGAAATAACCAAAGGCTCAGCGTGCCATACTGGAACCAGATTAGGGCCTGAAGCCATCCTGCGGTGTTGCGGCCAGGTCAAAAGAAAGCGAGTTGAAGAAAGGAGCTCAGGGGCACTGTAATTCACAAACCTGCAGAGTTATAAATGACAGCTATCATCCAAAAATATACTGAAGTAAGGCTGTCAAGAGGACTTGAAAGCGGGGCAGAATTGCAGGAAACCGATTTCAGGAGGTAGACAGGAATTGCATTGAAAGCATAGGAAAAGAGGCAGAACGTCCACAATGATGCACTTGGCCAAAAAGGGCGTATGCGTTTTTTCCTGAATATATTCAGGAAAAAACGCATACGCCCTTTTTGGCCAACCAAGCAAGATTGCAAAGGAAATCTGCACTACAGTGAAGTCTCACTTCCCCCCGGTCAAAAGGGCCATCTGAAAAAAGTGTAAAATCCAGAAAGGCAGGACAGGCCATGGAGAACTGGGAGCCTTGTTATGCTGATGGGCGGGATGTAAATTGCCAACAACCACTCGGGAGAAGTGTATGGTGTTTCCTGAAACATCTGAAAAAAAAAGCAACAGAGACTAGGGCACTTCCACTTATGGTCCTATAGCTTAGGGAAATTAAAATCAAAAAGACACAGCCACCCCAAAGTTTGGAACGGCTCTGTTTACAAGAACCTCGTTTACAGTACAAGTTCAACATCGCAGAAAGTGAAAAATGGATAAAGAACTTGTGGTACTTACGTACAATGCAGTATCACTCAGCAATGAAATCTATGTCATCAGGCCCTTAGCAGCATAATGAGTGGATTCAGGTACGATGATTCTAACTGAAATAAGTCACACAGAAAAAGAAACATCATAAGATATCACTAATACACGGAATGTAAACTTGGCTACACAGGAACTGAGTTCCAAAACAGAACAGGTTCTCAAATTTAGAAAACCAACTTATGCTTGCTTAAGGGGAAAGGTGAGTTGGGGTGCTGCATAAAACCAGAGATTGAAATGAGCACAGATGAAGTTCCTTAAGCCAAATATGGAATAGACAAGAGCTACTCCTTGCTCAACGAAATGGACTCAACACCGCATATTAAACGCCTAAGAATGTACCTGACTAGTAAGTATCTTAAAACCTATGGATTGCTATGTCTCCGAAAGAGAATCAAGCATGTGTACAGGGGCATAAACGCAGCAGTGATAGGATTGGAGAGGTTCGGTGAGCAAATGAAGACCCTTTGAAGTCATATTGCATGGTACCCATTCCAGGGGTTTCAACTACCCAGGTTTTAGGTATTCTTCCTTCAGCTAAAACATGCATGTGGAACCCAGAGTATGATCAACCATGTGATCGGGAGACGTGTTCAAATATGTCTCAGTTTTCCTCCCCTGGTACTCGGGTGCAACATTCCAGACGCTTTACTAACACTCTCCCCACTTGGAGAGTCAGCGCCTTTAACCTCCTGTTTGGCACAGTTTGCAATTTCTGCGGAAGATGAACAGGAATAGCGAGAACCAATGAGAGGCTAGCTGGAGGTGTCTGGACGGGCAAATTTAACTCTCATTTCCCAACAGGAAGAGGAAATAACCAAAGGCTCAGCGTGCCGTGCCGGAACCAGATTAGGGCCTGAAGCCACCCTGCGGTGTTGCGGCCAGGTCACAAGAAAGCGAGTTGAAGAAAGGAGCTCAGGGGCACTGTAATTCACAAACCTGCAGAGTTATAAATGACAGCTATCGTCCAAAAATAGACTGAAGTAAGGCTGCCAAGAGGACTTGAAAGCGGGGCAGAATTGCAGGAAACCGATTTCAGGAGGTAGACTGGAATTGCATTGAAAGCATAGGAAAAGAGGCAGAACGTCCACAATGATGCACTTGGCCAAAAAGGGCGTATGCGTTTTTTCCTGAATATATTCAGGAAAAAACGCATACACACTTTTTGGCCAACCAAGCAAGCTTGCAAAGGAAATCTGCACTACAATGAAGTCTCACTTCCCCCCGGTCAAAAGGGCCATCTGAAAAAAGTGTAAAATCCAGAAAGGCAGGACAGGCCATGGAGAACTGGGAGCCTTGTTATGCTGATGGGCGGGATGTAAATTGCCAACAGACACTCGGGAGAAGTGTATGTTGTTTCCTGAAACATCTAAAAAACAAAGCAACAGAGCCTAGGGCACTGCCACTTATGGTCCTATAGCTTAGGAAAATTAAAATCAAAAAGACACAGCCACCCCAAAGTTTGGGACGCCTCTGTTTACAAGAACCTCGTTTACAGTACAAGTTCAACATTGCAGAAAGTGAAAAATGGATAAAGAAGTTGTGGTATTTACTTACAAAGCAATATCACTCAGCAATGAAATCTGTGTCATCAGGCCCTTAGCAGCACAATGAGTGGATTCAGGTATGATGATTCTAACTGAAATAAGTCACACAGAAAAAGAAACATCATAAGATATCAGTAATACACGGAATGTAAACTTGGCTACACAGGAACTGAATTACAGAACAGAACAGTGTCTCAAATTTAGAAAACCAACTTATTCTTGCTTAAGGGTAAAGGTGAGTTGGGGTGCTGCATAAAACCAGAGATTTAAATGAGCACAGATAAAGTTCCTTAAGCCAAATATGGAATAGACAAGAGCTACTCCTTGCTCAACGAAATGGACTCAACACCCCATATTAAACGCCTAAGAATGTACCTGACTAGTAAGTATCTTAAAACCTATGGATTGCTATGTCTCCGAAAGAGAATCAAGCATGTGTACAGGGGCATAAACGCAGCAGTGATAGGATTGGAGAGGTTCTGTGAGCAAATGAAGACCCTTTGAAGTCATATTGCATGGTACCCATTCCACGGGTTTCAACTACCCAGGTTTTAGGTATTCTTCCTTCAGCTAAAACATGCATGTGGAACCCAGAGTATGATCAACCATGTGATCGGGAGACGTGTTCAAATATGTCTCAGTTTTCCTTCCCTGGTACTCGGGTGCAACATTCCAGACGCTTTACTAACACTCTCCCCACTTGGAGAGTCAGCGCCTTTAACCTCCTGTTTGGCACAGTTTGCAATTTCTGCGGAAGATGAACAGGAATAGCGAGAACCAATGAGAGGCTAGCTGGAGGTGTCTGGACGGGCAAATTTAACTCTCATTTCCCAACAGGAAGAGGAAATAACCAAAGGCTCAGCATGCCGTGCCGGAACCAGATTAGGGCCTGAAGCCACCCTGCGGTGTTGCGGCCAGCTCAAAAGAAAGCGAGTTGAAGAAAGGAGCTCAGGGGCACTGTAATTCACAAACCTGCAGAGTTATAAATGACAGCTATCGTCCAAAAATAGACTGAAGTAAGGCTGCCAAGAGGACTTGAAAGCGGGGCAGAATTGCAGGAAACCGATTTCAGGAGGTAGACTGGAATTGCATTGAAAGCATAGGAAAAGAGGCAGAACGTCCACAATGATGCACTTGGCCAAAAAGGGCGTATGCGTTTTTTCCTGAATATATTCAGGAAAAAACGCATACGCCCTTTTTGGCCAACCAAGCAAGCTTGCAAAGGAAATCTGCACTACAATGAAGTCTCACTTCCCCCCGGTCAAAAGGGCCATCTGAAAAAAGTGTAAAATCCAGAAAGGCAGGACAGGCCATGGAGAACTGGGAGCCTTGTTATGCTGATGGGCGGGATGTAAATTGCCAACAGACACTGGGGAGAAGTGTATGGTGTTTCCTGAAACATCTAAAAAACAAAGCAACAGAGCCTAGGGCACTGCCACTTATGGTCCTATAGCTTAGGGAAATTAAAATCAAAAAGACACAGCCACCCCAAAGTTTGGGACGCCTCTGTTTACAAGAACCTCGTTTACAGTACAAGTTCAACATCGCAGAAAGTGAAAAATGGATAAAGAAGTTGTGGTATTTACTTACAAAGCAATATCACTCAGCAATGAAATCTGTGTCATCAGGCCCTTAGCAGCACAATGAGTGGATTCAGGTATGATGATTCTAACTGAAGTAAGTCACACAGAAAAAGAAACATCATAAGATATCAGTAATACACGGAATGTAAACTTGGCTACACAGGAACTGAATTACAGAACAGAACAGTGTCTCAAATTTAGAAAACCAACTTATTCTTGCTTAAGGGTAAAGGTGAGTTGGGGTGCTGCATAAAACCAGAGATTTAAATGAGCACAGATAAAGTTCCTTAAGCCAAATATGGAATAGACAAGAGCTACTCCTTGCTCAACGAAATGGACTCAACACCCCATATTAAACGCCTAAGAATGTACCTGACTAGTAAGTATCTTAAAACCTATGGATTGCTATGTCTCCGAAAGAGAATCAAGCATGTGTACAGGGGCATAAACGCAGCAGTGATAGGATTGGAGAGGTTCGGTGAGCAAATGAAGACCCTTTGAAGTCATATTGCATGGTACCCATTCCAGGGGTTTCAACTACCCAGGTTTTAGGTATTCTTCCTTCAGCTAAAACATGCATGTGGAACCCAGAGTATGATCAACCATGTGATCGGGAGACGTGTTCAAATATGTCTCAGTTTTCCTCCCCTGGTACTCGGGTGCAACATTCCAGACGCTTTACTAACACTCTCCCCACTTGGAGAGTCAGCGCCTTTAACCTCCTGTTTGGCACAGTTTGCAATTTCTGCGGAAGATGAACAGGAATAGCGAGAACCAATGAGAGGCTAGCTGGAGGTGTCTGGACGGGCAAATTTAACTCTCATTTCCCAACAGGAAGAGGAAATAACCAAAGGCTCAGCGTGCCGTGCCGGAACCAGATTAGGGCCTGAAGCCACCCTGCGGTGTTGCGGCCAGCTCAAAAGAAAGCGAGTTGAAGAAAGGAGCTCAGGGGCACTGTAATTCACAAACCTGCAGAGTTATAAATGACAGCTATCGTCCAAAAATAGACTGAAGTAAGGCTGCCAAGAGGACTTGAAAGCGGGGCAGAATTGCAGGAAACCGATTTCAGGAGGTAGACTGGAATTGCATTGAAAGCATAGGAAAAGAGGCAGAACGTCCACAATGATGCACTTGGCCAAAAAGGGCGTATGCGTTTTTTCCTGAATATATTCAGGAAAAAACGCATACACACTTTTTGGCCAACCAAGCAAGCTTGCAAAGGAAATCTGCACTACAATGAAGTCTCACTTCCCCCCGGTCAAAAGGGCCATCTGAAAAAAGTGTAAAATCCAGAAAGGCAGGACAGGCCATGGAGAACTGGGAGCCTTGTTATGCTGATGGGCGGGATGTAAATTGCCAACAGACACTCGGGAGAAGTGTATGTTGTTTCCTGAAACATCTAAAAAACAAAGCAACAGAGCCTAGGGCACTGCCACTTATGGTCCTATAGCTTAGGAAAATTAAAATCAAAAAGACACAGCCACCCCAAAGTTTGGGACGCCTCTGTTTACAAGAACCTCGTTTACAGTACAAGTTCAACATTGCAGAAAGTGAAAAATGGATAAAGAAGTTGTGGTATTTACTTACAAAGCAATATCACTCAGCAATGAAATCTGTGTCATCAGGCCCTTAGCAGCACAATGAGTGGATTCAGGTATGATGATTCTAACTGAAATAAGTCACACAGAAAAAGAAACATCATAAGATATCAGTAATACACGGAATGTAAACTTGGCTACACAGGAACTGAATTACAGAACAGAACAGTGTCTCAAATTTAGAAAACCAACTTATTCTTGCTTAAGGGTAAAGGTGAGTTGGGGTGCTGCATAAAACCAGAGATTTAAATGAGCACAGATAAAGTTCCTTAAGCCAAATATGGAATAGACAAGAGCTACTCCTTGCTCAACGAAATGGACTCAACACCCCATATTAAACGCCTAAGAATGTACCTGACTAGTAAGTATCTTAAAACCTATGGATTGCTATGTCTCCGAAAGAGAATCAAGCATGTGTACAGGGGCATAAACGCAGCAGTGATAGGATTGGAGAGGTTCTGTGAGCAAATGAAGACCCTTTGAAGTCATATTGCATGGTACCCATTCCACGGGTTTCAACTACCCAGGTTTTAGGTATTCTTCCTTCAGCTAAAACATGCATGTGGAACCCAGAGTATGATCAACCATGTGATCGGGAGACGTGTTCAAATATGTCTCAGTTTTCCTTCCCTGGTACTCGGGTGCAACATTCCAGACGCTTTACTAACACTCTCCCCACTTGGAGAGTCAGCGCCTTTAACCTCCTGTTTGGCACAGTTTGCAATTTCTGCGGAAGATGAACAGGAATAGCGAGAACCAATGAGAGGCTAGCTGGAGGTGTCTGGACGGGCAAATTTAACTCTCATTTCCCAACAGGAAGAGGAAATAACCAAAGGCTCAGCATGCCGTGCCGGAACCAGATTAGGGCCTGAAGCCACCCTGCGGTGTTGCGGCCAGCTCAAAAGAAAGCGAGTTGAAGAAAGGAGCTCAGGGGCACTGTAATTCACAAACCTGCAGAGTTATAAATGACAGCTATCGTCCAAAAATAGACTGAAGTAAGGCTGCCAAGAGGACTTGAAAGCGGGGCAGAATTGCAGGAAACCGATTTCAGGAGGTAGACTGGAATTGCATTGAAAGCATAGGAAAAGAGGCAGAACGTCCACAATGATGCACTTGGCCAAAAAGGGCGTATGCGTTTTTTCCTGAATATATTCAGGAAAAAACGCATACGCCCTTTTTGGCCAACCAAGCAAGCTTGCAAAGGAAATCTGCACTACAATGAAGTCTCACTTCCCCCCGGTCAAAAGGGCCATCTGAAAAAAGTGTAAAATCCAGAAAGGCAGGACAGGCCATGGAGAACTGGGAGCCTTGTTATGCTGATGGGCGGGATGTAAATTGCCAACAGACACTCGGGAGAAGTGTATGGTGTTTCCTGAAACATCTAAAAAACAAAGCAACAGAGCCTAGGGCACTGCCACTTATGGTCCTATAGCTTAGGGAAATTAAAATCAAAAAGACACAGCCACCCCAAAGTTTGGGACGCCTCTGTTTACAAGAACCTCGTTTACAGTACAAGTTCAACATCGCAGAAAGTGAAAAATGGATAAAGAAGTTGTGGTATTTACTTACAAAGCAATATCACTCAGCAATGAAATCTGTGTCATCAGGCCCTTAGCAGCACAATGAGTGGATTCAGGTATGATGATTCTAACTGAAGTAAGTCACACAGAAAAAGAAACATCATAAGATATCAGTAATACACGGAATGTAAACTTGGCTACACAGGAACTGAATTACAGAACAGAACAGGGTCTCAAATTTAGAAAACCAACTTATGCTTGCTTAAGGGGAAAGGTGAGTTGGGGTGCTGCATAAAACCAGAGATTGAAATGAGCACAGATAAAGTTCCTTAAGTCAAATATGGAATAGACAAGAGCTACTCCTTGCTCAACGAAATGGACTCAACACCGCATATTAAACACCTAAGAATGTACCTGACTAGTAAGTATCTTAAAACCTATGGATTGCTATGTCTCCGAAAGAGAATCAAGCATGTGTACAGGGGCATAAACGCAGCAGTGATAGGATTGGAGAGGTTCGGTGAGCAAATGAAGACCCTTTGAAGTCATATTGCATGGTACCCATTACACGGGTCTCAACTCTCCAGGTTTAAGGTATTCTTCCTTCAGCTAAAACATGCATGTGGAACCCAAGTATGATCAACCATGTGAACGGGAGACGTGTTCAAATATGTCTCAGTTTTCCTCCCCTGGTACTCGGGTGCAACATTCCAGACGCTTTACTAACACTCTCCCCACTTGGAGAGTCAGCGCCTTTAACCTCCTGTTTGGCCCAGTTTGCAATTTCTGCGGAAGATGAACAGGAATAGCGAGAACCAATGAGAGGCTAGCTGGAGGTGTCTGGACGGGCAAATTTAACTCTCATTTCCCACCAGGAAGAGGAATTAACCAAAGGCTCAGCATGCCGGGCCGGAACCAGATTAGGGCCTGAAGACATCCTGCGGTGTTGCGGCCAGGTCACAAGAAAGCGAGTTGAAGAAAGGAGCTCAGGGGCACTGTAATTCACAAACCTGCAGAGTTATAAATGACAGCTATCGTCCAAAAATAGACTGAAGTAAGGCTGCCAAGAGGACTTGAAAGCGGGGCAGAATTGCAGGAAACCGATTTCAGGAGGTAGACTGGAATTGCATTGAAAGCATAGGAAAAGAGGCAGAACGTCCACAATGATGCACTTGGCCAAAAAGGGCGTATGCGTTTTTTCCTGAATATATTCAGGAAAAAACGCATACGCCCTTTTTGGCCAACCAAGCAAGCTTGCAAAGGAAATCTGCACTACAATGAAGTCTCACTTCCCCCCGGTCAAAAGGGCCATCTGAAAAAAGTGTAAAATCCAGAAAGGCAGGACAGGCCATGGAGAACTGGGAGCCTTGTTATGCTGATGGGCGGGATGTAAATTGCCAACAACCACTCGGGAGAAGTGTATGGTGTTTCCTGAAACATCTGAAAAAAAAAGCAACAGAGACTAGGGCACTTCCACTTATGGTCCTATAGCTTAGGGAAATTAAAATCAAAAAGACACAGCCACCCCAAAGTTTGGAACGGCTCTGTTTACAAGAACCTCGAAACAGTACAAGTTCAACATCTCAGAAAGTGAAAAATGGATAAAGAACTTGTGGTACTTACGTACAATGCAGTATCACTCTGCAATGAAATCTGTGTCATCAGGCCCTTAGCAGCACAATGAGTGGATTCAGGTATGATGATTCTAACTGAAATAAGTCACACAGAAAAAGAAACATCATAAGATATCAGTAATACACGGAATGTAAACTTGGCTACACAGGAACTGCATTCCAAAACAGAACAGGGTCTCAAATTTAGAAAACCAACTTATGCTTGCTTAAGGGGAAAGGTGAGTTGGGGTGCTGCATAAAACCAGAGATTGAAATGAGCACAGATAAAGTTCCTTAAGCCAAATATGGAATAGACAAGAGCTACTCCTTGCTCAACGAAATGGACTCAAAACCCCATATTAAACGCCTAAGAATGTACCTGACTAGTAAGTATCTTAAAACCTATGGATTGCTATGTCTCCAAAAGAGAATCAAGCGTGTGTACAGGGGCATAAACGCAGCAGTGATAGGATTGGAGAGGTTCGGTGAGCAAATGAAGACCCTTTGAAGTCATATTGCATGGTACCCATTCCACGGGTTTCAACTACCCAGGTTTAAGGTATTCTTCCTTCAGCTAAAACATGCATGTAGAACCTAGAGTATGATCAACCATGTGATCAGGAGACGTGTTCAAATATGTCTCAGTTTTCGTACCCTGGTACTCGGGTGCAACATTCCAGACGCTTTACTAACACTCTCCCCACTTGGAGAGTCAGCGCCTTTAACCTCCTGTTTGGCCCAGTTTGCAATTTCTGCGGAAGATGAACAGGTATAGGGAGAACCAATGAGAGACTAGCTGGAGGTGTCTGGACGGGCAAATTTAACTCTCATTTCCCACCAGGAAGAGGAAATAACCAAAGTCTCAGCGCACCGTACCGGAACCAGATTAGGGCCTGAAGCCATCCTGCGGTGTTGCGGCCAGCTCAAAAGAAAGCGAGTTGAAGAAAGGAGCTCAGGGGCACTGTAATTCACAAACCTGCAGAGTTATAAATGACAGCTATCGTCCAAAAATAGACTGAAGTAAGGCTGCCAAGAGGACTTGAAAGCGGGGCAGAATTGCAGGAAACCGATTTCAGGAGGTAGACTGGAATTGCATTGAAAGCATAGGAAAAGAGGCAGAACGTCCACAATGATGCACTTGGCCAAAAAGGGCGTATGCGTTTTTTCCTGAATATATTCAGGAAAAAACGCATACGCCCTTTTTGGCCAACCAAGCAAGCTTGCAAATGAAATCTGCACTACAATGAAGTCTCACTTCCCCCCGGTCAAAAGGGCCATCTGAAAAAAGTGTAAAATCCAGAAAGGCAGGACAGGCCATGGAGAACTGGGAGCCTTGTTATGCTGATGGGCGGGATGTAAATTGCCAACAGACACTCGGGAGAAGTGTATGGTGTTTCCTGAAACATCTAAAAAACAAAGCAACAGAGCCTAGGGCACTGCCACTTATGGTCCTATAGCTTAGGGAAATTAAAATCAAAAAGACACAGCCACCCCAAAGTTTGGGACGCCTCTGTTTACAAGAACCTCGTTTACAGTACAAGTTCAACATCGCAGAAAGTGAAAAATGGATAAAGAAGTTGTGGTATTTACTTACAAAGCAATATCACTCAGCAATGAAATCTATGTCATCAGGCCCTTAGCATCACAATGAGTGGATTCAGGTATGATGATTCTAACTGAAATAAGTCACACAGAAAAAGAAACATCGTAAGATATCAGTAATACACGGAATGTAAACTTGGCTACACAGGAACTGAATTACAGAACAGAACAGGGTCTCAAATTTAGAAAACCAACTTATGCTTGCTTAAGGGTAAAGGTGAGTTGGGGTGCTGCATAAAACCAGAGATTGAAATGGGCACAGATAAAGTTCCTTAAGTCAAATATGGAATAGACAAGAGCTACTCCTTGCTCAACGAAATGGACTCAACACCGCATATTGAACGCCTAAGAATGTACCTGACTAGTAAGTATCTTAAAACCTATGGATTGCTATGTCTCCGAAAGAGAATCAAGCATGTGTACAGGGGCATAAACGCAGCAGTGATAGGATTGGAGAGGTTCGGTGAGCAAATGAAGACCCTTTGAAGTCATATTGCATGGTACCCATTACACGGGTCTCAACTCTCCAGGTTTAAGGTATTCTTCCTTCAGCTAAAACATGCATGTGGAACCCAAGTATGATCAACCATGTGAACGGGAGACGTGCTCAAATATGTCTCAGTTTTCCTCCCCTGGTACTCGGGTGCAACATTCCAGACGCTTTACTAACACTCTCCCCACTTGGAGAGTCAGCGCCTTTAACCTCCTGTTTGGCCCAGTTTGCAATTTCTGCGGAAGATGAACAGGAATAGCGAGAACCAATGAGAGGCTAGCTGGAGGTGTCTGGACGGGCAAATTTAACTCTCATTTCCCACCAGGAAGAGGAAATAACCAAAGTCTCAGCGCACCGTACCGGAACCAGATTAGGGCCTGAAGCCATCCTGCGGTGTTGCGGCCAGCTCAAAAGAAAGCGAGTTGAAGAAAGGAGCTCAGGGGCACTGTAATTCACAAACCTGCAGAGTTATAAATGACAGCTATCGTCCAAAAATAGACTGAAGTAAGGCTGCCAAGAGGACTTGAAAGCGGGGCAGAATTGCAGGAAACCGATTTCAGGAGGTAGACTGGAATTGCATTGAAAGCATAGGAAAAGAGGCAGAACGTCCACAATGATGCACTTGGCCAAAAAGGGCGTATGCGTTTTTTCCTGAATATATTCAGGAAAAAACGCATACGCCCTTTTTGGCCAACCAAGCAAGCTTGCAAAGGAAATCTGCACTACAATGAAGTCTCACTTCCCCCCGGTCAAAAGGGCCATCTGAAAAAAGTGTAAAATCCAGAAAGGCAGGACAGGCCATGGAGAACTGGGAGCCTTGTTATGCTGATGGGCGGGATGTAAATTGCCAACAGACACTCGGGAGAAGTGTATGGTGTTTCCTGAAACATCTAAAAAACAAAGCAACAGAGCCTAGGGCACTGCCACTTATGGTCCTATAGCTTAGGGAAATTAAAATCAAAAAGACACAGCCACCCCAAAGTTTGGGACGCCTCTGTTTACAAGAACCTCGTTTACAGTACAAGTTCAACATCGCAGAAAGTGAAAAATGGATAAAGAAGTTGTGGTATTTACTTACAAAGCAATATCACTCAGCAATGAAATCTGTGTCATCAGGCCCTTAGCAGCACAATGAGTGGATTCAGGTATGATGATTCTAACTGAAGTAAGTCACACAGAAAAAGAAACATCATAAGATATCAGTAATACACGGAATGTAAGCTTGGCTACACAGGAACTGAATTACAGAACAGAACAGGGTCTCAAATTTAGAAAACCAACTTATGCTTGCTTAAGGGTAAAGGTGAGTTGGGGTGCTGCATAAAACCAGAGATTGAAATGAGCACAGATAAAGTTCCTTAAGTCAAATATGGAATAGACAAGAGCTACTCCTTGCTCAACGAAATGGACTCAACACCGCATATTAAACGCCTAAGAATGTACCTGACTAGTAAGTATCTTAAAACCTATGGATTGCTATGTCTCCGAAAGAGAATCAAGCATGTGTACAGGGGCATAAACGCAGCAGTGATAGGATTGGAGAGGTTCGGTGAGCAAATGAAGACCCTTTGAAGTCATATTGCATGGTACCCATTACACGGGTCTCAACTCTCCAGGTTTAAGGTATTCTTCCTTCAGCTAAAACATGCATGTGGATCCCAGAGTATGATCAACCATGTGAACGGGAGACGTGTTCAAATATGTCTCAGTTTTCCTCCCCTGGTACTCGGGTGCAACATTCCAGACGCTTTACTAACACTCTCCCCACTTGGAGAGTCAGCGCCTTTAAACTCCTGTTTGGCCCAGTTTGCAATTTCTGCGGAAGATGAACAGGAATAGCGAGAACCAATGAGAGGCTAGCTGGAGGTGTCTGGACGGGCAAATTTAACTCTCATTTCCCACCAGGAAGAGGAATTAACCAAAGGCTCAGCGTGCCGGGCCGGAACCAGATTAGGGCCTGAAGACATCCTGCGGTGTTGCGGCCAGGTCACAAGAAAGCGAGTTGAAGAAAGGAGCTCAGGGGCACTGTAATTCACAAACCTGCAGAGTTATAAATGACAGCTATCGTCCAAAAATAGACTGAAGTAAGGCTGCCAAGAGGACTTGAAAGCGGGGCAGAATTGCAGGAAACCGATTTCAGGAGGTAGACTGGAATTGCATTGAAAGCATAGGAAAAGAGGCAGAACGTCCACAATGATGCACTTGGCCAAAAAGGGCGTATGCGTTTTTTCCTGAATATATTCAGGAAAAAACGCATACGCCCTTTTTGGCCAACCAAGCAAGCTTGCAAAGGAAATCTGCACTACAATGAAGTCTCACTTCCCCCCGGTCAAAAGGGCCATCTGAAAAAAGTGTAAAATCCAGAAAGGCAGGACAGGCCATGGAGAACTGGGAGCCTTGTTATGCTGATGGGCGGGATGTAAATTGCCAACAGACACTCAGGAGAAGTGTATGGTGTTTCCTGAAACATCTAAAAAACAAAGCAACAGAGCCTAGGGCACTGCCACTTATGGTCCTATAGCTTAGGGAAATTAAAATCAAAAAGACACAGCCACCCCAAAGTTTGGGACGCCTCTGTTTACAAGAACCTCGTTTACAGTACAAGTTCAACATCGCAGAAAGTGAAAAATGGATAAAGAAGTTGTGGTATTTACTTACAAAGCAATATCACTCAGCAATGAAATCTATGTCATCAGGCCCTTAGCATCACAATGAGTGGATTCAGGTATGATGATTCTAACTGAAATAAGTCACACAGAAAAAGAAACATCGTAAGATATCAGTAATACACGGAATGTAAACTTGGCTACACAGGAACTGAATTACAGAACAGAACAGGGTCTCAAATTTAGAAAACCAACTTATGCTTGCTTAAGGGTAAAGGTGAGTTGGGGTGCTGCATAAAACCAGAGATTGAAATGAGCACAGATAAAGTTCCTTAAGTCAAATATGGAATAGACAAGAGCTACTCCTTGCTCAACGAAATGGACTCAACACCGCATATTGAACGCCTAAGAATGTACCTGACTAGTAAGTATCTTAAAACCTATGGATTGCTATGTCTCCGAAAGAGAATCAAGCATGTGTACAGGGGCATAAACGCAGCAGTGATAGGATTGGAGAGGTTCGGTGAGCAAATGAAGACCCTTTGAAGTCATATTGCATGGTACCCATTACACGGGTCTCAACTCTCCAGGTTTAAGGTATTCTTCCTTCAGCTAAAACATGCATGTGGAACCCAAGTATGATCAACCATGTGAACGGGAGACGTGCTCAAATATGTCTCAGTTTTCCTCCCCTGGTACTCGGGTGCAACATTCCAGACGCTTTACTAACACTCTCCCCACTTGGAGAGTCAGCGCCTTTAACCTCCTGTTTGGCCCAGTTTGCAATTTCTGCGGAAGATGAACAGGAATAGCGAGAACCAATGAGAGGCTAGCTGGAGGTGTCTGGACGGGCAAATTTAACTCTCATTTCCCACCAGGAAGAGGAAATAACCAAAGTCTCAGCGCACCGTACCGGAACCAGATTAGGGCCTGAAGCCATCCTGCGGTGTTGCGGCCAGCTCAAAAGAAAGCGAGTTGAAGAAAGGAGCTCAGGGGCACTGTAATTCACAAACCTGCAGAGTTATAAATGACAGCTATCGTCCAAAAATAGACTGAAGTAAGGCTGCCAAGAGGACTTGAAAGCGGGGCAGAATTGCAGGAAACCGATTTCAGGAGGTAGACTGGAATTGCATTGAAAGCATAGGAAAAGAGGCAGAACGTCCACAATGATGCACTTGGCCAAAAAGGGCGTATGCGTTTTTTCCTGAATATATTCAGGAAAAAACGCATACGCCCTTTTTGGCCAACCAAGCAAGCTTGCAAAGGAAATCTGCACTACAATGAAGTCTCACTTCCCCCCGGTCAAAAGGGCCATCTGAAAAAAGTGTAAAATCCAGAAAGGCAGGACAGGCCATGGAGAACTGGGAGCCTTGTTATGCTGATGGGCGGGATGTAAATTGCCAACAACCACTCGGGAGAAGTGTATGGTGTTTCCTGAAACATCTAAAAAACAAAGCAACAGAGCCTAGGGCACTGCCACTTATGGTCCTATAGCTTAGGGAAATTAAAATCAAAAAGACACAGCCACCCCAAAGTTTGGGACGCCTCTGTTTACAAGAACCTCGTTTACAGTACAAGTTCAACATCGCAGAAAGTGAAAAATGGGTAAAGAAGTTGTGGTATTTACTTACAAAGCAATATCACTCAGCAATGAAATCTGTGTCATCAGGCCCTTAGCAGCACAATGAGTGGATTCAGGTATGATGATTCTAACTGAAGTAAGTCACACAGAAAAAGAAACATCATAAGATATCAGTAATACACGGAATGTAAACTTGGCTACACAGGAACTGAATTACAGAACAGAACAGGGTCTCAAATTTAGAAAACCAACTTATGCTTGCTTAAGGGTAAAGGTGAGTTGGGGTGCTGCATAAAACCAGAGATTGAAATGAGCACAGATAAAGTTCCTTAAGTCAAATATGGAATAGACAAGAGCTACTCCTTGCTCAACGAAATGGACTCAACACCGCATATTAAACGCCTAAGAATGTACCTGACTAGTAAGTATCTTAAAACCTATGGATTGCTATGTCTCCGAAAGAGAATCAAGCATGTGTACAGGGGCATAAACGCAGCAGTGATAGGATTGGAGAGGTTCGGTGAGCAAATGAAGACCCTTTGAAGTCATATTGCATGGTACCCATTACACGGGTCTCAACTCTCCAGGTTTAAGGTATTCTTCCTTCAGCTAAAACATGCATGTGGAACCCAGAGTATGATCAACCATGTGAACGGGAGACGTGTTCAAATATGTCTCAGTTTTCCTCCCCTGGTACTCGGGTGCAACATTCCAGACGCTTTACTAACACTCTCCCCACTTGGAGAGTCAGCGCCTTTAACCTCCTGTTTGGCCCAGTTTGCAATTTCTGCGGAAGATGAACAGGAATAGCGAGAACCAATGAGAGACTAGCTGGAGGTGTCTGGACGGGCAAATTTATCTCTCATTTCCCACCAGGAAGAGGAAATAACCAAAGGCTCAGCGTTCCGGGCCGGAACCAGATTAGGGCCTGAAGCCATCCTGCGGTGTTGCGGCCAGGTCACAAGAAAGCGAGTTGAAGAAAGGAGTTCAGGGGCACTGTAATTCACAAACCTGCAGAGTTATAAATGACAGCTATCGTCCAAAAATAGACTGAAGTAAGGCTGCCAAGAGGAGTTGAAAGCGGGGCAGAATTGCAGGAAACCAATTTCAGGAGGTAGACTGGAATTGCATTGAAAGAATAGGAAAAGAGGCAGAACGTCCACAATGATGCACTTGGCCAAAAAGGGCGTATGCGTTTTTTCCTGAATATATTCAGGAAAAAACGCATACGCCCTTTTTGGCCAACCAAGCAAGCTTGCAAAGGAAATCTGCACTACAATGAAGTCTCACTTCCCCCCGGTCAAAAGGGCCATCTGAAAAAAGTGTAAAATCCAGAAAGGCAGGACAGGCCATGGAGAACTGGGAGCCTTGTTATGCTGATGGGCGGGATGTAAATTGCCAACAGACACTTGGGAGAAGTGTATGGTGTTTCCTGAAACATCTAAAAAACAAAGCAACAGAGCCTAGGGCACTGCCACTTATGGTCCTATAGCTTAGGGAAATTAAAATCAAAAAGACACAGCCACCCCAATGTTTGGGACGCCTCTGTTTACAAGAACCTCGTTTACAGTACAAGTTCAATATCACAGAAAGTGAAAAATGGATAAAGAACTTGTGGTACTTACGTACAATGCAGTATCACTCAGCAATGAAATCTATGTCATTAGACACTTAGCAGCACAATGAGTGGATTCAGGTATGATGATTCTAACTGAAGTAAGTCACACAGAAAAAGAAACATCATAAGATATCAGTAATACACGGAATGTAAACTTGGCTACACAGGAACTGAATTACAGAACAGAACAGGGTCTCAAATTTAGAAAACCAACTTATTCTTGCTTAAGGGTAAAGGTGAGTTGGGGTGCTGCATAAAACCAGAGATTGAAATGAGCACAGATAAAGTTCCTTAAGCCAAATATGGAATAGACAAGAGCTACTCCTTGCTCAACGAAATGGACTCAACACCCCATATTAAACGCCTAAGAATGTACCTGACTAGTAAGTATCTTAAAACCTATGGATTGCTATGTCTCCGAAAGAGAATCAAGCGTGTGTACAGGGGCATAAACGCAGCAGTGATAGGATTGGAGAGGTTCGGTGAGCAAATGAAGACCCTTTGAAGTCATATTGCATGGTACCCATTACACGGGTCTCAACTCTCCAGGTTTAAGGTATTCTTCCTTCAGCTAAAACATGCATGTGGAACCCAAGTATGATCAACCATGTGAACGGGAGACGTGTTCAAATATGTCTCAGTTTTCCTCCCCTGGTACTCGGGTGCAACATTCCAGACGCTTTACTAACACTCTCCCCACTTGGAGAGTCAGCGCCTTTAACCTCCTGTTTGGCCCAGTTTGCAATTTCTGCGGAAGATGAACAGGAATAGCGAGAACCAATGAGAGACTAGCTGGAGGTGTCTGGACGGGCAAATTTAACTCTCATTTCCCACCAGGAAGAGGAAATAACCAAAGTCTCAGCGCACCGTACCGGAACCAGATTAGGGCCTGAAGCCATCCTGCGGTGTTGCGGCCAGCTCAAAAGAAAGCGAGTTGAAGAAAGGAGCTCAGGAGCACTGTAATTCACAAACCTGCAGAGTTATAAATGACAGCTATCGTCCAAAAATAGACTGAAGTAAGGCTGCCAAGAGGACTTGAAAGCGGGGCAGAATTGCAGGAAACCGATTTCAGGAGGTAGACTGGAATTGCATTGAAAGCATAGGAAAAGAGGCAGAACGTCCACAATGATGCACTTGGCCAAAAAGGGCGTATGCGTTTTTTCCTGAATATATTCAGGAAAAAACGCATACGCCCTTTTTGGCCAACCAAGCAAGCTTGCAAAGGAAATCTGCACTACAATGAAGTCTCACTTCCCCCCGGTCAAAAGGGCCATCTGAAAAAAGTGTAAAATCCAGAAAGGCAGGACAGGCCATGGAGAACTGGGAGCCTTGTTATGCTGATGGGCGGGATGTAAATTGCCAACAGACACTCGGGAGAAGTGTATGGTGTTTCCTGAAACATCTAAAAAACAAAGCAACAGAGCCTAGGGCACTGCCACTTATGGTCCTATAGCTTAGGGAAATTAAAATCAAAAAGACACAGCCACCCCAAAGTTTGGGACGCCTCTGTTTACAAGAACCTCGTTTACAGTACAAGTTCAACATCGCAGAAAGTGAAAAATGGATAAAGAAGTTGTGGTATTTACTTACAAAGCAATATCACTCAGCAATGAAATCTATGTCATCAGGCCCTTAGCATCACAATGAGTGGATTCAGGTATGATGATTCTAACTGAAATAAGTCACACAGAAAAAGAAACATCGTAAGATATCAGTAATACACGGAATGTAAACTTGGCTACACAGGAACTGAATTACAGAACAGAACAGGGTCTCAAATTTAGAAAACCAACTTATGCTTGCTTAAGGGTAAAGGTGAGTTGGGGTGCTGCATAAAACCAGAGATTGAAATGAGCACAGATAAAGTTCCTTAAGTCAAATATGGAATAGACAAGAGCTACTCCTTGCTCAACGAAATGGACTCAACACCGCATATTGAACGCCTAAGAATGTACCTGACTAGTAAGTATCTTAAAACCTATGGATTGCTATGTCTCCGAAAGAGAATCAAGCATGTGTACAGGGGCATAAACGCAGCAGTGATAGGATTGGAGAGGTTCGGTGAGCAAATGAAGACCCTTTGAAGTCATATTGCATGGTACCCATTACACGGGTCTCAACTCTCCAGGTTTAAGGTATTCTTCCTTCAGCTAAAACATGCATGTGGAACCCAAGTATGATCAACCATGTGAACGGGAGACGTGCTCAAATATGTCTCAGTTTTCCTCCCCTGGTACTCGGGTGCAACATTCCAGACGCTTTACTAACACTCTCCCCACTTGGAGAGTCAGCGCCTTTAACCTCCTGTTTGGCCCAGTTTGCAATTTCTGCGGAAGATGAACAGGAATAGCGAGAACCAATGAGAGACTAGCTGGAGGTGTCTGGACGGGCAAATTTAACTCTCATTTCCCACCAGGAAGAGGAAATAACCAAAGTCTCAGCGCACCGTACCGGAACCAGATTAGGGCCTGAAGCCATCCTGCGGTGTTGCGGCCAGCTCAAAAGAAAGCGAGTTGAAGAAAGGAGCTCAGGGGCACTGTAATTCACAAACCTGCAGAGTTATAAATGACAGCTATCGTCCAAAAATAGACTGAAGTAAGGCTGCCAAGAGGACTTGAAAGCGGGGCAGAATTGCAGGAAACCGATTTCAGGAGGTAGACTGGAATTGCATTGAAAGCATAGGAAAAGAGGCAGAACGTCCACAATGATGCACTTGGCCAAAAAGGGCGTATGCGTTTTTTCCTGAATATATTCAGGAAAAAACGCATACGCCCTTTTTGGCCAACCAAGCAAGCTTGCAAAGGAAATCTGCACTACAATGAAGTCTCACTTCCCCCCGGTCAAAAGGGCCATCTGAAAAAAGTGTAAAATCCAGAAAGGCAGGACAGGCCATGGAGAACTGGGAGCCTTGTTATGCTGATGGGCGGGATGTAAATTGCCAACAGACACTCGGGAGAAGTGTATGGTGTTTCCTGAAACATCTAAAAAACAAAGCAACAGAGCCTAGGGCACTGCCACTTATGGTCCTATAGCTTAGGGAAATTAAAATCAAAAAGACACAGCCACCCCAAAGTTTGGGACGCCTCTGTTTACAAGAACCTCGTTTACAGTACAAGTTCAACATCGCAGAAAGTGAAAAATGGATAAAGAAGTTGTGGTATTTACTTACAAAGCAATATCACTCAGCAATGAAATCTGTGTCATCAGGCCCTTAGCAGCACAATGAGTGGATTCAGGTATGATGATTCTAACTGAAGTAAGTCACACAGAAAAAGAAACATCATAAGATATCAGTAATACACGGAATGTAAGCTTGGCTACACAGGAACTGAATTACAGAACAGAACAGGGTCTCAAATTTAGAAAACCAACTTATGCTTGCTTAAGGGTAAAGGTGAGTTGGGGTGCTGCATAAAACCAGAGATTGAAATGAGCACAGATAAAGTTCCTTAAGTCAAATATGGAATAGACAAGAGCTACTCCTTGCTCAACGAAATGGACTCAACACCGCATATTAAACGCCTAAGAATGTACCTGACTAGTAAGTATCTTAAAACCTATGGATTGCTATGTCTCCGAAAGAGAATCAAGCATGTGTACAGGGGCATAAACGCAGCAGTGATAGGATTGGAGAGGTTCGGTGAGCAAATGAAGACCCTTTGAAGTCATATTGCATGGTACCCATTACACGGGTCTCAACTCTCCAGGTTTAAGGTATTCTTCCTTCAGCTAAAACATGCATGTGGATCCCAGAGTATGATCAACCATGTGAACGGGAGACGTGTTCAAATATGTCTCAGTTTTCCTCCCCTGGTACTCGGGTGCAACATTCCAGACGCTTTACTAACACTCTCCCCACTTGGAGAGTCAGCGCCTTTAAACTCCTGTTTGGCCCAGTTTGCAATTTCTGCGGAAGATGAACAGGAATAGCGAGAACCAATGAGAGGCTAGCTGGAGGTGTCTGGACGGGCAAATTTAACTCTCATTTCCCACCAGGAAGAGGAATTAACCAAAGGCTCAGCGTGCCGGGCCGGAACCAGATTAGGGCCTGAAGACATCCTGCGGTGTTGCGGCCAGGTCACAAGAAAGCGAGTTGAAGAAAGGAGCTCAGGGGCACTGTAATTCACAAACCTGCAGAGTTATAAATGACAGCTATCGTCCAAAAATAGACTGAAGTAAGGCTGCCAAGAGGACTTGAAAGCGGGGCAGAATTGCAGGAAACCGATTTCAGGAGGTAGACTGGAATTGCATTGAAAGCATAGGAAAAGAGGCAGAACGTCCACAATGATGCACTTGGCCAAAAAGGGCGTATGCGTTTTTTCCTGAATATATTCAGGAAAAAACGCATACGCCCTTTTTGGCCAACCAAGCAAGCTTGCAAAGGAAATCTGCACTACAATGAAGTCTCACTTCCCCCCGGTCAAAAGGGCCATCTGAAAAAAGTGTAAAATCCAGAAAGGCAGGACAGGCCATGGAGAACTGGGAGCCTTGTTATGCTGATGGGCGGGATGTAAATTGCCAACAGACACTCGGGAGAAGTGTATGGTGTTTCCTGAAACATCTAAAAAACAAAGCAACAGAGCCTAGGGCACTGCCACTTATGGTCCTATAGCTTAGGGAAATTAAAATCAAAAAGACACAGCCACCCCAAAGTTTGGGACGCCTCTGTTTACAAGAACCTCGTTTACAGTACAAGTTCAACATCGCAGAAAGTGAAAAATGGATAAAGAAGTTGTGGTATTTACTTACAAAGCAATATCACTCAGCAATGAAATCTATGTCATCAGGCCCTTAGCATCACAATGAGTGGATTCAGGTATGATGATTCTAACTGAAATAAGTCACACAGAAAAAGAAACATCGTAAGATATCAGTAATACACGGAATGTAAACTTGGCTACACAGGAACTGAATTACAGAACAGAACAGGGTCTCAAATTTAGAAAACCAACTTATGCTTGCTTAAGGGTAAAGGTGAGTTGGGGTGCTGCATAAAACCAGAGATTGAAATGAGCACAGATAAAGTTCCTTAAGTCAAATATGGAATAGACAAGAGCTACTCCTTGCTCAACGAAATGGACTCAACACCGCATATTGAACGCCTAAGAATGTACCTGACTAGTAAGTATCTTAAAACCTATGGATTGCTATGTCTCCGAAAGAGAATCAAGCATGTGTACAGGGGCATAAACGCAGCAGTGATAGGATTGGAGAGGTTCGGTGAGCAAATGAAGACCCTTTGAAGTCATATTGCATGGTACCCATTACACGGGTCTCAACTCTCCAGGTTTAAGGTATTCTTCCTTCAGCTAAAACATGCATGTGGAACCCAAGTATGATCAACCATGTGAACGGGAGACGTGTTCAAATATGTCTCAGTTTTCCTCCCCTGGTACTCGGGTGCAACATTCCAGACGCTTTACTAACACTCTCCCCACTTGGAGAGTCAGCGCCTTTAACCTCCTGTTTGGCCCAGTTTGCAATTTCTGCGGAAGATGAACAGGAATAGCGAGAACCAATGAGAGGCTAGCTGGAGGTGTCTGGACGGGCAAATTTAACTCTCATTTCCCACCAGGAAGAGGAAATAACCAAAGTCTCAGCGCACCGTACCGGAACCAGATTAGGGCCTGAAGCCATCCTGCGGTGTTGCGGCCAGCTCAAAAGAAAGCGAGTTGAAGAAAGGAGCTCAGGGGCACTGTAATTCACAAACCTGCAGAGTTATAAATGACAGCTATCGTCCAAAAATAGACTGAAGTAAGGCTGCCAAGAGGACTTGAAAGCGGGGCAGAATTGCAGGAAACCGATTTCAGGAGGTAGACTGGAATTGCATTGAAAGCATAGGAAAAGAGGCAGAACGTCCACAATGATGCACTTGGCCAAAAAGGGCGTATGCGTTTTTTCCTGAATATATTCAGGAAAAAACGCATACGCCCTTTTTGGCCAACCAAGCAAGCTTGCAAAGGAAATCTGCACTACAATGAAGTCTCACTTCCCCCCGGTCAAAAGGGCCATCTGAAAAAAGTGTAAAATCCAGAAAGGCAGGACAGGCCATGGAGAACTGGGAGCCTTGTTATGCTGATGGGCGGGATGTAAATTGCCAACAACCACTCGGGAGAAGTGTATGGTGTTTCCTGAAACATCTAAAAAACAAAGCAACAGAGCCTAGGGCACTGCCACTTATGGTCCTATAGCTTAGGGAAATTAAAATCAAAAAGACACAGCCACCCCAAAGTTTGGGACGCCTCTGTTTACAAGAACCTCGTTTACAGTACAAGTTCAACATCGCAGAAAGTGAAAAATGGGTAAAGAAGTTGTGGTATTTACTTACAAAGCAATATCACTCAGCAATGAAATCTGTGTCATCAGGCCCTTAGCAGCACAATGAGTGGATTCAGGTATGATGATTCTAACTGAAGTAAGTCACACAGAAAAAGAAACATCATAAGATATCAGTAATACACGGAATGTAAACTTGGCTACACAGGAACTGAATTACAGAACAGAACAGGGTCTCAAATTTAGAAAACCAACTTATGCTTGCTTAAGGGTAAAGGTGAGTTGGGGTGCTGCATAAAACCAGAGATTGAAATGAGCACAGATAAAGTTCCTTAAGTCAAATATGGAATAGACAAGAGCTACTCCTTGCTCAACGAAATGGACTCAACACCGCATATTAAACGCCTAAGAATGTACCTGACTAGTAAGTATCTTAAAACCTATGGATTGCTATGTCTCCGAAAGAGAATCAAGCATGTGTACAGGGGCATAAACGCAGCAGTGATAGGATTGGAGAGGTTCGGTGAGCAAATGAAGACCCTTTGAAGTCATATTGCATGGTACCCATTACACGGGTCTCAACTCTCCAGGTTTAAGGTATTCTTCCTTCAGCTAAAACATGCATGTGGAACCCAGAGTATGATCAACCATGTGAACGGGAGACGTGTTCAAATATGTCTCAGTTTTCCTCCCCTGGTACTCGGGTGCAACATTCCAGACGCTTTACTAACACTCTCCCCACTTGGAGAGTCAGCGCCTTTAACCTCCTGTTTGGCCCAGTTTGCAATTTCTGCGGAAGATGAACAGGAATAGCGAGAACCAATGAGAGACTAGCTGGAGGTGTCTGGACGGGCAAATTTATCTCTCATTTCCCACCAGGAAGAGGAAATAACCAAAGGCTCAGCGTTCCGGGCCGGAACCAGATTAGGGCCTGAAGCCATCCTGCGGTGTTGCGGCCAGGTCACAAGAAAGCGAGTTGAAGAAAGGAGTTCAGGGGCACTGTAATTCACAAACCTGCAGAGTTATAAATGACAGCTATCGTCCAAAAATAGACTGAAGTAAGGCTGCCAAGAGGAGTTGAAAGCGGGGCAGAATTGCAGGAAACCAATTTCAGGAGGTAGACTGGAATTGCATTGAAAGAATAGGAAAAGAGGCAGAACGTCCACAATGATGCACTTGGCCAAAAAGGGCGTATGCGTTTTTTCCTGAATATATTCAGGAAAAAACGCATACGCCCTTTTTGGCCAACCAAGCAAGCTTGCAAAGGAAATCTGCACTACAATGAAGTCTCACTTCCCCCCGGTCAAAAGGGCCATCTGAAAAAAGTGTAAAATCCAGAAAGGCAGGACAGGCCATGGAGAACTGGGAGCATTGTTATGCTGATGGGCGGGATGTAAATTGCCAACAGACACTTGGGAGAAGTGTATGGTGTTTCCTGAAACATCTAAAAAACAAAGCAACAGAGCCTAGGGCACTGCCACTTATGGTCCTATAGCTTAGGGAAATTAAAATCAAAAAGACACAGCCACCCCAATGTTTGGGACGCCTCTGTTTACAAGAACCTCGTTTACAGTACAAGTTCAATATCACAGAAAGTGAAAAATGGATAAAGAACTTGTGGTACTTACGTACAATGCAGTATCACTCAGCAATGAAATCTATGTCATTAGACACTTAGCAGCACAATGAGTGGATTCAGGTATGATGATTCTAACTGAAGTAAGTCACACAGAAAAAGAAACATCATAAGATATCAGTAATACACGGAATGTAAACTTGGCTACACAGGAACTGAATTACAGAACAGAACAGGGTCTCAAATTTAGAAAACCAACTTATTCTTGCTTAAGGGTAAAGGTGAGTTGGGGTGCTGCATAAAACCAGAGATTGAAATGAGCACAGATAAAGTTCCTTAAGCCAAATATGGAATAGACAAGAGCTACTCCTTGCTCAACGAAATGGACTCAACACCCCATATTAAACGCCTAAGAATGTACCTGACTAGTAAGTATCTTAAAACCTATGGATTGCTATGTCTCCGAAAGAGAATCAAGCGTGTGTACAGGGGCATAAACGCAGCAGTGATAGGATTGGAGAGGTTCGGTGAGCAAATGAAGACCCTTTGAAGTCATATTGCATGGTACCCATTACACGGGTCTCAACTCTCCAGGTTTAAGGTATTCTTCCTTCAGCTAAAACATGCATGTGGAACCCAAGTATGATCAACCATGTGAACGGGAGACGTGTTCAAATATGTCTCAGTTTTCCTCCCCTGGTACTCGGGTGCAACATTCCAGACGCTTTACTAACACTCTCCCCACTTGGAGAGTCAGCGCCTTTAACCTCCTGTTTGGCCCAGTTTGCAATTTCTGCGGAAGATGAACAGGAATAGCGAGAACCAATGAGAGGCTAGCTGGAGGTGTCTGGACGGGCAAATTTAACTCTCATTTCCCACCAGGAAGAGGAAATAACCAAAGTCTCAGCGTGCCGTACCGGAACCAGATTAGGGCCTGAAGCCATCCTGCGGTGTTGCGGCCAGCTCAAAAGAAAGCGAGTTGAAGAAAGGAGCTCAGGGGCACTGTAATTCACAAACCTGCAGAGTTATAAATGACAGCTATCGTCCAAAAATAGACTGAAGTAAGGCTGCCAAGAGGACTTGAAAGCAGGGCAGAATTGCAGGAAACCGATTTCAGGAGGTAGACTGGAATTGCATTGAAAGCATAGGAAAAGAGGCAGAACGTCCACAATGATGCACTTGGCCAAAAAGGGCGTATGCGTTTTTTCCTGAATATATTCAGGAAAAAACGCATACGCCCTTTTTGGCCAACCAAGCAAGCTTGCAAAGGAAATCTGCACTACAATGAAGTCTCACTTCCCCCCGGTCAAAAGGGCCATCTGAAAAAAGTGTAAAATCCAGAAAGGCAGGACAGGCCATGGAGAACTGGGAGCCTTGTTATGCTGATGGGCGGGATGTAAATTGCCAACAGACACTCGGGAGAAGTGTATGGTGTTTCCTGAAACATCTAAAAAACAAAGCAACAGAGCCTAGGGCACTGCCACTTATGGTCCTATAGCTTAGGGAAATTAAAATCAAAAAGACACAGCCACCCCAAAGTTTGGGACGCCTCTGTTTACAAGAACCTCGTTTACAGTACAAGTTCAACATCGCAGAAAGTGAAAAATGGATAAAGAAGTTGTGGTATTTACTTACAAAGCAATATCACTCAGCAATGAAATCTGTGTCATCAGGCCCTTAGCAGCACAATGAGTGGATTCAGGTATGATGATTCTAACTGAAATAAGTCACACAGAAAAAGAAACATCGTAAGATATCAGTAATACACGGAATGTAAACTTGGCTACACAGGAACTGAATTACAGAGCAGAACAGGGTCTCAAATTTAGAAAACCAACTTATGCTTGCTTAAGGGTAAAGGTGAGTTGGGGTGCTGCATAAAACCAGAGATTGAAATGAGCACAGATAAAGTTCCTTAAGTCAAATATGGAATAGACAAGAGCTACTCCTTGCTCAACGAAATGGACTCAACACCGCATATTAAACGCCTAAGAATGTACCTGACTAGTAAGTATCTTAAAACCTATGGATTGCTATGTCTCCAAAAGAGAATCAAGCATGTGTACAGGGGCATAAACGCAGCAGTGATAGGTTTGGAGAGGTTCGGTGAGCAAATGAAGACCCTTTGAAGTCATATTGCATGGTACCCATTACACGGGTCTCAACTCTCCAGGTTTAAGGTATTCTTCCTTCAGCTAAAACATGCATGTGGAACCCAAGTATGATCAACCATGTGAACGGGAGACGTGTTCAAATATGTCTCAGTTTTCCTCCCCTGGTACTCGGGTGCAACATTCCAGACGCTTTACTAACACTCTCCCCACTTGGAGAGTCAGCGCCTTTAACCTCCTGTTTGGCCCAGTTTGCAATTTCTGCGGAAGATGAACAGGAATAGCGAGAACCAATGAGAGGCTAGCTGGAGGTGTCTGGACGGGCAAATTTAACTCTCATTTCCCACCAGGAAGAGGAAATAACCAAAGTCTCAGCGCGCCGTACCGGAACCAGATTAGGGCCTGAAGCCATCCTGCGGTGTTGCGGCCAGCTCAAAAGAAAGCGAGTTGAAGAAAGGAGCTCAGGGGCACTGTAATTCACAAACCTGCAGAGTTATAAATGACAGCTATCGTCCAAAAATAGACTGAAGTAAGGCTGCCAAGAGGACTTGAAAGCGGGGCAGAATTGCAGGAAACCGATTTCAGGAGGTAGACTGGAATTGCATTGAAAGCATAGGAAAAGAGGCAGAACGTCCACAATGATGCACTTGGCCAAAAAGGGCGTATGCATTTTTTCCTGAATATATTCAGGAAAAAACGCATACGCCCTTTTTGGCCAGCCAAGCAAGCTTGCAAAGGAAATCTGCACTACAATGAAGTCTCACTTCCCCCCGGTCAAAAGGGCAATCTGAAAAAAGTGTAAAATCCAGAAAGGCAGGACAGGCCATGGAGAACTGGGAGCCTTGTTATGCTGATGGGCGGGATGTAAATTGCCAACAGACACTCGGGAGAAGTGTATGGTGTTTCCTGAAACATCTAAAAAACAAAGCAACAGAGCCTAGGTCACTGCCACTTATGGTCCTATAGCTTAGGGAAATTAAAATCAAAAAGACACAGCCACCCCAAAGTTTGGGACGCCTCTGTTTACAAGAACCTCGTTTACAGTACAAGTTCAACATCGCAGAAAGTGAAAAATGGATAAAGAAGTTGTGGTATTTACTTACAAAGCAATATCACTCAGCAATGAAATCTGTGTCATCAGGCCCTTAGCAGCACAATGAGTGGATTCAGGTATGATGATTCTAACTGAAGTAAGTCACACAGAAAAAGAAACATCATAAGATATCAGTAATACACGGAATGGAAACTTGGCTACACAGGAACTGAATTACAGAACAGAACAGGGTCTCAAATTTAGAAAACCAACTTATGCTTGCTTAAGGGGAAAGGTGAGTTGGGGTGCTGCATAAAACCAGAGATTGAAATGAGCACAGATAAAGTTCCTTAAGTCAAATATGGAATAGACAAGAGCTACTCCTTGCTCAACGAAATGGACTCAACACCGCATATTAAACGCCTAAGAATGTACCTGACTAGTAAGTATCTTAAAACCTATGGATTGCTATGTCTCCGAAAGAGAATCAAGCATGTGTACAGGGGCATAAACGCAGCAGTGATAGGATTGGAGAGGTTCGGTGAGCAAATGAAGACCCTTTGAAGTCATATTGCATGGTACCCATTACACGGGTCTCAACTCTCCAGGTTTAAGGTATTCTTCCTTCAGCTAAAACATGCATGTGGAACCCAACTATGATCAACCATGTGAACGGGAGACGTGTTCAAATATGTCTCAGTTTTCCTCCCCTGGTACTCGGGTGCAACATTCCAGACGCTTTACTAACACTCTCCCCACTTGGAGAGTCAGCGCCTTTAACCTCCTGTTTGGCCCAGTTTGCAATTTCTGCGGAAGATGAACAGGAATAGCGAGAACCAATGAGAGGCTAGCTGGAGGTGTCTGGACGGGCAAATTTAACTCTCATTTCCCACCAGGAAGAGGAAATAACCAAAGTCTCAGCGTGCCGTACCGGAACCAGATTAGGGCCTGAAGCCATCCTGCGGTGTTGCGTCCAGCTCAAAAGAAAGCGAGTTGAAGAAAGGAGCTCAGGGGCACTGTAATTCACAAACCTGCAGAGTTATAATTGACAGCTATCGTCCAAAAATAGACTGAAGTAAGGCTGCCAAGAGGACTTGAAAGCGGGGCAGAATTGCAGGAAACCGATTTCAGGAGGTAGACTGGAATTGCATTGAAAGCATAGGAAAAGAGGCAGAACGTCCACAATGATGCACTTGGCCAAAAAGGGCGTATGCGTTTTTTCCTGAATATATTCAGGAAAAAACGCATACGCCCTTTTTGGCCAACCAAGCAAGCTTGCAAAGGAAATCTGCACTACAATGAAGTCTCACTTCCCCCCGGTCAAAAGGGCCATCTGAAAAAAGTGTAAAATCCAGAAAGGCAGGACAGGCCATGGAGAACTGGGAGCCTTGTTATGCTGATGGGCGGGATGTAAATTGCCAACAGACACTCGGGAGAAGTGTATGGTGTTTCCTGAAACATCTAAAAAACAAAGCAACAGAGCCTAGGGCACTGCCACTTATGGTCCTATAGCTTAGGGAAATTAAAATCAAAAAGACACAGCCACCCCAAAGTTTGGGACGCCTCTGTTTACAAGAACCTCGTTTACAGTACAAGTTCAACATCGCAGAAAGTGAAAAATGGATAAAGAAGTTGTGGTATTTACTTACAAAGCAATATCACTCAGCAATGAAATCTATGTCATCAGGCCCTTAGCATCACAATGAGTGGATTCAGGTATGATGATTCTAACTGAAATAAGTCACACAGAAAAAGAAACATCATAAGGTATCACTAATACACGGAATGTAAACTTGGCTACATAGGAACTGCATTCCAAAACAGAACAGGGTCTCAAATTTAGAAAACCAACTTATGCTTGCTTAAGGGGAAAGGTGAGTTGGGGTGCTGCATAAAACCAGAGATTGAAATGAGCACAGATAAAGTTCCTTAAGCCAAATATGGAATAGACAAGAGCTACTCCTTGCTCAACGAAATGGACTCAAAACCCCATATTAAACGCCTAAGAATGTACCTGACTAGTAAGTATCTTAAAACCTATGGATTGCTATGTCTCCAAAAGAGAATCAAGCGTGTGTACAGGGGCATAAACGCAGCAGTGATAGGATTGGAGAGGTTCGGTGAGCAAATGAAGACCCTTTGAAGTCATATTGCATGGTACCCATTTCACGGGTCTCAACTCTCCAGGTTTAAGGTATTCTTCCTTCAGCTAAAACATGCATGTGGAACCCAGAGTATGATCAACCATGTGAACGGGAGACGTGTTCATATATGTCTCAGTTTTCCTCCCCTGGTACTCGGGTGCAACATTCCAGACGCTTTACTAACACTCTCCCCACTTGGAGAGTCAGCGCCTTTAACCTCCTGTTTGGCCCAGTTTGCAATTTCTGCGGAAGATGAACAGGAATAGCGAGAACCAATGAGAGGCTAGCTGGAGGTGTCTGGACGGGCAAATTTAACTCTCATTTCCCACCAGGAAGAGGAAATAACCAAAGGCTCAGCGTGCCATACCGGAACCAGATTAGGGCCTGAAGCCATCCTGCGGTGTTGCGGCCAGCTCAAAAGAAAGCGAGTTGAAGAAAGGAGCTCAGGGGCACTGTAATTCACAAACCTGCAGAGTTATAAATGACAGCTATCGTCCAAAAATAGACTGAAGTAAGGCTGCCAAGAGGACTTGAAAGCGGGGCAGAATTGCAGGAAACCGATTTCAGGAGGTAGACTGGAATTGCATTGAAAGCATAGGAAAAGAGGCAGAACGTCCACAATGATGCACTTGGACAAAAAGGGCGTATGCGTTTTTTCCTGAATATATTCAGGAAAAAACGCATACGCCCTTTTTGGCCAACCAAGCAAGCTTGCAAAGGAAATCTGCACTACAATGAAGTCTCACTTCCCCCCGGTCAAAAGGGCCATCTGAAAAAAGTGTAAAATCCAGAAAGGCAGGACAGGCCATGGAGAACTGGGAGCCTTGTTATGCTGATGGGCGGGATGTAAATTGCCAACAACCACTCGGGAGAAGTGTATAGTGTTTCCTGAAACATCTAAAAAACAAAGCAACAGAGCCTAGGGCACTTCCACTTATGGTCCTATAGCTTAGGGAAATTAAAATCAAAAAGACACAGCCACCCCAAAGTTTGGGACGCCTCCGTTTACAAGAACCTCGTTTACCGTACAAGTTCAATATCACAGAAAGTGAAAAATGGATAAAGAACTTGTGGTACTTACGTACAATGCAGTATCACTCAGCAATGAAATCTATGTCATCAGGCCCGTAGCAGCATAATGAGTGGATTCAGGTACGATGATTCTAACTGAAATAAGTCACACAGAAAAAGAAACATCATAAGATATCACTAATACACGGAATGTAAATTTGGCTACGCAGGAACTGCATTCCAAAACAGAACAGGGTCTCAAATTTAGAAAACCAACTTATGCTTGCTTAAGGGGAAAGGTGAGTTGGGGTGCTGCATAAAACCAGAGATTGAAATGAGCACAGATAAAGTTCCTTAAGCCAAATATGGAATAGACAAGAGCTACTCCTTGCTCAACGAAATGGACTCAAAACCCCATATTAAACGCCTAAGAATGTACCTGACTAGTAAGTATCTTAAAACCTATGGATTGCTATGTCTCCAAAAGAGAATCAAGCGTGTGTACAGGGGCATAAACGCAGCAGTGATAGGATTGGAGAGGTTCGGTGAGCAAATGAAGACCCTTTGAAGTCATATTGCATGGTACCCATTTCACGGGTCTCAACTCTCCAGGGTTAAGGTATTCTTCCTTCAGCTAAAACATGCATGTGGAACCCAGAGTATGATCAACCATGTGAACGGGAGACGTGTTCAAATATGTCTCAGTTTTCCTCCCCTGGTACTCGGGTGCAACATTCCAGACGCTTTACTAACACTCTCCCCACTTGGAGAGTCAGCGCCTTTAACCTCCTGTTTGGCCCAGTTTGCAATTTCTGCGGAAGATGAACAGGAATAGCGAGAACCAATGAGAGGCTAGCTGGAGGTGTCTGGACGGGCAAATTTAACTCTCATTTCCCACCAGGAAGAGGAAATAACCAAAGGCTCAGCGTGCCGTACCAGAACCAGATTAGGGCCTGAAGCCATCCTGCGGTGTTTCGACCAGCTCAAAAGAAAGCGAGTTGAAGAAAGGAGCTCAGGGGCACTGTAATTCACAAACCTGCAGAGTAATAAATGACAGCTATCGTCCAAAAATAGACTGAAGTAAGGCTGCCAAGAGGACTTGAAAGCGGGGCAGAATTGCAGGAAACCGATTTCAGGAGGTAGACTGGAATTGCATTGAAAGCATAGGAAAAGAGGCAGAATGTCCACAATGATGCACTTGGCCAAAAAGGGCGTATTCGTTTTTTCCTGAATATATTCAGGAAAAAACGCATACGCTCTTTTTGGCCAACCAAGCAAGCTTGCAAAGGAAATCTGCACTACAATGAAGTCTCACTTCCCCCCGGTCAAAAGGGCCATCTGAAAAAAGTGTAAAATCCAGAAAGGCAGGACAGGCCATGGAGAACTGGGAGCCTTGTTATGCTGATGGGCGGGATGTAAATTGCCAACAACCACTCGGGAGAAGTGTATGGTGTTTCCTGAAACATCTAAAAAACAAAGCAACAGAACCTAGGGCAATTCCACTTATGGTCCTATAGCTTAGGGAAATTAAAATCAAAAAGACACAGCCACCCCAAAGTTTGGAACGTCTCTGTTTATAAGAACCTCGTTTACAGTACAAGTTCAACATCGCAGAAAGTGAAAAATGGATAAAGAAGTTGTGGTATTTACTTAAAAAACAATATCACTCATCAATGAAATCTGTGTCATCAGGCCCTTAGCAGCACAATGAGTGGATTCAGGTATGATGATTCTAACTGAAATAAGTCACACAGAAAAAGAAACATCATAAGATATCAGTAATACACGGAATGTAAACTTGGCTACACAGGAACTGAATTACAGAACAGAACAGGGTCTCAAATTTAGAAAACCAACTTATGCTTGCTTAAGGGGAAAGGTGAGTTGGGGTGCTGCATAAAACCAGAGATTGAAATGAGCACAGATAAAGTTCCTTAAGCCAAATATGGAATAGACAAGAGCTACTCCTTGCTCAACGAAATGGACTCAACACCGCATATTAAACGCCTAAGAATGTACCTGACTAGTAAGTATCTTAAAACCTATGGATTGCTATGTCTCCGAAAGAGAATCAAGCATGTGTACAGTGGCATAAACGCAGCAGTGATAGGATTGGAGAGGTTCTGTGAGCAAATGAAGACCCTTTGAAGTCATATTGCATGGTACCCATTCTACGGCTTTCAACAACCCAGGTTTAAGTTATTCTTCCTTCAGCTAAATCATGCATGTGGAACCTAGAGTATGATCAACCATGTGATCGGGAGACGTGTTCAAATATGTCTCAGTTTTCGTACCCTGGTACTCGGGTGCAACATTCCAGACGCTTTACTAACACTCTCCCCTCTTGGAGAGTCAGTCCCTTTAACCTCCTGTTTGGCCCAGTTTGCAATTTCTGTGGAAGATGAACAGGAATAGCGAGAACCAATGAGAGGCTAGCTGGAGGTGTCTGGATGGGCAAATTTAACTCTCATTTCCCACCAGGAAGAGGAAATAACCAAAGGCTCAGCGTGCCGTGCCGGAACCAGATTAGGGCCTGAAGACATCCTGCGGTGTTGCGGCCAGGTCACAAGAAAGCGAGTTAAAGAAAGGAGCTCAGGAGCACTGTAATTCACAAACCTGCAGAGTTATAAATGACAGCTATCGTCCAAAAATACACTGAAGTAAGGCTGCCAAGAGGACTTGAAAGCGGGGCAGAATTGCAGGAAACCGATTTCAGGAGGTAGACTGGAATTGCATTGAAAGCATAGGAAAAGAGGCAGAACGTCCACAATGATGCACTTGGCCAAAAAGGGCGTATGCGTTTTTTCCTGAATATATTCAGGAAAAAACGCATACGCCCTTTTTGGCCAACCAAGCAAGCTTGCAAAGGAAATCTGCACTACAATGAAGTCTCACTTCCCCCCGGTCAAAAGGGCCATCTGAAAAAAGTGTAAAATCCAGAAAGGCAGGACAGGCCATGGAGAACTGGGAGCCTTGTTATGCTGATGGGCGGGATGTAAATTGCCAACAACCACTCGGGAGAAGTGTATGGTGTTTCCTGAAACATCTAAAAAACAAAGCAACAGAACCTAGGGCACTTCCACTTATGGTCCTATAGCTTAGGGAAATTAAAATCAAAAAGACACAGCCACCCCAAAGTTTGGGATGCCTCTGTTTACAAGAACCTCGTTTACAGTACAAGTTCAACATCGCAGAAATTGAAAAATGGATAAAGAAGTTGTGGTATTTACTTACAAAGCAATATCACTCAGCAATGAAATCTGTGTCATCAGGCCCTTAGCAGCACAATGAGTGGATTCAGGTATGATGATTCTAACTGAAATAAGTCACACAGAAAAAGAAACATCATAAGATATCAGTAATACACGGAATGGAAACTTGGCTACACAGGAACTGAATTACAGAACAGAACAGGGTCTCAAATTTAGAAAACCAACTTATGCTTGCTTAAGGGTAAAGGTGAGTTGGGGTGCTGCATAAAACCAGAGATTGAAATGAGCACAGATAAAGTTCCTTAAGCCAAATATGGAATAGACAAGAGCTACTCCTTGCTCAACGAAATGGACTCAACACCGCATATTAAACGCCTAAGAATGTACCTGACTAGTAAGTATCTTAAAACCTATGGATTGCTATGTCTCCGATAGAGAATCAAGCATGTGTACAGGGGCATAAACGCAGCAGTGATAGGATTGGAGAGGTTCGGTGAGCAAATGAAGACCCTTTGAAGACATATTGCATGGTACCCATTACACGGGTCTCAACTCTCCAGGTTTAAGGTATTCTTCCTTCAGCTAAAACATGCATGTGGAACCCAAGTATGATCAACCATGTGAACGGGAGACGTGTTCAAATATGTCTCAGTTTTCCTCCCCTGGTACTCGGGTGCAACATTCCAGACGCTTTACTAACACTCTCCCCACTTGGAGAGTCAGCGCCTTTAACCTCCTGTTTGGCCCAGTTTGCAATTTCTGCGGAAGATGAACAGGAATAGCGAGAACCAATGAGAGACTAGCTGGAGGTGTCTGGACGGGCAAATTTAACTCTCATTTCCCACCAGGAAGAGGAAATAACCAAAGGCTCAGCGCGCCGTACCGGAACCACATTAGGGCCTGAAGCCATCCTGCGGTGTTGCGGCCAGGTCACAAGAAAGCGAGTTGAAGAAAGGAGCTCAGGGGCACTGTAATTCACAAACCTGCAGAGTTATAAATGACAGCTATCGTCCAAAAATAGACTGAATTAAGGCTGCCAAGAGGACTTGAAAGCGGGGCAGAATTGCAGGAAACCGATTTCAGGAGGTAGACTGGAATTGCATTGAAAGCATAGGAAAAGAGGCAGAACGTCCACAATGATGCACTTGGCCAAAAAGGGCGTATGCGTTTTTTCCTGAATATATTCAGGAAAAAACGCATACGCCCTTTTTGGCCAACCAAGCAAGCTTGCAAAGGAAATCTGCACTACAATGAAGTCTCACTTCCCCCCGGTCAAAAGGGCCATCTGAAAAAAGTGTAAAATCCAGAAAGGCAGGACAGGCCATGGAGAACTGGGAGCCTTGTTATGCTGATGGGCGGGATGTAAATTGCCAACAGACACTCGGGAGAAGTGTATGGTGTTTCCTGAAACATCTAAAAAGCAAAGCAACAGAGCCTAGGGCACTGCCACTTATGGTCCTATAGCTTAGGGAAATTAAAATCAAAAAGACACAGCCACCCCAAAGTTTGGGACGCCTCTGTTTACAAGAACCTCGTTTACAGTACAAGTTCAACATCGCAGAAACTGAAAAATGGATAAAGAAGTTGTGGTATTTACTTACAAAGCAATATCACTCAGCAATGAAATCTATGTCATCAGGCCCTTAGCATCACAATGAGTGGATTCAGGTATGATGATTCTAACTGAAATAAGTCACACAGAAAAAGAAACATCGTAAGATATCAGTAATACGCGGAATGTAAACTTGGCTACACAGGAACTGAATTACAGAACAGAACAGGGTCTCAAATTTAGAAAACCAACTTATGCTTGCTTAAGGGTAAAGGTGAGTTGGGGTGCTGCATAAAACCAGAGATTGAAATGAGCACAGATAAAGTTCCTTAGGTCAAATATGGAATAGACAAGAGCTACTCCTTGCTCAACGAAATGGACTCAACACCGCATATTAAACGCCTACGAATGTACCTGACTAGTAAGTATCGTAAAACCTATGGATTGCTATGTCTCCAAAAGAGAATCAAGCATGTGAACAGGGGCATAAACGCAGCAGTGATAGGATTGGAGAGGTTCGGTGAGCAAATGAAGACCCTTTGAAGTCATATTGCATGGTACCTATTACACGGGTCTCAACTCTCCAGTTTTAAGGTATTCTTCCTTCAGCTAAAACATGCATGTGGAACCCAAGTATGATCAACCATGTGAACGGGAGACGTGTTCAAATATGTCTCAGTTTTCCTCCCCTGGTACTCGGGTGCAACATTCCAGACGCTTTACTAACACTCTCCCCACTTGGAGAGTCAGCGCCTTTAACCTCCTGTTTGGCCCAGTTTGCAATTTCTGCGGAAGATGAACAGGAATAGCGAGAACCAATGAGAGGCTAGCTGGAGGTGTCTGGACGGGCAAATTTAACTCTCATTTCCCACCAGGAAGAGGAAATAACCAAAGGCTCAGCGTGCCGGGCCGGAACCAGATTAGGGCCTGAAGCCATCCTGCGGTGTTGCGGCCAGGTCACAAGAAAGCGAGTTGAAGAAAGGAGCTCAGGGGCACTGTAATTCACAAACCTGCAGAGTTATAAATGACAGCTATCGTCCAAAAATAGACTGAAGTAAGGCTGCCAAGAGGACTTGAAAGCGGGGCAGAATTGCAGGAAACCGATTTCAGGACGTAGACTGGAATTGCATTGAAAGCATAGGAAAAGAGGCAGAACGTCCACAATGATGCACTTGGCCAAAAAGGGCGTATGCGTTTTTTCCTGAATATATTCAGGAAAAAACGCATACGCCCTTTTTGGCCAACCAAGCAAGCTTGCAAAGGAAATCTGCACTACAATGAAGTCTCACTTCCCCCCGGTCAAAAGGGCCATCTGAAAAAAGTGTAAAATCCAGAAAGGCAGGACAGGCCATGGAGAACTGGGAGCCTTGTTATGCTGATGGGCGGGATGTAAATTGCCAACAGACACTTGGGAGAAGTGTATGGTGTTTCCTGAAACATCTAAAAAACAAAGCAACAGAGCCTAGGGCACTGCCACTTATGGTCCTATAGCTTAGGGAAATTAAAATCAAAAAGACACAGCCACCCCAAAGTTTGGAACGGCTCTGTTTACAAGAACCTCGTTTACAGTACAAGTTCAACATCACAGAAAGTGAAAAATGGATAAAGAAGTTGTGGTATTTACTTACAAAGCAATATCACTCAGCAATGAAATCTGTGTCATCAGGCCCTTAACAGCACAATGAGTGGATTCAGGTATGATGATTCTAACTGAAGTAAGTCACACAGAAAAAGAAACATCATAAGATATCAGTAATACACGGAATGTAAACTTGGCTACACAGGAACTAAATTACAGAACAGAACAGGGACTCAAATTGAGAAAACCAACTTATGCTTGCTTAAGGGTAAAGGTGAGTTGGGGTGCTGCATAAAACCAGAGATTGAAATGAGCACAGATAAAGTTCCTTAAGTCAAATATGGAATAGACAAGAGCTACTCCTTGCTCAACGAAATGGACTCAACAACGCATATTAAACGCCTAAGAATGTACCTGACTAGTAAGTATCTTAAAACCTATGGATTGCTATGTCTCCGAAAGAGAATCAAGCATGTGTACAGGGGCATAAACGCAGCAGTGATAGGATTGGAGAGGTTCGGTGAGCAAATGAAGACCCTTTGAAGTCATATTGCATGGTACCCATTCCACGGGTTTCAACTACCCAGGTTTAAGGTATTCTTCCTTCAGCTAAAACATGCATGTGGAACCTAGAGTATGATCAACCATGTGATCGGGAGACGTGTTCAAATATGTCTCAGTTTTCCTCCCCTGGTACTCGGGTGCAACATTCCAGACGCTTTACTAACACTCTCCCCACTTGGAGAGTCAGCGCCTTTAACCTCCTGTTTGGCCCAGTTTGCAATTTCTGCGGAAGATGAACAGGAATAGCGAGAACCAATGAGAGGCTAGCTGGAGGTGTCTGGACGGGCAAATTTAACTCTCATTTCCCACCAGGAAGAGGAATTAACCAAAGGCTCAGCATGCCGGGCTGGAACCAGATTAGGGCCTGAAGCCATCCTGCGGTGTTGCGGCCAGGTCACAAGAAAGCGAGTTGAAGAAAGGAGCTCAGGGGCACTGTAATTCACAAACCTGCAGAGTTATAAATGACAGCTATCGTCCAAAAATAGACTGAAGTAAGGCTGCCAAGAGGACTTGAAAGCGGGGCAGAATTGCAGGAAACCGATTTCAGGAGGTAGACTGGAATTGCATTGAAAGCATAGGAAAAGAGGCAGAACGTCCACAATGATGCACTTGGCCAAAAAGGGCGTATGCGTTTTTTCCTGAATATATTCAGGAAAAAACGCATACGCCCTTTTTGGCCAACCAAGCAAGCTTGCAAAGGAAATCTGCACTACAATGAAGTCTCACTTCCCCCCGGTCAAAAGGGCCATCTGAAAAAAGTGTAAAATCCAGAAAGGCAGGACAGGCCATTGAGAACTGGGAGCCTTGTTATGCTGATGGGCGGGATGTAAATTGCCAACAGACACTCGGGAGAAGTGTATGGTGTTTCCTGAAACATCTAAAAAACAAAGCAACAGAGCCTAGGGCACTGCCACTTATGGTCCTATAGCTTAGGGAAATTAAAATCAAAAAGACACAGCCACCCCAAAGTTTGGGACGCCTCTGTTTACAAGAACCTCGTTTACAGTACAAGTTCAACATCGCAGAAACTGAAAAATGGATAAAGAAGTTGTGGTATTTACTTACAAAGCAATATCACTCAGCAATGAAATCTGTGTCATCAGGCCCTTAGCAGCACAATGAGTGGATTCAGGTATGATGATTCTAACTGAAGGAAGTCACACAGAAAAAGAAACATCATAAGATATCAGTAATACACGGAATGTAAACTTGGCTACACAGGAACTGAATTACAGAACAGAACAGGGTCTCAAATTTAGAAAACCAACTTATGCTTGCTTAAGGGGAAAGGTGAGTTGGGGTGCTGCATAAAACCAGAGATTGAAATGAGCACAGATAAAGTTCCTTAAGTCAAATATGGAATAGACAAGAGCTACTCCTTGCTCAACGAAATGGACTCAACACCGCATATTAAACGCCTAAGAATGTACCTGACTAGTAAGTATCGTAAAACCTATGGATTGCTATGTCTCCAAAAGAGAATCAAGCATGTGTACAGGGGCATAAACGCAGCAGTGATAGGATTGGAGAGGTTCGGTGAGCAAATGAAGAGCCTTTGAAGTCATATTGCATGGTACACATTACACAGGTCTCAACTCTCCAGGTTTAAGGTATTCTTCCTTCAGCTAAAACATGCATGTGGAACCCAAGTATGATCAACCATGTGAACGGGAGACGTGTTCAAATATGTCTCAGTTTTCCTCCCCTGGTACTCGGGTGCAACATTCCAGACGCTTTACTAACACTCTCCCCACTTGGAGAGTCAGTGCCTTTAACCTCCTGTTTGGCCCAGTTTGCAATTTCTGTGGAAGATGAACAGGAATAGCGAGAACCAATGAGAGACTAGCTGGAGGTGTCTGGACGGGCAAATTTAACTCTCATTTCCCACCAGGAAGAGGAAATAACCAAAGGCTCAGCGTGCCGTGCCGGAACCAGATTAGGGCCTGAAGCCATCCTGCGGTGTTGCGGCCAGGTCACAAGAAAGCGAGTTGAAGAAAGGAGCTCAGGGGCACTGTAATTCACAAACCTGCAGAGTTATAAATGACAGCTATCGTCCAAAAATAGACTGAAGTAAGGCTGCCAAGAGGACTTGAAAGCGGGGCAGAATTGCAGGAAACCGATTTCAGGAGGTAGACTGGAATTGCATTGAAAGCATAGGAAAAGAGGCAGAACGTACACAATGATGCACTTGGCCAAAAAGGGCGTATGCGTTTTTTCCTGAATATATTCAGGAAAAAACGCATACGCCCTTTTTGGCCAACCAAGCAAGCTTGCAAAGGAAATCTGCACTACAATGAAGTCTCACTTCCCCCCGGTCAAAAGGGCCATCTGAAAAAAGTGTAAAATCCAGAAAGGCAGGACAGGCCATGGAGAACTGGGAGCCTTGTTATGCTGATGGGCGGGATGTAAATTGCCAACAACCACTCGGGAGAAGTGTATGGTGTTTCCTGAAACATCTAAAAAACAAAGCAACAGAACCTAGGGCACTTCCACTTATGGTCCTATAGCTTAGGGAAATTAAAATCAAAAAGACACAGCCACCCCAAAGTTTGGAACGGCTCTGTTTACAAGAACCTCGTTTACAGTACAAGTTCAACATCGCAGAAAGTGAAAAATGGATAAAGAAGTTGTGGTATTTACTTACAAAGCCTTATCACTCAGCAATGAAATCTATCTCATCAGGCCCTTAGCATCACAATGACTGGATTCAGGTATGATGATTCTAACTGAAATAAGTCACACAGAAAAAGAAACATCGTAAGATATCAGTAATACGCGGAATGTAAACTTGGCTACACAGGAACTGAATTACAGAACAGAACAGGGTCTCAAATTTAGAAAACCAACTTATGCTTGCTTAAGGGTAAAGGTGAGTTGGGGTGCTGCATAAAACCAGAGATTGAAATGAGCACAGATAAAGTTCCTTAGGTCAAATATGGAATAGACAAGAGCTACTCCTTGCTCAACGAAATGGACTCAACACCGCATATTAAACGCCTACGAATGTACCTGACTAGTAAGTATCGTAAAACCTATGGATTGCTATGTCTCCAAAAGAGAATCAAGCATGTGAACAGGGGCATAAACGCAGCAGTGATAGGATTGGAGAGGTTCGGTGAGCAAATGAAGACCCTTTGAAGTCATATTGCATGGTACCCATTACACGGGTCTCAACTCTCCAGTTTTAAGGTATTCTTCCTTCAGCTAAAACATGCATGTGGAACCCAAGTATGATCAACCATGTGAACGGGAGACGTGTTCAAATATGTCTCAGTTTTCCTCCCCTGGTACTCGGGTGCAACATTCCAGATGCTTTACTAACACTCTCCCCACTTGGAGAGTCAGCGCCTTTAACCTCCTGTTTGGCCCAGTTTGCAATTTCTGCGGAAGATGAACAGGAATAGCAAGAACCAATGAGAGACTAGCTGGAGGTGTCTGGACGGGCAAATTTAACTCTCATTTCCCACCAGGAAGAGGAAATAACCAAAGGCTCAGCGTGCCGGGCCGGAACCAGATTAGGGCCTGAAGCCATCCTGCGGTGTTGCGGCCAGGTCACAAGAAAGCGAGTTGAAGAAAGGAGCTCAGGGGCACTGTAATTCACAAACCTGCAGAGTTATAAATGACAGCTATCATCCAAAAATAGACTGAAGTAAGGCTGCCAAGAGGACTTGAAAGCGGGGCAGAATTGCAGGAAACCGATTTCAGGAGGTAGACTGGAATTGCATTGAAAGCATAGGAAAAGAGGCAGAACGTCCACAATGATGCACTTGGCCAAAAAGGGCGTATGCGTTTTTTCCTGAATATATTCAGGAAAAAACGCATACGCCCTTTTTGGCCAACCAAGCAAGCTTGCAAAGGAAATCTGCACTACAATGAAGTCTCACTTCCCCCCGGTCAAAAGGGCCATCTGAAAAAAGTGTAAAATCCAGAAAGGCAGGACAGGCCATGGAGAACTGGGAGCCTTGTTATGCTGATGGGCGGGATGTAAATTGCCAACAACCACTCGGGAGAAGTGTATGGTGTTTCCTGAAACATCTAAAAAACAAAGCAACAGAGCCTAGGGCACTGCCACTTATGGTCCTATAGCTTAGGGAAATTAAAATCAAAAAGACACAGCCACCCCAAAGTTTGGGACGCCTCTGTTTACAAGAACCTCGTTTACAGTACAAGTTCAACATCGCAGAAAGTGAAAAATGGATAAAGAAGTTGTGGTATTTACTTACAAAGCAATATCACTCAGCAATGAAATCTGTGTCATCAGGCCCTTAGCAGCACAATGAGTGGATTCAGGTATGATGATTCTAACTGAAGGAAGTCACACAGAAAAAGAAACATCATAAGATATCAGTAATACACGGAATGTAAACTTGGCTACACAGGAACTGAATTACAGAACAGAACAGGGTCTCAAATTTAGAAAACCAACTTATGCTTGCTTAAGGGGAAAGGTGAGTTGGGGTGCTGCATAAAACCAGAGATTGAAATGAGCACAGATAAAGTTCCTTAAGTCAAATATGGAATAGACAAGAGCTACTCCTTGCTCAACGAAATGGACTCAACACCGCATATTAAACGCCTAAGAATGTACCTGACTAGTAAGTATCGTAAAACCTATGGATTGCTATGTCTCCAAAAGAGAATCAAGCATGTGTACAGGGGCATAAACGCAGCAGTGATAGGATTGGAGAGGTTCGGTGAGCAAATGAAGAGCCTTTGAAGTCATATTGCATGGTACACATTACACAGGTCTCAACTCTCCAGGTTTAAGGTATTCTTCCTTCAGCTAAAACATGCATGTGGAACCCAAGTATGATCAACCATGTGAACGGGAGACGTGTTCAAATATGTCTCAGTTTTCCTCCCCTGGTACTCGGGTGCAACATTCCAGACGCTTTACTAACACTCTCCCCACTTGGAGAGTCAGTGCCTTTAACCTCCTGTTTGGCCCAGTTTGCAATTTCTGTGGAAGATGAACAGGAATAGCGAGAACCAATGAGAGACTAGCTGGAGGTGTCTGGACGGGCAAATTTAACTCTCATTTCCCACCAGGAAGAGGAAATAACCAAAGGCTCAGCGTGCCGTGCCGGAACCAGATTAGGGCCTGAAGCCATCCTGCGGTGTTGCGGCCAGGTCACAAGAAAGCGAGTTGAAGAAAGGAGCTCAGGGGCACTGTAATTCACAAACCTGCAGAGTTATAAATGACAGCTATCGTCCAAAAATAGACTGAAGTAAGGCTGCCAAGAGGACTTGAAAGCGGGGCAGAATTGCAGGAAACCGATTTCAGGAGGTAGACTGGAATTGCATTGAAAGCATAGGAAAAGAGGCAGAACGTACACAATGATGCACTTGGCCAAAAAGGGCGTATGCGTTTTTTCCTGAATATATTCAGGAAAAAACGCATACGCCCTTTTTGGCCAACCAAGCAAGCTTGCAAAGGAAATCTGCACTACAATGAAGTCTCACTTCCCCCCGGTCAAAAGGGCCATCTGAAAAAAGTGTAAAATCCAGAAAGGCAGGACAGGCCATGGAGAACTGGGAGCCTTGTTATGCTGATGGGCGGGATGTAAATTGCCAACAACCACTCGGGAGAAGTGTATGGTGTTTCCTGAAACATCTAAAAAACAAAGCAACAGAACCTAGGGCACTTCCACTTATGGTCCTATAGCTTAGGGAAATTAAAATAAAAAAGACACAGCCACCCCAAAGTTTGGAACGGCTCTGTTTACAAGAACCTCGTTTACAGTACAAGTTCAACATCGCAGAAAGTGAAAAATGGATAAAGAAGTTGTGGTATTTACTTACAAAGCAATATCACTCAGCAATGAAATCTGTGTCATCAGGACCTTAGCAGCACAATGAGTGGATTCAGGTATGATGATTCTAACTGAAATAAGTCACACAGAAAAAGAAACATCGTAAGATATCAGTAATACACGGAATGTAAACTTGGCTACACAGGAACTGAATTACAGAACAGAACAGGGTCTCAAATTTAGAAAACCAACTTATGCTTGCTTAAGGGTAAAGGTGAGTTGGGGTGCTGCATAAAACCAGAGATTGAAATGAGCACAGATAAAGTTCCTTAAGTCAAATATGGAATAGACAAGAGCTACTCCTTGCTCAACGAAATGGACTCAACACCGCATATTAAACGCCTAAGAATGTACCTGACTAGTAAGTATCGTAAAACCTATGGATTGCTATGTCTCCAAAAGAGAATCAAGCATGTGTACAGGGGCATAAACGCAGCAGTGATAGGATTGGAGAGGTTCGGTGAGCAAATGAAAACCCTTTGAAGTCATATTGCATGGTACCCATTACACGGGTCTCAACTCTCCAGGTTTAAGGTATTCTTCCTTCAGCTAAAACATGCATGTGGAACCCAAGTATGATCAACCATGTGAACGGGAGACGTGTTCAAATATGTCTCAGTTTTCCTCCCCTGGTACTCGGGTGCAACATTCCAGACGCTTTACTAACACTCTCCCCACTTGGAGAGTCAGCGCCTTTAACCTCCTGTTTGGCCCAGTTTGCAATTTCTGCGGAAGATGAACAGGAATAGCGAGAACCAATGAAAGACTAGCTGGAGGTGTCTGGACGGGCAAATTTAACTCTCATTTCCCACCAGGAAGAGGAAATAACCAAAGGCTCAGTGTGCCGGGCCGGAACCAGATTAGGGCCTGAAGCCATCCTGCGGTGTTGCGGCCAGGTCACAAGAAAGCGAGTTGAAGAAAGGAGCTCAGGGGCACTGTAATTCACAAACCTGCAGAGTTATAAATGACAGCTATCGTCTGAAAATAGACTGAAGTAAGGCTGCCAAGAGGACTTGAAAGCGGGGCAGAATTGCAGGAAACCGATTTCAGGAGGTAGACTGGAATTGCATTGAAAGCATAGGAAAAGAGGCAGAACGTCCACAATGATGCACTTGGCCAAAAAGGGCGTATGCGTTTTTTCCTGAATATATTCAGGAAAAAACGCATACGCCCTTTTTGGCCAACCAAGCAAGCTTGCAAAGGAAATCTGCACTACAATGAAGTCTCACTTCCCCCCGGTCAAAAGGGCCATCTGAAAAAAGTGTAAAATCCAGAAAGGCAGGACAGGCCATGGAGAACTGGGAGCCTTGTTATGCTGATGGGCGGGATGTAAATTGCCAACAACCACTCGGGAGAAGGGTATAGTGTTTCCTGAAACATCTAAAAAACAAAGCAACAGAGCCTAGGGCACTTCCACTTATGGTCCTATAGCTTAGGGAAATTAAATCAAAAAGACACAGCCACCCCAAAGTTTGGGACGCCTCCGTTTACAAGAACCTCGTTTACCGTACAAGTTCAATATCACAGAAAATGAAAATGGATAAAGAACTTGTGGTACTTACGTACAATGCAGTATCACTCAGCAATGAAATCTATGTCATCAGGCCCGTAGCAGCATAATGAGTGGATTCAGGTACGATGATTCTAACTGAAATAAGTCACACAGAAAAAGAAACATCATAAGATATCACTAATACACGGAATGTAAACTTGGCTACACAGGAACTGCATTCCAAAACAGAACAGGGTCTCAAATTTAGAAAACCAACTTATGCTTGCTTAAGGGGAAAGGTGAGTTGGGGTGCTGCATAAAACCAGAGATTGAAATGAGCACAGATAAAGTTCCTTAAGCCAAATATGGAATAGACAAGAGCTACTCTTTGCTCAACGAAATGGACTCAACACCCCATATTAAACGCCTAAGAATGTACCTGACTAGTAAGTATCTTAAAACCTATGGATTGCTATGTCTCCAAAAGAGAATCCAGCGTGTGTACAGGGGCATAAACGCAGCAGTGATAGGATTGGAGAGGTTCGGTGAGCAAATGAAGACCCTTTGAAGTCATATTGCATGGTACCCATTCCACGGGTCTCAACTCTCCAGGTTTAAGGTATTCTTCCTTCAGCTAAAACATGCATGTGGAACCCAGAGTATGATCAACCATGTGAACGGGAGACGTGTTCAAATATGTCTCAGTTTTCCTCCCCTGGTACTCAGGTGCAACATTCCAGACGCTTTACTAACACTCTCCCGACTTGGAGAGTCAGTCCCTTTAACCTCCTGTTTGGCCCAGTTTGCAATTTCTGCGGAAGATGAACAGGAATAGCGAGAACCAATGAGAGACTAGCTGGAGGTGTCTGAACGGGCAAATTTAACTCTCATTTCCCACCAGGAAGAGGAATTAACCAAAGGCTCAGCATGCCGGGCCGGAACCAGATTAGGGCCTGAAGCCATCCTGCGGTGTTGCGGCCAGGTCACAAGAAAGCGAGTTGAAGAAAGGAGCTCAGGGGCACTGTAATTCACAAACCTGCAGAGTTATAAATGACAGCTATCGTCCAAAAATAGACTGAAGTAAGGCTGCCAAGAGGACTTGAAAGCGGGGCAGAATTGCAGGAAACCGATTTCAGGAGGTAGACTGGAATTGCATTGAAAGCATAGGAAAAGAGGCAGAACGTCCACAATGATGCACTTGGCCAAAAAGGGCGTATGCGTGTTTTCCTGAATATATTCAGGAAAACACGCATACGCCCTTTTTGGCCAACCAAGCAAGCTTGCAAAGGAAATCTGCACTACAATGAAGTCTCACTTCCCCCCGGTCAAAAGGGCCATCTGAAAAAAGTGTAAAATCCAGAAAGGCAGGACAGGCCATGGAGAACTGGGAGCCTTGTTATGCTGATGGGCGGGATGTAAATTGCCAACAACCACTCGGGAGAAGTGTATGGTGTTTCCTGAAACATCTAAAAAACAAAGCAACAGAGCCTAGGGCACTTCCACTTATGGTCCTATAGCTTAGGGAAATTAAATCAAAAAGACACAGCCACCCCAAAGTTTGGGACGCCTCCGTTTACAAGAACCTCGTTTACCGTACAAGTTCAATATCACAGAAAGTGAAAAATGGATAAAGAACTTGTGGTACTTACGTACAATGCAGTATCACTCAGCAATGAAATCTATGTCATCAGGCCCGTAGCAGCATAATGAGTGGATTCAGGTACGATGATTCTAACTGAAATAAGTCACACAGAAAAAGAAACATCATAAGATATCACTAATACACGGAATGAAAACTTGGCTACACAGGAACTGCATTCCAAAACAGAACAGGGTCTCAAATTTAGAAAACCAACTTATGCTTGCTTAAGGGGAAAGGTGAGTTGGGGTGCTGCATAAAACCAGAGATTGAAATGAGCACAGATAAAGTTCCTTAAGCCAAATATGGAATAGACAAGAGCTACTCTTTGCTCAACGAAATGGACTCAACACCCCATATTAAACGCCTAAGAATGTACCTGACTAGTAAGTATCTTAAAACCTATGGATTGCTATGTCTCCAAAAGAGAATCAAGCGTGTGTACAGGGGCATAAACGCAGCAGTGATAGGATTGGAGAGGTTCGGTGAGCAAATGAAGACCCTTTGAAGTCATATTGCATGGTACCCATTCCACGGGTCTCAACTCTCCAGGTTTAAGGTATTCTTCCTTCAGCTAAAACATGCATGTGGAACCCAGAGTATGATCAACCATGTGAACGGGAGACGTGTTCAAATATGTCTCAGTTTTCCTCCCCTGGTACTCAGGTGCAACATTCCAGACGCTTTACTAACACTCTCCCGACTTGGAGAGTCAGTCCCTTTAACCTCCTGTTTGGCCCAGTTTGCAATTTCTGCGGAAGATGAACAGGAATAGCGAGAACCAATGAGAGACTAGCTGGAGGTGTCTGAACGGGCAAATTTAACTCTCATTTCCCACCAGGAAGAGGAATTAACCAAAGGCTCAGCATGCCGGGCCGGAACCAGATTAGGGCCTGAAGCCATCCTGCGGTGTTGCGGCCAGGTCACAAGAAAGCGAGTTGAAGAAAGGAGCTCAGGGGCACTGTAATTCACAAACCTGCAGAGTTATAAATGACAGCTATCGTCCAAAAATAGACTGAAGTAAGGCTGCCAAGAGGACTTGAAAGCGGGGCAGAATTGCAGGAAACCGATTTCAGGAGGTAGACTGGAATTGCATTGAAAGCATAGGAAAAGAGGCAGAACGTCCACAATGATGCACTTGGCCAAAAAGGGCGTATGCGTGTTTTCCTGAATATATTCAGGAAAACACGCATACGCCCTTTTTGGCCAACCAAGCAAGCTTGCAAAGGAAATCTGCACTACAATGAAGTCTCACTTCCCCCCGGTCAAAAGGGCCATCTGAAAAAAGTGTAAAATCCAGAAAGGCAGGACAGGCCATGGAGAACTGGGAGCCTTGTTATGCTGATGGGCGGGATGTAAATTGCCAACAACCACTCGGGAGAAGTGTATGGTGTTTCCTGAAACATCTAAAAAACAAAGCAACAGAGCCTAGGGCACTTCCACTTATGGTCCTATAGCTTAGGGAAATTAAATCAAAAAGACACAGCCACCCCAAAGTTTGGGACGCCTCCGTTTACAAGAACCTCGTTTACCGTACAAGTTCAATATCACAGAAAGTGAAAAATGGATAAAGAACTTGTGGTACTTACGTACAATGCAGTATCACTCAGCAATGAAATCTATGTCATCAGGCCCGTAGCAGCATAATGAGTGGATTCAGGTACGATGATTCTAACTGAAATAAGTCACACAGAAAAAGAAACATCATAAGATATCACTAATACACGGAATGAAAACTTGGCTACACAGGAACTGCATTCCAAAACAGAACAGGGTCTCAAATTTAGAAAACCAACTTATGCTTGCTTAAGGGGAAAGGTGAGTTGGGGTGTTGCATAAAACCAGAGATTGAAATGAGCACAGATAAAGTTCCTTAAGCCAAATATGGAATAGACAAGAGCTACTCTTTGCTCAACGAAATGGACTCAACACCCCATATTTAACGCCTAAGAATGTACCTGACTAGTAAGTATCTTAAAACCTATGGATTGCTATGTCTCCAAAAGAGAATCAAGCGTGTGTACAGGGGCATAAACGCAGCAGTGATAGGATTGGAGAGGTTCGGTGAGCAAATGAAGACCCTTTGAAGTCATATTGCATGGTACCCATTCCACGGGTCTCAACTCTCCAGGTTTAAGGTATTCTTCCTTCAGCTAAAACATGCATGTGGAACCCAGAGTATGATCAACCATGTGAACGGGAGACGTGTTCAAATATGTCTCAGTTTTCCTCCCCTGGTACTCGGGTGCAACATTCCAGACGCTTTACTAACACTCTCCCCACTTGGAGAGTGAGCGCCTTTAACCTCCTGTTTGGCACAGTTTGCAATTTCTGCGGAAGATGAACAGGAATAGCGAGAACCAATGAGAGGCTAGCTGGAGGTGTCTGGACGGGCAAATTTAACTCTCATTTCCCACCAGGAAGAGAAATTAACCAAAGGCTCAGCGTGCCGTACTGGAACCAGATTAGGGCCTGAAGCCATCCTGCGGTGTTGCGGCCAGCTCAAAAGAAACCGAGTTGAAGAAAGGAGCTCAGGGGCACTGTAATTCACAAACCTGCAGAGTTATAAATGACAGCTATCGTCCAAAAATAGACTGAAGTAAGGCTGCCAAGAGGACTTGAAAGCGGGGCAGAATTGCAGGAAACCGATTTCAGGAGGTAGACTGGAATTGCATTGAAAGCATAGGAAAAGAGGCAGAACGTCCACAATGATGCACTTGGCCAAAAAGGGCGTATGCGTTTTTTCCTGAATATATTCAGGAAAAAACGCATACGCCCTTTTTGGCCAACCAAGCAAGCTTGCAAAGGAAATCTGCACTACAATGAAGTCTCACTTCCCCCCGGTCAAAAGGGCCATCTGAAAAAAGTGTAAAATCCAGAAAGGCAGGACAGGCCATGCAGAACTGGGAGCCTTGTTATGGTGATGGGCGGGATGTAAATTGCCAACAACCACTCGGGAGAAGTGTATGGTGTTTCCTGAAACATCTAAAAAACAAAGCAACAGAACCTAGGGCACTTCCACTTATGGTCCTATAGCTTAGGGAAATTAAAATCAAAAAGACACAGCCACCCCAAAGTTTGGAACGGCTCTGTTTACAAGAACCTTGTTTACAGTACAAGTTCAACATCGCAGAAAGTGAAAAATGGAGAAAGAAGTTGTGGTATTTACTTACAAAGCAATATCACTCAGCAATGAAATCTGTGTCATCAGGCCCTTAGCAGCACAATGAGTGGATTCAGGTATGATGATTCTAACTGAAATAAGTCACACAGAAAAAGAAACATCATAAGATATCAGTAATACACGGAATGTAAACTTGGCTACACAGGAACTGCATTCCAAAACAGAACAGGGTCTCAAATTTAGAAAACCAACTTATTCTTGCTTAAGGGGAAAGGTGAGTTGGGGTGCTGCATAAAACCAGAGATTGAAATGAGCACAGATAAAGTTCCTTAAGCCAAATATGGAATAGACAAGAGCTACTCCTTGCTCAATGAAATGGACTCAACACCCCATATTAAACGCCTAAGAATGTACCTGACTAGTAAGTATCTTAAAACCTATGGATTGCTATGTCTCCGAAAGAGAATCAAGCATGTGTACAGGGGCATAAACGCAGCAGTGATAGGATTGGAGAGGTTCGGTGAGCAAATGAAGACCCTTTGAAGTCATATTGCATGGTACCCATTCCACGGGTTTCAACTACCCAGGTTTAAGGTATTCTTCCTTCAGCTAAAACATGCATGTGGAACCTAGAGTATGATCAACCATGTGATCGGGAGACGTGTTCAAATATGTCTCAGTTTTCCTCCCCTGGTACTCGGGTGCAACATTCCAGACGCTTTACTAACACTCTCCCCACTTGGAGAGTCAGTCCCTTTAACCTCCTGTTTGGCCCAGTTTGCAATTTCTGCGGAAGATGAACAGGAATAGCGAGAACCAATGAGAGCCTAGCTGGAGGTGTCTGGACGGGCAAATTTAACTCTCATTTCCCACCAGGAAGAGGAATTAACCAAAGGCTCAGCATGCCGGGCCGGAACAAGATTAGGGCCTGAAGCCATCCTGCGGTGTTGCGGCCAGCTCAAAAGAAACCGAGTTGAAGAAAGGAGCTCAGGGGCACTGTAATTCACAAACCTGCAGAGTTATAAATGACAGCTATCGTCCAAAAATAGACTGAAGTAAGGCTGCCAAGAGGACTTGAAAGCGGGGCAGAATTGCAGGAAACCGATTTCAGGAGGTAGACTGGAATTGCATTGAAAGCATAGGAAAAGAGGCAGAACGTCCACAATGATGCACTTGGCCAAAAAGGGCGTATGCGTTTTTTCCTGAATATATTCAGGAAAAAACGCATACGCCCTTTTTGGCCAACCAAGCAAGCTTGCAAAGGAAATCTGCACTACAATGAAGTCTCACTTCCCCCCGGTCAAAAGGGCCATCTGAAAAAAGTGTAAAATCCAGAAAGGCAGGACAGGCCATGGAGAACTGGGAGCCTTGTTATGCTGTTGGGCGGGATGTAAATTGCCAACAACCACTCGGGAGAAGTGTATGGTGTTTCCTGAAACATCTAAAAAACAAAGCAACAGAGCCTAGGGCACTGCCACTTATGGTCCTATAGCTTAGGGAAATTAAAATCAAAAAGACACAGCCACCCCAAAGTTTGGGACGCCTCCGTTTACAAGAACCTCGTTTACAGTACAAGTTCAATATCACAGAATGTGAAAAATGGATAAAGAACTTGTGGTACTTACGTACAATGCAGTATCACTCAGCAATGAAATCTATGTCATCAGGCCCGTAGCAGCATAATGAGTGGATTCAGGTACGATGATTCTAACTGAAATAAGTCACACAGAAAAAGAAACATCATAAGATATCACTAATACACGGAATGTAAACTTGGCTACACAGGAACTGCATTCCAAAACAGAACAGGGTCTCAAATTTAGAAAACCAACTTATGCTTGCTTAAGGGGAAAGGTGAGTTGGGGTGCTGCATAAAACCAGAGATTGAAATGAGCACAGATAAAGTTCCTTAAGCCAAATATGGAATAGACAAGAGCTACTCCTTGCTCAACGAAATGGACTCAACACCCAATATTAAACGCCTAAGAATGTACCTGACGAGTAAGTATCTTAAAACCTATGGATTGCTATGTCTCCAAAAGAGAATCAAGCGTGTGTACAGGGGCATAAACGCAGCAGTGATAGGATTGGAGAGGTTCGGTGAGCAAATGAAGACCCTTTGAAGTCATATTGCATGGTACCCATTCCACGGGTCTCAACTCTCCAGGTTTAAGGTATTCTTCCTTCAGCTAAAACATGCATGTGGAACCCAGAGTATGATCAACCATGTGAACGGGAGACGTGTTCAAATATGTCTCAGTTTTCCTCCCCTGGTACTCGGGTGCAACATTCCAGACGCTTTACTAACACTCTCCCCACTTGGAGAGTCAGTCCCTTTAACCTCCTGTTTAGCCCAGTTTGCAATTTCTGCGGAAGATGAACAGGAATAGCGAGAACCAATGAGAGACTAGCTGGAGGTTTCTGAACGGGCAAATTTAATTCTCATTTCCCACCAGGAAGAGGAATTAACCAAAGGCTCAGCATGCCGGGCCGGAACCAGATTAGGGCCGGAAGCCATCCTGCGGTGTTGTGGCCAGCTCAAAAGAAACCGAGTTGAAGAAAGGAGCTCAGGGGCACTGTAATTCACAAACCTGCAGAGTTATAAATGACAGCTATCGTAAAAAAATATACTGAAGTAAGGCTGCCAAGAGGACTTGAAAGCGGGGCAGAATTGCAGGAAACCAATTTCAGGAGGTAGACTGGAATTGCATTGAAAGCATAGGAAAAGAGGCAGAACGTCCACAATGATGCACTTGGCCAAAAAGGGCGTATGCGTTTTTTCCTGAATATATTCAGGAAAAAACGCATACGCCCTTTTTGGCCAACCAAGCAAGCTTGCAAAAGAAATCTGCACTACAATGAAGTCTCACTTCCCCCCGGTCAAAAGGGCCATCTGAAAAAAGTGTAAAATCCAGAAAGGCAGGACAGGCCATGGAGAACTGGGAGCCTTGTTATGCTGATGGGCGGGATGTAAATTGCCAACAACCACTCGGGAGAAGTGTATGGTGTTTCCTGAAACATCTAAAAAACAAAGCAACAGAACCTAGGGCACTTCCACTTATGGTCCTTTAGCTTAGGAAAATTAAAATAAAAAAGACACAGCCACCCCAAAGTTTGGGACGCCTCTGTTTACAAGAACCTCGTTTACAGTACAAGTTCAATATCACAGAAAGTGAAAAATGGATAAAGAACTCGTGGTACTTACGTACAATGCAGTATCACTCAGCAATGAAATCTATGTCATCAGGCCCGTAGCAGCATAATGAGTGGATTCAGGTACGATGATTCTAACTGAAATAAGTCACACAGAAAAAGAAACATCATAAGGTATCACTAATACACGGAATGTAAACTTGGCTACACAGGAACTGAATTCCAAAACACAACAGGGTCTCAAATTTAGAAAAGCAACTTATGCTTGCTTAAGGGGAAAGGTGAGTTGGGGTGCTGCATAAAACCAGAGATTGAAATGAGCACAGATAAAGGTCCTTAAGCCAAATATGGAATAGACAAGAGCTACTCCTTGCTCAACGAAATGGACTCAACACCGCATGTTAAATGCCTAAGAATGTACCTGACTAGTAAGTATCTTAAAACCTATGGATTGCTATGTCTCCGAAAGAGAATCAAGCATGTGTACAGGGGCATAAACGCAGCAGTGATAGGATTGGAGAGGTTCGGTGAGCAAATGTAGACCCTTTGAAGTCATATTGCAGGGTACCCATTCCACGGGTTTCAACTACCCAGGTTTAAGGTATTCTTCCTTCAGCTAAAACATGCATGTAGAACCTAGAGTATGATCAACCATGTGATCAGGAGACGTGTTCAAATATGTTTCAGTTTTCGTACCCTGGTACTCGGGTGCAACATTCCAGACGCTTTACTAACACTCTCCCCACTTGGAGAGTCAGTCCCTTTAATCTCCTGTTTCGCCCAGTTTGCAATTTCTGCGGAAGATGAACAGGAATAGGGAGAACCAATGAGAGACTAGCTGGAGTTGTCTGGAAGGGCAAATTTAACTCTCATTTCCCACCAGGAAGAGGAAATAACCAAAGGCTCAGCGTGCCGTGCCGGTAGCAGATTAGGGCCTGAAGCCATCCTGCGGTGTTGCGGCAAGCTCACAACAAAGCGAGTTGAAGAAAGGAGCTCAGGGGCACTGTAATTCACAAACCTGCAGAGTTATAAATGACAGCTATCGTCCAAAAATAGACTGAAGTAAGGCTGCCAAGAGGACTTGAAAGCGGGGCAGAATTGCAGGAAACCGATTTCAGGAGGTAGACTGGAATTGCATTGAAAGCATAGGAAAAGAGGCAGAACGTCCACAATGATGCACTTGGCCAAAAAGGGCGTATGCGTTTTTTCCTGAATATATTCAGGAAAAAACGCATACGCCCTTTTTGGCCAACCAAGCAAGCTTGCAAAGGAAATCTGCACTACAATGAAGTCTCACTTCCCCCCGGTCAAAAGGGCCATCTGAAAAAAGTGTAAAATCCAGAAAGGCAAAAGGCCATTGAGAATTGGGAGCCTTGTTATGCTGATGGGCGGGATGTAAATTGCCAACAGACACTCGGGAGAAGTGTATGGTGTTTCCTGAAACATCTAAAAAACAAAGCAACAGAGCCTAGGGCACTGCCACTTATGGTCCTATACCTTAGGGAAATTAAAATCAAAAAGACACAGACACCCCAAAGTTTGGGACGCCTCTGTTTACAAGAACCTCGTTTACAGTACAAGTTCAACATCGCAGAAAGTGAAAAATGGATAAAGAAGTTGTGGTATTTACTTACAAAGCAATATCACTCAGCAATGAAATCTATGTCATCAGGCCCTTAGCATCACAATGACTGGATTCAGGTATGATGATTCTAACTGAAATAAGTCACACAGAAAAAGAAACATCGTAAGATATCAGTAATACACGGAATGTAAACTTGGCTACACAGGAACTGAATTACAGAACAGAACAGGGTCTCAAATTTAGAAAACCAATTTATGCTTGCTTAAGGGTAAAGGTGAGTTGGGGTGCTGCATAAAACCAGAGATTGAAATGAGCACAGATAAAGTTCCTTAAGTCAAATATGGAATAGACAAGAGCTACTCCTTGCTCAACGAAATGGACTCAACACCGCATATTAAACGCCTAAGAATGTACCTGACTAGTAAGTATCGTAAAACCTATGGATTGCTATGTCTCCAAAAGAGAATCAAGCATGTGTACAGGGGCATAAACGCAGCAGTGATAGGATTGGAGAGGTTCGGTGAGCAAATGAAAACCCTTTGAAGTCATATTGCATGGTACCCATTACACGGGTCTCAACTCTCCAGGTTTAAGGTATTCTTCCTTCAGCTAAAACATGCATGTGGAACCCAAGTATGATCAACCATGTGAACGGGAGACGTGTTCAAATATGTCTCAGTTTTCCTCCCCTGGTACTCGGGTGCAACATTCCAGACGCTTTACTAACACTCTCCCCACTTGGAGAGTCAGCGCCTTTAACCTCCTGTTTGGCCCAGTTTGCAATTTCTGCGGAAGATGAACAGGAATAGCGAGAACCAATGAAAGACTAGCTGGAGGTGTCTGGACGGGCAAATTTAACTCTCATTTCCCAACAGGAAGAGGAAATAACCAAAGGCTCAGCGTGCCGTGCCGGAACCAGATTAGGGCCTGAAGCCATCCTGCGGTGTTGCGGCCAGGTCACAAGAAAGCGAGTTGAAGAAAGGAGCTCAGGGGCACTGTAATTCACAAACCTGCAGAGTTATAAATGACAGCTATCGTCCGAAAATAGACTGAAGTAAGGCTGCCAAGAGGACTTGAAAGCGGGGCAGAATTGCAGGAAACCGATTTCAGGAGGTAGACTGGAATTGCATTGAAAGCATAGGAAAAGAGGCAGAACTTACACAATGATGCACTTGGCCAAAAAGGGCGTATGCGTTTTTTCCTGAATATATTCAGGAAAAAACGCATACGCACTTTTTGGCCAACCAAGCAAGCTTGCAAAGGAAATCTGCACTACAATGAAGTCTCACTTCCCCCCGGTCAAAAGGGCCATCTGAAAAAAGTGTAAAATCCAGAAAGGCAGGACAGGCCATGGAGAACTGGGAGCCTTGTTATGCTGATGGGCGGGATGTAAATTACCAACAACCACTCGGGAGAAGGGTATAGTGTTTCCTGAAACATCTAAAAAACAAAGCAACAGAGCCTAGGGCACTTCCACTTATGGTCCTATAGCTTAGGGAAATTAAAATCAAAAAGACACAGCCACCCCAAAGTTTGGAACGGCTCTGTTTACAAGAACCTCGTTTACAGTACAAGTTCAACATTGCAGAAAGTGAAAAATGGATAAAGAACTTGTGGTACTTACGTACAATGCAGTATCACTCAGCAATGAAATCTATGTCATCAGGCCCGTAGCAGCATAATGAGTGGATTCAGGTACGATGATTCTAACTGAAATAAGTCACACAGAAAAAGAAACATCATAAGATATCACTAATACACGGAATGTAAACTTGGCTACACAGGAACTGCATTCCAAAACACAACAGGGTCTCAAATTTAGAAAACCAACTTATGCTTGCTTAAGGGGAAAGGTGAGTTGGGGTGCTGCATAAAACCAGAGATTGAATTGAGCACAGATAAAGTTCCTTAAGCCAAATATGGAATAGACAAGAGCTACTCCTTGCTCAACGAAATGGACTCAACACACCATATTAAACGCCTAAGAATGTACCTGACGAGTAAGTATCTTAAAACCTATGGATTGCTATGTCTCCAAAAGAGAATCAAGCGTGTGTACAGGGGCATAAACGCAGCAGTGATAGGATTGGAGAGGTTCGGTGAGCAAATGAAGACCCTTTGAAGTCATATTGCATGGTACCCATTCCACGGGTCTCAACTCTCCAGGTTTAAGGTATTCTTCCTTCAGCTAAAACATGCATGTGGAACCCAGAGTATGATCAACCATGTGAACGGGAGATGTGTTCAAATATGTCTCAGTTTTCCTCCCCTGGTACTCGGGTGCAACATTCCAGACGCTTTACTAACACTCTCCCCACTTGGAGAGTCAGTCCCTTTAACCTCCTGTTTGGCCCAGTTTGCAATTTCTGCGGAAGATGAACAGGAATAGCGAGAACCAATGAGAGACTAGCTGGAGGTGTCTGAACGGGCAAATTTAACTCTCATTTCCCACCAGGAAGAGGAATTAACCAAAGGCTCAGCATGCCGGGCCAGAACCAGATTAGGGCCTGAAGCCATCCTGCGGTGTTGCGGCCAGCTCACAAGAAAGCGAGTTGAAGAAAGGAGCTCAGGGGCACTGTAATTCACAAACCTGCAGAGTTATAAATGACAGCTATCGTCCAAAAATATACTGAAGTAAGGCTGCCAAGAGGACTTGAAAGCGGGGCAGAATTGCAGGAAACCGATTTCAGGAGGTAGACTGGAATTGCATTGAAAGCATAGGAAAAGAGGCAGAACGTCCACAATGATGCACTTGGCCAAAAAGGGCGTATGCGTTTTTTCCTGAATATATTCAGGAAAAAACGCATACGCCCTTTTTGGCCAACCAAGCAAGCTTGCAAAGGAAATCTGCACTACAATGAAGTCTCACTTCCCCCCGGTCAAAAGGGCCATCTGAAAAAAGTGTAAAATCCAGAAAGGCAGGACAGGCCATGGAGAACTGGGAGCCTTGTTATGCTGATGGGCGGGATGTAAATTGCCAACAACCACTCGGGAGAAGTGTATGGTGTTTCCTGAAACATCTAAAAAACAAAGCAACAGAACCTAGGGCACTTCCACTTATGGTCCTATAGCTTAGGGAAATTAAAATCAAAAAGACACAGCCACCCCAAAGTTTGGAACGGCTCTGTTTACAAGAACCTCGTTTACAGTACAAGTTCAACATCGCAGAAAGTGAAAAATGGATAAAGAAGTTGTGGTATTTACTTACAAAGCAATATCACTCAGCAATGAAATCTGTGTCATCAGGCCCTTAGCAGCACAATGAGTGGATTCAGGTATGATGATTCTAACTGAAATAAGTCACACAGAAAAAGAAACATCATAAGATATCAGTAATACACGGAATGTAAACTTGGCTACACAGGAACTGAATTACAGAACAGAATAGGGTCTCAAATTTAGAAAACCAACTTATGCTTGCTTAAGGGGAAAGGTGAGTTGGGGTGCTGCATAAAACCAGAGATTGAAATGAGCACAGATAAAGTTCCTTAAGCCAAATATGGAATAGACAAGAGCTACTCCTTGCTCAACGAAATGGACTCAACACCCCATATTAAACGCCTAAGAATGTACCTGACTAGTAAGTATCTTAAAACCTATGGATTGCTATGTCTCCAAAAGAGAATCAAGCGTGTGTACAGGGGCATAAACGCAGCAGTGATAGGATTGGAGAGGTTCGGTGAGCAAATGAAGACCCTTTGAAGTCATATTGCATGGTACCCATTCCACGGGTCTCAACTTTCCAGGTTTAAGGTATTCTTCCTTCAGCTAAAATATGCATGTGGATTCCAGAGTATGATCAACCATGTGAACGGGAGACGTGTTCAAATATGTCTCAGTTTTCCTCCCCTGGTACTCGGGTGCAACATTCCAGACGCTTTACTAACACTCTCCCGACTTGGAGAGTCAGTCCCTTTAACCTCCTGTTTGGCCCAGTTTGCAATTTCTGCGGAAGATGAACAGGAATAGCGAGAACCAATGAGAGACTAGCTGGAGGTGTCTGAACGGGCAAATTTAACTCTCATTTCCCACCAGGAAGAGGAATTAACCAAAGGCTCAGCATGCCGTACCGGAACCAGATTAGGGCCTGAAGCCATCCTGCGGTGTTGCGGCCAGGTCACAAGAAAGCGAGTTGAAGAAAGGAGCTCAGGGGCACTGTAATTCACAAACCTGCAGAGTTATAAATGACAGCTATCGTCCAAAAATAGACTGAAGTAAGGCTGCCAAGAGGACTTGAAAGCGGGGCAGAATTGCAGGAAACCGATTTCAGGAGGTAGACTGGAATTGCATTGAAAGCATAGGAAAAGAGGCAGAACGTCCACAATGATGCACTTGGCCAAAAAGGGCGTATGCGTATTTTCCTGAATATATTCAGGAAAAAACGCATACGCCCTTTTTGGCCAACCAAGCAAGCTTGCAAAGGAAATCTGCACTACAATGAAGTCTCACTTCCCCCCGGTCAAAAGGGCCATCTGAAAAAAGTGTAAAATCCAGAAAGGCAGGACAGGCCATGGAGAACTGGGAGCCTTGTTATGCTGATGGGCGGGATGTAAATTGCCAACAACCACTCGGGAGAAGTGTATGGTGTTTCCTGAAACATCTAAAAAACAAAGCAACAGAACCTAGGGCACTTCCACTTATGGTCCTATAGCTTAGGGAAATTAAAATCAAAAAGACACAGCCACCCCAAAGTTTGGAACGGCTCTGTTTACAAGAACCTTGTTTACAGTACAAGTTCAACATCGCAGAAAGTGAAAAATGGATAAAGAAGTTGTGGTATTTACTTACAAAGCAATATCACTCAGCAATGAAATCTGTGTCATCAGGCCCTTAGCAGCACAATGAGTGGATTCAGGTATGATGATTCTAACTGAAATAAGTCACACAGAAAAAGAAACATCATAAGATATCAGTAATACACGGAATGTAAACTTGGCTACACAGGAACTGAATTACAGAACAGAATAGGGTCTCAAATTTAGAAAACCAACTTATGCTTGCTTAAGGGGAAAGGTGAGTTGGGGTGCTGCATAAAACCAGAGATTGAAATGAGCACAGATAAAGTTCCTTAAGCCAAATATGGAATAGACAAGAGCTACTCCTTGCTCAACGAAATGGACTCAACACCCCATATTAAACGCCTAAGAATGTACCTGACTAGTAAGTATCTTAAAACCTATGGATTGCTATGTCTCCAAAAGAGAATCAAGCGTGTGTACAGGGGCATAAACGCAGCAGTGATAGGATTGGAGAGGTTCGGTGAGCAAATGAAGACCCTTTGAAGTCATATTGCATGGTACCCATTCCACGGGTCTCAACTTTCCAGGTTTAAGGTATTCTTCCTTCAGCTAAAATATGCATGTGGATTCCAGAGTATGATCAACCATGTGAACGGGAGACGTGTTCAAATATGTCTCAGTTTTCCTCCCCTGGTACTCGGGTGCAACATTCCAGACGCTTTACTAACACTCTCCCGACTTGGAGAGTCAGTCCCTTTAACCTCCTGTTTGGCCCAGTTTGCAATTTCTGCGGAAGATGAACAGGAATAGCGAGAACCAATGAGAGACTAGCTGGAGGTGTCTGAACGGGCAAATTTAACTCTCATTTCCCACCAGGAAGAGGAATTAACCAAAGGCTCAGCATGCCGTACCGGAACCAGATTAGGGCCTGAAGCCATCCTGCGGTGTTGCGGCCAGGTCACAAGAAAGCGAGTTGAAGAAAGGAGCTCAGGGGCACTGTAATTCACAAACCTGCAGAGTTATAAATGACAGCTATCGTCCAAAAATAGACTGAAGTAAGGCTGCCAAGAGGACTTGAAAGCGGGGCAGAATTGCAGGAAACCGATTTCAGGAGGTAGACTGGAATTGCATTGAAAGCATAGGAAAAGAGGCAGAACGTCCACAATGATGCACTTGGCCAAAAAGGGCGTATGCGTTTTTTCCTGAATATATTCAGGAAAAAACGCATACGCCCTTTTTGGCCAACCAAGCAAGCTTGCAAAGGAAATCTGCACTACAATGAAGTCTCACTTCCCCCCGGTCAAAAGGGCCATCTGAAAAAAGTGTAAAATCCAGAAAGGCAGGACAGGCCATGGAGAACTGGGAGCCTTGTTATGCTGATGGGCGGGATGTAAATTGCCAACAGACACTCGGGAGAAGTGTATGGTGTTTCCTGAAACATCTAAAAAACAAAGCAACAGAGCCTAGGGCACTTCCACTTATGGTCGTATAGCTTAGGGAAATTAAAATCAAAAAGACACAGCCACCCCAAAGTTTGGAACGGCTCTGTTTACAAGAAACTCGTTTACAGTACAAGTTCAACATCGCAGAAAGTGAAAAATGGATAAAGAACTTGTGGTACTTACGTACAATGCAGTATCACTCAGCAATGAAATCTATGTCATCAGGCCCGTAGCAGCATAATGAGTAGATTCAGGTACGATGATTCTAACTGAAATAAGTCACACAGAAAAAGAAACATCATAAGATATCACTAATACACGGAATGTAAACTTGGCTACACAGGAACTGAATTCCAAAACAGAACAGGTTCTCAAATTTAGAAAACCAACTTATGCTTGCTTAAGGGGAAAGGTGAGTTGGGTTGCTGCATAAAACCAGAGATTGAAATGAGCACAGATAAAGTTCCTTAAGCCAAATATGGAATAGACAAGAGCTACTCCTTGCTCAACGAAATGGACTCAACACTGCATATTAAACGCCTAAGAATGTACCTGACTAGTAAGTATCTTAAAACCTATGGATTGCTATGTCTCCGAAAGAGAATCAAGCATGTGTACAGGGGCATAAACGCAGCAGTGATAGGATTGGAGAGGTTCGGTGAGCAAATGAAGACCCTTTGAAGTCATATTGCATGGTACCCATTCCACGGGTTTCAACTACCCAGGTTTTAGGTATTCTTCCTTCAGCTAAAACATGCATGTGGAACCCAGAGTATGATCAACCATGTGATCGGGAGACGTGTTCAAATATGTCTCAGTTTTCCTCCCCTGGTACTCGGGTGCAACATTCCAGACGCTTTACTAACACTCTCCCCACTTGGAGAGTCAGCGCCTTTAACCTCCTGTTTGGCACAGTTTGCAATTTCTGCGGAAGATGAACAGGAATAGCGAGAACCAATGAGAGGCTAGCTGGAGGTGTCTGGACGGGCAAATTTAACTCTCATTTCCCAACAGGAAGAGGAAATAACCAAAGGCTCAGCGTGCCGTACCGGAACCAGATTAGGGCCTGAAGCCATCCTGCGGTGTTGCGGCCAGCTCAAAAGAAAGCGAGTTGAAGAAAGGAGCTCAGGGGCACTGTAATTCACAAACCTGCAGAGTTATAAATGACAGCTATCGTCCAAAAATAGACTGAAGTAAGGCTGCCAAGAGGACTTGAAAGCGGGGCAGAATTGCAGGAAACCGATTTCAGGAGGTAGACTGGAATTGCATTGAAAGCATAGGAAAAGAGGCAGAACGTCCACAATGATGCACTTGGCCAAAAAGGGCGTATGCGTTTTTTCCTGAATATATTCAGGAAAAAACGCATACAACCTTTTGGCCAACCAAGCAAGCTTGCAAAGGAAATCTGCACTACAATGAAGTCTCACTTCCCCCCGGTCAAAAGGGCCATCTGAAAAAAGTGTAAAATCCAGAAAGGCAGGACAGGCCATGGAGAACTGGGAGCCTTGTTATGCTGATGGGCGGGATGTAAATTGCCAAAAGACACTCGGGAGAAGTGTATGGTGTTTCCTGAAACATCTAAAAAACAAAGCAACAGAGCCTAGGGCACTGTCACTTATGGTCCTATAGCTTAGGGAAATTAAAATAAAAAAGACACAGCCACCCCAAAGTTTGGGACGCCTCTGTTTACAAGAACCTCGTTTACCGTACAAGTTCAATATCACAGAAAGTGAAAAATGGATAAAGAACTTGTGGTACTTACGTACAATGCAGTATCACTCAGCAATGAAATCTATGTCATCAGGCCCGTAGCAGCATAATGAGTAGATTCAGGTACGATGATTCTAACTGAAATAAGTCACACAGAAAAAGAAACATCATAAGATATCAGTAATACACGGAATGGAAACTTGGCTACACAGGAACTGAATTACAGAACAGAACATGGTCTCAAATTTAGAAAAGCAACTTATGCTTGCTTAAGGGGAAAGGTGAGTTGGGGTGCTGCATAAAACCAGAGATTGAAATGAGCACAGATAAAGTTCCTTAAGCCAAATATGGAATAGACAAGAGCTACTCCTTGCTCAACGAAATGGACTCAACACCCCATATTAAACGCCTAAGAATGTACCTGACTAGTAAGTATCTTAAAACCTATGGATTGCTATGTCTCCGAAAGAGAATCAAGCATGTGTACAGGGGCATAAACGCAGCAGTGATAGGATTGGAGAGGTTCGGTGAGCAAATGAAGACCCTTTGAAGTCATATTGCATGGTACCCATTACATGGGTCTTAACTCTCCAGGTTTAAGGTATTCTTCCTTCAGCTAAAACATGCTTGTGGAACCCAAGTATGATCAACCATGTGAACGGGAGACGTGTTCAAATATGTCTCAGTTTTCCTCCCCTGGTACTCGGGTGCAACATTCCAGGCGCTTTACTAACACTCTCCCCACTTGAGAGTCAGTCCCTTTAACCTCCTGTTTGGCCCAGTTTGCAATTTCTGCGGAAGATGAACAGGAATAGCGAGAACCAATGAGAGGCTAGCTGGAGGTGTCTGGACGGGCAAATTTAACTCTCATTACCCACCAGGAAGAGGAATTAACCAAAGGCTCAGCATGCCGGGCCGGAACCAGATTAGGGCCTGAAGCCATCCTGCGGTGTTGCGGCCAGGTCACAAGAAAGCGAGTTGAAGAAAGGAGCTCAGGGGCACTGTAATTCACAAACCTGCAGAGTTATAAATGACAGCTATCGTCCAAAAATAGACTGAAGTAAGGCTGCCAAGAGGACTTGAAAGCGGGGCAGAATTGCAGGAAACCGATTTCAGGAGGTAGACTGGAATTGCATTGAAAGCATAGGAAAAGAGGCAGAACGTCCACAATGATGCACTTGGCCAAAAAGGGCGTATGCGTTTTTTCCTGAATATATTCAGGAAAAAACGCATACGCCCTTTTTGGCCAACCAAGCAAGCTTGCAAAGGAAATCTGCACTACAATGAAGTCTCACTTCCCCCCGGTCAAAAGGGCCATCTGAAAAAAGTGTAAAATCCAGAAAGGCAGGACAGGCCATGGAGAACTGGGAGCCTTGTTATGCTGATGGGCGGGATGTAAATTGCCAAAAACCACTCAGGAGAAGTGTATGGTGTTTCCTGAAACATCTAAAAAACAAAGCAACAGAGCCTAGGGCACTTCCACTTATGGTCCTATAGCTTAGGGAAATTAAAATCAAAAAGACACAGCCACCCCAAAGTTTGGGACGCCTCCGTTTACAAGAACCTCGTTTACAGTACAAGTTCAATATCACAGAAAGTGAAAAATGGATAAAGAACTTGTGGTACTTACGTACAATGCAGTATCACTCAGCAATGAAATCTATGTCATCAGGCCCGTAGCAGCATAATGAGTGGATTCAGGTACGATGATTCTAACTGAAATAAGTCACACAGAAAAAGAAACATCATAAGATATCAGTAATACACGGAATGGAAACTTGGCTACACAGGAACTGAATTACAGAACAGAACATGGTCTCAAATTTAGAAAAGCAACTTATGCTTGCTTAAGGGGAAAGGTGAGTTGGGGTGCTGCATAAAACCAGAGATTGAAATGAGCACAGATAAAGTTCCTTAAGCCAAATATGGAATAGACAAGAGCTACTCCTTGCTCAACGAAATGGACTCAACACCCCATATTAAACGCCTAAGAATGTACCTGACTAGTAAGTATCTTAAAACCTATGGATTGCTATGTCTCCGAAAGAGAATCAAGCATGTGTACAGGGGCATAAACGCAGCAGTGATAGGATTGGAGAGGTTCGGTGAGCAAATGAAGACCCTTTGAAGTCATATTGCATGGTACCCATTACATGGGTCTTAACTCTCCAGGTTTAAGGTATTCTTCCTTCAGCTAAAATATGCATGTGGAACCCAAGTATGATCAACCATGTGAACGGGAGACGTGTTCAAATATGTCTCAGTTTTCCTCCCCTGGTACTCGGGTGCAACATTCCAGGCGCTTTACTAACACTCTCCCCACTTGAGAGTCAGTCCCTTTAACCTCCTGTTTGGCCCAGTTTGCAATTTCTGCGGAAGATGAACAGGAATAGCGAGAACCAATGAGAGGCTAGCTGGAGGTGTCTGGACGGGCAAATTTAACTCTCATTACCCACCAGGAAGAGGAATTAACCAAAGGCTCAGCATGCCGGGCCGGAACCAGATTAGGGCCTGAAGCCATCCTGCGGTGTTGCGGCCAGGTCACAAGAAAGCGAGTTGAAGAAAGGAGCTCAGGGGCACTGTAATTCACAAACCTGCAGAGTTATAAATGACAGCTATCGTCCAAAAATAGACTGAAGTAAGGCTGCCAAGAGGACTTGAAAGCGGGGCAGAATTGCAGGAAACCGATTTCAGGAGGTAGACTGGAATTGCATTGAAAGCATAGGAAAAGAGGCAGAACGTCCACAATGATGCACTTGGCCAAAAAGGGCGTATGCGTTTTTTCCTGAATATATTCAGGAAAAAACGCATACGCCCTTTTTGGCCAACCAAGCAAGCTTGCAAAGGAAATCTGCACTACAATGAAGTCTCACTTCCCCCCGGTCAAAAGGGCCATCTGAAAAAAGTGTAAAATCCAGAAAGGCAGGACAGGCCATGGAGAACTGGGAGCCTTGTTATGCTGATGGGCGGGATGTAAATTGCCAAAAACCACTCAGGAGAAGTGTATGGTGTTTCCTGAAACATCTAAAAAACAAAGCAACAGAGCCTAGGGCACTTCCACTTATGGTCCTATAGCTTAGGGAAATTAAAATCAAAAAGACACAGCCACCCCAAAGTTTGGGACGCCTCCGTTTACAAGAACCTCGTTTACAGTACAAGTTCAATATCACAGAAAGTGAAAAATGGATAAAGAACTTGTGGTACTTACGTACAATGCAGTATCACTCAGCAATGAAATCTATGTCATCAGGCCCGTAGCAGCATAATGAGTGGATTCAGGTACGATGATTCTAACTGAAATAAGTCACACAGAAAAAGAAACATCATAAGATATCACTAATACACGGAATGTAAACTTGGCTACACAGGAACTGCATTCCAAAACAGAACAGGGTCTCAAATTTAGAAAACCAACTTATGCTTGCTTAAGGGGAAAGGTGAGTTGGGGTGCTGCATAAAACCAGAGATTGAAATGAGCACAGATAAAGTTCCTTAAGCCAAATATGGAATAGACAAGAGCTACTCCTTGCTCAACGAAATGGACTCAACACCCCATATTAAACGCCTAAGAATGTACCTGACTAGTAAGTATCTTAAAACCTATGGATTGCTATGTCTCCAAAAGAGAATCAAGCGTGTGTACAGGGGCATAAACGCAGCAGTGATAGGATTGGAGAGGTTCGGTGAGCAAATGAAGACCCTTTGAAGTCATATTGCATGGTACCCATTCCACGGGTCTCAAGTCTCCAGGTTTAAGGTATTCTTCCTTCAGCTAAAACATGCATGTGGATCCCAGAGTATGATCAACCATGTGAACGGGAGACGTGTTCAAATATGTCTCAGTTTTCCTCCCCTGGTACTCGGGTGCAACATTCCAGACGCTTTACTAACACTCTCCCGACTTGGAGAGTCAGTCCCTTTAACCTCCTGTTTGGCCCAGTTTGCAATTTCTGCGGAAGATGAACAGGAATAGCGAGAACCAATGAGAGACTAGCTGGAGGTGTCTGAACGGGCAAATTTAACTCTCATTTCCCACCAGGAAGAGGAATTAATCAAAGGCTCAGCATGCCGGGCCGGAACCAGATTAGGGCCTGAAGCCATCCTGCGGTGTTGCGGCCAGGTCACAAGAAAGCGAGTTGAAGAAAGGAGCTCAGGGGCACTGTAATTCACAAACCTGCAGAGTTATAAATGACAGCTATCGTCCAAAAATAGACTGAAGTAAGGCTGCCAAGAGGACTTGAAAGCGGGGCAGAATTGCAGGAAACCGATTTCAGGAGGTAGACTGGAATTGCATTGAAAGCATAGGAAAAGAGGCAGAACGTCCACAATGATGCACTTGGCCAAAAAGGGCGTATGCGTTTTTTCCTGAATATATTCAGGAAAAAACGCATACGCCCTTTTTGGCCAACCAAGCAAGCTTGCAAAGGAAATCTGCACTACAATGAAGTCTCACTTCCCCCCGGTCAAAAGGGCCATCTGAAAAAAGTGTAAAATCCAGAAAGGCAGGACAGGCCATGGAGAACTGGGAGCCTTGTTATGCTGATGGGCGGGATGTAAATTGCCAACAGACACTCGGGAGAAGTGTATGGTGTTTCCTGAAACATCTAAAAAACAAAGCAACAGAGCCTAGGGCACTTCCACTTATGGTCCTATAGCTTAGGGAAATTAAAATCAAAAAGACACAGCCACCCCAAAGTTTGGAACGGCTCTGTTTACAAGAACCTCGTTTACAGTACAAGTTCAACATCGCAGAAAGTGAAAAATGGATAAAGAACTTGTGGTACTTACGTACAATGCAGTATCACTCAGCAATGAAATCTGTGTCATCAGGCCCGTAGCAGCATAATGAGTAGATTCAGGTACGATGATCCTAACTGAAATAAGTCACACAGAAAAAGAAACATCATAAGATATCACTAATACACGGAATGTAAACTTGGCTACACAGGAACTGAATTCCAAAACAGAACAGGTTCTCAAATTTAGAAAACCAACTTATGCTTGCTTAAGGGGAAAGGTGAGTTGGGTTGCTGCATAAAACCAGAGATTGAAATGAGCACAGATAAAGTTCCTTAAGCCAAATATGGAATAGACAAGAGCTACTCCTTGCTCAACGAAATGGACTCAACACCGCATATTAAACGCCTAAGAATGTACATGACTAGTAAGTATCGTAAAACCTATGGATTGCTATGTCTCCAAAAGAGAATCAAGCGTGTGTACAGGGGCATAAACGCAGCAGTGATAGGATTGGAGAGGTTCGGTGAGCAAATGAAGACCCTTTGAAGTCATATTGCATGGTACCCATTACACGGGTCTCAACTCTCCAGGTTTAAGGTATTCTTCCTTCAGCTAAAACATGCATGTGGAACCCAAGTATGATCAACCATGTGAACAGGAGACGTGTTCAAATATGTCTCAGTTTTCCTCCCCTTTTACTCGGGTGCAACATTCCAGACGCTTTACTAACACTCTCCCGACTTGGAGAGTCAGTCCCTTTAACCTCCTGTTTGGCCCAGTTTGCAATTTCTGCGGAAGATGAACAGGAATAGCGAGAACCAATGAGAGACTAGCTGGAGGTGTCTGGACGGGCAAATTTAACTCTCATTTCCCACCAGGAAGAGGAATTAACCAAAGGCTCAGCATGCCGGGCCGGAACCAGATTAGGGCCTGAAGCCATCCTGCGGTGTTGCGGCCAGGTCACAAGAAAGCGAGTTGAAGAAAGGAGCTCAGGGGCACTGTAATTCACAAACCTGCAGAGTTATAAATGACAGCTATCGTCCAAAAATAGACTGAAGTAAGGCTGCCAAGAGGACTTGAAAGCGGGGCAGAATTGCAGGAAACCGATTTCAGGAGGTAGACTGGAATTGCATTGAAAGCATAGGAAAAGAGGCAGAACGTCCACAATGATGCACTTGGCCAAAAAGGGCGTATGCGTTTTTTCCTGAATATATTCAGGAAAAAACGCATACGCCCTTTTTGGCCAACCAAGCAAGCTTGCAAAGGAAATCTGCACTACAATGAAGTCTCACTTCCCCCCGGTCAAAAGGGCCATCTGAAAAAAGTGTAAAATCCAGAAAGGCAGGACAGGCCATGGAGAACTGGGAGCCTTGTTATGCTGATGGGCGGGATGTAAATTGCCAACAGACACTCGGGAGAAGTGTATGGTGTTTCCTGAAACATCTAAAAAACAAAGCAACAGAGCCTAGGGCACTTCCACTTATGGTCCTATAGCTTAGGGAAATTAAAATCAAAAAGACACAGCCACCCCAAAGTTTGGAACGGCTCTGTTTACAAGAAACTCGTTTACAGTACAAGTTCAACATCGCAGAAAGTGAAAAATGGATAAAGAACTTGTGGTACTTACGTACAATGCAGTATCACTCAGCAATGAAATCTATGTCATCAGGCCCGTAGCAGCATAATGAGTAGATTCAGGTACGATGATTCTAACTGAAATAAGTCACACAGAAAAAGAAACATCATAAGATATCACTAATACACGGAATGTAAACTTGGCTACACAGGAACTGAATTCCAAAACAGAACAGGTTCTCAAATTTAGAAAACCAACTTATGCTTGCTTAAGGGGAAAGGTGAGTTGGGTTGCTGCATAAAACCAGAGATTGAAATGAGCACAGATAAAGTTCCTTAAGCCAAATATGGAATAGACAAGAGCTACTCCTTGCTCAACGAAATGGACTCAACACTGCATATTAAACGCCTAAGAATGTACCTGACTAGTAAGTATCTTAAAACCTATGGATTGCTATGTCTCCGAAAGAGAATCAAGCGTGTGTACAGGGGCATAAACGCAGCAGTGATAGGATTGGAGAGGTTCGGTGAGCAAATGAAGACCCTTTGAAGTCATATTGCATGGTACCCATTCCACGGGTTTCAACTACCCAGGTTTTAGGTATTCTTCCTTCAGCTAAAACATGCATGTGGAACCCAGAGTATGATCAACCATGTGATCGGGAGACGTGTTCAAATATGTCTCAGTTTTCCTCCCCTGGTACTTGGGTGCAACATTCCAGACGCTTTACTAACACTCTCCCCACTTGGAGAGTCAGCGCCTTTAACCTCCTGTTTGGCACAGTTTGCAATTTCTGCGGAAGATGAACAGGAATAGCGAGAACCAATGAGAGGCTAGCTGGAGGTGTCTGAACGGGCAAATTTAACTCTCATTTCCCAACAGGAAGAGGAAATAACCAAAGGCTCAGCGTGCCGTACCGGAACCAGATTAGGGCCTGAAGCCATCCTGCGGTGTTGCGGCCAGCTCAAAAGAAACCGAGTTGAAGAAAGGAGCTCAGGGGCACTGTAATTCACAAACCTGCAGAGTTATAAATGACAGCTATCGTCCAAAAATAGACTGAAGTAAGGCTGCCAAGAGGACTTGAAAGCGGGGCAGAATTGCAGGAAACCGATTTCAGGAGGTAGACTGGAATTGCATTGAAAGCATAGGAAAAGAGGCAGAACGTCCACAATGATGCACTTGGCCAAAAAGGGCGTATGCGTTTTTTCCTGAATATATTCAGGAAAAAACGCATACGCCCTTTTTGGCCAACCAAGCAAGCTTGCAAAGGAAATCTGCACTACAATGAAGTCTCACTTCCCCCCGGTCAAAAGGGCCATCTGAAAAAAGTGTAAAATCCAGAAAGGCAGGACAGGCCATGGAGAACTGGGAGCCTTGTTATGCTGATGGGCGGGATGTAAATTGCCAACAACCACTCGGGAGAAGTGTATGGTGTTTCCTGAAACATCTAAAAAACAAAGCAACAGAGCCTAGGGCACTTCCACTTATGGTCCTATAGCTTAGGGAAATTAAAATCAAAAAGACACAGCCACCCCAAAGTTTGGGACGCCTCCGTTTACAAGAACCTCGTTTACAGTACAAGTTCAATATCACAGAAAGTGAAAAATGGATAAAGAACTTGTGGTACTTACGTACAATGCAGTATCACTCAGCAATGAAATCTGTGTCATCAGGCCCGTAGCAGCATAATGAGTAGATTCAGGTACGATGATCCTAACTGAAATAAGTCACACAGAAAAAGAAACATCATAAGATATCACTAATACACGGAATGGAAACTTGGCTACACAGGAACTGAATTACAGAACAGAACATGGTCTCAAATTTAGAAAAGCAACTTATGCTTGCTTAAGGGGAAAGGTGAGTTGGGGTGCTGCATAAAACCAGAGATTGAAATGAGCACAGATAAAGTTCCTTAAGCCAAATATGGAATAGACAAGAGCTACTCCTTGCTCAACGAAATGGACTCAACACCCCATATTAAACGCCTAAGAATGTACCTGACTAGTAAGTATCTTAAAACCTATGGATTGCTATGTCTCCGAAAGAGAATCAAGCATGTGTACAGGGGCATAAACGCAGCAGTGATAGGATTGGAGAGGTTCGGTGAGCAAATGAAGACCCTTTGAAGTCATATTGCATGGTACCCATTACATGGGTCTTAACTCTCCAGGTTTAAGGTATTCTTCCTTCAGCTAAAATATGCATGTGGAACCCAAGTATGATCAACCATGTGAACGGGAGACGTGTTCAAATATGTCTCAGTTTTCCTCCCCTGGTACTCGGGTGCAACATTCCAGGCGCTTTACTAACACTCTCCCCACTTGAGAGTCAGTCCCTTTAACCTCCTGTTTGGCCCAGTTTGCAATTTCTGCGGAAGATGAACAGGAATAGCGAGAACCAATGAGAGGCTAGCTGGAGGTGTCTGGACGGGCAAATTTAACTCTCATTACCCACCAGGAAGAGGAATTAACCAAAGGCTCAGCATGCCGGGCCGGAACCAGATTAGGGCCTGAAGCCATCCTGCGGTGTTGCGGCCAGGTCACAAGAAAGCGAGTTGAAGAAAGGAGCTCAGGGGCACTGTAATTCACAAACCTGCAGAGTTATAAATGACAGCTATCGTCCAAAAATAGACTGAAGTAAGGCTGCCAAGAGGACTTGAAAGCGGGGCAGAATTGCAGGAAACCGATTTCAGGAGGTAGACTGGAATTGCATTGAAAGCATAGGAAAAGAGGCAGAACGTCCACAATGATGCACTTGGCCAAAAAGGGCGTATGCGTTTTTTCCTGAATATATTCAGGAAAAAACGCATACGCCCTTTTTGGCCAACCAAGCAAGCTTGCAAAGGAAATCTGCACTACAATGAAGTCTCACTTCCCCCCGGTCAAAAGGGCCATCTGAAAAAAGTGTAAAATCCAGAAAGGCAGGACAGGCCATGGAGAACTGGGAGCCTTGTTATGCTGATGGGCGGGATGTAAATTGCCAAAAACCACTCAGGAGAAGTGTATGGTGTTTCCTGAAACATCTAAAAAACAAAGCAACAGAGCCTAGGGCACTTCCACTTATGGTCCTATAGCTTAGGGAAATTAAAATCAAAAAGACACAGCCACCCCAAAGTTTGGGACGCCTCCGTTTACAAGAACCTCGTTTACAGTACAAGTTCAATATCACAGAAAGTGAAAAATGGATAAAGAACTTGTGGTACTTACGTACAATGCAGTATCACTCAGCAATGAAATCTATGTCATCAGGCCCGTAGCAGCATAATGAGTGGATTCAGGTACGATGATTCTAACTGAAATAAGTCACACAGAAAAAGAAACATCATAAGATATCACTAATACACGGAATGTAAACTTGGCTACACAGGAACTGCATTCCAAAACAGAACAGGGTCTCAAATTTAGAAAACCAACTTATGCTTGCTTAAGGGGAAAGGTGAGTTGGGGTGCTGCATAAAACCAGAGATTGAAATGAGCACAGATAAAGTTCCTTAAGCCAAATATGGAATAGACAAGAGCTACTCCTTGCTCAACGAAATGGACTCAACACCCCATATTAAACGCCTAAGAATGTACCTGACTAGTAAGTATCTTAAAACCTATGGATTGCTATGTCTCCAAAAGAGAATCAAGCGTGTGTACAGGGGCATAAACGCAGCAGTGATAGGATTGGAGAGGTTCGGTGAGCAAATGAAGACCCTTTGAAGTCATATTGCATGGTACCCATTCCACGGGTCTCAAGTCTCCAGGTTTAAGGTATTCTTCCTTCAGCTAAAACATGCATGTGGATCCCAGAGTATGATCAACCATGTGAACGGGAGACGTGTTCAAATATGTCTCAGTTTTCCTCCCCTGGTACTCGGGTGCAACATTCCAGACGCTTTACTAACACTCTCCCGACTTGGAGAGTCAGTCCCTTTAACCTCCTGTTTGGCCCAGTTTGCAATTTCTGCGGAAGATGAACAGGAATAGCGAGAACCAATGAGAGACTAGCTGGAGGTGTCTGAACGGGCAAATTTAACTCTCATTTCCCACCAGGAAGAGGAATTAATCAAAGGCTCAGCATGCCGGGCCGGAACCAGATTAGGGCCTGAAGCCATCCTGCGGTGTTGCGGCCAGGTCACAAGAAAGCGAGTTGAAGAAAGGAGCTCAGGGGCACTGTAATTCACAAACCTGCAGAGTTATAAATGACAGCTATCGTCCAAAAATAGACTGAAGTAAGGCTGCCAAGAGGACTTGAAAGCGGGGCAGAATTGCAGGAAACCGATTTCAGGAGGTAGACTGGAATTGCATTGAAAGCATAGGAAAAGAGGCAGAACGTCCACAATGATGCACTTGGCCAAAAAGGGCGTATGCGTTTTTTCCTGAATATATTCAGGAAAAAACGCATACGCCCTTTTTGGCCAACCAAGCAAGCTTGCAAAGGAAATCTGCACTACAATGAAGTCTCACTTCCCCCCGGTCAAAAGGGCCATCTGAAAAAAGTGTAAAATCCAGAAAGGCAGGACAGGCCATGGAGAACTGGGAGCCTTGTTATGCTGATGGGCGGGATGTAAATTGCCAACAGACACTCGGGAGAAGTGTATGGTGTTTCCTGAAACATCTAAAAAACAAAGCAACAGAGCCTAGGGCACTTCCACTTATGGTCCTATAGCTTAGGGAAATTAAAATCAAAAAGACACAGCCACCCCAAAGTTTGGAACGGCTCTGTTTACAAGAACCTCGTTTACAGTACAAGTTCAACATCGCAGAAAGTGAAAAATGGATAAAGAACTTGTGGTACTTACGTACAATGCAGTATCACTCAGCAATGAAATCTGTGTCATCAGGCCCGTAGCAGCATAATGAGTAGATTCAGGTACGATGATCCTAACTGAAATAAGTCACACAGAAAAAGAAACATCATAAGATATCACTAATACACGGAATGTAAACTTGGCTACACAGGAACTGAATTCCAAAACAGAACAGGTTCTCAAATTTAGAAAACCAACTTATGCTTGCTTAAGGGGAAAGGTGAGTTGGGTTGCTGCATAAAACCAGAGATTGAAATGAGCACAGATAAAGTTCCTTAAGCCAAATATGGAATAGACAAGAGCTACTCCTTGCTCAACGAAATGGACTCAACACCGCATATTAAACGCCTAAGAATGTACATGACTAGTAAGTATCGTAAAACCTATGGATTGCTATGTCTCCAAAAGAGAATCAAGCGTGTGTACAGGGGCATAAACGCAGCAGTGATAGGATTGGAGAGGTTCGGTGAGCAAATGAAGACCCTTTGAAGTCATATTGCATGGTACCCATTACACGGGTCTCAACTCTCCAGGTTTAAGGTATTCTTCCTTCAGCTAAAACATGCATGTGGAACCCAAGTATGATCAACCATGTGAACAGGAGACGTGTTCAAATATGTCTCAGTTTTCCTCCCCTTTTACTCGGGTGCAACATTCCAGACGCTTTACTAACACTCTCCCGACTTGGAGAGTCAGTCCCTTTAACCTCCTGTTTGGCCCAGTTTGCAATTTCTGCGGAAGATGAACAGGAATAGCGAGAACCAATGAGAGACTAGCTGGAGGTGTCTGGACGGGCAAATTTAACTCTCATTTCCCACCAGGAAGAGGAATTAACCAAAGGCTCAGCATGCCGGGCCGGAACCAGATTAGGGCCTGAAGCCATCCTGCGGTGTTGCGGCCAGGTCACAAGAAAGCGAGTTGAAGAAAGGAGCTCAGGGGCACTGTAATTCACAAACCTGCAGAGTTATAAATGACAGCTATCGTCCAAAAATAGACTGAAGTAAGGCTGCCAAGAGGACTTGAAAGCGGGGCAGAATTGCAGGAAACCGATTTCAGGAGGTAGACTGGAATTGCATTGAAAGCATAGGAAAAGAGGCAGAACGTCCACAATGATGCACTTGGCCAAAAAGGGCGTATGCGTTTTTTCCTGAATATATTCAGGAAAAAACGCATACGCCCTTTTTGGCCAACCAAGCAAGCTTGCAAAGGAAATCTGCACTACAATGAAGTCTCACTTCCCCCCGGTCAAAAGGGCCATCTGAAAAAAGTGTAAAATCCAGAAAGGCAGGACAGGCCATGGAGAACTGGGAGCCTTGTTATGCTGATGGGCGGGATGTAAATTGCCAACAGACACTCGGGAGAAGTGTATGGTGTTTCCTGAAACATCTAAAAAACAAAGCAACAGAGCCTAGGGCACTTCCACTTATGGTCCTATAGCTTAGGGAAATTAAAATCAAAAAGACACAGCCACCCCAAAGTTTGGAACGGCTCTGTTTACAAGAAACTCGTTTACAGTACAAGTTCAACATCGCAGAAAGTGAAAAATGGATAAAGAACTTGTGGTACTTACGTACAATGCAGTATCACTCAGCAATGAAATCTATGTCATCAGGCCCGTAGCAGCATAATGAGTAGATTCAGGTACGATGATTCTAACTGAAATAAGTCACACAGAAAAAGAAACATCATAAGATATCACTAATACACGGAATGTAAACTTGGCTACACAGGAACTGAATTCCAAAACAGAACAGGTTCTCAAATTTAGAAAACCAACTTATGCTTGCTTAAGGGGAAAGGTGAGTTGGGTTGCTGCATAAAACCAGAGATTGAAATGAGCACAGATAAAGTTCCTTAAGCCAAATATGGAATAGACAAGAGCTACTCCTTGCTCAACGAAATGGACTCAACACTGCATATTAAACGCCTAAGAATGTACCTGACTAGTAAGTATCTTAAAACCTATGGATTGCTATGTCTCCGAAAGAGAATCAAGCGTGTGTACAGGGGCATAAACGCAGCAGTGATAGGATTGGAGAGGTTCGGTGAGCAAATGAAGACCCTTTGAAGTCATATTGCATGGTACCCATTCCACGGGTTTCAACTACCCAGGTTTTAGGTATTCTTCCTTCAGCTAAAACATGCATGTGGAACCCAGAGTATGATCAACCATGTGATCGGGAGACGTGTTCAAATATGTCTCAGTTTTCCTCCCCTGGTACTTGGGTGCAACATTCCAGACGCTTTACTAACACTCTCCCCACTTGGAGAGTCAGCGCCTTTAACCTCCTGTTTGGCACAGTTTGCAATTTCTGCGGAAGATGAACAGGAATAGCGAGAACCAATGAGAGGCTAGCTGGAGGTGTCTGAACGGGCAAATTTAACTCTCATTTCCCAACAGGAAGAGGAAATAACCAAAGGCTCAGCGTGCCGTACCGGAACCAGATTAGGGCCTGAAGCCATCCTGCGGTGTTGCGGCCAGCTCAAAAGAAACCGAGTTGAAGAAAGGAGCTCAGGGGCACTGTAATTCACAAACCTGCAGAGTTATAAATGACAGCTATCGTCCAAAAATAGACTGAAGTAAGGCTGCCAAGAGGACTTGAAAGCGGGGCAGAATTGCAGGAAACCGATTTCAGGAGGTAGACTGGAATTGCATTGAAAGCATAGGAAAAGAGGCAGAACGTCCACAATGATGCACTTGGCCAAAAAGGGCGTATGCGTTTTTTCCTGAATATATTCAGGAAAAAACGCATACGCCCTTTTTGGCCAACCAAGCAAGCTTGCAAAGGAAATCTGCACTACAATGAAGTCTCACTTCCCCCCGGTCAAAAGGGCCATCTGAAAAAAGTGTAAAATCCAGAAAGGCAGGACAGGCCATGGAGAACTGGGAGCCTTGTTATGCTGATGGGCGGGATGTAAATTGCCAACAACCACTCGGGAGAAGTGTATGGTGTTTCCTGAAACATCTAAAAAACAAAGCAACAGAGCCTAGGGCACTTCCACTTATGGTCCTATAGCTTAGGGAAATTAAAATCAAAAAGACACAGCCACCCCAAAGTTTGGGACGCCTCCGTTTACAAGAACCTCGTTTACAGTACAAGTTCAATATCACAGAAAGTGAAAAATGGATAAAGAACTTGTGGTACTTACGTACAATGCAGTATCACTCAGCAATGAAATCTGTGTCATCAGGCCCGTAGCAGCATAATGAGTAGATTCAGGTACGATGATCCTAACTGAAATAAGTCACACAGAAAAAGAAACATCATAAGATATCACTAATACACGGAATGTAAACTTGGCTACACAGGAACTGAATTCCAAAACAGAACAGGTTCTCAAATTTAGAAAACCAACTTATGCTTGCTTAAGGGGAAAGGTGAGTTGGGTTGCTGCATAAAACCAGAGATTGAAATGAGCACAGATAAAGTTCCTTAAGCCAAATATGGAATAGACAAGAGCTATTCCTTGCTCAACGAAATGGACTCAACACCGCATATTAAACGCCTAAGAATGTACCTGACTAGTAAGTATCGTAAAACCTATGGATTGCTATGTCTCCAAAGGAGAATCAAGCGTGTGTACAGGGGCATAAACGCAGCAGTGATAGGATTGGAGAGGTTCGGTGAGCAAATGAAGACCCTTTGAAGTCATATTGCATGGTACCCATTACACGGGTCTCAACTCTCCAGGTTTAAGGTATTCTTCCTTCAGCTAAAACATGCATGTGGAACCCAAGTATGATCAACCATGTGAACGGGAGACGTGTTCAAATATGTCTCAGTTTTCCTCCCCTTTTACTCGGGTGCAACATTCCAGACGCTTTACTAACACTCTCCCCACTTGGAGAGTCAGCGCCTTTAACCTCCTGTTTGGCTCAGTTTGCAATTTCTGCGGAAGATGAACAGGAATAGCGAGAACCAATGAGAGGCTAGCTGGAGGTGTCTGGACGGGCAAATTTAACTCTCATTTCCCACCAGGAAGAGGAAATAACCAAAGGCTCAGTGTGCCGTGCCGGAACCAGATTAGGGCCTGAAGCCATCCTGCGGTGTTGCGGCCAGCTCAAAAGAAAGCGAGTTGAAGAAAGGAGCTCAGGGGCACTGTAATTCACAAACCTGCAGAGTTATAAATGACAGCTATCGTCCAAAAATAGACTGAAGTAAGGCTGCCAAGAGGACTTGAAAACGGGGCAGAATTGCAGGAAACCGATTTCAGGAGGTAGACTGGAATTGCATTGAAAGCATAGGAAAAGAGGCAGAACGTCCACAATGATGCACTTGGCCAAAAAGGGCGTATGCGTTTTTTCCTGAATATATTCAGGAAAAAACGCATACGCCCTTTTTGGCCAACCAAGCAAGCTTGCAAAGGAAATCTGCACTACAATGAAGTCTCACTTCCCCCCGGTCAAAAGGGCCATCTGAAAAAAGTGTAAAATCCAGAAAGGCAGGACAGGCCATGGAGAACTGGGAGCCTTGTTATGCTGATGGGCGGGATGTAAATTGCCAACAACCACTCGGGAGAATTGTATGGTGTTTCCTGAAACATCTAAAAAACAAAGCAACAGAGCCTAGGGCACTGCCACTTATGGTCCTATAGCTTAGGGAAATTAAAATCAAAAAGACACAGCCACCCCAAAGTTTGGGACGCCTCTGTTTACAAGAACCTCATTTACAGTACAAGTTCAACATCGCAGAAAGTGAAAAATGGATAAAGAACTTGTGGTATTTACTTACAATGCAGTATCATTCAGCAATGAAATCTATGTCATCAGGCCCGTAGCAGCATAATGAGTGGATTCAGGTATGATGATTCTAACTGAAATAAGTCACACAGAAAAAGAAACATCATAAGATATCAGTAATACACGGAATGTAAACTTGGCTACACAGGAACTGAATTACAGAACAGAACAGGGTCTCAAATTTAGAAAACCAACTTATTCTTGCTTAAGGGTAAAGGTGAGTTGGGGTGCTGCATAAAACCAGAGATTGAAATGAGCACAGATAAAGTTCCTTAAGCCAAATATGGAAAAGACAAGAGCTACTCCTTGCTCAACGAAATGGACTCAACACCGCATATTAAACGCCTAAGAATGTACCTGACTAGTAAGTATCTTAAAACCTATGGATTGCTATGTCTCCGAAAGAGAATCAAGCATGTGTACAGGGGCATAAACGCAGCAGTGATAGGATTGGAGAGGTTCGGTGAGCAAATGAAGACCCTTTGAAGTCATATTGCATGGTACCCATTACATGGGTCTTAACTCTCCAGGTTTAAGGTATTCTTCCTTCAGCTAAAACATGCATGTGGAACCCAAGTATGATCAACCATGTGAACGGGAGACGTGTTCAAATATGTCTCAGTTTTCCTCCCCTGGTACTCGGGTGCAACATTCCAGACGCTTTACTAATACTCTCTCCACTTGAGAGTCAGTCCCTTTAACCTCCTGTTTGGCCCAGTTTGCAATTTCTGCGGAAGATGAACAGGAATAGCGAGAACCAATGAGAGGCTAGCTGGAGGTGTCTGGACGGGCAAATTTAACTCTCATTTCCCACCAGGAAGAGGAATTAACCAAAGGCTCAGCATGCCGGGCCGGAACCAGATTAGGACCTGAAGCCATCCTGCGGTGTTGCGGCCAGGTCACAAGAAAGCGAGTTGAAGAAAGGAGCTCAGGGGCACTGTAATTCACAAACCTGCAGAGTTATAAATGACAGCTATCGTCCAAAAATAGACTGAAGTAAGGCTGCCAAGAGGACTTGAAAGCAGGGCAGAATTGCAGGAAACCGATTTCAGGAGGTAGACTGGAATTGCATTGAAAGCATAGGAAAAGAGGCAGAACGTCCACAATGATGCACTTGGCCAAAAAGGGCGTATGCGTTTTTTCCTGAATATATTCAGGAAAAAACGCATACGCCCTTTTTGGCCAACCAAGCAAGCTTGCAAAGGAAATCTGCACTACAATGAAGTCTCACTTCCCCCCGGTCAAAAGGGCCATCTGAAAAAAGTGTAAAATCCAGAAAGGCAGGACAGGCCATGGAGAACTGGGAGCCTTGTTATGCTGATGGGCGGGATGTAAATTGCCAAAAACCACTCGGGAGAAGTGTATGGTGTTTCCTGAAACATCTAAAAAACAAAGCAACAGAGCCTAGGGCACTTCCACTTATGGTCCTATAGCTTAGGGAAATTAAAATCAAAAAGACACAGCCACCCCAAAATTTGGGACGCCTCCGTTTACAAGAACCTCGTTTACAGTACAAGTTCAATATCACAGAAAGTGAAAAATGGATAAAGAACTTGTGGTACTTACGTACAATGCAGTATCACTCAGCAATGAAATCTGTGTCATCAGGCCCGTAGCAGCATAATGAGTAGATTCAGGTACGATGATCCTAACTGAAATAAGTCACACAGAAAAAGAAACATCATAAGATATCACTAATACACGGAATGTAAACTTGGCTACACAGGAACTGAATTCCAAAACAGAACAGGTTCTCAAATTTAGAAAACCAACTTATGCTTGCTTAAGGGGAAAGGTGAGTTGGGTTGCTGCATAAAACCAGAGATTGAAATGAGCACAGATAAAGTTCCTTAAGCCAAATATGGAATAGACAAGAGCTATTCCTTGCTCAACGAAATGGACTCAACACCGCATATTAAACGCCTAAGAATGTACCTGACTAGTAAGTATCGTAAAACCTATGGATTGCTATGTCTCCAAAGGAGAATCAAGCGTGTGTACAGGGGCATAAACGCAGCAGTGATAGGATTGGAGAGGTTCGGTGAGCAAATGAAGACCCTTTGAAGTCATATTGCATGGTACCCATTACACGGGTCTCAACTCTCCAGGTTTAAGGTATTCTTCCTTCAGCTAAAACATGAATGTGGAACCCAAGTATGATCAACCATGTGAACGGGAGACGTGTTCAAATATGTCTCAGTTTTCCTCCCCTTTTACTCGGGTGCAACATTCCAGACGCTTTACTAACACTCTCCCCACTTGGAGAGTCAGCGCCTTTAACCTCCTGTTTGGCTCAGTTTGCAATTTCTGCGGAAGATGAACAGGAATAGTGAGAACCAATGAGAGGCTAGCTGGAGGTGTCTGGACGGGCAAATTTAACTCTCATTTCCCACCAGGAAGAGGAAATAACCAAAGGCTCAGTGTGCCGTGCCGGAACCAGATTAGGGCCTGAAGCCATCCTGCGGTGTTGCGGCCAGCTCAAAAGAAAGCGAGTTGAAGAAAGGAGCTCAGGGGCACTGTAATTCACAAACCTGCAGAGTTATAAATGACAGCTATCGTCCAAAAATAGACTGAAGTAAGGCTGCCAAGAGGACTTGAAAACGGGGCAGAATTGCAGGAAACCGATTTCAGGAGGTAGACTGGAATTGCATTGAAAGCATAGGAAAAGAGGCAGAACGTCCACAATGATGCACTTGGCCAAAAAGGGCGTATGCGTTTTTTCCTGAATATATTCAGGAAAAAACGCATACGCCCTTTTTGGCCAACCAAGCAAGCTTGCAAAGGAAATCTGCACTACAATGAAGTCTCACTTCCCCCCGGTCAAAAGGGCCATCTGAAAAAAGTGTAAAATCCAGAAAGGCAGGACAGGCCATGGAGAACTGGGAGCCTTGTTATGCTGATGGGCGGGATGTAAATTGCCAACAACCACTAGGGAGAATTGTATGGTGTTTCCTGAAACATCTAAAAAACAAAGCAACAGAGCCTAGGGCACTGCCACTTATGGTCCTATAGCTTAGGGAAATTAAAATCAAAAAGACACAGCCACCCCAAAGTTTGGGACGCCTCTGTTTACAAGAACCTCATTTACAGTACAAGTTCAACATCGCAGAAAGTGAAAAATGGATAAAGAACTTGTGGTATTTACTTACAATGCAGTATCATTCAGCAATGAAATCTATGTCATCAGGCCCGTAGCAGCATAATGAGTGGATTCAGGTATGATGATTCTAACTGAAATAAGTCACACAGAAAAAGAAACATCATAAGATATCAGTAATACACGGAATGGAAACTTGGCTACACAGGAACTGAATTACAGAACAGAACAGGGTCTCAAATTTAGAAAAACAACTTATGCTTGCTTAAGCGGAAAGGTGAGTTGGGGTGCTGCATAAAACCAGAGATTGAAATGAGCACAGATAAAGTTCCTTAAGCCAAATATGGAATAGACAAGAGCTACTCCTTGCTCAACGAAATGGACTCAACACCACATATTAAACGCCTAAGAATGTACCTGACTTGTAAGTATCTTAAAGCCTATAGATTGCTATGTCCCCGAAAGAGAATAAAGCATGTGTACAGGGGCATAAACGCAGCAGTGATAGGATTGGAGAGGTTCGGTGAGCAAATGAAGACCCTTTGAAGTCATATTGCATGGTACCCATTCCACGGGTCTCAACTCTCCAGGTTTTAGGTATTCTTCCTTCAGCTAAAACATGCATGTGGAACCCAGAGTATGATCAACCATGTGATCGGGAGACGTGTTCAAATATGTCTCAGTTTTCCTCCCCTGGTACTCGGGTGCAACATTCCAGACGCTTTACTAACACTCTCCCCACTTGGAGAGTCAGCGCCTTTAACCTCCTGATTGGCACAGTTTGCAATTTCTGTGGAAGATGAACAGGAATAGCGAGAACCAATGAGAGGCTAGCCGGAGGTGTCTGGACGGGCAAATTTAACTCTCATTTCCCACCAGGAGGAGGAAATAACCAAAGGTTCAGCGTGCCGTGCCAGAACCAGATTAGGGCCTGAAGCCATCCTGCGCTGTTGCGGCCAGGTCACAAGAAAGCGAGTTGAAGAAAGGAGCTCAGGGGCACTGTAATTCACAAACCTGCAGAGTTATAAATGACAGCTATCGTCCAAAAATAGACTGAAGTAAGGCTGCCAAGAGGACTTGAAAGCGGGGCAGAATTGCAGGAAACCGATTTCAGGAGGTAGACTGGAATTGCATTGAAAGCATAGGAAAAGAGGCAGAACGTCCACAATGATGCACTTGGCCAAAAAGGGCGTATGCGTTTTTTCCTGAATATATTCAGGAAAAAACGCATACGCCCTTTTTGGCCAACCAAGCAAGCTTGCAAAGGAAATCTGCACTACAATGAAGTCTCACTTCCCCCCGGTCAAAAGGGCCATCTGAAAAAAGTGTAAAATCCAGAAAGGCAGGACAGGCCATGGAGAACTGGGAGCCTTGTTATGCTGATGGGCGGGATGTAAATTGCCAACAGACACTGGGGAGAAGTGTATGGTGTTTCCTGAAACATCTAAAAAACAAAGCAACAGAGCCTAGGGCACTTCCACTTATGGTCCTATAGCTTAGGGAAATTAAAATCAAAAAGACACAGCCACCCCAAAGTTTGGAACGGCTCTGTTTACAAGAACCTCGTTTACAGTACAAGTTCAACATCGCAGAAAGTGAAAAATGGATAAAGAACTTGTGGTACTTACGTACAATGCAGTATCACTCAGCAATGAAATCTATGTCATCACACCCGTAGCAGCATAATGAGTGGATTCAGGTACGATAATTCTAACTGAAATAAGTCACACAGAAAAAGAAACATCATAAGATATCAGTAATACACGGAATGGAAACTTGGCTACACAGGAACTGAATTACAGAACAGAACAGGGTCTCAAATTTAGAAAAACAACTTATGCTTGCTTAAGCGGAAAGGTGAGTTGGGGTGCTGCATAAAACCAGAGATTGAAATGAGCACAGATAAAGTTCCTTAAGCCAAATATGGAATAGACAAGAGCTACTCCTTGCTCAACGAAATGGACTCAACACCACATATTAAACGCCTAAGAATGTACCTGACTAGTAAGTATCTTAAAACCTATGGATTGCTATGTCTCCAAAAGAGAATCAAGCGTGTGTACAGGGGCATAAACGCAGCAGTGATAGGATTGGAGAGGTTCGGTGAGCAAATGAAGACCCTTTGAAGTCATATTGCATGGGACCCATTCCACGGGTCTCAACTCTGCAGGTTTAAAGTATTCTTCCTTCAGCTAAAACATGCAGGTGGAACCCAGAGTATGATCAACCATGTGAACGGGAGACGTGTTCAAATATGTCTCAGTTTTCCTCCCCTGGTACTCGGGTGCAACATTCCAGACGCTTTACTAACACTCTCCCCACTTGGAGAGTCAGCGCCTTTAACCTCCTGTTTGGCCCAGTTTGCAATTTCTGCGGAAGATGAACAGGAATAGCGAGAACCAATGAGAGACTAGCTGGAGGTGTCTGGACGGGCAAATTTAACTCTCATTTCCCACCAGGATGAGGAAATAACCAAAGGCTCAGCATGCCGTGCCGGAACCAGATTAGGGCCTGAAGCCATCCTGCGGTGTTGCGGCCAGGTCACCAGAAAGCGAGTTGAAGAAAGGAGCTCAGGGGCACTGTAATTCACAAACCTGCAGAGTTATAAATGACAGCTATCGTCCAAAAATAGACTGAAGTAAGGCTGCCAAGAGGACTTGAAAGCGGGGCAGAATTGCAGGAAACCGATTTCAGGAGGTAGACTGGAATTGCATTGAAAGCATAGGAAAAGAGGCAGAACGTCCACAATGATGCACTTGGCCAAAAAGGGCGTATGCGTTTTTTCCTGAATATATTCAGGAAAAAACGCATACGCCCTTTTTGGCCAACCAAGCAAGCTTGCAAAGGAAATCTGCCCTACAATGAAGTCTCACTTCCCCCCGGTCAAAAGGGCCATCTGAAAAAAGTGTAAAATCCAGAAAGGCAGGACAGGCCATGGAGAACTGGGAGCCTTGTTATGCTGATGGGCGGGATGTAAATTGCCAACAACCACTCGGGAGAAGTGTATGGTGTTTCCTGAAACATCTAAAAAACAAAGCAACAGAGCCTAGGGCACTGCCACTTATGGTCCTATAGCTTAGGGAAATTAAAATCAAAAAGACACAGCCACCCCAAAGTTTGGGACGCCTCTGTTTATAAGAACCTCGTTTACAGTACAAGTTCAACATCGCAGAAAGTGAAAAATGGATAAAATAGTTGTGGTATTTACTTACAAAGCAATATCACTCAGCAATGAAATCTGTGTCATCAGGCCCTTAGCAGCACAATGAGTGGATTCAGGTATGATGATTCTAACTGAAATAAGTCACACAGAAAAAGAAACATCATAAGATGTCAGTAATACACGGAATGGAAACTTGGCTACACAGGAACTGAATTACAGAACACAACAGGGTCTCAAATTTAGAAAAACAACTTATGCTTGCTTAAGGGGAAAGGTGAGTTGGGGTGCTGCATAAAACCAGAGATTGAAATGAGCACAGATAAAGTTCCTTAAGCCAAATATGGAATAGACAAGAGCTACTCCTTGCTCAACGAAATGGACTCAACACCGCATATTAAACGCCTAAGAATGTACCTGACTTGTAAGTATCTTAAAACCTATGGATTGCTATGTCTCCAAAAGAGAATCAAGCGTGTGTACAGGGGCATAAACGCAGCAGTGATAGGATTGGAGAGGTTCGGTGAGCAAATGAAGACACTTTGAAGTCATATTGCATGGGACCCATTCCACGGGTCTCAACTCTGCAGGTTTAAAGTATTCTTCCTTCAGCTAAAACATGCAGGTGGAACCCAGAGTATGATCAACCATGTGAACGGGAGACGTGTTCAAATATGTCTCAGTTTTCCTCCCCTGGTACTCGGGTGCAACATTCCAGACGCTTTACTAACACTCTCCCCACTTGGAGAGTCAGCGCCTTTAACCTCCTGTTTGGCCCAGTTTGCAATTTCTGCGGAAGATGAACAGGAATAGCGAGAACCAATGAGAGACTAGCTGGAGGTGTCTGGACGGGCAAATTTAACTCTCATTTCCCACCAGGATGAGGAAATAACCAAAGGCTCAGCATGCCGTGCCGGAACCAGATTAGGGCCTGAAGCCATCCTGCGGTGTTGCGGCCAGGTCACCAGAAAGCGAGTTGAAGAAAGGAGCTCAGGGGCACTGTAATTCACAAACCTGCAGAGTTATAAATGACAGCTATCGTCCAAAAATAGACTGAAGTAAGGCTGCCAAGAGGACTTGAAAGCGGGGCAGAATTGCAGGAAACCGATTTCAGGAGGTAGACTGGAATTGCATTGAAAGCATAGGAAAAGAGGCAGAACGTCCACAATGATGCACTTGGCCAAAAAGGGCGTATGCGTTTTTTCCTGAATATATTCAGGAAAAAACGCATACGCCCTTTTTGGCCAACCAAGCAAGCTTGCAAAGGAAATCTGCCCTACAATGAAGTCTCACTTCCCCCCGGTCAAAAGGGCCATCTGAAAAAAGTGTAAAATCCAGAAAGGCAGGACAGGCCATGGAGAACTGGGAGCCTTGTTATGCTGATGGGCGGGATGTAAATTGCCAACAACCACTCGGGAGAAGTGTATGGTGTTTCCTGAAACATCTAAAAAACAAAGCAACAGAGCCTAGGGCACTGCCACTTATGGTCCTATAGCTTAGGGAAATTAAAATCAAAAAGACACAGCCATCCCAAAGTTTGGGACGCCTCTGTTTACAAGAACCTCATTTACAGTACAAGTTCAACATCGCAGAAAGTGAAAAATGGATAAAGAACTTGTGGTATTTACTTACAACACAGTATCACTCAGCAATGAAATCTATGTCATCAGGCCCGTAGCAGCATAATGAGTGGATTCAGGTACGATGATTCTAACTGAAATAAGTCACACAGAAAAAGAAACATCATAAGATATCACTAATACACGGAATGTAAACTTGGCTACACAGGAACTGCATTCCAAAACAGAACAGGGTCTCAAATTTAGAAAACCAACTTATGCTTGCTTAAGGGTAAAGGTGAGTTGGGGTGCTGCACAAAACCAGAGATTAAAATGAGCACAGATAAAGTTCCTTAAGTCAAATATGGAATAGACAAGAGCTACTCCTTGCTCAACGAAATGGACTCAACACCGCATGTTAAATGCCTAAGAATGTACCTGACTAGTAAGTATCTTAAAACCTATGGATTGCTATGTCTCCAAAAGAGAATCAAGCGTGTGTACAGGGGCATAAACGCAGCAGTGATAGGATTGGAGAGGTTCGGTGAGCAAATGAAGACCCTTTGAAGTCATATTGCATGGTACCCATTACACGGGTCTCAACTCTCCAGGTTTAAGGTATTCTTCCTTCAGCTAAAACATGCATGTGGAACCCAAGTATGATCAACCATGTGAACGGGAGACGTGTTCAAATATGTCTCAGTTTTCCTCCCCTGGTACTCGGGTGCAACATTCCAGACGCTTTACTAACACTCTCCCCACTTGGAGAGTCAGCGCCTTTAACCTCCTGTTTGGCCCAGTTTGCAATTTCTATGGAAGATGAACAGGAATAGCGAGAACCAATGAGAGGCTAGCTGGAGGTGTCTGGACGGGCAAATTTAACTCTCATTACCCACCAGGAAGAGGAAATAACCAAAGGCTCAGTGTGCCGTGCCGGAACCAGATTAGGGCCTGAAGCCATCCTGCGGTGTTGCGGCCAGGTCACAAGAAAGCGAGTTGAAGAAAGGAGCTCAGGGGCACTGTAATTCACAAACCTGCAGAGTTATAAATGACAGCTATCGTCCAAAAATATACTGAAGTAAGGCTGCCAAGAGGACTTGAAAGCGGGGCAGAATTGCAGGAAACCGATTTCAGGAGGTAGACTGGAATTGCATTGAAAGCATAGGAAAAGAGGCAGAACGTCCACAATGATGCACTTGGCCAAAAAGGGCGTATGCGTTTTTTCCTGAATATATTCAGGAAAAAACGCATACGCCCTTTTTGGCCAACCAAGCAAGCTTGCAAAGGAAATCTGCACTACAATGAAGTCTCACTTCCCCCCGGTCAAAAGGGCCATCTGAAAAAAGTGTAAAATCCAGAAAGGCAGGACAGGCCATGGAGAACTGGGAGCCTTGTTATGCTGATGGGCGGGATGTAAATTGCCAACAACCACTCGGGAGAAGTGTATGGTGTTTCCTGAAACATCTAAAAAACAAAGCAACAGAGCCTAGGGCACTTCCACTTATGGTACTATAGCTTAGGGAATTTAAAATCAAAAAGACAGAGCCACCCCAAAGTTTGGAACGGCTCTGTTTATAAGAACCTCGTTTACAGTACAAGTTCAACATCGCAGAAAGTGAAAAATGGGTAAAGAACTTGTGGTATTTACTTACAACGCAGTATCACTCAGCAATGAAATCTATGTCATCAGGCCCGTAGCAGCATAATGAGTGGATTCAGGTACGATGATTCTAACTGAAATAAGTCACACAGAAAAAGAAACATCATAAGATATCACTAATACACAGAATGTAAACTTGGCTACACAGGAACTGCATTCCAAAACAGAACAGGTTCTCAAATTTAGAAAACCAACTTATGCTTGCTTAAGGGTAAAGCTGAGTTGGGGTGCTGCATAAAACCACAGATTGAAATGAGCACAGATAAAGTTCCTTAAGCCAAATATGGAATAGACAAGAGCTACTCCTTGCTCAACGAAATGGACTCAACACCGCATATTAAACGCCTAAGAATGTACCTGACTTGTAAGTATCTTAAAACCTATGGATTGCTATGTCTCTGAAAGAGAATCAAGCATTTGTACAGGGGCATAAACGCAGCAGTGATAGGATTGGAGAGGTTCAGTGAGCAAATGAAGACCCTTTGAAGTCATATTGCATGGTACCCATTCCACGGGTTTCAACTACCCAGGTTTAAGGTATTCTTCCTTCAGCTAAAACATGCATGTGGAACCTAGAGTATGATCAACCATGTGATCGGGAGACGTGTTCAAATATGTCTCAGTTTTCGTACCCTGGTACTCGGGTGCAACATTCCAGACGCTTTACTAACACTCTCCCTACTTGGAGAGTCAGTGCCTTTAACCTCCTGTTTGCCCCAGTTTGCAATTTCTGCGGAAGATGAACAGGAATAGCGAGAACCAATGAGAGACTAGCTGGAGGTGTCTGGACGGGCAAATTTAACTCTCATTTCCCACCAGGAAGAGGAATTAACCAAAGGCTCAGTGTGCCGTGCCGGAACCAGATTAGGGCCTGAAGCCATCCTGCGGTGTTGCGGCCAGCTCACAAGAAAGCGAGTTGAAGAAAGGAGCTCAGGGGCACTGTAATTCACAAACCTGCAGAGTTATAAATGACAGCTATCGTCCAAAAATAGACTGAAGTAAGGCTGCCAAGAGGACTTGAAAGCGGGGCAGAATTGCAGGAAACCGATTTCAGGAGGTAGACTGGAATTGCATTGAAAGCATAGGAAAAGAGGCCGAACGTCCACAATGATGCACTTGGCCAAAAAGGGCGTATGCGTTTTTTCCTGAATATATTCAGGAAAAAACGCATACGCCCTTTTTGGCCAACCAAGCAAGCTTGCAAAGGAAATCTGCACTACAATGAAGTCTCACTTCCCCCCGGTCAAAAGGGCCATCTGAAAAAAGTGTAAAATCCAGAAAGGCAGGACAGGCCATGGAGAACTGGGAGCCTTGTTATGCTGATGGGCGGGATGTAAATTGCCAACAGACACTCGGGAGAAGTGTATGGTGTTTCCTGAAACATCTAAAAAACAAAGCAACAGAGCCTAGGGCACTGCCACTTATGGTCCTATAGCTTAGGGAAATTAAAATCAAAAAGACACAGCCACCCCAAAGTTTGGAACGGCTCTGTTTACAAGAACCTCGTTTACAGTACAAGTTCAACATCGCAGAAAGTGAAAAATGGATAAAGAACTTGTGGTACTTACGTACAATGCAGTATCACTCAGCAATGAAATCTATGTCATCAGGCCTGTAGCAGCATAATGAGTAGATTCAGGTACGATGATTCTAACTGAAATAAGTCACACAGAAAAAGAAACATCATAAGATATCACTAATACACGGAATGTAAACTTGGCTACACAGGAACTGAATTCCAAAACAGAACAGGTTCTCAAATTTAGAAAACCAACTTATGCTTGCTTAAGGGGAAAGGTGAGTTGGGTTGCTGCATAAAACCAGAGATTGAAATGAGCACAGATAAAGTTCCTTAAGCCAAATATGGAATAGACAAGAGCTACTCCTTGCTCAACGAAATGGACTCAACACCGCATATTAAACGCCTAAGAATGTACCTGACTAGTAAGTATCTTAAAACCTATGGATTGCTATGTCTCCAAAAGAGAATCAAGCGTGTGTACAGGGGCATAAACGCAGCAGTGATAGGATTGGAGAGGTTCGGTGAGCAAATGAAGACCCTTTGAAGTCATATTGCATGGGACCCATTCCACGGGTCTCAACTCTGCAGGTTTAAAGTATTCTTCCTTCAGCTAAAACATGCAGGTGGAACCCAGAGTATGATCAACCGTGTGAACGGGAGACGTGTTCAAATATGTCTCAGTTTTCCTCCCCTGGTACTCGGGTGCAACATTCCAGACGCTTTACTAACACTCTCCCCACTTGGAGAGTCAGCGCCTTTAACCTCCTGTTTGGCCCAGTTTGCAATTTCTGCGGAAGATGAACAGGAATAGCGAGAACCAATGAGAGACTATCTGGAGGTGTCTGGACGGGCAAATTTAACTCTCATTTCCCACCAGGAAGAGGAAATAACCAAAGGCTCAGCATGCCGTGCCGGAACCAGATTAGGGCCTGAAGCCATCCTGCGGTGTTGCGGCCAGGTCACAAGAAAGCGAGTTGAAGAAAGGAGCTCAGGGGCACTGTAATTCACAAACCTGCAGAGTTATAAATGACAGCTATCGTCCAAAAATAGACTGAAGTAAGGCTGCCAAGAGGACTTGAAAGCGGGGCAGAATTGCAGGAAACCGATTTCAGGAGGTAGACTGGAATTGCATTGAAAGCATAGGAAAAGAGGCAGAACGTCCACAATGATGCACTTGGCCAAAAAGGGCGTGTGCGTTTTTTCCTGAATATATTCAGGAAAAAACGCATACGCCCTTTTTGGCCAACCAAGCAAGCTTGCAAAAGAAATCTGCACTACAATGAAGTCTCACTTCCCCCCGGTCAAAAGGGCCATCTGAAAAAAGTGTAAAATCCAGAAAGGCAGGACAGGCCATGGAGAACTGGGAGCCTTGTTATGCTGATGGGCGGGATGTAAATTGCCAACAACCACTCGGGAGAAGTGTATGGTGTTTCCTGAAACATCTAAAAAACAAAGCAACAGAGCCTAGGGCACTTCCACTTATGGTCCTATAGCTTAGGGAAATTAAAATCAAAAAGACACAGCCACCCCAAAGTTTGGGACGCCTCCGTTTACAAGAACCTCGTTTACCGTACAAGTTCAATATCACAGAAAGTGAAAAATGGATAAAGAACTTGTGGTACTTACGTACAATGCAGTATCACTCAGCAATGAAATCTATGTCATCAGGCCCGTAGCAGCATAATGAGTGGATTCAGGTACGATGATTCTAACTGAAATAAGTCACACAGAAAAAGAAACATCATAAGATATCACTAATACACGGAATGTAAACTTGGCTACACAGGAACTGCATTCCAAAACAGAACAGGGTCTCAAATTTAGAAAACCAACTTATGCTTGCTTAAGGGGAAAGGTGAGTTGGGGTGCTGCATAAAACCAGAGATTGAAATGAGCACAGATAAAGTTCCTTAAGTCAAATATGGAATAGACAAGAGCTACTCCTTGCTCAACGAAATGGACTCAACACCGCATATTAAACGCCTAAGAATGTACCTGACTAGTAAGTATCTTAAAACCTATGGATTGCTATGTCTCCGAAAGAGAATCAAGCATGTGTACAGGGGCATAAACGCAGCAGTGATAGGATTGGAGAGGTTCGGTGAGCAAATGAAGACCCTTTGAAGTCATATTGCATGGTACCCATTCCACGGGAATTAACTCTCCAGGTTTAAGGTATTCTTCCTTCAGCTAAAACATGCATGTGGAACCCAAGTATGATCAACCATGTGAACGGGAGACGTGTTCAAATATGTCTCAGTTTTCCTCCCCTGGTACTCGGGTGCAACATTCCAGACGCTTTACTAACACTCTCCCCACTTGGAGAGTCAGTCCCTTTAACCTCCTGTTTGGCCCAGTTTGCAATTTCTGTGGAAGATGAACAGGAATAGCGAGAACCAATGAGAGACTAGCTGGAGGTGTCTGGATGGGCAAATTTAACTCTCATTTCCCACCAGGAAGAGGAATTAACCAAAGGCTCAGCGTGCCGTGCCAGAACCAGATTAGGGCCTGAAGACATCCTGCGGTGTTGCGGCCAGGTCAAAAGAAAGCGAGTTGAAGAAAGGAGCTCAGGGGCACTGTAATTCACAAACCTGCAGAGTTATAAATGACAGCTATCGTCCAAAAATAGACTGAAGTAAGGCTGCCAAGAGGACTTGAAAGCGGGGCAGAATTGCAGGAAACCGATTTCAGGAGGTAGACTGGAATTGCATTGAAAGCATAGGAAAAGAGGCCGAACGTCCACAATGATGCACTTGGCCAAAAAGGGCGTATGCGTTTTTTCCTGAATATATTCAGGAAAAAACGCATACGCCCTTTTTGGCCAACCAAGCAAGCTTGCAAAGGAAATCTGCACTACAATGAAGTCTCACTTCCCCCCGGTCAAAAGGGCCCTCTGAAAAAAGTGTAAAATCCAGAAAGGCAGGACAGGCCATGGAGAACTGGGAGCCTTGTTATGCTGTTGGGCGGGATGTAAATTGCCAACAACCACTCGGGAGAAGTATATGGTGTTTCCTGAAACATCTAAAAAACAAAGCAACAGAGCCTAGGGCACTTCCACTTATGGTCCTATAGCTTAGGTAAATTAAAATCAAAAAGACACAGCCACCCCAAAGTTTGGAACGGCTCTGTTTACAAGAACCTCGTTTACAGTACAAGTTCAACATCGCAGAAAGTGAAAAATGGATAAAGAAGTTGTGGTATTTACTTACAAAGCAATATCACTCAGCAATGAAATCTGTGTCATCAGGCCCTTAGCAGCACAATGAGTGGATTCAGGTATGATGATTCTAACTGAAATAAGTCACACAGAAAAAGAAACATCATAAGATATCAGTAATACACGGAATGTAAACTTGGCTACACAGGAACTGAATTACAGACCAGAACAGGGTCTCAAATTTCGAAAACCAACTTATGCTTGCTTAAGGGGAAAGGTGAGTTGGGGTGCTGCATAAAACCAGAGATTGAAATGAGCACAGATAAAGTTCCTTAAGCCAAATATGGAATAGACAAGAGCTACTCCTTGCTCAACGAAATGGACTCAACACCGCATATTAAACGCCTAAGAATGTACCTGACTAGTAAGTATCTTAAAACCTATGGATTGCTATGTCTCCGAAAGGGAATCAAGCATGTGTACAGGGGCATAAACGCAGCAGTGATAGGATTGGAGAGGTTCGGTGAGCAAATGAAGACCCTTTGAAGTCATATTGCATGGTACCCATTCCACGGGTTTCAACTACCCAGGTTTAAGGTATTCTTCCTTCAGCTAAAACATGCATGTGGAACCTAGAGTATGATCAACCATGTGATCGGGAGACGTGTTCAAATATGTCTCAGTTTTCGTACCCTGGTACTCGGGTGCAACATTCCAGACGCTTTACTAACACTCTCCCGACTTGGAGAGTCAGTGCCTTTAACGTCCTGTTTGGCCCAGTTTGCAATTTCTGCGGAAGATGAACAGGAATAGCGAGAACCAATGAGAGGCTAGCTGGAGGTGTCTGGACGGGCAGATTTAACTCTCATTTCCCACCAGGAAGAGGAAATAACCAAAGGCTCAGTGTGCCGTGCCAGAACCAGATTAGGGCCTGAAGCCATCCTGCGGTGTTGCGGCCAGCTCACAAGAAAGCGAGTTGAAGAAAGGAGCTCAGGGGCACTGTAATTCACAAACCTGCAGAGTTATAAATGACAGCTATCGTCCAAAAATATACTGAAGTAAGGCTGCCAAGAGGACTTGAAAGCGGGGCAGAATTGCAGGAAACCGATTTCAGGAGGTAGACTGGAATTGCTTTGAAAGCATAAGAAAAGAGGCCGAACGTCCACAATGATGCACTTGGCCAAAAAGGGCGTATGCGTTTTTTCCTGAATATATTCAGGAAAAAACGCATACGCCCTTTTTGGCCAACCAAGCAAGCTTGCAAAGGAAATCTGCACTACAATGAAGTCTCACTTCCCCCCGGTCAAAAGGGCCATCTGAAAAAAGTGTAAAATCCAGAAAGGCAGGACAGGCCATGGAGAACTGGGAGCCTTGTTATGCTGAAGTGTGGGATGTAAATTGCCAACAAACACTCGGGAGAAGTGTATGGTGTTTCCTGAAACATCTAAAAAACAAAGCAACAGAGCCTAGGGCACTTCCACTTATGGTCCTATGGCTTAGGGAATTTAAAATCAAAAAGACACAGCCACCCCAAAGTTTGGAACGGCTCTGTTTACAAGAACCTCGTTTACAGTACAAGTTCAACATCGCAGAAAGTGAAAAATGGATAAAAAAGTTGTGGTATTTACTTACAAAGCAATATCACTCAGCAATGAAATCTGTGTCATCAGGCCCTTAGCAGCACAATGAGTGGATTCAGGTATGATGTTTCTAACTGAAATAAGTCACACAGAAAAAGAAACATCATAAGATATCAGTAATACACGGAATGTAAACTTGGCTACACAGGAACTGAATTACAGAACAGAACAGGGTCTCAAATTTAGAAAACCAACTTATGCTTGCTTAAGGGTAAAGGTGAGTTGGGGTGCTGCATAAAACCAGAGATTGAAATGAGCACAGATAAAGTTCCTTAAGTCAAATATGGAATAGACAAGAGCTACTCCTTGCTCAACGAAATGGACTCAACACCGCATATTAAACGCCTAAGAATGTACCTGACTAGTAAGTATCTTAAAACCTATGGATTGCTATGTCTCCGAAAGAGAATCAAGCATGTGTACAGGGGCATAAACGCAGCAGTGATAGGATTGGAGAGGTTCGGTGAGCAAATGAAGACCCTTAGAAGTCATATTGCATGGTACCCATTACACGGGTCTTAACTCTCCAGGTTTAAGGTATTCTTCCTTCAGCTAAAACATGCATGTGGAACCCAAGTATGATCAACCATGTGAACGGGAGACGTGTTCAAATATGTCTCAGTTTTCCTCCCATGGTAGTCGGGTGCAAAATTCCAGACGCTTTACTAACACTCTCCCCACTTGGAGAGTCAGCGCCTTTAACCTCCTGTTTGGCCCAGTTTGCAATTTCTGCGGAAGATGAACAGGAATAGCGAGAACCAATGAGAGGCTAGCTGGAGGTGTCTGGACGGGCAAATTTAACTCTCATTTCCCACCAGGAAGAGGAAATAACCAAAGTCTCAGCGTGCCGTACCGGAACCAGATTAGGGCCTGAAGCCATCCTGCGGTGTTGCGGCCAGCTCAAAAGAAAGCGAGTTGAAGAAAGGAGCTCAGGGGCACTGTAATTCACAAACCTGCAGAGTTATAAATGACAGCTATCGTCCAAAAATAGACTGAAGTAAGGCTGCCAAGAGGACTTGAAAGCGGGGCAGAATTGCAGGAAACCGATTTCAGGAGGTAGACTGGAATTGCATTGAAAGCATAGGAAAAGAGGCAGAACGTCCACAATGATGCACTTGGCCAAAAAGGGCGTATGCGTTTTTTCCTGAATATATTCAGGAAAACACGCATACGCCCTTTTTGGCCAACCAAGCAAGCTTGCAAAGGAAATCTGCACTACAATGAAGTCTCACTTCCCCCCGGTCAAAAGGGCCATCTGAAAAAAGTGTAAAATCCAGAAAGGCAGGACAGGCCATGGAGAACTGGGAGCCTTGTTATGCTGATGGGCGGGATGTAAATTGCCAACAACCACTCGGGAGAAGGGTATAGTGTTTCCTGAAACATCTAAAAAACAAAGCAACAGAGCCTAGGGCACTTCCACTTATGGTCCTATAGCTTAGGGAAATTAAATCAAAAAGACACAGCCACCCCAAAGTTTGGGACGCCTCCGTTTACAAGAACCTCGTTTACCGTACAAGTTCAATATCACAGAAAGTGAAAAATGGATAAAGAACTTGTGGTACTTACGTACAATGCAGTATCACTCAGCAATGAAATCTATGTCATCAGGCCCGTAGCAGCATAATGAGTGGATTCAGGTACGATGATTCTAACTGAAATAAGTCACACAGAAAAAGAAACATCATAAGATATCACTAATATACGGAATGTAAACTTGGCTACACAGGAACTGCATTCCAAAACAGAACAGGGTCTCAAATTTAGAAAACCAACTTATGCTTGCTTAAGGTGAAAGGTGAGTTGGGGTGCTGCATAAAACCAGAGATTGAAATGAGCACAGATAAAGTTCCTTAAGCCAAATATGGAATAGACAAGAGCTACTCCTTGCTCAACGAAATGGACTCAACACCGCATATTAAACGGCTAAGAATGTACCTGACTAGTAAGTATCTTAAAACCTATGGATTGCTATGTCTCCGAAAGAGAATCAAGCATGTGTACAGGGGCATAAACGCAGCAGTGATAGGATTGGAGAGGTTCGGTGAGCAAATGAAGACCCTTTGAAGTCATATTGCATGGTACCCATTCCACGGGTTTCAACTATCCATGTTTAAGGTATTCTTCCTTCATCTAAAACATGCATGTGGAACCTAGAGTATGATCAACCATGTGATCGGGAGACGTGTTCAAATATGTCTCAGTTTTCGTACCCTGGTACTCGGGTGCAACATTCCAGATGCTTTACTAACACTCTCCCCACTTGGAGAGTCAGTCCCTTTAACTTCCTGTTTGGCCCAGTTTGCAATTTCTGTGGAAGATGAACAGGAATAGCGAGAACCAATGAAAGACTAGCTGGAGGTGTCTGGATGGGCAAATTTAACTCTCATTTCCCACCAGGAAGAGGAATTAACCAAAGGCTCAGCGTGCCGTGCCAGAACCAGATTAGGGCCTGAAGACATCCTGCGGTGTTGCGGCCAGGTCACAAGAAAGTGTGTTGAAGAAAGGAGCTCAGGGGCACTGTAATTCACAAACCTGCAGAGTTATAAATGACAGCTATCGTCCAAAAATATACTGAAGTAAGGCTGCCAAGAGGACTTGAAAGCGGGGCAGAATTGCAGGAAACCGATTTCAGGAGGTAGACTGGAATTGCATTGAAAGCATAGGAAAAGAGGCAGAACGTCCACAATGATGCACTTGGCCAAAAAGGGCGTATGCGTTTTTTCCTGAATATATTCAGGAAAAAACGCATACGCCCTTTTTGGCCAACCAAGCAAGCTTGCAAAGGAAATCTGCACTACAATGAAGTCTCACTTCCCCCCGGTCAAAAGGGCCATCTGAAAAAAGTGTAAAATCCAGAAAGGCAGGACAGGCCATGGAGAACTGGGAGCCTTGTTATGCTGATGGGCGGGATGTAAATTGCCAACAGACACTCAGGAGAAGTGTATGGTGTTTCTTGAAACATCTAAAAAACAAAGCAACAGAGCCTAGGGCACTTCCGCTTATGGTCCTATAGCTTAGGGAAATTAAAATCAAAAAGACACAGCCACCCCAAAGTTTGGGACGCCTCCGTTTACAAGAACCTCGTTTACCGTACAAGTTCAATATCACAGAAAGTGAAAAATGGATAAAGAACTTGTGGTACTTACGTACAATGCAGTATCACTCAGCAATGAAATCTGTGTCATCAGGCCCTTAGCAGCACAATGAGTGGATTCAGGTATGATGATTCTAACTGAAATAAGTCACACAGAAAAAGAAACATCATAAGATATCAGTAATACACGGAATGGAAACTTGGCTACACAGGAACTGAATTACAGAACAGAACAGGGTCTCAAATTTAGAAAAACAACTTATGCTTGCTTAAGGGGAAAGGTGAGTTGGGGTGCTGCATAAAACCAGAGATTGAAATGAGCACAGATAAAGTTCCTTAAGCCAAATATGGAATAGACAAGAGCTACTCCTTTGTCAATGAAATGGACTCAACACCGCATATTAAACGCCTAAGAATGTACCTGACTTGTAAGTATCTTAAAACCTATGGATTGCTATGTCTCCAAAAGAGAATCAAGCATGTGTACAGGGGCATAAACTCAGCAGTGATAGGATTGGAGAGGTTCGGTGAGCAAATGAAGACCCTTTGAAGTCATATTGCATGGTACCCATTCCACGGGTTTCAACTACCCAGGTTTAAGGTATTCTTCCTTCAGCTAAAACATGCATGTGGAACCTAGAGTATGATCAACCATATGATCGGGAAACGTGTTCAAATATGTCTCAGTTTTCGTACCCTGGTACTCGGGTGCAACATTCCAGACGCTTTACTAACACTCTCCCGACTTGGAGAGTCAGTCCCTTTAACCTCCTGTTTGGCCCAGTTTGCAATTTCTGCGGAAGATGAACAGGAATAGCGAGAACCAATGGAGACTAGCTGGAGGTGTCTGGACGGACAAATTTAACTCTCATTTCCTACCAGGAAGAGGAATTAACCAAAGGCTCAGCGTGCCATGCCAGAACCAGATTAGGGCCTGAAGCCATCCTGCGGTGTTGCGGCCAGCTCAAAAGAAAGCGAGTTGAAGAAAGGAGCTCAGGGGCACTGTAATTCACAAACCTGCAGTGTTATAAATGACAGCTATCGTCCAAAAATAGACTGAAGTAAGGCTGCCAAGAGGACTTGAAAGCGGGGCAGAATTGCAGGAAACCGATTTCAGGAGGTAGACTGGAATTGCATTGAAAGCATAGGAAAAGAGGCAGAACGTCCACAATGATGCACTTGGCCAAAAAGGGCGTATGCGTTTTTTCCTGAATATATTCAGGAAAAAACGCATACGCCCTTTTTGGCCAACCAAGCAAGCTTGCAAAGGAAATCTGCACTACAATGAAGTCTCACTTCCCCCCGGTCAAAAGGGCCATCTGAAAAAAGTGTAAAATCCAGAAAGGCAGGACAGGCCATGGAGAACTGGGAGCCTTGTTATGCTGATGGGCGGGATGTCAATTGCCAACAGACACTCGGGAGAAGTGTATGGTGTTTCCTGAAACATCTAAAAAACAAAGCAACAGAGCCTAGGGCACTTCCACTTATGGTCCTATAGATTAGGGAAATTAAAATCAAAAAGACACAGCCACCCTAAAGTTTGGAACGGCTCTGTTTACAAGAACCTCGTTTACAGTACAAGTTCAACATCGCAGAAAGTGAAAAATGGATAAAAAAGTTGTGGTATTTACTTACAAAGCAATATCACTCAGCAATGAAATCTGTGTCACAAGGCCCTTAGCAGCACAATGAGTGGATTCAGGTATGATGATTCTAACTGAAATAAGTCACACAGAAAAAGAAACATCATAAGATATCAGTAATACACGGAATGTAAACTTGGCTACACAGGAACTGAATTACAGTGCAGAACAGGGTCTCAAATTTGGAAAACCAACTTATGCTTGCTTAAGGGGAAAGGTGAGTTGGGGTGCTGCATAAAACCAGAGATTGAAATGAGCACAGATAAAGTTCCTTAAGCCAAATATGGAATAGACAAGAGCTACTCCTTGCTCAACGAAATGGACTCAACACCGCATATTAAACGCCTAAGAATGTACCTGACTAGTAAGTATCTTAAAACCTATGGATTGCTATGTCTCCGAAAGAGAATCAAGCATGTGTACAGGGGCATAAACGCAGCAGTGATAGGATTGGAGAGGTTCGGTGAGCAAATGAAGACCCTTTGAAGTCATATTGCATGGTACCCATTCCACGGGTCTTAACTCTCCAGGTTTAAGGTATTCTTCCTTCAGCTAAAACATGCATGTGGAACCCAAGTATGATCAACCATGTGAACGGGAGACGTGTTCAAATATGTCTCAGTTTTCCTCCCCTGGTACTCGGGTGCAACATTCCAGACGCTTTACTAACACTCTCCCCACTTGGAGAGTCAGTCCCTTTAACCTCCTGTTTGGCCCAGTTTGCAATTTCTGTGGAAGATGAACAGGAATAGCGAGAACCAATGAGAGACTAGCTGGAGGTGTCTGGATGGGCAAATTTAACTCTCATTTCCCACCAGGAAGAGGAATTAACCAAAGGCTCAGCGTGCCGTGCCAGAACCAGATTAGTGCCTGAAGACATCCTGCGGTGTTGCGGCCAGGTCACAAGAAAGCGAGTTGAAGAAAGGAGCTCAGGGGCACTGTAATTCACAAACCTGCAGAGTTATAAATGACAGCTATCGTCCAAAAATAGACTGAAGTAAGGCTGCCAAGAGGACTTGAAAGCGGGGCAGAATTGCAGGAAACCGATTTCAGGAGGTAGACTGGAATTGCATTGAAAGCATAGGAAAAGAGGCCGAACGTCCACAATGATGCACTTGGCCAAAAAGGGCGTATGCGTTTTTTCCTGAATATATTCAGGAAAAAACGCATACGCCCTTTTTGGCCAACCAAGCAAGCTTGCAAAGGAAATCTGCACTACAATGAAGTCTCACTTCTCCCCGGTCAAAAGGGCCATCTGAAAAAAGTGTAAAATCCAGAAAGGCAGGACAGGCCATGGAGAACTGGGAGCCTTGTTATGCTGATGGGCGGGATGTAAATTGCCAACAGCCACTCGGGAGAAGTGTATGGTGTTTCCTGAAACATCTAAAAAACAAAGCAACAGAACCTAGGGCACTTCCACTTATGGTCCTATAGCTTAGGGAAATTAAAATCAAAAAGACACAGCCACCCCAAAGTTTGGAATGGCTCTGTTTACAAGAACCTCGTTTACAGTACAAGTTCAACATCGCAGAAAGTGAAAAATGGATAAAGAAGTTGTGGTATTTACTTACAAAGCAATATCACTCAGCAATGAAATCTGTGTCATCAGGCCCTTAGCAGCACAATGAGTGGATTCAGGTATGATGATTCTAACTGAAATAAGTAACACAGAAAAAGAAACATCATAAGATATCAGTAATACACGGAATGTAAACTTGGCTACACAGGAACTGAATTACAGAACAGAACAGGGTCTCAAATTTCGAAAACCAACTTATGCTTGCTTAAGGGGAAAGGTGAGTTGGGGTGCTGCATAAAACCAGAGATTGAAATGAGCACAGATAAAGTTCCTTAAGCCAAATATGGAATAGACAAGAGCTACTCCTTGCTCAACGAAATGGACTCAACACCGCATATTAAACGCCTAAGAATGTACCTGACTAGTAAGTATCTTAAAACCTATGGATTGCTATGTCTCCGAAAGAGAATCAAGCATGTGTACAGGGGCATAAACGCAGCAGTGATAGGATTGGAGAGGTTCGGTGAGCAAATGAAGACCCTTTGAAGTCATATTGCATGGTACCCATTCCACGGGTTTCAACTACCCAGGTTTAAGGTATTCTTCCTTCAGCTAAAACATGCATGTGGAACCCAAGTATGATCAACCATGTGAACGGGAGACGTGTTCAAATATGTCTCAGTTGTCCTCCCCTGGTACTCGGGTGCAACATTCCAGACGCTTTACTAATACTCTCCCCACTTGGAAAGTCAGCGCCTTTAACCTCCTGTTTGGCCCAGTTTGCAATTTCTGCGGAAGATGAACAGGAATAGCGAGAACCAATGAGAGGCTAGCTGGAGGTGTCTGGACGGGCAAATTTAACTCTCATTTCCCACCAGGAAGAGGAAATAACCAAAGGCTCAGTGTGCCGTGCCGGAACCAGATTAGGGCCTGAAGATATCCTGCGGTGTTGCGGCCAGCTCAAAAGAAAGCGAGTTGAAAGAAGCAGCTCAGGGGCACTGTAATTCACAAACCTGCAGAGTTATAAATGACAGCTATCATCCAAAAATAGACTGAAGTAAGGCTGCCAAGAGGACTTGAATGCGGGGCAGAATTGCAGGAAACCGATTTCAGGAGGTAGACTGGAATTGCATTGAAAGCATAGGAAAAGAGGCAGAACGTCCACAATGATGCACTTGGCCAATAAGGGCGTATGCGTATTTTCCTGAATATATTCAGGAAAAAACGCATACGCACTTTTTGGCCAACCAAGCAAGCTTGCAAAGGAAATCTGCACTACAATGAAGTCTCACTTCCCCCCGGTCAAAAGGGCCATCTGAAAAAAGTGTAAAATCCAGAAAGGCAGGAAAGGCCATGGAGAACTGGGAGCCTTGTTATGCTGATGGGCGGGATGTAAATTGCCAACAACCACTCGGGAGAAGTGTATGGTGTTTCCTGAAACATCTAAAAAACAAAGCAACAGAGCCTAGGGCACTTCCACTTATGGTCCTATAGCTTAGGGAAATTAAAATAAAAAAGACACAGCCACCCCAAAGTTTGGGACGCCTCTGTTTACAAGAACCTCGTTTACAGTAGAAGTTCAACATCGCAGAAAGTGAAAAATGTATAAAGAACTTGTGGTATTTACTTACAAATCAATATCACTCAGCAATGAAATCTGTGTCATCAGGCCCTTAGCAGCACAATGAGTGGATTCAGGTATGATGATTCTAACTGAAATAAGTCACACAGAAAAAGAAACATCATAAGATATCAGTAATACACGGAATGGAAACTTGGCTACACAGGAACTGAATTACAGAACAGAACAGGGTCTCAAATTTAGAAAAACAACTTATGCTTGCTTAAGGGTAAAGGTGAGTTGGGGTGCTGCATAAAACCAGAGATTGAAATGAGCACAGATAAAGTTCCTTAAGACAAATATGGAATAGACAAGAGCTACTCCTTGCTCAACGAAATGGACTCAACACCGCATATTAAACGCCTAAGAATGTACCTGACTTGTAAGTATCTTAAAACCTATGGATTGCTATGTCTCCAAAAAAGAATCAAGCGTGTGTACAGGGGCATAAACGAAGCAGTGATAGGATTGGAGAGGTTCGGTGAGCAAATGAAGACCCTTTGAAGTCATATTGCATGGTACCCATTCCACGGGTTTCAACTACCCAGGTTTTAGGTATTCTTCCTTCAGCTAAAACATGCATGTGGAACCCAAGTATGATCAACCATGTGAACGGGAGACGTGTTCAAATATGTCTCAGTTTTCCTCCCCTGGTACTCGGGTGCAACATTCCAGACGCTTTACTAACACTCTCCCCACTTGGAGAGTCAGCGCCTTTAACCTCCTGTTTGGCCCAGTTTGCAATTTCTGCGGAAGATGAACAGGAATAGCGAGAACCAATGAGAGGCTAGCTGGAGGTGTCTGGACGGGCAAATTTAACTCTCATTTCCCACCAGGAAGAGGAAATAACCAAAGGCTCAGTGTGCCGTGCCAGAACCAGATTAGGGCCTGAAGCCATCCTGCGGTGTTGCGGCCAGCTCACAAGAAAGCGAGTTGAAGAAAGGAGCTCAGGGGCACTGTAATTCACAAACCTGCAGAGTTATAAATGACAGCTATCGTCCAAAAATATACTGAAGTAAGGCTGCCAAGAGGACTTGAAAGCGGGGCAGAATTGCAGGAAACCGATTTCAGGAGGTAGACTGGAATTGCATTGAAAGCATAGGAAAAGAGGCAGAACGTCCACAATGATGCACTTGGCCAAAAAGGGCGTATGCGTTTTTTCCTGAATATATTCAGGAAAAAACGCATACGCCCTTTTTGGCCAACCAAGCAAGCTTGCAAAGGAAATCTGCACTACAATGAAGTCTCACTTCCCCCCGGTCAAAAGGGCCATCTGAAAAAAGTGTAAAATCCAGAAAGGCAGGACAGGCCATGGAGAACTGGGAGCCTTGTTATGCTGAAGTGTGGGATGTAAATTGCCAACAAACACTCGGGAGAAGTGTATGGTGTTTCCTGAAACATCTAAAAAACAAAGCAACAGAGCCTAGGGCACTTCCGCTTATGGTCCTATAGCTTAGGGAAATTAAAATCAAAAAGACACAGCCACCCCAAAGTTTGGGACGCCTCCGTTTACAAGAACCTCGTTTACCGTACAAGTTCAATATCACAGAAAGTGAAAAATGGATAAAGAACTTGTGGTACTTACGTACAATGCAGTATCACTCAGCAATGAAATCTATGTCATCAGGCCCGTAGCAGCATAATGAGTGGATTCAGGTACGATGATTCTAACTGAAATAAGTCACACAGAAAAAGAAACATCATAAGATATCACTAATACACGGAATGTAAACTTGGCTACACAGGAACTGCATTCCAAAACAGAACAGGGTCTCAAATTTAGAAAACCAACTTATGCTTGCTTAAGGTGAAAGGTGAGTTGGGGTGCTGCATAAAACCAGAGATTGAAATGAGCACAGATAAAGTTCCTTAAGCCAAATATGGAATAGACAAGAGCTACTCCTTGCTCAACGAAATGGACTCAACACCGCATATTAAACGCCTAAGAATGTACCTGACTAGTAAGTATCTTAAAACCTATGGATTGCTATGTCTCCGAAAGAGAATCAAGCATGTGTACAGGGGCATAAACGCAGCAGTGATAGGATTGGAGAGGTTCGGTGAGCAAATGAAGACCCTTTGAAGTCATATTGCATGGTACCCATTCCACGGGTTTCAAATACCCAGGTTTAAGGTATTCTTCCTTCAGCTAAAACATGCATGTGGAACCTAGAGTATGATCAACCATGTGATCGGGAGACGTGTTCAAATATGTCTCAGTTTTCCTCCCCTGGTACTCGGGTGCAACATTCCAGACGCTTTACTAACACTCTCCCCACTTGGAGAGTCAGCGCCTTTAACCTCCTGTTTGGCCCAGTTTGCAATTTCTGCGGAAGATGAACAGGAATAGCGAGAACCAATGAGAGACTAGCTGGAGGTGTCTGGACGGGCAAATTTAACTCTCATTTCCCACCAGGAAGAGGAAATAACCAAAGGCTCAGCGTGCCGGGCCGGAACCAGATTAGGGCCTGAAGCCATCCTGCGGTGTTGTGGCCAGGTCACAAGAAAGCGAGTTGAAGAAAGGAGCTCAGGGGCACTGCAATTCACAAAACTGCAGAGTTATAAATGACAGCTATCGTCCAAAAATAGACTGAAGTAAGGCTGCCAAGAGGACTTGAAAGCGGGGCAGAATTGCAGGAAACCGATTTCAGGAGGTAGACTGGAATTGCATTGAAAGCATAGGAAAAGAGGCAGAACGTCCACAATGATGCACTTGGCCAAAAAGGGCGTATGCGTTTTTTCCTGAATATATTCAGGAAAAAACGCATACGCCCTTTTTGGCCAACCAAGCAAGCTTGCAAAGGAAATCTGCACTACAATGAAGTCTCACTTCCCCCCGGTCAAAAGGGCCATCTGAAAAAAGTGTAAAATCCAGAAAGGCAGGACAGGCCATGGAGAACTGGGAGCCTTGTTATGCTGATGGGCGGGATGTAAATTGCCAACAGACACTCAGGAGAAGTGTATGGTGTTTCCTGAAACATCTAAAAAACAAAGCAACAGAGCCTAGGGCACTTCCGCTTATGGTCCTATAGCTTAGGGAAATTAAAATCAAAAAGACACAGCCACCCCAAAGTTTGGGACGCCTCCGTTTACAAGAACCTCGTTTACCGTACAAGTTCAATATCACAGAAAGTGAAAAATGGATAAAGAACTTGTGGTACTTACGTACAATGCAGTATCACTCAGCAATGAAATCTATGTCATCAGGCCCGTAGCATCATAATGAGTGGATTCAGGTACGATGATTCTAACTGAAATAAGTCACACAGAAAAAGAAACATCATAAGATATCACTAATACACGGAATGTAAACTTGGCTACACAGGAACTGCATTCCAAAACAGAACAGGGTCTCAAATTTAGAAAACCAACTTATGCTTGCTTAAGGTGAAAGGTGAGTTGGGGTGCTGCATAAAACCAGAGATTGAAATGAGCACAGATAAAGTTCCTTAAGCCAAATATGGAATAGACAAGAGCTACTCCTTGCTCAACGAAATGGACACAAAACCCCATATTAAACGCCTAAGAATGCACCTGACTAGTAAGTATCTTAAAACCTATGGATTGCTATGTCTCCGAAAGAGAATCAAGCATTTGTACAGGGGCATAAACGCAGCAGTGATAGGATTGGAGAGGTTCGGTGAGCAAATGAAGACCCTTTGAAGTCATATTGCATGGTACCCATTCCACGGGTTTCAACTACCCAGGTTTTAGGTATTCTTCCTTCAGCTAAAACATGCATGTGGAACCCAAGTATGATCAACCATGTGAACGAGAGACGTGTTCAAATATGTCTCAGTTTTCCTCCCCTGGTACTCGGGTGCAACATTCCAGACGCTTTACTAACACTCTCCCCACTTGGAGAGTCAGCGCCTTTAACCTCCTGTTTGGCCCAGTTTGCAATTTCTGCGGAAGATGAACAGAAATAGCGAGAACCAATGAGAGATTAGCTGGAGGTGTCTGGACGGGCAAATTTAACTCTCATTTCCCACCAGGAAGAGGAAATAACCAAAGGCTCAGCGTGCCGGGCCGGAACCAGATTAGGGCCTGAAGCCATCCTGTGGTGTTGTGGCCAGGTCACAAGAAAGCGAGTTGAAGAAAGGAGCTCTGGGGCACTGCAATTCAGAAAACTGCAGAGTTATAAATGACAGCTATCGTCCAAAAATAGACTGAAGTAAGGCTGCCAAGAGGACTTGAAAGCGGGGCAGAATTGCAGGAAACCGATTTCAGGAGGTAGACTGGAATTGCATTGAAAGCATAGGAAAAGAGGCAGAACGTCCACAATGATGCACTTGGCCAAAAAGGGCGTATGCGTTTTTTCCTGAATATATTCAGGAAAAAACGCATACGCCCTTTTTGGCCAACCAAGCAAGCTTGCAAAGGAAATCTGCACTACAATGAAGTCTCACTTCCACCCGGTCAAAAGGGCCATCTGAAAAAAGTGTAAAATCCATACAGGCACGACAGGCCATGGAGAACTGGGAGCCTTCTTATGCTGATGGGCGGGATGTAAATTGCCAACAGACACTCAGGAGAAGTGTATGGTGTTTCCTGAAACATCTAAAAAACAAAGCAACCGAGCCTAGGGCACTTCCGCTTATGGTCCTATAGCTTAGGGAAATTAAAATCAAAAAGACACAGCCACCCCAAAGTTTGGGACGCCTCCGTTTACAAGAACCTCGTTTACCGTACAAGTTCAATATCACAGAAAGTGAAAAATGGATAAAGAACTTGTGGTACTTACGTACAATGCAGTATCACTCAGCAATGAAATCTATGTCATCAGGCCCGTAGCAGCATAATGAGTGGATTCAGGTATGATGATTCTAACTGAAATAAGTCACAGAGAAAAAGAAACATCATAAGATATCAGTAATACACGGAATGTAAAGTTGGTTACACAGGAACTGCATTCCAAAACAGAACAGGGTCTCAAATTTAGAAAACCAACTTATGCTTGCTTAAGGTGAAAGGTGAGTTGGGGTGCTGCATAAAACCAGAGATTGAAATGAGCACAGATAAAGTTCCTTAAGCCAAATATGGAATAGACAAGAGCTACTCCTTGCTCAACGAAATGGACTCAAAACCCCATATTAAACGCCTAAGAATGTACCTGACTAGTAAGTATCTTAAAACCTATGTATTGCTATGTCTCCAAAAGAGAATCAAGCATGTGTACAGGGGCATAAACGCAGCAGTGATAGGATTGGAGAGGTTCGGTGAGCAAATGAAGACCCTTTGAAGTCATATTGCATGGTACCCATTACACGGGTCTTAACTCTCCAGGTTTAAGGTATTCTTCCTTCAGCTAAAACATGCATGTGGAACCCAGAGTATGATCAACCATGTGAACGGGAGACGTGTTCAAATATGTCTCAGTTTTCCTCCCCTGGTACTCAGGTGCAACATTCCAGACGCTTTACTAACACTCTCCCCACTTGGAGAGTCAGTCCCTTTAACCTCCTGTTTGGCCCAGTTTGCAATTTCTGCGGAAGATGAACAGGAATAGCGAGAACCAATGAGAGACTAGCTGGAGGTGTCTGGACGGGCAAATTTAACTCTCATTTCCCACCAGGAAGAGGAATTAACCAAAGGCTCAGCGTGCCGTGCCGGAACCAGATTAGGGCCTGAAGCCATCCTGCGGTGTTGCGGCCAGGTCACAAGAATGCAAGTTGAAGAAAGGAGCTCAGGGGCACTGTAATTCACAAACCTGCAGAGTTATAAATGACAGCTATCGTCCAAAAATAGACTGAAGTATGGCTGCCAAGAGGACTTGAAAGCGGGGCAGAATTGCAGGAAACCGATTTCAGGAGGTAGACTGGAATTGCATTGAAAGCATAGGAAAAGAGGCAGAACGTCCACAATGATGCACTTGGCCAAAAAGGGCGTATGTGTTGTTTCCTGAATATATTCAGGAAAAAACGCATACGCCCTTTTTGGCCAACCAAGCAAGCTTGCAAAGGAAATCTGCACTACAATGAAGTCTCACTTCCCCCCGGTCAAAAGGGCCATCTGAAAAAAGTGTAAAATCCAGAAAGGCAGGACAGGCCATGGAGAACTGGGAGCCTTGTTATGCTGATGGGCGGGATGTAAATTGCCAACAACCACTCGGGAGAAGTGTATGGTGTTTCCTGAAACATCTAAAAAACAAAGCAACAGAGCCTAGAGCACTTCCACTTATGGTCCTATAGCTTAGGGAAATTAAAATCAAAAAGACACAGCCACCCCAAAGTTTGGAACGGCTCTGTTTACAAGAACCTCGTTTACAGTACAAGTTCAACATCGCAGAAAGTGAAAAATGGATAAAGAAGTTGTGGTATTTACTTACAAAGCAATATCACTCAGCAATGAAATCTGTGTCATCAGGCCCTTAGCAGCACAATGAGTGGATTCAGGTATGATGATTCTAACTGAAATAAGTCACAGAGAAAAAGAAACATCATAAGATATCAGTAATACACGGAATGTAAACTTGGCTACACAGGAACTGAATTACAGAACAGAACAGGGTCTCAAATTTAGAAAACCAACTTATGCTTGCTTAAGGGGAAAGGTGAGTTGGGGTGCTGCATAAAACCAGAGATTGAAATGAGCACAGATAAAGTTCCTTAAGCCAAATATGGAATAGACAAGAGCTACTCCTTGCTCAACGAAATGGACTCAAAACCTCATATTAAACGCCTAAGAATGTACCTGACTAGTAAGTATCTTAAAACCTATGGATTGCTATGTCTCCAAAAGAGAATCAAGCGTGTGTACAGGGGCATAAACGCAGCAGTGATAGGATTGGAGAGGTTCGGTGAGCAAATGAAGACCCTTTGAAGTCATATTGCATGGTACCCATTCCACGGGTCTCAACTCTCCAGGTTTAAGGTATTCTTCCTTCAGCTAAAACATGCATGTGGAACCCAGAGTATGATCAACCATGTGAACGGGAGACGTGTTCAAATATGTCTCAGTTTTCCTCCCCTGGTACTCGGGTGCAACATTCCAGACGCGTTACTAACACTCTCCCGACTTGGAGAGTCAGTCCCTTTAACCTCCTGTTTGGCACAGTTTGCAATTTCTGCAGAAGATGAACAGGAATAGCGAGAACCAATGAGAGGCTAGCTGGAGGTGTCTGGACGGGCAAATTTAACTCTCATTTCCCACCAGGAAGAGGAATTAACCAAAGGCTCAGCATGCCGGGCCGGAACCAGATTAGGGCCTGAAGCCATCCTGCGGTGTTGCGGCCAGGTCACAAGAAAGCAAGTTGAAGAAAGGAGCTCAGGGGCACTGTAATTCACAAACCTGCAGAGTTATAAATGACAGCTATCGTCCAAAAATAGACTGAAGTAAGGCTGCCAAGAGGACTTGAAAGCGGGGCAGAATTGCAGGAAACCGATTTCAGGAGGTAGACTGGAATTGCATTGAAAGCATAGGAAAAGAGGCAGAACGTCCACAATGATGCACTTGGCCAAAAAGGGCGTATGCGTTTTTTCCTGAATATATTCAGGAAAAAACGCATACGCCCTTTTTGGCCAACCAAGCAAGCTTGCAAAGGAAATCTGCACTACAATGAAGTCTCACTTCCCCCCGGTCAAAAGGGCCATCTGAAAAAAGTGTAAAATCCAGAAAGGCAGGACAGGCCATGGAGAACTGGGAGCCTTGTTATGCTGATGGGCGGGATGTCAATTGCCAACAGACACTCGGGAGAAGTGTATGGTGTTTCCTGAAACATCTAAAAAACAAAGCAACAGAGCCTAGGGCACTTCCACTTATGGTCCTATAGCTTAGGGAAATTAAAATCAAAAAGACACAGCCACCCTAAAGTTTGGAACGGCCCTGTTTACAAGAACCTCGTTTACAGTACAAGTTCAACATCGCAGAAAGTGAAAAATGGATAAAAAAGTTGTGGTATTTACTTACAAAGCAATATAACTCAGCAATGAAATCTGTGTCACAAGGCCCTTAGCAGCACAATGAGTGGATTCAGGTATGATGATTCTAACTGAAATAAGTCACACAGAAAAAGAAACATCATAAGATATCAGTAATACACGGAATGTAAACTTGGCTACACAGGAACTGAATTACAGTGCAGAACAGGGTCTCAAATTTGGAAAACCAACTTATGCTTGCTTAAGGGGAAAGGTGAGTTGGGGTGCTGCATAAAACCAGAGATTGAAATGAGCACAGATAAAGTTCCTTAAGCCAAATATGGAATAGACAAGAGCTACTCCTTGCTCAACGAAATGGACTCAACACCGCATATTAAACGCCTAAGAATGTACCTGACTAGTAAGTATCTTAAAACCTATGGATTGCTATGTCTCCGAAAGAGAATCAAGCATGTGTACAGGGGCATAAACGCAGCAGTGATAGGATTGGAGAGGTTCGGTGAGCAAATGAAGACCCTTTGAAGTCATATTGCATGGTACCCATTCCACGGGTCTTAACTCTCCAGGTTTAAGGTATTCTTCCTTCAGCTAAAACATGCATGTGGAACCCAAGTATGATCAACCATGTGAACGGGAGACGTGTTCAAATATGTCTCAGTTTTCCTCCCCTGGTACTCGGGTGCAACATTCCAGACGCTTTACTAACACTCTCCCCACTTGGAGAGTCAGTCCCTTTAACCTCCTGTTTGGCCCAGTTTGCAATTTCTGTGGAAGATGAACAGGAATAGCGAGAACCAATGAGAGACTAGCTGGAGGTGTCTGGACGGGCAAATTTAACTCTCATTTCCCACCAGGAAGAGGAAATAACCAAAGGCTCAGCGTGCCGTGCCGGAACCAGATTAGGGCCTGAAGCCATCCTGCGGTGTTGCGGCCAGGTCACAAGAAAGCGAGTTGAAGAAAGGAGCTCAGGGGCACTGTAATTCACAAACCAGCAGAGTTATAAATGACAGCTATCGTCCAAAAATAGACGGAAGTAAGGCTGCCAAGAGGACTTGAAAGCGGGGCAGAATTGCAGGAAACCGATTTCAGGAGGTAGACTGGAATTGCATTGAAAGCATAGGAAAAGAGGCAGAACGTCCACAATGATGCACTTGGCCAAAAACGGCGTATGCGTTTTTTCCTGAATATATTCAGGAAAAAACGCATACGCCCTTTTTGGCCAACCAAGCAAGCTTGCAAAGGAAATCTGCACTACAATGAAGTCTCACTTCCCCCCGGTCAAAAGGGCCATCTGAAAAAAGTGTAAAATCCAGAAAGGCAGGACAGGCCATGGAGAACTGGGAGCCTTGTTATGCTGGTGGGTGGGATGTAAATTGCCAACAACCACTCGGGAGAAGTGTATGGTGTTTCCTGAAACATCTAAAAAACAAAGCAACAGAACCTAGGGCACTTCCACTTATGGTCCTATAGCTTAGGGAAATTAAAATCAAAAAGACACAGCCACTCCAAAGTTTGGAACGGCTCTGTTTACAAGAACCTCGTTTACAGTACAAGTTCAACATCGCAGAAAGTGAAAAATGGATAAAGAAGTTGTGGTATTTACTTACAAAGCAATATCACTCAGCAATGAAATCTGTGTCACAAGGCCCTTAGCAGCACAATGAGTGGATTCAGGTATGATGATTCTAACTGAAATAAGTCACACAGAAAAAGAAACATCATAAGATATCACTAATACACGGAATGTAAACTTGGCTACACAGGAACTGCATTCCAAAACAGAACAGGGTCTCAAATTTAGAAAACCAACTTATGCTTGCTTAAGGGGAAAGGTGAGTTGGGGTGCTGCATAAAACCAGAGATTGAAATGAGCACAGATAAAGTTCCTTAAGCCAAATATGGAATAGACAAGAGCTACTCCTTGCTCAACGAAATGGACCCAAAACCCCATATTAAACGCCTAAGAATGTACCTGTCTAGTAAGTATCTTAAAACCTATGGATTTCTATGTCTCCAAAAGAGAATCAAGCGTGTGTACAGGGGCATAAACGCAGCAGTGATAGGATTGGAGAGGTTCGGTGAGCAAATGAAGACCCTTTGAAGTCATATTGCATGGTACCCATTACACGGGTCTCAACTCTCCAGGTTTAAGGTATTCTTCCTTCAGCTAAAACATGCATGTGGAACCCAGAGTATGATCAACCATGTGAACGGGAGACGTGTTCAAATATGTCTCAGTTTTCCTCCCCTGGTACTCGGGTGCAACATTCCAGACGCTTTACTAACACTCTCCCGACTTGGAGAGTCAGCACCTTTAACTTCCTGTTTGGCCCAGTTTGCAATTTCTGCAGAAGATGAACAGGAATAGCGAGAACCAATGAGAGGCTAGCTGGAGGTGTCTGGACGGGCAAATTTAACTCTCATTTCCCACCAGGAAGAGGAATTAACCAAAGGCTCAGCGTGCCGTGCCAGAACCAGATTAGGGCCTGAAGCCATCCTGCGGTGTTGCGGCCAGGTCACAAGAAAGCGAGGTGAAGAAAGGAGCTCAGGGGCACTGTAATTCACAAACCTGCAGAGTTATAAATGACAGCTATCGTCCAAAAATAGACTGAAGTAAGGCTGCCAAGAGGACTTGAAAGCGGGGCAGAATTGCAGGAAACCGATTTCAGGAGGTAGACTGGAATTGCATTGAAAGCATAGGAAAAGAGGCAGAACGTCCACAATGATGCACTTGGCCAAAAAGGGCGTATGCGTTTTTTCCTGAATATATTCAGGAAAAAACGCATACGCCCTTTTTGGCCAACCAAGCAAGCTTGCAAATGAAATCTGCACTACAATGAAGTCTCACTTCCCCCCGGTCAAAAGGGCCATCTGAAAAAAGTGTAAAATCCAGAAAGGCAGGACAGGCCATGGAGAACTGGGAGCCTTGTTATGCTGATGGGCGGGATGTAAATTGCCAAGAACCACTTGGGAGAAGTGTATGGTGTTTCCTGAAACAACTAAAAAACAAAGCAACAGAACCTAGGGCACTTCCACTTATGGTCCTATAGCTTAGGGAAATTAAAATGAAAAAGACACAGCCACCCCAAAGTTTGGAACGGCTCTGTTTACAAGAACCTCGTTTACAGTACAAGTTCAACATCGCAGAAAGTGAAAAATGGATAAAGAAGTTGTGGTATTTACTTACAAAGCAATATCACTCAGCAATGAAATCTGTGTCATCAGGCCCTTAGCAGCACAATGAGTGGATTCAGGTATGATGATTCTAACTGAAATAAGTCACACAGAAAAAGAAACATCATAAGATATCACTAATACACGGAATGTAAACTTGGCTACACAGGAACTGCATTCCAAAACAGAACAGGGTCTCAAATTTAGAAAACCAACTTATGCTTGCTTAAGGGTAAAGGTGAGTTGGGGTGCTGCATAAAACCAGAGATTGAAATGAGCACAGATAAAGTTCCTTAAGCCAAATATGGAATAGACAAGAGCTACTCCTTGCTCAACGAAATGGACTCAAAACCCCATATTAAACGCCTAAGAATGTACCTGACTAGTAAGTATCTTAAAACCTATGGATTGCTATGTCTCCAAAAGAGAATTAAGCGTGTGTACAGGGGCATAAACGCAGCAGTGATAGGATTGGAGAGGTTCGGTGAGCAAATGAAGACCCTTTGAAGTCATATTGCATGGTACCCATTGCACGGGTCTCAACTCTCCAGGTTTAAGGTATTCTTCCTTCAGCTAAAACATGCATGTGGAACCCAGAGTATGATCAACCATGTGAACGGGAGACGTGTTCAAATATGTCTCAGTTTTCCTCCCCTGGTACTCGGGTGCAACATTCCAGACGCTTTACTAACACTCTCCCCACTTGGAGACTCAGTCCCTTTAACCTCCTGTTTGGCCCAGTTTGCAATTTCTGCGGAAGATGAACAGGAATAGCGAGAACCAATGAGAGGCTAGCTGGAGGTGTCTGGATGGGCAAATTTAACTCTCATTTCCCACCAGGAAGAGGAATTAACCAAAGGCTCAGCATGCCGGGCCGGAACCAGATTAGGGCCTGAAGCCATCCTGCGGTGTTGCGGCCAGCTCAAAAGAAAGCGAGTTGAAGAAAGGAGCTCAGGGGCACTGTAATTCACAAACCTGCAGAGTTATAAATGACAGCTATCGTCCAAAAATAGACTGAAGTAAGGCTGCCAAGAGGACTTGAAAGCGGGGCAGAATTGCAGGAAACCGATTTCAGGAGGTAGACTGGAATTGCATTGAAAGCATAGGAAAAGAGGCAGAACGTCCACAATGATGCACTTGGCCAAAAAGGGCGTATGCGTTTGTTCCTGAATATATTCAGGAAAAAACGCATACGCCCTTTTTGGCCAACCAAGCAAGCTTGCAAAGGAAATCTGCACTACAATGAAGTCTCACTTCCCCCCGGTCAAAAGGGCCATCTGAAAAAAGTGTAAAATCCAGAAAGGCAGGACAGGCCATGGAGAACTGGGAGCCTTGTTATGCTGATGGGCGGGATGTAAATTGCCAACAACCACTCGGGAGAAGTGTATGGTGTTTCCTGAAACATCTAAAAAACAAAGCAACAGAACCTAGGGCACTTCCACTTATGGTCCTATAGCTTAGGGAAATTAAAATCAAAAAGACACAGCCACCCCAAAGTTTGGAACGGCTCTGTTTACAAGAACCTCGTTTACAGTACAAGTTCAACATCGCAGAAAGTGAAAAATGGATAAAGAACTTGTGGTATTTACTTACAATGCAGTATCACTCAGCAATGAAATCTGTGTCATCAGGCCCTTAGCAGCACAATGAGTGGATTCAGGTATGATGATTCTAACTGAAATAAGTCACACAGAAAAAGAAACATCATAAGATATCAGTAATACACGGAATGTAAACTTGGCTACACAGGAACTGAATTACAGAACAGAACAGGGTCTCAAATTTAGAAAACCAACTTATGCTTGCTTAAGGGTAAAGGTGAGTTGGGGTGCTGCATAAAACCAGAGATTGAAATGAGCACAGATAAAGTTCCTTAAGCCAAATATGGAATAGACAAGAGCTACTCATTGCTCAACGAAATGGACTCAACACCGCATATTAAACGCCTAAGAATGTACCTGACTTGTAAGTATCTTAAAACCTATGAATTGCTATGTCTCCGAAAGAGAATCAAGCATGTGTACAGGGGCATAAACGCAGCAGTGATAGGATTGGAGAGGTTCGGTGAGCAAATGAAGACCCTTTGAAGTCATATTGCATGGTACCCATTCCACGGGTTTCAACTACCCAGGTTTTAGGTATTCTTCCTTCAGCTAAAACATGCATGTGGAACCCAAGTATGATCAACCATGTGAACGGGAGACGTGTTCAAATATGTCTCAGTTTTCCTCCCCTGGTACTCGGGTGCAACATTCCAGACGCTTTACTAACACTCTCCCCACTTGGAGAGTCAGCGCCTTTAACCTCCTGTTTGGCCCAGTTTGCAATTTCTGCGGAAGATGAACAGGAATAGCGAGAACCAATGAGAGGCTAGCTGGAGGTGTCTGGACGGGCAAATTTAACTCTCATTTCCCACCAGGAAGAGGAAATAACCAAAGGCTCAGTGTGCCGTGCCGGAACCAGATTAGGGCCTGAAGCCATCCTGCGGTGTTGCGGCCAGCTCACAAGAAAGCGAGTTGAAGAAAGGAGCTCAGGGGCACTGTAATTCACAAACCTGCAGAGTTATAAATGACAGCTATCGTCCAAAAATAGACTGAAGTAAGGCTGCCAAGAGGACTTGAAAGCGGGGCAGAATTGCAGGAAACCGATTTCAGGAGGTAGACTGGAATTGCATTGAAAGCATAGGAAAAGAGGCAGAACGTCCACAATGATGCACTTGGCCAAAAAGGGCGTATGCGTTTTTTCCTGAATATATTCAGGAAAAAACGCATACGCCCTTTTTGGCCAACCAAGCAAGCTTGCAAAGGAAATCTGCACTACAATGAAGTCTCACTTCCCCCCGGTCAAAAGGGCCATCTGAAAAAAGTGTAAAATCCAGAAAGGCAGGACAGGCCATGGAGAACTGGGAGCCTTGTTATGCTGAAGGGCGGGATGTAAATTGCCAACAACCACTCCGGAGAAGTGTATGGTGTTTCCTGAAACATCTAAAAAACAAAGCAACAGAGCCTAGGGCACTTCCACTTATGGTCCTATAGCTTAGGGAATTTAAAATCAAAAAGACACAGCCACCCCAAAGTTTCGAACGGCTCTGTTTACAAGAACCTCGTTTACAGTACAAGTTCAACATCGCAGAAAGTGAAAAATGGATAAAAAAGTTGTGGTATTTACTTACAAAGCAATATCACTCAGCAATGAAATCTGTGTCATCAGGCCCTTAGCAGCACAATGAGTGGATTCAGGTATGATGATTCTAACTGAAATAAGTCACACAGAAAAAGAAACATCATAAGATATCAGTAATACACGGAATGTAAACTTGGCTACACAGGAACTGAATTACAGAACAGAACAGGGTCTCAAATTTAGAAAACCAACTTATGCTTGCTTAAGGGGAAAGGTGAGTTGGGGTGCTGCATAAAACCAGAGATTGAAATGAGCACAGATAAAGTTCCTTAAGCCAAATATGGAATAGACAAGAGCTACTCCTTGCTCAACGAAATGGACTCAACACCGCATATTAAACGCCTAAGAATGTACCTGACTAGTAAGTATCTTAAAACCTATGGATTGCTATGTCTCCGAAAGAAAATCAAGCATGTGTACAGGGGCATAAACGCAGCAGTGATAGGATTGGAGAGGTTCAGTGAGCAAATGAAGACCCCTTGAAGTCATATTGCATGGTACCCATTCCACGGGTTTCAAATACCCAGGTTTAAGGTATTCTTCCTTCAGCTAAAACATGCATGTGGAACACAAGTATGATCAACCATGTGAACGGGAGACGTGTTCAAATAAGTCTCAGTTTTCCTCCCCTCGTACTCGGGTGCAACATTCCAGATGCTTTACTAACACTCTCCCCACTTGGAGAGTCAGCGCCTTTAAACTCCTGTTTGGCCCAGTTTGCAATTTCTGCGGAAGATGAACAGGAATAGCGAGAACCAATGAGAGGCTAGCTGGAGGTGTCTGGACGGGCAAATTTAACTCTCATTTCCCACCAGGAAGAGGAAATAACCAAAGGCTCAGCGTGCCGTACCGGAACCAGATTAGGGCCTGAAGCCATCCTGCGGTGTTGCGGCCAGGTC